>NC_086383.1:67272197-67929075 GCF_036588685.1 Mytilus trossulus
GACAAATTAAACTAGTATACTTAGATCTTTAGACGATTCTGCGTCTTTTAACTCCGTATAAATTTGTGAAAATTCAACATAATATGCCTTCGCAATTTTTTTTAGTGGGGTTTTATATCAAGTTTGTAAAAAAAAAAAAACGGGGAAACAAAACAATGTTTATCTGATTAAATCGGGCTTTAGCTAACGTATTCCATACATATAGGACAAAACAAGTATATTATTTCTGATAAGTTTAGTAAAAATTCCGATAATCTTTTACGGAAACCGCTTAACATCCAGTCCGACATAAACATTTCCAAAAATTTGAACCAGGAGAATTTTCCTATACCGACGCGGCACATATGGTATCATAAAAGACTCAAAAATAAAGTTCATAACCTGAAGTAAAAATCCAGTTAATTTCAAGTTTTATAAAAAAATAATTATCTGGGAACCGTCACCTGCGTGTCGGTGTCGTCTGCTTTAATAAAAAAAGATGTTCCTGAATCCTGTCCTTTTCTAAATAACATATTTCTCAACCTTAGTATCAGTTTTGGCTAACAGGAATACATTGTTTTGCTAAGGTATGTATTTCCTAATACGTTCTATATATTGAACTATTTTTACGTTCACGATCTATTTTTACATTTTATACAAAGTGAAAGTACTATCAATTTTAGTAAAATTTATTTTCATTTCGTTCAGTGGCATAACACCTGTTTTAAAAAAAATAGTTGTATACAATTCCTAAGCTAAACCAAACTACTAAAGTAATATTCTGAAAAACTATTTCTGGTAGTTTAAAACAAAATTTGTGCTGTATTGCAAAACTTTGCTACACACAGTGAAACACGCAAAAAACAAAATTAAGTCAAATGTTATTCATATCATTGTACCGTTGCATTTTGGAAAATCTAAAAAGAAACAACAACACAAATATACAATAATAAAAAAAAGACCAAGACGTGCTCTAGGTGGATTTTGTACTATTTGCGTGCAATTTATCTGTTCTTATCTATTCAGAAATTTAGAAATGTTTTGCGTGTAATTTATGTTTAATGACATTTCTATTTAGAAATTGAAAGAAAGAGGGAAGCATTTGCATAAAACATGTGTACATGTATTTCGAAAACTAATAACTTTCAAAATAAAACCTTTAAACCTCCTTTTTCATATCCCGACAACTTTAAAATTAGTATTCGGGCAATAAAATTCCCGATCTATGCATCCGTGGGTCTTACACCTTTGCGTCCGTCTGTCCGTCTCTGTGATTGGTAACAATTTTGAAGGATGAAAACAGTGATGTCGGATTAATAAATAATAAACCAAAATGTCATCTAAAAAAAACGTTTATTTTGAAATTTGAACTACTATAATTTAAATAGATAGTATTTTAACTTTTGATCTACCTGTCACAAATTACCGGTGAACTCTAATGGCGCAAAGCGCGACAACTAGTCGTATAGAAAAATTCTCCTGGTTAAATTTGTCTTAAATTTCATTCCTTTTTAATGTTGTAGTAAATTTCTGAAATAGACTGGTTCAATAACATAGGATGCGAAGAACTAGAAAATGAAGCAGTTACCTATATTGAAAATACATGTGACTCAATTCAAGCTAAGGCCCAGTAATTTTATTCCACTTCCGTCATTCAAGATCAATCGGAAAATACATGTTCTCTTAATCAAAATGATGAATTAGAGGATCCTTCCCGACTTCGAATAAATGCTCTATTTGCTAACGATTGAAATTGTACAAACAAATGTTTTACAAAGCTTTCCACATTCAGAG
Organism: Mytilus trossulus; assembly: GCF_036588685.1. NCBI lineage: Eukaryota > Metazoa > Mollusca > Bivalvia > Mytilida > Mytilidae > Mytilus > Mytilus trossulus. The sequence continues at coordinate 67,273,971 of NC_086383.1, forward strand.
AACAGGCCTATGATGTATCGTTATTTGTTTGTGAATTTACAAAAGCAGAGCGTGACATATACTTTTAGAATTAGAAAACTTAGAAATAACAGGCTCGGTTTTCAGAGGAGGAAAGAGAGAACGAAAACGATACCGATATTATTTTCAAGGAGTTGATATAATATGCGAGTTCACATGGAGAAATATTTATAACATTGGGAGGAGCGAATTTAAAAGTTTAAAACAGCACTTGAATGCAAATGGCGTAACCCCTCGATCACATGGTCTTAGTGGAAGAACATCGAATCAGGGACATTCATTTGAAGTGATTGAAAATACGATCAAATTTATCAAGCTGTATGCTGATGAATTTGGTCTCCCTCTCCCGGCTGCGCTTCGGGCAAACGACAATACCCCTCCTATTCTTTACCTTGTAGCGAGAGCAAGAAATATATACACTCCAAATATGTTAGTTCATGCGTTAACTCAGAACAACAATATGTTCAAATAACCGTATTTAAAGAAGTTTGGAATGAAAGTGTCCTTCATATTCAATGTATGAAACCAAAGACGGATCTGTGTGAAACGTGCTTTCAGTTGAGGGAGGCTTTTTCTGGATCTATTTCAGAAGACGCTAAATTAGTGACAACTCAAAAATTAATTGACCTTATACAGTCTGCGCGGACAGAGTAACATTTGACATTTTAGATTGAAAACTTGAGAATCATGTATTGCTCCATTGTAACAATTCTATAAATTAAATAATATATTGTATACAAATGTATGTTTTTATGTCTCTCTTTATTACGAGAAAACGACCGATACAGAAATAAATTAATTCACGATAACGTTAATTTCACGACGTTGTCGTGAGATCTGATGTTAAATATAATGTATCCGTCAAAACTTTGAAATGGCGAAACTTTAAAAAAAAAAAGAAAGTTAGAGTAAAACGGTTTTTTGTATTCAAATTATATGACTATCAGCAAAATTAATATAAACAAAACTCAAATTGAGATTTTTTTGGCATAAGGTCGATTTCTATCCGACGCGGCTCCTATGTTGAATGACTAAAATTTGCGAAAGAATATGAATAGTGTACATGAAAGTTTATTACACAGACCCATTTACTAGAAAAAATCGAGCAATGTGGTCAGTATGTAGATTTGTTATTTGTGTAGTAAAGTACGGTTTCATAAACTAATAAAAAATTGCAGGACTGAATAGACTGAAAATTAAAAAGACAGGATAGAGATTACAACTAAATAAAATGCAGGACAAATAAAGGCAACAGTAGTAAACCGCTGTTCAAAACTCATAACTCCATGGACAAAAAACAAAATCGGGGTAACAAACCAAAACCAAGGGAAACGCATTAAATATAAGAGGAGAACAACGACACATCACTGAAATATAACACACACAGAAACGGACCGAGCATCAGACAAAATCCCACGAGAATAGCAAATATAACATTGATAAAATGTTTCATTTAAGTCCCAATCAAAATAAAATGGTAGCTCCCTTACGGAAGAAATCAAAAGATTTATGTATTATATAAAAAAAAAATCGATTAATTTTGGGGTTAAACATTGCTGCCATTTTTTTTTATTTGACACCGATTTTACATTTATCCATATTGGTCAATCAAGCTTTTCCCAAATTAAGTTAAGAAGGGAAGGGGTTCAGTGAAGAAACTATGTGAATTAAGTTTTTTTATTATCCTACATTGAACTTTTGATATCGTCCCTTAATCCAGAGAGGAGACAGTTGAATCAAATATGTCGGTGGGAAAAAAAGGATCAGATTTGTGTTACTATTGCTTAAAGTTATAAAATCAATGAATTTTACACGTATACGTGTATTAAAGCTAGAAATGAAATTAAATAATGAAGATCACAATCATGTACACAAATATAAGGATGGAAGCTTTAAACGACCTTGACCAGCTATGTGAATATTGATCAGTCCAGTCAACGTTATAGTACGTGTGTTCTATTTTAGCAGGTGCGAGATCGAAGGTTTGAATTGACCAATGAAAATGGTCGTTCCTTAAGGGGTTAAAAAAAAGTTTAACTGATTATGTCGCACGACCTTTCGCTAAGCTGGGACGTATTTAGGTGTAAAAATTGACACTTTACACTTTACAAGCAAACATTTTGAAATTACAAAGATACAAGTTTCAAATTGACAATTTACGAATTAAGAATGTTGACCCCGTTGGTTTCCCATACTAATGAACCTTGACAATTTTGCCAAAACTAAATTGTATTAATTGACTGTGGTTAAGAAACCTTTAGCACTATTGATTACATCATTGTGGTCAGTTTTTATTGGTGGAGGAAGCCAGAGTAGCCTAATGGGCAAAAGCATTAAAATTAGTAAAAGAATTGTCATTTAAGGTCAATAACTCCTATGGTCTATTGTTTTGGGCAGGTCAACATTTTTTAATCACGTATTACTGAATTCTGCTTTAAACAGTATTTACATATTTCATAAAGTTTTTATTTGAGATAAGAGACAAATCTAGATGCTCTAAAGAGCCTGTTTCGGTCACCTTGGTCTATGTGAATATTAAACAACGGAAGCAGATGGATTCATGACAAAATTGTGTTTTGGTGATGGTGATGTGTTTGTACATCTTACTTTACTGAACATTCTTGCTGCTTACAATTATCTCTATATATACTGAACTTAGTAAAAATTTACAACAAATTTTATGAAAATTGGTAAAAAATGACTATAAAGAACATTTGGATTTGTACCAAACTTGGATAGAAGCTGGTTTGTGATCAAAAGCTAGTATCTAGAAGGAAATTTTGTTATGATTTTGTACCTGTGTTTTACTTATGAATGGACTTCCAGTCTGAAGTTCATTTTTTTAAAACATTTATTAGATTCATAAACTAGCCTGTATTTTTAACAAACTGGACAGAAGCTTCTTACAATCAAAGATCGTAACAAAAGGAGTATTTTTATAGACTTTTTTCCTCATTTTTTTTTAGCCTTCGATGAACAGTAAAAGTAGTCGAGACACTGGTTTCCGCTGAACCCTTACGAATTTTTAGATATATAGGTCCCCCTTTTCTCGGCTACTGTTAAAGCGAGACATTTTTTTATAAATTAGTAGCGAGGCATGAAGTTCATATGATTCAATCCAAATTATCCTCAATGTGCGGAAACAATCTTGAATTGCTGCAATCTTGTTCGCCTTGAAATCGACGTAACATATTTAGAATTCTTTAAACAAAAATCACCAATATAACGAAAAGAAAACTGTGACAGACTTTAACACGAAAAGGAAGTCTAAAATTATTTTGTAATTGTCATGCTACTGATTATAACTTAAGAAAGTTCACTTGTCATGATTTGTATTATTGGAATTTCGGAACCCTCTTGTTCATCCGTTTAAAGCGCCATGAAACAATTGCCAGCTAACTCCCAGTTTCAAAAATCTTTAAATGTGCAGTATGTCATTGATACGATTTGAGTTCTTAAAATGAATCAGGATAATATAAGGACAATAAGACATTTGTAAAAAATATAAAACCCTTGTTATGTTTTATTACCATTTGAGAACATCTTTATGTTAAAGATATGAATCAAAGTACTGAAATACTGAACATCGGATGACCGCAAGTTCTTGTGGACGGCCACAAGCACTTGACTCAAAAAACAAAATCACATCTCGTTACCGTTAAAGTACAGACATTTTTTTCTGTACGTGGATGTTAAATTCACCCTCATCGTAGAAGTGATACAAATTAGTAAACTCTGTTTTTTTGTTATACAATATTTAGATACTTATAAATTACAGTTACATGTATAAATAATTTTCATCCATTTGTTTATCATTCTATTGCACTATATTAATTATAGTGCTGTGCAAGTGCATGGTGGATACTCTTCTGTAATATTTCGATTTTTCTAATAGATTGCATTTGAGTGGGGATTCATATTTTTCAGCAAAACATTCAATGTCCCACGCAGAGAATGAGCAAAGACAGATAACTCTGCATGGGATATCGCAAACGTTCTTGAGATATTCCTCCGCATGCGGTAACACACTTTTCTGTACGTGTGTCCAAATATTAAAGATGTTTTTACTTTATTTATGTTTCTAACGAGTTAAACGAAATTTTCATATTATTAATTTATGTTAAAAAAAACCCTATTTTTTTTTCTCTTTTTGATTTGTCAATCAATAACCAGTGGCGGAACCAGAATGTTTGAAAATGATGGAGCTGCGTTAGTTGGTTCTATAAACAGTTTGATTAAGAAGAGGCTCGGGACTCAGTTTTGCCAAAACTCCCTGCTAATTAAAAAAAAAATACAAGATAAGAGGTGGCGAGAAAATATCTTCGTCCTCAGTCAATATAATCTAAATAGACGCATATATAAATTGTTGACCTTGTCAAAAGTCTTTAATTGATAAATGTAATGTGGCGCCTTTCAAACCCATATGTTATAACTATGTATGCAAGATATGGCGACCTATGAAATGACCCGCTTGGTGCAGATGGAAAAGAACATTACATATATAAGGCCGTTAGTGCTCTCGTTTGAATTGTTTTACCTATTCTTTTCGGGGCCTTTTATTGTTGACTATGTTGTATGGGCTTTGCTCAATGTTGAAGGCCGTACGGTGACCTAAAATCGTAAATTCCTGTGTCATTTTTGTCTCTTGTGGAAAGTAGTCTCATTGGCAGTCATACCACGTCTTCTTTTTTATATCAACTTATTTTCCGTTCACATTTTCCGTAAAGAAATGAGGTTGCATTTTGTCTTTTACATGTAGCTTTTTTGCTTCGAATGACAGGGCAGAGCTTTTAGTTTCCGTCGATATACACGCCATCTTGAAATAATTACTTTTCACATATAAATTATGTTTGGTTGCTTCATGATGTGGTTGAAATTCAGCAACAACTATTGGCTTAAATGAGATAAATATTTACAGACTGAGGACATCAAATGCCGGAAAATTAACTGTGTGTGTATTACATTTCAGATCAAATGTATTAATTCATGGTCGTTTTATTATGCATCAAATACTCACTGAAATTAAAACAATACAATATCAATCATTAATACGTTTTTACTTGCATTGCTAATCCGCAATATGTAGACGTTACGAGCGATGCTCGTGCCTATAAGCGTAACATACGTTATCGCTAAAATCTAACGTTTTTCATGGTTTAGACGCTACAAAAATACTTCTAGAATAAATAAAGTTAATGTACCTGTCTAGTTAGGGGGGTGGTTGGGATCCCGCTAACATGTTTAACCCCGCCACACTATGTATGTATGTGCCTGTCCCTTGTCCATGTAGACAGGAGCCTGTAATTCAGTGGTTGTCGGTTGCTTATGTGTTACATATTTGTATTTCGTTCCTTTTAAATAAAATACGGCTCTTAGTTTTCCCGTTTTAATTGTTTTACATTGTCATTGCGGGGCCTTTTATAGCTGACTATGCAGCATGGACTTTACTCATTGTTGAAGTCCGTACGGTGACCTATAATTGTTAATGTCTGTGTTATTTTGGTCTCTTGTGGAGAGTTAATTGTCTCATTGGTAATACCACCTCTTCTGCGGGACCCCCGATTACGGCTTCAGTTGTTCTCGAAAAAATAAAACATTCAATCTGTTCCGGGTTGAGGGCAACACTTATCAATATCATAGAATGATAAAAATAATCAGAAAAATCAGTAACATATAGATAAATCAAATCGTAGTTTAAAAAGTATCTCTCTATATATGTAGAACAATATATGCACCGACAATCGACTAAGTTGTGCGCTTGTTCTCTGTGTTTTTATGGCACTGCTTTTTTGTTGCTTTGGCTATTCAAAACGACGTCAGGTTGCCGCCGTAAGAAATTTAATGCGTGCGACATCTAGTCACCAATTTTCAAACATTGTTTTCTTGGACAGTTCGAAGCTATGGAGATCAATATAGATATTTTGAAAATATTAGAAAATAACATGTCTATATAATACTTTGATTGTCGACTATAAAGTGCAAAACTAATCATTATTTTCGATTATTTCGACTGGACGCAACGTTTTTGTAAAAAATAAACGCGTGACATTTTATTCACCAAATTAAAAAATGTAGGATTTTTTTTGTTTTTGTGTTTGATCGATTTTGCCTTTGAAATTAATTAATGACCAAAAAATATCATTAAACTAGCTATACCATTTTCTCACCTGATGACATCATTTATCCGTATTTTTTAACTGTTTTCCTTAAAGTAGTTTCGAAAATTAATGGATATGGCACACTAGGAAACTTTGCAGATTTGCATGGCGTAACAGAATAAGACGCCATTAGCCGTAAAAAAAATATATCATAGTGGGTTGTCATTTCATGGCAATTCGCGTCAACAAACGAAATAATAAGAATAGGCGAAAAAAAGTTGAAAAGAAGGCTTATTCTTCATTTTTCGTCATCAAATATTACCCGGGACAGCCCATTATTTTTCCAAAATCCAGAATCAAATGCACAACAACACGCTTTATCATGTTTTAATGGACATAATTGAAAAAGGATAAATATTTATGAAACATTTTTATATCAATTAATGTATAAATAAAAATACTGCATTTCCAATACTAAATCAACAACCCAATGCTCACATATAACCTTCAGTTCACTTTCAGCATCCAATGGATATTAGCTTGAAACAGAATACAGCGAAGTAGTTCAGAGCTTTTTAGAAAGCTAAAACTTACAATTGTCTTAATTTTCAAAGTGTATATCACTGATGCTTATGTATTAATCTGTGTCAAAAAAGCGTTTATCATAACGTAAGAGGTGTTTGCACATAACGTAATTGGTGTTTGGACATAACGTAATAGGTGTTTGCACATAACGTAATAGATGTTTGGACATAATGTAATAGGCATTTGCACATAGCGTAATCGGTGTTTGCACATAATGTAAACGGTATTTGCGCATAACGTAATAGTGTTTGCACATAACGATGTAGTTTTTATACATAACTTAATATGTATTTGCACATAACGTTAAAGGTGCTTGCACATAAGGAAACGATATTTGCACATAGGGTGAACGATGTTTGCACATAAGGAAAACGAGGTTTGCCCAAAACATATTAGTTGTTTGCACATACTGTAAGAGGCATTTCCACATGACGTAATGAATGCTCACAGAGAGTATCAACTGTACGGCAAAACGCATACATGTATGAATTATACCATGATGTATTATGTTTTTTCACTGGATATACATATGTATAAACACAACATAACGCCAAAAGACTATAATATCATGATATTTACAAAGGTGAATAAAAACAAAACGTTTAGACCATTTGACATAACAATAACACTTAATACAGGACGCAATTATTAACTGACTTACGTAAAAGAAGAATAGACAAAACATAGATAAAATATGAGAGAATGTAAAGGTGGTTGATCATAAAGTTCCGAAGTATTCACAGAATATATAGTAGTTAAAGCATAATGTAATGCATATTTTACACAACAAAGTTTAGCAATGACATATCATAGTACAATTGTTTGACAAAACGAATTACTAATTTGACATAACATAGAGATGCCGTGTCAGGATATAAGGGCATCTGCACATAACATAAAAAAGAAATGACAGGACGTATCGGCAAAGCGACAGAACACATTAAATATTTACACTATAAGACAGTTCCGGCGTTCCATATATATAAACTTTCAATTGTACGTCATGTAGTTTTGAATGAGCATATTGTATGGCCAGCCTATCGTGACATTATTATTATATGATAGCGTGCTATCATAGCTCAACATCACATACTTTCAACTGTACGTCGTGCAGTTTTAGATGAGCATGAGAAGGGATATAGTTACGATACTGTTGTCAGGTCATTAAAGATTGCATATTTTGGTGTTAATATTGATTCACTTATAGGGTCTTTGCATCGGAACTAAACACATTTATTAAAAAAAAACAGTTGTTGGCATGACATGGGTTATGTTCTCCTCATATATGTTATGATGGTATGATACTAAACCCCTAACGGGAAGGATTGTGCCTGATATTTATATGACGAAATCATAATCAGTTTAATTGAAGTCTGGAGCTGGCATGTTGGTTAACTATTAGTAGTCTGTTGTTATTTATGTATTATTGTCATTTTGTTTATTTTCTTTGGTTACATCTTCTGACATCAGACTCGGACTTCCCTTGAGCTGAATTTTAGTGTGCGTATTGTTATATGTTTTCTTTTCTACATTGGCTAGAGGTATAGGGGGAGGGTTGAATTCGCACAAACATGTTTAACCCCGACGCATATCTGCGCCTGTCCCAAGTCAGGCATCTCTGGCCTTTGTTAGTCTTGTATTATTTTAATTTCAGTTTCTTGTGTACAATTTGGAAATTAATATGGCGTTCATTATCACTGAACTAGTATATATTTGTCTAGGGGCCAGCTAAAGGAAGCCACTGGGTGCGGGAACTTCTCGCTTCATTGAAGACTTGTTGGTGACTTTCTGCTGTTGTTTTTTCTATGGTCGGTTTGTTGTCTCTTTAATTGACACATTTCCATTCTCAATTTTTTTGTGTATGGTAAGCCAACCGTGACATTCAAATGATATAACAACATGCTGTCATAGCTAAACATCATATACTTTCAACTGTACGTTGTGTAGTTTTAAATGAGCATGGTGTAAGGTAAGCTTACCGTGATATTTAAATGATATAACAACCTGCTATCATAGCTTAACATCACCTACTTTCAACTGAACGTTGTGTAGTTTAAAGTGAGCTTATCTTGTGGTAAGCCTATCGTGACATTAAATTGATATACATTTGTATCAGCATGCTATCTTAGCTTAACATTACAAAATTTCAACTGTACGTGTTGTAGTTTCGAGTGAGCATATTGTATGGTAAGCCCATCGTGACATTACATTGATATAACAGCATGCTATCATAGCTTAACATTACAAAATTTCAACTGTACAATGTACGTCTTGAAGTTTCAAGTGAGCATATTGTATGGTAAGCCAATCGTGACAATATGCTGATAAACTATCGTGATATCTCAGGTTAACATCATGTTCTTTTAACGTTGCATCGTGTTGATTTAATTAAACACATTGTATGGTGGGCCTTTCGTTTCAATATAGTGGTGTAGCATCGTGTTATCTTAACTTAACATCATGTACTTTCAACTGTACATCATGGAGTTTTAAATCAACATATTGCATGATAGACCTATCGCAAGATCACAATGATATAACATCGTACTATTTCAACTTAACATTTATTAATAACAAGTCAGCACCATACATTGTAGCTGTTCAATTTATTGGTTATCATATAAATCGAAGTGGATGACTGAGCATTATTAATCTGTTAGCTGACATCATGCAACGTCAACTTCACATCATTTACTTTTTACTCTACGTTACGTGTGCTTGGCATATCATCACCACCTCGTGACCCATAAATATACTATCATGACTAAAGCACTTGTCATTGCAAGTCAACATTGAGCAGATTCAATTTAGCATATTGTAATTTAGAGTAAGCATTTTGATGACTCAATTCAACACCACGCTGTCTTAACTTTACATTTTAAGCTTCAGCATAACGTTTTGTAAATTAAGAAATAACGCTCAGGATAAAATCAATATATCACGGCCCATGCCATGTGTAAATTCACAACAAATCTATGGCTTCCATGAATTATTTCGATTCTAATAGGACAAATAAGTTAATTTAAATACTGAAGCGAGGGTTGGTATGCCGTGTGTGGAGCTGTTCTTTTTTACTCCTTGTTAGATAAAGCTCAAATATTTTCATACATCTTTAACTTGCATTAATTATTTCGTTAATAACCGCTAGAAAAAAAATGTTTAATTCTCAAACCCAATATTTCCGATTTTTAATTTACATGTTTTCTCGTAAGCTACCGTCAAATCCAAAATTGACATTTCGTAAAGAAGGAGCTGCCATGTTGACTCGCTGAATCAAAGGCAATAGAATAGAAAACCTCAGAATTCCATTTTAATACAATATTATACGAACTTTGTTGGTTACAAAAAAGTTTTTATTTTTGTGATATTGACTAAATATTGTTTTTATACTACAACTTAAATTAGTATATTGATATTTTTTAAAATCATAACATAAGTATCAAGCTTATTTGCATCCCTTAATGAACCCCTCATTGTAGAGAAAGTGTCCCATGATGAAATTGACATTGCACAAAAATATACAGTGTTACTATATTAAGGAAATAAACAAAACTAGTTGCAATACATTAATTCTTTTTATTATGCATCTGAATAAGAATAAAAGTTCTGTAATGTTTTTTGTTTAATTAAAATTAGTAATACAATAAATTTGGCAAAGCGTTTGCAATGTAGGTTCAAATACATGTGGATTTACGTGGGAGGTATATTGTAACATCCATTATTATGTATGTCTCTGAGTCTGCGCTAAGTATAGATAAATCGAGAATTTTCACACAGTGTTGTTTACAAAGCGAAAGAAGCACGTCATATTAGAATCTCTAATATATGACAGCTGAGGTTTTCTAAACAATTTGATAATATTTGTTTCTTTAGTTCCAATTGAGTAAAGTTAGATTAATTAAAGCAGATATCAAGATCATTGTGACTGGTCTATTTTGTTCAATTCGAGTACATAAAATACGCCAGCAAAGAATTATTATTTTCTTTAATTCGTAAAAAAGGAAAAGTATCTAGTTTATGACATGACTATAACATACAAACAGTTTTGTTTATATAGATTAGACCGTTGGTTTTCCCGTTTAAATGGTTTTACACTAGTAATTTTGGGGCCCTTTATAGCTTGTTGTTCGGTGTGAGCCAATGCTCCGTGTTGAAGGCCGTACTTTAACCTATAATGGTTTACTTTTTAAATTGTTATTTGGATGGAGAGTTGTCTCACTGGCACTCACACCACATCTTCCTATATCTAAAAACAACACAACACAAATGTGAAATTATTCAATGTACTTTTATCTAAATTACGAGGCAAAATGATATATGAATAAGTTATTACTACGCCAATTTTAATCATTCTGTCATCAAATATTTGTAGATACATGTTCATTTTTCTTCCTACATATACAAGAGGGTTCTTATGAAATGGTTATTTAAGGGAAGACAATTAACCCACTAGTGTTCATGCTGCTGTGAATGGAAGATAGAAAGTATCAACTTGTATACAATATCTGTATTTAGTAATATTATTAATTCGTATAATTTAACATATTTGATTATTTTAGGGATAGTCACAAGTTAAACTATATTTTCGAAGGTAGAGAGAAAACGGCGGATAGCAAAACGTATATCGCACAGCAAAAAGCATAGTGCACGGTTATTTTTAGAATATCTTAAAATCGATATACTTTGTGACGTTATGTAATGAATTTCATAATATTGTTAAACGATTTTTAAAGTTTTGAAACAAATGATATACCATGTGATTGATTATTTGACGAAACAAATCTTCAAATACATAAGATGACAAAGAAAATAAAAAGAAATTGACAAAAAAACTTATATTTTGCTATTGTCAAGGAGACAGTATGATATCTATAAAATTCAAACAAAATCAAATGACGATTTTGATACAAATATGGTCGGAAATTAATAATATAACAAATATAGCTTTGAATCAGGTCAATACAGGATATATCGACCCACAGAAGTATTTCGACATCGGACTTCGTCTTCAGTCTATATACCTCTTTCAGGTCAATATGTCCTTGTACCGACCTCACATAAAGGCTATATTTGTATATTACATGGGCTCAACTAAAACAATATTTCAAAATGTGAGTCCAGAAAGAAGATAATGAGTTAATATGAGTGAATAGTTTATCATTTCAAATACGTTTTCCGCACATGGCGCATGCCTCACACATGCATGTTAATAGACATCAAACATGTTTTTATATTTATATTATTAATAATACACTAAGCTAAAAAAATAAGTTAAATTTCTGTATATGTATTCTCGATATTAAATGTAACAGTTTGCAAAAAAAATGATTATGAAATGTTGAATAGATACTTATGATGTGATCCCTTATAAACCAGCAGTCAATGAGAATATGAAAACGATACTCACACATTGCACGCACTGAACTTATAATATAGATTAGTAGTCAACATCGAAATAAATATTCTGAATGTCGTTCAAAAGTTTTATAATATTGAGTTTTTGAATGTTGATGACATATATCAATGTAAGCAAGATTTCGGTAGTTTGTTGGTCATGTTGGTAGTGTGTTCTCCTCGACAGCGCTGATCATTTGTGTGATTGCTGTATGTAAAATAAAAACTTAAACATTTGCATTTGATATTACTCAGCTTAGAAGGAGGATTAAGCAGTAAAAGTTATGGCGGGTGAGGTCAAACGTATGTGTTAGTATTATAGTGTTATTAACTGGCTGTTTCTGTATTGGCACTGGTATAGATTCAAGGTTTGCTGTATTGGCCTCGAGACCCGTAGGCCAGTTCATAAAACTTTTATTAAATGATTATAAGAGAATTAAAAACCGGAAGTGAACGTCCCGTATTAGCCCATGGACCAATACAGCTTTTTTCCCGCTTTTTTCTGTATTGGCCCTGTTTTTTCCGTTTCAAAACTTTAAGACGTTACAAAACATTGCACATCATTTACAATGTAACCTGTTTATTTTATGACTTTAATCTAAAAAATATTATACAATTTTTGTTATGCATAACTATACTTCCAAAGTTAAGTAATGGCGTGAGAAAATTGAAAACCGGAAGTGAACGTCCTGTATAAGCCCTAGGGCTAATACGGCTTTTTTCCCGCTTTTTTCTGTATTGGCCCTGTTTTTTCCGTATTGGCCCTGTTCGAAGAGCATTATTAAATCTTGATTTATATCGACAGTGGAACGTATTTAGTATTGCACATGCTGATTTATCCGTATTAGGGCTTATTTGCTCATATCATTTTATAAAAAGGAATATGTTTCTTTGTGGTTTGTTGCCTTGTAAAATATATGAAAATCTAAAGAGGTTGTTGCCAATGAGACAACTCTCCACAAATAGCTTGCATAGTATTTGAACTGTTATTAATTATAAGGCTCAGCAAATGTCTTTTATATGCACGGCAGACTTTTTCTTCATATCACATTTACGTTTAACTTTAATAGTGTTGTAAGTTGGTAATAATTTGAACTATAACAATTATATTCTACAGACTATCTGAGTTGTATTTATACAAAACCGTCGTCGCATTTGACAAATAGTATTTATCGTTTAAATGTTTAAAATGCCCGACCAGAGATTCTGAATATTAAATTATATTGAAACAAAAGAAGACAATTTAAAGTTAATTCTTTTTAAAAAAGGCTACTTGAGTCTAAATTATTGGAGATTTATTTGATATGAAATTTTGACAAGCACGATTTAATTAAAAGGATACAAGATATAATGTCTTAGTCGCTTAATGAACAATTTAATTAAGATACATTATCAGTAAGGCACGAGGTCCACAATTTATATAATCTTACTCTTTTGTTTTTCATCAATATACTACGCTCATAAGTAAGTGTTTTCGTAGATCAGAACAATAATATATGACACCAGGGATGAAAGGAGAAATGCTTCCTTTTCAAATTTCTTAAACGGGACGATGTATTTAGAGAGATATTGTGTCGTATTATTGTTCTTCAAATAAAAACTTAAAGACGAAATATATTGCACGAGTTAAAACAAATAAAGAATACCATCAATAAAGTAAAACGAATTCAACCAAAAGCCATTTTACCCCCAGCAAAAAGAACGACAACATGGTGGATTTGACAATTAGAACAAATGCATGTTCATCTACAAAACAGATTGTCTATAGCGGTCAAATTGAATAAAACATAGATATACATAAAATACAATCGATATTAAACGACATACATACTAAGACAATTTGTTAAAGGGAAATTAAACTATGTTAACCATGTCAGCATTCAACTTAAGAAAATAGGTATTTCCAGCATTTGTTTTACCGATGCTTTGAATCCATGTTCGATTTTCCAATAAAAAAAACTTTGTGTCAAATTAAACATACAGTTGAATCTCTGTACAGGTAAATAAAGCAGATATTTCAACAATTGTTCATTCTTATAATTAATTCACAAGTCAAAACATTTTTATTTAATAGTGGTGTAACATTGAAAAAAAACTTTTATTACAGACTATCTGAGTTGTATACAAACAAAAACTTCGTCGCAATAACCATTATGACAAATAATATGTATCGTGTAAACCTTTTGAATACCCCACCAGTGATTCTGAATTTAAAACCTATCGAAACAAAAGAAGATGATTTAAAGATTATTCTTATTAACACGAGGTATTCAAATTTGTATTGCTGGCGATGAACCTGTTATATTATTCTGACAAGAATGATTTAATTAAAAAGTCACAAGGTGGATAAGCACAGTCGCTTAATTAACAATGTAGTTAGGAGATATTATCAGGAAGCCGTGGGGTACATATTTTACTTCATCATAATCTTGTGTTTTTGCCATCAATATTCTGTACTCAGCTCATAAGTTATTGTTTTGGTGTGTGATAAAAATAATATATATAACGATGCGTGAAAGGGTGAAATACCGCTGATAACTTCCAACTTTTACAATAGGGCGATTATCTTGATAGAGAGTGCATTTTGTCTAATTAATGTACTTCAAATCAAAATTAAAATACAGGCAAAATTAAAAAAAAACCATACAAATGGGACATTGAAGTTGAAATTATAAAAATTCAACAGAAATCCAAAAACATCCCCCAAGAAACAAGAGAAAAGAAGGCTATCATTACGGTTTTACAAAAATAGAACAAACGCAATATCATCTGAGATTCAGATGATAAATAACGGTTAATTTGTTTCAGAAATCGATATTGATAACATACCAACATTTGTACACATACAATTCTCATTTGTTTAAGGCGAATCAAACTACGAAAAACAAAACAAACATTCAACTTAAGAAAAAAAGAAGTTTCCAGCATTTGTATTTCCCGATGCTTGTTGTCAGTGAACGGTTTCCAAATCAAATAATTCTTGTTTAATTAAGTAAATAGTTGAATCCCTACACAATTCAAATACCACAGATAGTTCAACGGTTGTCTTTACTTCTCATTAATTCATTAGGAAACTAATTTAATAAGATCGTATTATTGAGATTTGATTTTTCGTTTCAATTATTAACCCCTTCTGGTACCGATTGGCCATGTTGTTATGCTACTAGCTTGCGTAAAGTATTGAATCTTTGTCATTTGTTTACGTACAGAAGTGGATGATGGCTCAAATCAATCCCCTATATCACAGCTGTGTGATTCGTGGTGCCTAAATTTCTTCCGAGTACGGTTTCGTATCAAATCGCCCCTAACGGACAACGTTTTCTCCTGTGAAAACCGTGTTTGTTTTTTTTAAATTTGAACACAATATTTCCGTAGAGTATGGGAAAATATACTGTTGATTTTTAAGGCAATATAGCTTTTATTTTATTAACTACGCCGTGTATTTTGAGGGAAACTATTCATAGTATAATTAAAACTTGTACTCCAGTGAAATAAGTGATTGAAAGTGTACCAACGCAATCATTTACTTGAAATGCACTCTCATTTTTTGGTCAGTTCTTACCTAACTAATTGAAAAAGAGACAACAACAAAAACAAAGAAAGTCATGATTTTTTTTCCAAGTTGAAATAGATGTAACAAATTATTGTTTTTGAAGTGCCTGGTTACGGAAATGCAGAAAATACTTTTGTTAAAATAAGGAACCGGTAGTAGTTTAGAAAAAAAAATGGCAGACTATAGTATAAAATCATCCTATATTTGCTCAAAATGATTGGATTTACAACAGTTGTATGTTATATCGAGACTACTGAAGGACGCCACCGGTTGCTTGAATTTCTCGCTACATTGAAGACCTGTTGGTGACCTTCTGCTGTTGTTTTTTTTTGGTCGGGTTGTTGTCTCTTTGACACATTCCCCAATTCCGTTCTCAATTTTATAAATTTCTAAACGAAAACAGGCTGATTATTTGTTTATTCTGATTTCGTTAATGGAAGAGATGACTACTAAAATTTCGATATTTTAAACTGGAACTCACGTTGTTCAGTGGGAAGCTGTACTAGCCCATAGCAGGAAGATTGCCGGTTAAAACCTCAAAGCCGGAGGTGAAACAATAATTTCCTATATTAAATGTATCTTAACTTAACTGAACTTTCAATTTCAAAAAGAGAGTCATGAATACATACAAAACTCAAATTAAAAACAATGTTTGTATGTTTTTAAGAGTGTGTGTTCTAATTGCACCTCCCTTAAACTAAAACATAATAGGCCAAAAACACCAAAGTAATTATTGGTAATTCATTTAAACTTTACTTTTCAAGTTAAAATTCTATGTGCTGCTTGAATAAACATAATTTAACCTGAAATTTGTGTTAAGGATACAAATTTTGACGAAAAAACGGCTGGAATCCGTTATTTTGCATGTTTCGGGCATCAACGTTTGGAGGGCATATAGCACATATTTCCTCCAACTTAACCATAATGGTAATTTCCTGTTTCTATCAGACCTTTTTTTGGCAGATTTTTGTATTTTTTAACTTTTTCCGCAAGTCACGTGACTTTTGGACAGAGAACACGTGACTTCAGAAGACACAATTTCTGATATATTTTTTGTTTTGACATATTTTATCAATTATCTCTCAAATGCACCAAAACAACCTTTGTGTAAGCTTCAGTCCGAATGCTAGATGCGATTGAACTTTGATAGTGTCTTTCCATAAGTTTACGTCCACTTTAGTAGAACGTGAAAGGGTCAATAATTATCAGGAGATCCAAAGTACGTTCCTTTAAAAAAATAAATGCTCAGATTTACTAATTTTACTGCCTTAAAGCTGTAGCTGTTTTTATAATATTGTACATCATAGAAGGTTGAAACTGTAAAATTACAAAACATAAATCCATGTAAATATACAATGCTAGTACTATTTGATTATAAGTTCATTTTAAGAATGTCACTTTGAGCATCCGTTAGGATTTTTGTCTATAACTGTAAATACTGTTACACATCTATTATACGATGAAAACATCAAATAGATGGCTTATTTATTCATTTGGAAAATACATTTTCTTTTATTGCTTTAAAATTGAATATGAAAAATATAAGAATACCAGAGAAAATTATTTCTTTTAAACTTACTCATCGTAAGTATAACCATATTTAAATATCCACCCCTCTTTCCCCCTTAACTGGATGCCTTAAATGGCGTTTAACAATTGGTAATATTATTGAAAGTACCTTGTTAATACTTGTTACTATGATATTCTTTCAGACACTTTATCTAATACTTAATAAGAATCCCCCTACCGCATGACAACACATATTTATCATTTACATGTTCTCAACGCCTCACTAGCCTTCCTTTGTATACAAATATTCGAAACAAAGAAGCATGATTTTATTGATCTTTTTCGGATAAACAATCATTTATTTGGATATCGAAAGAGATGGTTTGATATTGGGACTTGACACACTCCATTTGATAATTATACACTCTAATAAGATTTCTGTCGTTCAATTATACAATATATATAAAAAAATCTTAAGGTGCAAACTTTGTTTACCTTCAAAATATTTTGGTGTCAATCAATATTCTAAGTTTACCATTAATTGTTTTTAAATAAAAGAAACATAAAACATAATATGTTGCGATAACGGTTAAGATAAAGCTACATTGCAGATGCGAGATTGAATTTATTATCAGGGGAGATAAAGACATTCAAAGATATTGACTTCCAGTCTAGATATAAATAAGATATATAGATTCCACAACTGCAACAAGTGTGTTACGATATTGCTCCACTCGAGACAGTTAAATTTTAATATTTAAAGCGCAAAGCTTTGCCGAGCTTTATAAATAGTTACAATTTAACTGTCGAGAGTGGAGAAATATCATAATACACGAGTTATAGGGGTGGAAGATATTTCTCTAATGATTTTTTTTATCCTTGATCATCCTTCTTTTTCAAAGATTTGAAGAAATTTGTGTACTCTAATGTGACGTCTTCAGATATGGTCGCTGTTTTTCATGACGTCACAATAGGAACATTCAGAAGAAACAAAGAAAATTTAACTTCACAATAAAATTTCGACCAATCCTTTGAAATATTTTTCTCACACCGGTCAGGAAATGTGAAAATAGCATGACAATTTAGTTCTAGTATTATTTCCATTGTTATAACGTTACATTAAAATTAAACACGAATATGTCCAAAGTATACGGATGCCCACTAGCACTATAATTTTCCATGTTCAATGGACCGTAAATTGGGTTAAAAAATCAAATTTAGCATTTAGATTAGAAAGTTCACACCATAGGGAACATGTGTACTAAGTTAAAGGTTGGTTGAACTTCAACTTCATCAAAACCAAAAGCTTTAACCTGAAACTCACACTTTCATTTTCTATGTTCAGTGGACCCTGTTTTTGTGTCAATAATCTACTTTGGCTTTAAGTTTCAAGTTGATTGGACATCAACTCAATCAAACATTACCATTCCCAATGGACATATTTAGGTATTTCAGAAGAATGAAAATATATAACAAAAAGTCCATTGATAAATGAATGGATTCAAACACAAAAAAACTGTATCCTTGTTAAAATGAAACACGTTTCACGTGTAGAAAATATGACATAGTTGGAATTGAACACAAATGTAAATACGTCGTGTTTGGAAATTTTAAGATTGTACCAGCGTCTCTAATGTTCACTTTAACTGGATTTTGTTGTATATATTTTAAGGTTGTGATATTTTTATAATAAAGAAAAGGTTATCATGATTCATTTTACATTTTGATCATACTGATATCTGTTATATGAAATATCTGACATTTGTTTATTTTATCGTTATTTTATTGAGATGTTGTACCCTTTTAGACTTGTTATATATTATATTAAATTTTGTAGTGTATTGTATAATATTTATATGATTCATCGCCCCGTAAGATTTATCGTTGACTTTTATTCATCGTTGACTATTATTTACGGAACTCTTTAAGCAAGCAGTGCTTACAAGATAAATCATCACACACATAGTTCTCAAAAAGAAGATTTCTAAATAAGAAATTTCCATTCTCAATTTTATTTTCAGATGTATAAGGCAAATAAACTGTTCATAACTTGCAAGTTGTTCGGACGATGTTTGTCTGAGCCTAGTTTTTTAACTATCTTAACAAAATGAAATTGATTACATTTATCTTGACAAAAATGGGGTCAACCATAACATACATAATGGTATTACATGTAGGTAACATTATTTGGATCTACTAGCCAAAAACTATGCAAACAAACTTTACAGATATACAATACAACCGCTCAATATTTCAAACATACAAATACATCTTTTGTTATTTCGTCGATAGTTCATTTGTATCAATGGATTGCAATTTTTCAACTACTTTATTTCGATTTTTGACGCACCTTTTTCAGCTAGAATTTCCGTTTGCCGCATCCCTTTATCGGAATTAGCTTTTCGTACAGTCATTATGATACATTCGTGAGTTGCTTTATCATGTTTACTGTGGATTCATTTTGATTCGTTTGATAGCAATTTTGATGGGTTTCGTGGGTATAGGTGAACCACGAATTCAAATGTTCAACGAATAAACTTATTCAATAGGCTTTGTATACAGAGATAAGCAAAACCACGAAATTTTATATTCACGAATATGCAAATTTTCACTAATCCACAAAAATTGATAGCCACGAAAATGAATGAATCCTCAGTATCTTAGTTAGTCAACAAAATAAACATACTTTAAGCTAGCTGTAGAGTAACGTATCCCCTGATACACATTTACTCCATATGCTGGTGCCACTGGGATGTTGCTACACAGAAATAGAAAGTTGACTATAGGAAAATTAAAATCATCTCGTTTGTAATAAATTTTGGTATTCAACCTACCATCAGCAGTCATTTCGGTATTAAGGTCTAAATATAAAGCAGATTTATCTGTGTCAGTAGTATCTTTAATTTCAAGTTCACTTGGGTATATTAGATGTAAGTGATCACTGAATCTATTATTTTTAAGAGAAAGTACATCACCAATATACCGAAAGGTGAAATTAAAAGACTGGGCAAATTTCTTTTCTCCTTTCTGTTCAAGCCCTTGGAAAAATTCGGCTTCATAAGAATACAAAAACGACGTCTTAGTTATATATATGACAAGCGATATTTATCGTTAAAATTATTTGAACACCCAACCAGTGATTCTGAATATAAAACCTGTCGAAACAAAGGAATATGATTTAAAGATTATACGTATTAACACGGGCTACTTTAGTCTAAATTGCTTGAGATTAAATGAACAATTTAATTCAGATATATTATCAGAAAGCCATGGTGTAGACAGTTTTTTTTTCAACTTAATATTTTCTTTTTTATTTATATACTAAGCTAATGAGTGATTATTTTGGCATGTGAGAAAAATATTATATAAAACGAGGAGAGAAAGGGGGAAATACCGCTGATACATATGTACTGCTGCAGTATAATATTGTTTAAAAGGGTCGATATATCGAGATAGGGAGTTAATTGTGTCGTTTTCCTGTTCTTCTAGTTAAAAGACTAATAATATTTCAAAAGAAAAAACAAAATAGAACACTAAAGTAATACGAATTCAACAGAAATCCCATATAGCCCTAGAGATAACAAGGACAACATGGTGGCTTTGACAAACGGAACAAACGTTTCCATCTACGACACAGATGATCTATGACGGTTAAATCGTATACAAAAATCTAAATTGATAACATATCAACATTTGTTGGTGGTGAATTTATTTATAAAAAAACAAACAAACATTTAACTTAGGAAATTGGGAATATTCAGCATATGTAATTCCCGATGCTTGTAGTCAATTCACGATTTTCATATCAAACACTTGCTATTTTATTTAGCATACAGTTGAATCCCTGTACAGTTTAATTTACGCAAATATTCACACAGTTGTTCATACTTCTTATTAATTCACAAGTCAAAAACACTTATAAGTGTTGTATAATTTAAAATTATATGAACAATTACCAATTATATTCTGGCAGACTATCTGAGTTGAATATAAAACAAAACCTTCGTCGCAGTGACAATTATGACAAATATTTATATCGTGTAAATCTATTCAACGCTCCGCCAGTGATTGAGAATATAAAACCTGTCGAAACAAAAGAGGATGATTCAAAGATTATTCTTATTAACACAGGGTATTTTAGTCTTAATTGCTGGAGATGATCTTGATTTATTCCTTTAACAAGAACGATATATTAAAAAGACACCAGGTGATATAGCATAGCTGCTTCATTAACAAATTAATTAAAAGATATTATCAGAAGGTTGTGAGATACACAATTTACTTTATCATAATCTTTTATATTTTATCAATATACTTAGCTCATAAGTTATTAGTTTAAACATATTAATTTATAGTGGATTGGGAAACAACTTATATTTATCCCTTTCCACTTTGCGGGTGCGAGTGCTGCCTTGTAGCGACATAAGCCTGCCTTTTTTCGAAATCTACAAGAGTGTCTTTAATGGCTCTCTCTTAACACGGGTCAGCCATTAATTGTCCCCTTCCGACGGACTATCATCGTTTCTTCAAGACCATACTCGCGAATGGTGTCAAGGGAGAGCCGAAACTTGAGTCCCTGAAAGTTTCATCCCCAATGGGAATCGAACCAGGAACATTTGTGTTAGTAGTCTGGTGCACTAGCCATTACACCATGGCTCTCTCATAAGTTATTATTTTGGTATGTGAGAAAAAATATATATAAAATGAGGGAAGAAAGGAGGAAATTCTGCTGCGAATTTCAAACTTCATAAATGGGACGATACACCCAGATAGAGAGTTCTTTGTGTCTGAATAATGTACTTTAAAAGGCAGACAAAATTTTAAAAGAACATACAAAATAAAGCATTGTAAATGAAGTGATCAAAATTAAACCGGAATCCAAAAATATCCCACAGAGAAAACAAGGACAACATAACGGTTTTAAAAAGAATATAACAAACGTAATATCATCTGCGATTCAGATTTCAAATAACGGTAAATGTGTTTCAAACATCTATTTTGATAACAAACATAGACGGGCAATTCTAATTTGTTTAAGGCGAATCAAATTACGAAAAACGAAGCAAACTTTCAACTCAAGAAAAAAGAAGTTTCCAGCATTTGTATTTCCCGATGTTTGTAGTCAATGAACGGTTTCCAAATCTAAGAATACTTGTTTAATTTTGTAAATAAGCATAATAGTACAGTGATAATGGACGTCATACTTAACTCTGAATTAAACACAAGAAACTTAAATTTAAAATCATAAAAGACTAACAAAGGCCAGACGCTCCTGACTTGGGACAGGCGCAAAATTGCGGTGGGTTAAACATGTTTATGAGATCTCAACCCTCCCCCTATACATCTAGCCAATGTAGAAAAGTAAAAGAATAACAATACGCACATTAAAATTCAGTTCAAGAGAAGTCCGAGTCAGATGTAAAAAGATGTAACAAAAGAAAATAAATAAAATGACAATAATACATAAATAACAACAGACTACTAGCAGTTAACTGACATGCCAGCCTTAGACCTCAATTAAACTGATTGAAAGATTATGTCTTCATCATATGAATATCAGGTATAATCCCTCCCGTTAGGGGTTTAGTATCATACTATCATAAAATATATGAGAAGAACAGAACCCGTGTCATGCCAACAACTGTTTTTTTAATAAATTTGTTTAGTTCCGATGCAAAGACCCTATACGTGAATCAATATTAACGCCAAAATAAGCAATCTTTAATGACCTGACAACAGTATCGTAACTATATCCTTTCTTGATAAGTCTATTTAAAGGTTTTGTTAGTTTCTGAGGTGAATACTGATATTTTTGTGCTTTATAAAGAATATTTCCATAAACAAATGGATGTGAAATACCTGAACGTATAAGATGTCTGCATGTTGAGTTATATTTACGAATTATTTCCTTATACCGGTGATAAAATTTAGTAAATGTTTTGACCAGTTTGTGATATCGAAAACCCTGGTGTTATAATTTTTCAGTAATACATAAGTTTCTCTCGCTAAAATCTAATACGTTGTTACATACACGAGCGAATCGTACAAGTTGAGATATATAAACACCATAAGATGGTGACAAGGGAACGTCACCATCTAAAAATGGTTAATTAACAATAGGAAATGAAAAATCATCTCTTTTATCATAAATTTTAGTATTCAGCTCCCCGTTTATGATATATATATATCAAGATCGAGGAAAGGGCAGTGGTCATTGTTATCATTAGCTTTATTTATACTCCATATGCTGGTGCCGCTGGGATGCTGGGATAGAAAGTTGAGTATATGAAAATTAAAATCATCGCGTTTGTAATAAATTTTGGTATTCAACCTACAATCAGTTGTCATTTCGGTATTAAGGTTTAAATATGAAGCTGATTTACTTGTGTCGGTAGTATCTTAAAATTCAAGTTCACTTGGTTATGTTAAATGTAAGTGATCACTGAATCTATTATTATTAAGAGAAAGTACATCATCAAAATACGGAAAGGTGAAATTAAAAGACTGGGCTAATTTGTTTTCCTTTCTGTACAAGCCCTTGGAAAAAATCTGCTTCACAAGAACACAAAAACGACGTCTTAGTTATCGATATGACAAGCGATATTTATCGTTAAAATAATTTGAACACCCCACCTGTGATTCTGAAAATAAAACCTGTCGAAACAAAAGAACCTGATTTAAAGATTATTTGTATTAACACGGGCTACTTTAGTCTAAATTGTTTGAGATTAGATGAACAATTTAATTCAGATATATTACCAGGAAGCCATGGGGTACACAATTTATTTTATCTTAATCTTTTGTTTGTATCTATAGACTAAGCTAATAAGCGATTGTTTTGGTATGTGAGAAACATATTATATAAAACGAAGAAAGAAAGGTGGATATACAGCTGATACATATGTACTGTTGCAATTTCAAATTGTTTAAAAGGGACGATGTATCTAGATAGGGAGTTAATTGTGTCGTGTTCCTGTTGTTCATGTTAAAATTAAAGGACTAATAATATTTCAAAAGAAAAAATTAAAATAGAACACTAACGTAATACGAATTCAACATAAATCCCATATAGCCCTAGAGAAAACGAGGACAACATGGTGGCTTTGACAAATGGAACAAACGTTTCTATCCACGACTGAGATGTTATATGACGGTTAAATCGTATACAAAAATCTATATTGATAACATACCAACATTTGTTGGAGGTGAATTTAGCTATGAAAAAACAAACAAACTTTTAAATTAGGAAATTGGGAATCTCCAGCAAAAGTTATTCCCGATGCTTGTAGTCAATGCACGATTTTCATATCAAACACTTGCTATTTTATTTAGCATACAGTTGAATCCCTGTACAGTTTAATTTACGCAAATATTCACACAGTTGTTCATACTTCTTATTAAATTACAAGTCAAAAACATTTGTTTAACTTGTATTATTGTTGTAGAATTAAAAATTAATATATGAACAATAACCAATTATATTCTAACAGACTATCTGATTTGTAAATAAAACAATTCCTTCGTCGCAGTGACCATTATGACAAATAAACTGTATCGTGTAAATCTTTTCAACACTCTGCCAGGGATTGCGAATATAACTTGTCGAAACAAAAGAAGATGATTTAAAGTTTATTCTTATTAACACAGGGTACTTTAGTCTTTATTGCTGGCGATGATCTTGATTCATTCCTTTGACAAGAACGATATATCAAAAAGCACAAGGTGGAATAGCACGTGTAGCATAGCTGCTTAATTAACAATTTAATTAAGATATCTTATCAGGAGGTTGTGGGATAAACTATTAACTTTATCATAATCGTTTGTATTTTATAAATATACTTAGCTCATAAGTTATAAGTTTAAACATATTTATTTATAGTTGATTGGGAAACAAGTTTTGCAACTTATATTAATCCGTTTCCACTTTGCGGGTGCGAGTGCTGCCTTGTGGAGGCATTATCCTGTTCTTTTTCGAAATCTACAAGGTTGTATTTAACGTGCAAGAGATATGCTCTCTCTTAACACAGTTCAGCCATTTATTGTCCCCTTTCCATGGACTATTATAGTTTCCTCAAGACCATACTCGAAAATGGTGTCAAAGGAGAGCCTTTCATAGAAATTGATACAATATCCACCCGCATTCAAACCCGTCTAAGCAAACAACATAATAGAGAATTATCGCTTTGCGACAAAGATGGAAATATGCAGACTTCAAATAAACAAAGTTAGACCTTATCTTTCTAAACATGAAAGAGCGGCACTTAAAACCTTACGTTCTGATAATAATATAATTATTTAGAAAGCTTACAAAAATTCATCTACTGTTGCTCTTTATAAAATAAAATTGTGAATGGAAATTGGGGATGTGTCAGAGAGACAACAATCCGACCATAGAAAAAACACAGCAGAATGTCACGAACAGGTCTTCAATGTAGCGAGAAATTTCCGGACCAGGAGACGTCTTTCAGCTGGCCCCTTAAACAAACATATACTACTTCAGTGATAATGAACGCCATACTACTTTCTAAAGTGTACACAAGAAATTCAAATTTAAATAATACAAGACTAACAAAGGCGTCCAGATGCTCCTGACTCGTGACAGGCGCAAAAAATGCTTCGGGGTTAAACATGTTCATGAGATCTCAACCCTCCCCCTATAGTTGCTCTAGCCAATGTACAGTTCCGATGCAAAAACCCTAAGTGAAACGATATTAACGCAAAAAAATGCAATCTTTTAAGACCTGACAACAGTCTCGTAACTATATCCCTTCTTAATAAGACTATTAAAGGTTTTATTAGTTTATATAAAAGTCTGTATATCAAGCAAGCACTTAACTTTCTGAACAACATGTATATGCTATGCACAAACATACGTGAATTTAATACGAACTATCCGATACTATACAAAAAAGGATTCAACAACTACACAATCAAAGAGTTCCTAAGACATATAGATATTCCTGGGAGACCTATTGTATCATTATGCAAAAGTCCTATAGAAAAAAAGTGGTCAATTTATTGACTACTTCCTTAAACCAGTAGTAAGCCAATTATACACAGGACACAACCTCATTTATTAACAAAATAGAACAAATAAGGGCAAATAATGACATAGTTATCTGCACTTTTGATGCAACTAGTATGTACAATTCCTTAACACACGATGAAATACTACAAGCAGTTGGCAGAGCTTGGTGCAAAATATGTCGAAAAACACATGAAATACCTCTACCACCAAAAAAGGACTTTTTTAGAATACTTCAATACATTCTGTGCAATAATGAATTTGCATTCAATAACTTGGTATTTGGACAGACATGTGGAATCACAATGGGAGCTCCAATGAGCGCATCCTTAGCTGACTTAAGAATGTTTGAAATCATAACGAATACCCTTAATATATTCCCTTTTATGGAAAACATAGTATTGTTATCTGTATACAGAGATGATGGATTTATTCTGTTAAATTCCAGCCTAGATAATCTTACGGAATTATTTAACATTGCAAATAATATACACCCGTTATCTAAGCATGAAATTTCACACACTTGCATTCAATTTCTTGACGTCACAGTTTTTAAAGGAAACAGATTTTTTAATCATAACATATGAGAAGTAAAAGTATACCGTAAACCTAGTGATATCTTTCAGTATCTTGAAAAAACGTCAGCTCATCCATCTTCAGTGTTCAATTGATTTATTACTGCTGAAATATTACGTTTTATGAGATCATCCAATAACAAAAATGATACACTAAATGAAATTGAAACTTTCAAAACAAAACTTCTGCTCGGGGGATACCCAAAAAAGGAAATTAACCCCATTATAAGAAAGGCATTGCATTAGGAAAGAAAAAAATTGTCTCAGACACAAGCTTAAAAAAACAGAAAAGCAATGCCTCCATTAGTGTTAGCCACGACATTTGATCCTTCTTTTAATGGACTAAATAAAGCAATAAAAAGCATTGGCACATAAATGAACAAAACAAAACAACAAAATCTATGTTTCCAAAACCTCCAATTATAGCATATAAAAGACACAAAACTTAAAGGACCTACTCACGTCCTCCAAATTATAGAAAAAGTAACAACTTGAAAGACAGTTATTATATTGAAACATTGATTAATTGACTTTAAAATACAATACATCAATACAATAACCAGGTGTCGTATCCCAATATCCAAATATTGAAATTATATGCTCATATATAGATGCTGTGAACTCTCCTTCTAGACTAAAGATTTTTATATAGAAGCAGCTCGGGATACCTGATGATAAAAAGCCTTGGTAGTTTAACCTGAATTGAAACACCAATAAAAATCAAGAAGATATATATAGAGAACAAAACAGAATAATAAAAGAAATTAAAAAAATACCAAGAGTATGTATTGGTATATATAGGATTTGTTCTAAACTCGTCATTTTTCATTCAATTACTCAACATGCTGGCGCCGCTGGGATGTTGCTACACAGAAATGGAAAGTTGACTTTAGGAAAGTTAAAATCATCGCGTTTGTAATAAATTTTGGTATTCAACCTACCATCAGCGGTCATTTCGAGATTAAGGTCTAAATATGAAGCAGATTTGTCTGTGTCGGTACTATCTTTAATTTCAAGTTCACTTGGGTATATTAAATGTAAGTGATCACTGAATCTATTATTATTAAGAGAAAGTACATCATCAATATACCAAAAGGTGAAATTAAAAGACTTGGCTAATTTCTGTACAAGCCCTTGGATAAATCCTGCTTCATAGGAACACAAAAACGTCATCTTTGTAATCGATATGACAAACGATATTTATCGTTAACATGATTTGAAAGCCCCACCTGTGATTCTGAATATAAAACCTGTCGAAACAAAAGAATATGATTTAAAGATTATTTGTATTAACACGGGCTACATTAGTCTAACTTGTTTAAGAGGAAATGATTAATTTAATTCAGATATATTATCAGGAAGCCATGGGGTACAACATTTATTTTATCTTGATCTTTTGTTTTTTCATCTATAAACTAAGCTAATAAGTGATTGTTTTGACATGTGAGAAAAATCATATATAAAACGAGGAAAGAAAGGGGGAATACTGCTGCAATTTCAATTTGTTAAAAAGGGATGATGTATCTAGATAGGGAGTGAATTTTGTCGTTTTCCTGTTCTTCATGTCAAAATTGAAAGACTAATAATATTTCAAAAGAAAAAAACAAAATAGAACACTAAAAATAAAGTAATGCGAATTCAACAGAAATCTTATGTAACCCTAGAGGAAACAAGGACAACATGTGTCCATCTACGACACAGATGGTCTATGACGGTCAAATCGTATACAAAAATCTATATTGATAACAACATTTGTTAGAGATGAATTTAGCTATGAAAAAAAATAAACATTTAACTAAAGGAAATGGGAATCTCTATCACTTGTATTTCCCGATGCCTGTAGTCAATACAAGATTTTTATTCAAACACTTGCTATTTTATTTAGCATACAGTTGCATCCCTGTACAATTTAAATAACGCAAATATTCACACAGTTGCTTATACTTCTAATTAATTCACAAGTCAAAAACATTTGTTTATCTTGTATTATTGTTGTAAAATTATATGAACAATAACCAATTATATTCTAACAGACTATCTGAGATGTATATAAAACAAAATCTGTGACCATTATGACAAATAATATATATCGTGTAAAGCTTTTCAACGCTCTGCCAGTGATTGCGAATATAAAACTTGTCGAAACAAAAGAAGATGATTTAAAGATTATTATTATTAACACAGGGTACTCTAGTCTTTATTGCTTGCGATGATCTTGATTCATTCCTTTGACAAGAACGATATGTCAAAAAGACACAAGGTGGAATAGCACGTGTAGCATAGCTGCTTAATTAACAATGTAATTAAGATATCTTATCAGGAGGTTGTGGGATAAACTATTAACTTTATCATAATCGTTTGTATTTTATAAATATACTTAGCTCATAAGTTATAAGTTTAAACATATTTATTTATAGTTGATTGGGAAACAAGTTTTGCAACTTATATTAATCCGTTTCCACTTTGCGGGTGCGAGTGTTGCCTTGTGGAGGCATTAGCCTGTTCTTTTTCGAAATCTACAAGGTTGTATTTAACGTGCAAGAGATATGCTCTCTCTTAACACAGTTCAGCCATTTATTGTCCCCTTTCCATGGACTATTATAGTTTCCTCAAGACCATACTCGAAAATGGTGTCAAAGGAGATCCGTTCATAGAAATTGATACAATATCCACCCTCATTCAAACCCGTCTAAGCAAACAACATAATAGAGAATTATCGCTTTGCGACAAAGATGGAAATATGCAGACTTCAAATAAACAAAGTTAGACCTTAACTTTCTAAACATGAAAGAGCGGCACTTAAAACCTTACGTTCTGATAATAATATAATTATTTAGAAAGCTGACAAAAAATCATCTCCTGTTGTTCTTTATAAAATAAAATTGTGAGTGGAAATTGGGGATGTGTCAGAGAGACAACAATCCGACCATAGAAAAAACACAGCAGAATGTCACGAACAGGTCTTCAATGTAGCGAGAAATTTCCGGACCAGGAGACGTCCTTCAGCTAGCCCCTTAAACAAACATATACTAGTTCAGTAATAATGAACGCCATACTACTTTCTAAAGTGTACACAAGAAATTCAAATTTAAATAATACAAGACTAACAAAGGCGTCCAGATGCTCCTGACTCGTGACAGGCGCAAAAAATGCTGCGGGGTTAAACATGTTCATGAGATCTCAACCCTCCCCCTATTGTTGCTCTAGCCAATGTACAGTTCCGATGCAAAAACCCTAAGTGAAACGATATTAACGCAAAAAAATGCAATCTTTTAAGACCTGACAACAGTCTCGTAACTATATCCCTTCTTAATAAGACTATTAAAGGTTTTATTAGTTTATATAAAAGTCTGTATATCAAGCATGCACTTAACTTTCTGAACAACATGTATATGCTATGCACAATCATACGTGAATTTAATACGAACTATCCGATACTATACAAAAAATGATTCAACAACTACACAATCAAAGAGTTCCTAAGACATATAGATATTCCTGGGAGACCTATTGTATCATTATGCAAAAGTCCTATAAAAAAAGAGTGGTCAATTTATTGACTACTTCCTTAAACCAGTAGTAAGCCAATTATACACAGGACACAACCTCATTTATTAACAAAATAGAACAAATAAGGGCAAATAATGACATAGTTATCTGCACTTTTGATGCAACTAGTATGTACAATTCCTTAACACACGATGAAATACTACAAGCAGTTGGCAGAGCCTGGTGCAAAATATGTCGAATAACACATGAAATACCTCTACCACCAAAAAAGGACTTTTTTTAGAATACTTCAATACATTCTGTGCAATAATGAATTTGCATTCAATAACTTGGTATTTGGACAGACATGTGGAATCACAATGGGAGCCCCAATGAGCGTATCCTTAGCTGACTTAAGAATGTTTGAAATCATAACGAATACCCTTAATATATTCCCTTTTATGGAAAACATAGTATTGTTATCTGTATACAGAGATGATGGATTCATTCTGTTAAATTCCAGCTTAGATAATCTTACGGAATTATTTAACATTGCAAATAATATACACCCGTTATCTAAGCATGAAATTTCACACACTTGCATTCAATTTCTTGACGTCACAGTTTTTAAAGGAAACAGATTTTTTAATCATATTATATGAGAAGTAAAAGTATACCGTAAACCTAGTGATATCTTTCAGTATCTTGAAAGAACGTCAGCTCATCCATCTTCAGTGTTCAATTGATTTATTACTGCTGAAATATTACGTTTTATGAGATCATCCAATAACAAAAATGATACACTAAATGAAATTGAAACTTTCAAAACAAAACTTCTGCTCGGGGGATACCCAGAAAAGGAAATTAACCCCATTATAAGAAAGGCATTGCATTAGGAAAGAAAAAATTGTTTCAGACACAAGCTTAAAAAAACAGAAAAGCAATGCCTCCATTAGTGTTAGCCACGACATTTGATCCTTCTTTTAAGCAATAAAAAACATTGGCACATAAATGAACAAAACAAAACAACAAAATCTATGTTTCCAAAACCTCCAATTATAGCATATAAAAGACACAAAACTTAAAGGACCTACTCACGTCCTCCAAATTATAGAAAAAGTAATAACTTGAAAGACAGTTATTATATTGAAACATTGATTAATTGACTTTAAAATACAATACATCAATACAATAACCAGGTGTCGTATCCCAATATCCAAATATTGAAATTATATGCTCATATATAGATGCTGTGAACTCTCCTTCTAGACTAAAGATTTCTATATAGAAGCAGCTCGGGATACCTGATGATAAAAAGCCTTGGTAGTTTAACCTGAATTTAAACACCAATAAAAACCAAGAAGATATATATATAGAACAAAACAGAATAATAAAAGAAATTAAAAAAAATACCAAGAGTATGTATTGGTATATATAGGATTGGTTCTAAACTCGTCATTTTTCATTCAATTACTCAACATGCTGGCGCCGCTGGGATGTTGCTACACAAAAATGGAAAGTTGACTTTAGGAAAGTTAAAATCATCGCGTTTGTAATAAATTTTGGTATTCAACCTACCATCAGCGGTCATTTCGAGATTAAGGTCTAAATATGAAGCAGATTTGTCTGTGTCGGTACTATCTTTAATTTCAAGTTCACTTGGGTATATTAAATGTAAGTGATCACTGAATCTATTATTATTAAGAGAAAGTACATCATCAATATACCAAAAGGTGAAATTAAAAGACTTGGCTAATTTCTGTACAAGCCCTTGGATAAATCCTGCTTCATAGGAACACAAAAACGTCATCTTTGTAATCGATATGACAAACGATATTTATCGTTAACATGATTTGAAAGCCCCACCTGTGATTCTGAATATAAAACCTGTCGAAACAAAAGAATATGATTTAAAGATTATTCGTATTAACACGGGCTACATTAGTCTAAACTGTTTGAGAGGAAATGATTAATTTAATTCAGATATATTATCAGGAAGCCATGGGGTACAACATTTATTTTATCTTGATCTTTTGTTTTTTCATCTATAAACTAAGCTAATAAGTGATTGTTTTGACATGTGAGAAAAATAATATATAAAACGAGGAAAGAAAGGGGAAATACTGCTGCAATTTCAATTTGTTAAAAAGGGACGATGTATCTAGATAGGGAGTGAATTTTGTCGTTTTCCTGTTCTTCATGTTAAAATTGAAAGACTAATAAACTTTCAAAAGAAAAAAACAAAATAGAACACTAAAAATAAAGTAATACGAATTCAACAGAAATCCCATGTAACCCTAGAGGAAACAAGGACAACATGGTGGCTTTGACAAACGGAACAAATGTGTCCATCTACGACACAGATGGTCTATGACGGTCAAATCGTATACAAAAATCTATATTGATAACCATTCGTTGGAGGTAAATTTATTTGTGAAAAAAACAAACAAACATTTAAGTTAGGAAAATAGGATTCTCTCGAATATGTAGTCAAGGCACGATTTTCATATCAAACACTTTCAAAAACACTATCAAAATTGCTATTTTATTGAGCATACAGTTAAATCCCTGTACAATTTACATTACGCAAATATTCACACAATTGTTCTTATTAATTTACAAGTCAAAAACTCTTGTTTAACTGTATTAGTGTTGTATAATTTAAAATTATATGAACAATTACCAATTATATTCTGGCAGACTATCTGAGTTGAATATAAAACAAAACCTTCGTCGCAGTGACAATTATGACAAATATTTATATCGTGGAAATCTATTCAACGCTCCGCCAGTGATTGAGAATATAAAACCTGTCGAAACAAAAGAGGATGATTCAAAGTTTATTCTTATTAACACAGGGTACTTTAGTCTTAATTGCTGGAGATGATCTTGATTTATTCCTTTGACAAGAACGATATATTAAAAAGACACCAGGTGACATAGCATAGCTGCTTCATTAACAAATTAATTAAAAGATATTATCAGAAGGTTGTGAGGTACACAATTTACTTTATCATAATCTTTTGTATTTTATCAATATACTTAGTTCATAAGTTATTAGTTTAAACATATTAATTTATAGTGGATTGGGAAACAACTTATATTTATCCCTTTCCACTTTGCGGGTGCGAGTGTTGCCTTGTAGCGGCATAAGCCTGTCCTATTTCGAAATCTATAAGAGTGTATTTAATGGCTCTCTCTTAACACGGGTCAGCCATTAATTGTCCACTTCCGACGGACTATCATCGTTTCTTCAAGACCATACTCGCGAATGGTGTCAAGGGAGAGCCGAAACTTCAGTCCCTGAAAGTTTCATCCCCAATGGGAATCGAACCAGGAACATTTGTGTTAGTAGTCTGGTGCACTAGCCATTTCACCATGGCTCTCTCATAAGTTGTTATTTTGTGTGTGAGAAAAATTATATATAAAATGAGGCAAGAAGGAGAAAATTCTGCTGCGAATTTCAAACTACTTAAATGGGACAATATACCTAGATAGAGAGTTCTTTGTGCTTGAGTAATGTACTTTAAAAGGCAGACAAAATTTAAAAAGAGCATGCATAATAGAGCATTGTAAATGAAGTGATACAAATTAAACCGCAATCCAAAAATATCCTACAGATAAAAGAAGGACAACATAACGGTTTTAAACAAAATATAACAAACGTAATATCATCTGCGATTCAGATTTCAAATAACGGTAAATGTGTTTCAAACATCTATTTTGATAGCATACATACACAAACAATTCTCATTTGTTTAAGGCCAATCAAATTACGA
Source organism: Mytilus trossulus (assembly GCF_036588685.1). Taxonomy (NCBI): domain Eukaryota; kingdom Metazoa; phylum Mollusca; class Bivalvia; order Mytilida; family Mytilidae; genus Mytilus; species Mytilus trossulus. The sequence goes on from NC_086383.1 coordinate 67,307,996, forward strand.
AAAACGAAGCATATCAACTTCAGAAACAAGAAATTTCCAGCATTTGTATTTCCCGATGTGTGTAGTCAATGAATGGTTTCTAAATCTAAAAATACTTATTTAGTTTTGTAAATAGTAGAATCCCTTGATAATTTAAATTCCACAGATATTTCAACGGTTGCCCATATTTTTCATTAATTCACAATGACCCTAATTTAATAAGAACGTATTATCCAGGTTTGATTTTCATCTATTAAATTATTATTACAAATTATCAGGCAATCCAAATTAAAATGTACGTTCCTTTAAAAAAAATGTTCAAATATATTCAATTTTACAGCCTTAAATTTGTAGCTTTGTTTAAAATATTTGACATCATGGAAGGCGAATTTACAAAAAACAACAACTATATACATCGGTAGTACTATTATTAGTTCATTTCACAAAAGTCACGTAAATCATTCGTGTGGAATTGTGTCTTAAACTGTACATACACATTTTCTATACGATAACGTTAACTATAAATACTATGTATATAATATAGATTGTGTATTTATTCATTTAAAATAGATTCTTTGATTGCTCAAGAATTGAATATGAAAAATAAGAAAATACCCGAAAACAATATTTCCTTTAAACTTATTTTTCATAGGAAGAACCTAATTAAACCTATACCAGTCTTTATCCCTTAACTTGCTGCCTTAAATGACGTTTCCTTATTGTTTTTGTCATATAAAGTACGGCTTTCAAATACGTTTTTATACGTTACATGGTAAATATTATGTTAATACTTATAGTATGTCAGACAACCCAGTATCCAATAGCTAAAGAGAATCATATTATCACATGACAAACGTGTTTATCATTTTCGTAATCTACAAATTGCCGAAACAAAATAATCTTATTCTGAACAAAAATCTGTCCTTTAGACATTCAAAGATGTGATTTGATATTAAACTTTTGACAAGCATGGTTTAATTAATTAGACACAGTGGGTACATTTCTACAGTCGTTAAATTATACTATCAATATCAGGAAATCTTTAAGTGCACACTTTGTTAATTTTCACAAAATATTTTGATTTCAATCAAAGTACTTAAGTAACCGTGTTATATATATATATAAGAAAAATAAAATATAGAATGTAACGATAAAGGTCGGGAGAATGAATAATGCAAATTTTAATTCTTATCAGGGGATACGATACTGAGATGAAGTCTGATTCTCATCGTGTTCACGTTATCTATCTTAAGATTTAGAAAAAAATTAAAAAAATGGGAACAAAAGAAATTATTTGCCAATCTGCCTAAGAATTGGCAGAGGTGCAACTGACAAACAACTATCCACCAAGGTTGACATTTATGTATGTTTAAATTGTATAAGTGTGCACGGTTATAACATGTATAACATTTGGTTCCTTTTTTTAATCATTATATAATGAATTAAAGTTTCTTGAAATTCGGCAAGATTTGAAACAACTCATTATTTATGACAAAATATTATACTAAAAATAAATGATGACAGACATGAACCAATGACAACCACACAATTATAGTCTCCTCACCTACAATAAGCACATCAAGAAAGATGTAGTGTTGAGCATGTTTTAGGGCGCCCAACCACCCTAACAGGTACCAGAGCTGTTACAGCTAAGCATATGGACATTATATAAACATTAGTTAAAAAGGTCTAACTCAGATCAATAGATTCATAAACACAAGCGTTAACACACAGGCTTGATGTGTATCATTATATCCCTACAACAACAAAAATACTAAGAAAAGATATTATAGTACTTGCAGTTACTAACAATTTGTTCAAATTGGATAAGAAAAATAGTGTCTCTAAGGCTAAAAATCACCGCAATGTTTAACAAATATTACAGATTCGACCGAGTTCAAAATTTAAAACTGAGTAATACCCCCTTACTTATAACATTTTATTAATGCAATTTTATATTAAAATGAATAACACTTGTTTATTTTTAACACATATAATGATATATACTTCTTAGTGATATTCGATGGTCAATATGTAATTATGTAACATTTGAAATGACATTGCATTGATAAATCTAGTTAACGGACCTTTACTTATTAGAACAAAAGACTCTTCTACTATGTTATTGAGACATATTATCAAAAGAAGTCGTGTGTTCCTCATTAGTTGATTATTATGTAGATATTCACTTTATCTTTTAGTTTCATTTTTGCCTTATTCAATTGTCCATAACATTTTTAATGCCAACTTAGCCTAAAGATGAAGAAAGAAAGAGAAACTACTTACATCAAGGCATCATAATCTGCTTCAAATATTGGTTATCAGGTAACAACTTATGATATCTTCAAAACCACATAAAATGTAAAGTACAAATCACACATATCAGGAAACTTTTTAAACAGATCCTGTAAAGTCAACCTCGTATGTTAAATGTCCGAGTAACAATACACAGTGCATCTTGTTCCTAAATGACTGACAACGTATTTGACTTTATTTAAATAATTTACGTTTGGATAGATATGAATGCCACTTCTTTACCCGAAGTATTTAACAAATTAAATGTCAGTTCTGTTTGAAGGACAAATAAAAAGTAGTTATAATGTGTAATTTTCTACTAACTGGACACTATTGTAGGAAATCTATTCATTTTCATAACATATCCAAACAAACATTTGTTATAAGACTCTAACCTGAATTAAAAATTATTGGAGGTCCAAAGTTGTGAGCAAAGCTCTCAAAATTATTCAACGCCCTTTTAGAAAATGAGTGGAAAAGGGGAAAAGGTCTGACAAATATTCAAGTAATCAATTTGAAAATCAAAATAGAAGACGTATATGTTACACCGTTAATAAGGCAGCAATAAATAACAAACAAAAATCCGGAACATCCTGTCATCATTACGTCTGCAAAAAAACAAAAACTTAAACTAAAAAAACAAAACACGTTCATGCGTCAGAAGCTTTTTTCTAGATTTATCTGCATCTATAACGCTGAAGCCGTATACTTTGTAGCCAAAAGTTTACCGGTGCCTTAGGTGTTTCAGTAAACAGACCAACAAACAATGTTGTAAAGGGAAGTCATTAATGTCGCTGAAATATGCAAGTGGTTTGTTTTCAGTGAGTCAATTTTAGCCTTAAACAGTTTGAATTAAGGGAAACATCAAAAACAAATCCCTGTAGAAAATCAGTTATATTTCGGTTTTTTAAATTATAAAAAAAACTTAAACAAATATGAAGACGTACATTGTGCCCACTAAATAACCCGAGGAGCGTGTTATTTTAAACCGGCACCACTTTTTATGTTATTTCTAAAAGACAGAAAAAAATTATTCCAGTGATTCCTTATAATTTAATTCCAAATATCACTTAAGCCGAAGTAAATCATCAAGTCTATGATCTGATAAACACTGTCAGCCAACCAGAAAAAGCCTTACATCTAAAATTAATTAATTATAACATTGATAACAAATTGAACAAGTAAAATAAAAAACAAAAATCCAATTGCTTGATTTCGCTTTCTATTTATATCTATGATGATGGAAGTGTTAAACGACCTTGCCTGGTTTTTCAGCCCTCGCACGGTCGGTTCATATCTACAGATATGTTTATATCGCTTATATGACCCTTGGATGTCTTTGGAGGTCAAATCAATAGTTAAATCTCATCAAAGGTGTTATCAGTGCTGGTATCAAATTTTGTGCTTTATGAATAAAATTACACATTCATATGAAATTCAAAGGAACCAAGCAACGAAAAATACTTTAAAACAGTCTTACCTCAACATTTTCTATAACATAAACCTGTGTAGAAATTAACCCTGGAGTAAACCTTAGGTCATCTTTATATAAAGGAATAGAACCATGATTATACACTGTATGTTGATTAAACGTTGGTGTCATTATTAAAGGAATAGAACCATGATAATACACTGTATGTTGATAAAACGTTGGTGTCATTAATAAAGGAATAGAACCATTAGAATACACTGTATGTTAATTAAACGTTGGTGTCATTAATAAAGAAATAGAACCATGATAATACACTGTATGTTGATTAAACGTTGGTGTCATTAATAAAGGAATAGAACCATGATAATACACTGTATGATGATTAAACGTTGGTGTCATTAATAAAGGAATAGAACCATGATAATACACTGTATGTTGATTAAACGTTGATTTCATTAATAAAGGAATAAAACCATGATAATACACTGTATGTTGATTAATAAAGGAATATAAACCTGATAATACACTGTATGTTGATTAATAAAGGAATAGAACCATGATAATACACTGTATGTTAATTAAACGTTGGTGTCATTAATAAAGAAATAGAACCATGATAATACACTGTATGTTGATTAAACGTTGGTGTCATTAATAAAGGAATAGAACCATGATAATACACTGTATGATGATTAAACGTTGGTGTCATTAATAAAGGAATAGAACCATGATAATACACTGTATGTTGATTAAACGTTGATTTCATTAATAAAGGAATAAAACCATGATAATACACTGTATGTTGATTAATAAAGGAATAGAAACCTGATAATACACTGTATGTTGATTAATAAAGGAATAGAACCATGATAATACACTGTATGTTGATTACACGTTGGTGTCATTAATAAAGGAATAGAAACATGATAATACACTGTATGATGATTAAACGTTGGTGTCATAAATAAAGGAATAGAACCACGATAATACACTGTATGTTGATTAAACACTGTATGTTGATTAATAAAGGAATAGAACCATGATAATACACTGTATGTTGATTAAACGTTGATGTCATTCATAAAGGAATAGAATCACGATAATACACTGTATGTTGATTAATAAAGGAATAGAACCCTGATAATACACTGTATGTTGATTAATAAAGGAATAGAACCATGTTAATACACTGTATGTTGATTAAACATTGAGACATTAATAAAGGAATAGAACCATGATAATACACTGTATGTTGTTTAAACGTTGGTGTCATTAATAAAGGATTAGAACCATGATAATACACTGCATGTTGATTAAACGTTGATGTCATTAATAAAGGAATAGAACCATGATAATACACTGTGTGTTGATTAAACGTTGGTGTCATTAATAAAGGGATAGAACCATGATAATACACTGTATGTTGATTAAACTTTGGTGTCATTAATAAAGGAATAGAACAATGATAATACACTGTATGTTGATTAATAAAGGAATAAAACCATGATAATACACTGTATGTTGATTAATAAAGGAATAGAACCATGATAATAAACTGTTAATTAAATTGGCGAAAATGTCAGATATATAAATCATGAGTATATATTACATGCAAAAGAATCAAAGTAAAGTTAACCTTCGGATAGACCGAAAATCAAATACCAAAAACACAAAAGTGTTAACCAGAACTAGGTTGGGGTATATAACAAAGTATTTGAAATATTGCGTAGACCATGTAAATGTAACACTTCGATCGTCCTAGGCTTTGTCATACTATAAACTGTTAAACAGAATGCTAAATTAAACAAAATAACGAGATGGTACCTATGTAAAAGGATGTAATCTTAACCGGGAGGTTCGAATGACACGTTTATCATTTTAGATTGAAACACTCTACAGGGTATCTGAGCACACATGAAGACAAGAACCGGTTTCAGACTTTGTCATGCACCGTGATCAATAATACTGTTATCTTCTGAATCTGAAGTTATTACAAAATATCATAGAAATTATCATAGTAGATATAGTATTGTTTGATTATCAAAAGTAAAACATCACCGGGAATGTCACTGCTCAAATTCACAAGAATGCCCTAAAAAATATTGGGAATATCCTTGCTCAAAACCAGGAATGCCCAAAAAAATAATTGGGAATGTCCTTGCTCAAAACTAGGAATGCGCAAACAAATATTGGGAATGTCCTTACTCAAAACCAGGAATGCCCAAAAAAATATTGGGAATATCCTTGCTCAAAACCAGGAATGCCCAAAAAAATAATTGGGAATGTCCTTGCTCAAAACTAGGAATGCGCAAACAAATATTGGGAATGTCCTTGCTCAAAACTAGGAATGCCCAATTATATAATTGGGAATGTCCTTGCTCAAAACCAGGAATGCCCAAACAAATATTTGGAATGTCCTTGCTCAAAACCAGGAATGCCCAAAAAAATATTCGGAATATCCTTGCTCAAAACCAGGAATGCACAACAAAATAATTGGGAATGTCCTTGCTCAAAACCAGGATTGACCAAAAAAAATTTTGGGAATGTCCTTGCTCAAAACCAGGAATCACCAAAAAAATATTGTGAGTGTCTTTGCTCAAAACCAGGAATGCCAAAAATAAACATTTTTGGGAATTTCCTTCCTCAAAGTCAAGAATGCACATAGACAAACATCAATTCATCGTATCATATAATATTGCATTTTGTACTCTGCCTAATTTATCAACTGAACTACCGGTTAAGCGGTTAGTCGGTCGACAGATTATCCAAGTAACCGCTTAGGCAAAACTGTTCTATTTGATAATTTTGAATATTATTTGTAATCAATTTCGTTTACTGAGTTTCAAGTTGAGGTTCATTTTTCGTACTTTATTTGGCCTTTTTACCTTTTTGGGATTCGAGCGTCACTGATGAGTCTTTTGTAGACGAAACGCGCGTCTGGCGTATATACAAAATTTTGTCCTGGGAATTTATGATAAGTTTATTTACAAACACTGGGTCGATGCCACTGCTGGTGGAGATTTTTCCCCGAGGGTATCACCAGCCCAGTAGTCAGCACTTTTTTGTGCTGACATGAATTATCATTGATATGGTTATATTTATAAATTAACTGTTCACAAAATTTAGAATTTTTGAAATTCTTAGGCATTTCTACCTCAGGCATCGATTACCTGATCTGGATTTGGCAAAACTTTTAAAAATTTTGGTACTCAATGCTCTTCAACTTCGTGCTTGATTTGGCTTTTTTTTTTTTACTTTTTTGGATTCGATTGTCACTGATGAGTCTTTTGTAGACGAAACTCGCGTCTGGCGTATATACAAAATTTAGTTCTGGGTATCTATGATGAGTTTATTAACAAACACTGGGTCAATGCCAATGCTGGTGGATATTTATTTCCCCGAGGGTATCACCAGCCTAGTAGTCAGCACTTTTTTGTGCTAACATGAATTATCATTGATGTGGTTATATTTATAAATTAACTGTTCACAAAATTTAGATTTTTTTAAATACTAATGCTTTTCTACCTCAGGCATAGATTACCTTAGCTGGATTTGTTAAAACTTTTAGGAATTTTGGTCCTCAATGCTGATGAGCCTTTTGTAGACGAAACGCGCGTCTGGCGTATATACGAAATTTAGTCCTGGGTATCTATGATGAGTTTATTCATAAGTGTAATGAAAACACACTTACTACAACTCTCGATGAAACTTACACTTTTTATATCTGGCTTGAAACCTGTTACCTTACCATTTTAGACAAGAGCACAATGTTTATATCAGACTAGTTCACAAAAGAAAGATGCACTACATTGTTCACAAATTTCAGGAGCTGAAATAGCCTATCACTAGTACTTCTAGAATAATACGATCGAATACAGTTATTAATGAGGTGCCTTCAATATCCGTACAGCAAAGTACTCCTAGAATAATACGATCGAAAACAGTTATCAATGAGGTGCCTTAAATATCCGTACAGCAATGTAACTATAAACAACGGCATACTAAATACCAGGATTATAAGGACAAGGATATTCGACCTTAGTATTAACTGAATGAACGTACGAATTCCAACGATTGAACTGTAGCGAACACAGATCTACAAATTTAATGCGGGACAGATCGAAAGAAAGATCTTAAGATATAACAGAAAAGGTAAAACAAATTGTTGTTGGTTCATGTCTGTCATATTTTTTTTCGTAAATTGTTGGTGTCTTTTATAGCTAACCATACGGTACGGGGTTTTCTCGTTGTTGTAGACCGTACGAATGCCTCTCATTGCTTATGTCCGCTTCATTTGAGCTAGTTTGGAAAGTTGTCTCATTGTAATAAGACCACATCTCCATATGTGTATACCTTCACTAATATCTCACAACTCACTGACGACGGTATCTGAAAATAAAAGATACTATCAAGGTTAGGTAATAAAAAACTTAATTCCACAGATAGTTTAAATAAGATTAATTTAGCTTCACGAAAATCTACAAGAAATACAATAGAACAATCAATATTTACCACATCAAAGAATGAACATTATATTCTTAATAAAAGGAAGGCCATTGACAATAGCATGAACAATGCAGCACACAAACAATATTTGATTTATTTATACACATGATAATTATATTCTTGAATTACCATTAGCGGCATAGCTCTTTTTACTATACTGATTGTCGTTTTAAACACAATGCAATATCATTAATTTATTATTATAATGTGACGTTATTATAAAACTTTGGTTACACATTAATGGTTAATTGTTTCATTGCTAACCAGCGATATTATCATTTGCTTAGGCTGTGTTAAAGTCTTCAGAACATAAAAACATAAACACGATAAACAAATGATGGTATGAATTTATTGGGGGGCAATTTTATAAAATAAAACTGAAATGTATTAAAACATTGTTTTAATTAAATATACAAATAGAATGATTATATACTGTAAATTAATTATCATTCGTTGTATACCAGTTTTTGTAGATTTCGTAAGTACAGACATTTTCTAAAGGCTTGTATGCAGACTTCGGCAAAACCACGAAACTAATTATCAACGGACATGCAAGTTTTCCTTTATCCACGAAAATTGATACCCATAAATATATTACATTTGTCCTACCCCGCTATAAACATGATAAAAAATATTGTGAAACAAGAGAAAATAGAGGCTCTAAAGAGCCTGTAACGCTCACCTTGGTATATGTGCATATTAAACAAGGACACAGATGGATTCATGGCAAAATTGTGTTTTGGTGATGTTGATGTGTTTGATGATCTTACTATACTGAACATATTTGCTACTTACAATTTTCTCTATCTATAATAAACTTGGCTCTTTAGGAAGAGAGGAAAGCATTTGGAAAAATTTACCAAAATTTACCAAATTAATGAAATTGTTAAAAATTGACTCTAAAGGGCAATATTTCCTTAAGGAGTCAACTGACCATTTTGGTCATGTTGATTTTTTTTTGTAGATCTTATTTTGCTGAACATTATTGCTGTTAACAGTCGATCTCTATCTATAATGTTATTCAAGATCAAAACCCAAAACCGCATAATTTCTGTAAAAATTATCAATTCAGTGAAAGCAACCCTACCACCAGTTGTCCAATTCATCTGAAAATTTCAGGGCAGATAGATCTTGACTTGATCAACAATTTAACCCTGTCCAATTAGCCCTAAATGCTTTTGTTTCAGAGTTATAAGCAAAAATCTACATTTTACCCCTATGTTCTATTTTAAGCCATGGTGGCCATCTTGTTTGATTGGCCGGGTAACAGGACACATTTATAAAACTAGATACCCCAATGATGATTGTGGCCAAGTTTGGTTAAATGTGGCCCAGAAGTTTCAGAGGAGAAATTTTTTGTAAATATTAACGACGACGGACGACGGCAGACGGACGCCAAGTGATGACAAAAGCTCTCTTGGCCTTTTAGTCCAGGTGAGCTAAACAAAATAGCATCCCTTTTATATAGCTAGACACGTATATGCACATATTATATGTATATATGATAAAACTTACAAAGTGACTTGCGTATTTTATCATCTTTTCGTTAGCTTCTTACTTTATGCAATTATTGTGACATTAACATTGAGACTAGACTGTTCTTAGGTTTAAATTAAGAACACTTAGTGAGTTTTATTTCACATTAAAAATGTGCCAGATGCCGTGTTTATACCTACACGCATCACAAAAAAATATTCCTCTTCAATTGTATCGGTACAAATCCTAAAAATATCAGCAGAAAATAAATAATTAGTAATTAAGTTAGGTGTTGCACATGTTAATGTTATTCTTGTCGTTTAAAACGTTTTGTATTGTCAGGATTGCCCAAAAGAAAAAAAACATCACTACTATACCATTGTCATGCCAGATGTCAACATACACATGCTTACATTAATAAGAAAAATAAAACAGACCAGCACAAGCGTTTGTATTATGAATGTTGCATCTATCACACAATTCTCATACGTGTTTAAATTCTTGGTTTTACAGACATTCTGTTTTTTTGTTTTTTTTTATCTTTTATTTGTTTTTAAATAGTCAGGATTTTACAATACCCCTACAATCACCACCTGACTATGGTTTTTGGGGTAAACATTGAAAGTTATATACAAGACTATCCATTTTTTTTTTAAATTTATATCCATAATACAAGAATATAGTTATTAAAGAAAAACAGAATAAAGCTGCTCACACTCACACTTTCTCGCACTACTTGCACACATTCGCTGCAATCTTACCATTAGTATGCATGCATGTCTATATATAAAGTAAAAATTCAAAATACCACTGCTCACTATAGAATAATTTAAAGTATAAATGATAATAAATCATGAAAAAATTGTATGTAGTGGGGACCAGAATCTTTCATAAGATGCTGCTCTATTATTTTTGTTTGCAATATAAAATTCATTTGATTGGTATTGTTTTATTCTGAATTTATGTCCTATAAAACTAGGAGCTATATTTCTTAACTTACATCTAAAGATGTAGTTTTTAGCTATAATTATTAACAAATTTATAAACAAACTCTTAGTATTAAATCACAATAAAATTTCCATCTTGCTAATGCTAAAATGCTCATCAAATAATTTATTTTTTTGTAAAAATGACAACCAAAAATTGTATGTATCATTACAATCATAAAATAAATGTTCTATTGTTTCCTCTTCCTCATTACAGAAGGTACATAGACTTGTTTCCTTTTGCTTAATTCTATATGAAAATGTATTGGTAGGTATAATTCTATGTAATATTTTATATTGAAAGTTCTTTAAATATGTATCCCTACACCATCTTTTCAAAAGAGAAAAATAATTAGACCATTCTGAGATATCAGAATTTGTAACATCCTCCCATTTTAAAAATTTCTCATATGGGAGTATGCATACTTTATCTACAAGATCTCTGTATACAAATGTTAACTTCTTATTTTCCAAGATCCTTTTACAAAATGCATCAAAAGAAACAAAATTTTCTAAATTCAAATCACAATAATCTTTGATGTATTTTTTGATATATTTTGGAATGTTAGATAATAAACTATAGTATCTCAAATTTTTTTCCAAATTAAGTTTTTGTCTTACTTGTTGGAATGTTAGTAGTGATTTACTTTGACTATATACAATTTCCCTTATAAACTGTATACCATATAATTTCCATTTCATATAAACAGGGTATTCAGATAGTGGTATAAATTTTAAAATATCCAATGACAAAATTTCTGGAACACATAACTTTGTATAAGGCTTTGCCATGTGTAGACATTCAAATATGTCTTTCCAAAATGGATTTTTTACACAATTAGAAATTTATTTAATCTTATCTTTTTGTAATGTAAAGACTATTTCACCACCTAACTGTTTTAGTTCTGCTAGTAATAAATTCTGCCAAGAACCTTCTGAATTTGATAAAAATCTCTTCACCCAAGATAATTTAAGATATGTACAGAAAGACTGCAAATACACCATATTTAATCATCCCTGTGAAAAATCTGCAATAAGAGTACTACGCTTTACTCCATCAGTCTTACCATTCCAAATGAAATCAAAGAACATAGCACTCAGCTCATTTAATTGTGAGTGAGGTAAATTTGGCAGGGCAGTCAACAAATGAATCAGTCTTAATTACAGTAATTTTACCTAGTAATGTTAATTTTCTGTGTTGCCAGCTTTTTAGTATAGCTGAAACCTCTTTGATCTTTTTTTTCTAAAATTAATATCAAGAATACTTTTTAAATCAAGCGAAAAATCTATTCCTAAAAGTCTAAAGTTTGTGTGTGACCACATAAGATTGTAATTAGGACACAATATTTGATCAGAATATTTTTTGTTACCAATTCAAACAGCTCTTGTCTTTGATTTGTTCATTTTCAATCAAGATAACATATAAAAAGAATCAAAACAATTGAGGCTTTCTTGTAGTGATGTCTCACTACCATCTAAAGTTAGAAAAGTATCATCTGCATACTGACTTAAAAGTGTTTGTTTTTCATTAATGAGGATACCGTGAATTTTGGGGTTTGACTTAAGTTTCATCGATAATAACTCTACACCAATAACAAACAAATAAGGGGAGAGCGTGTCACCTTGTCTGCAACCTCTCTCAAGATTGAAAAATTTGACAAATTGCCATTGTTGATTACACAACTTTTAGCACTTTTGTAGAGAGTCTCAAACCCTCTGCACATCGAAGGACCAAAATTAAAACTGTTTAATGCTTTTTGTAAAAATACCCAGTCAACAGAATCAAATGCCTTTTCAAAATCAACTGATAAGAGTAAGGCGCTCATGTTGTGATATTCAAGATAATGCATCAAATCATACAATAATCTAGTATTCTCCCCAATGAATCTCCCCTTGATAAATCCCTTTTGAGTGTCACTTATAATAAATGGTAATACAGACTTAACTCTGTTTGCTATAGCTGCAGAAGCTATCTTAATGTCTGTATTTAATAGGCTGATAGGTCGCCAACTACCAATACATCGCCTATCTTTTCCTTCTGTTGGTATACAAGTTATGACACTTTGATATTGAAAAACTGAAAAAAGTCCAGATTCATATCCATAGAATATTGATCGATAAACAAATGGTCCAAGATCTCTCCAAAAGAATTTGTAAAAATCGACAGTAAATCCATCGCTTCCTGAGGATTTCCCATTTTTCATCTTACTCAATGCTAAAGCACATTCCTTGTATGTCAAATTACCCTCACACAGGTCATGTTGTTCCTGGGTGAGGGCAACATCATGAGAAAAAAAGCTTTCAAATGAACAATCAATTTTTCTCTTTGAATACAATTTTTTATAAAAAATATTTTGTTCTAAGAGAATCGTGGATTGGTCAGATATATGATTACCCTGATCACCAATCATTTCAACCATTGTCTTCTTTATAAAATTTCTCTTTTCTAATTTTAAAAAGTATTGGGAACATTTTTCACCATTTTCTTGCCAGTATGCCCGGGACCGTAATAGTAAACCCTCTATCTTCTGCTCTCGCATGGATTCTAACTCCACTTTTTTATCATTTAAATTGGTCTGTACAGCTTCAGTAGGGGCTGTATTCATAATAATATCTAAATTTTGTATATCTTCTTCAAGTTTCAGAGTAGCTCTTTTTTCTTCTTTTGATTTAGATATACTGTGTGTAATGGACAAGGATCGGATTTTCATCTTCAGTACTTCAAGAAAAAATTGATCGTTGCAAGAAAATTGTACATGAAATAGGTCATCTCTACTGTCTGAAAGATAGAACTCAGAAACAGTATCCTTAATACACATCTTTACCTTTTCAACATATACAGTATCTCTCAACAACTGTGAATTAAACTTCCAAATTCCCTTACCCCTTTTATCAAGACTGGCAGAAAATGTGAAAACAATGGCTGAGTGATCGGTTTTGTATCCAGGTATAATTTTTGCATTTTTCATAAGTGAAAATAAGTCTTCGCTCACTAAAAAATAATCTAATCGACTCTGCTTGATAGGGGAGGTTTGACGCCAAGTAAACTTTTTGTCATCTGGATGACAGGGTCTCAATGGATCTAAAAGTTCAAAAGTTTGTGAAATTTCTTCAATCTTATTACGAGATTTCAAATTTCTATTGTGCAGAATATTATAAGTGTCCATATGCAAATCTTGTACAACATTCCAGTCACCACACATCAAGATGCTAGTATTAGTATAGCAAGAGATGTTATGTAAAATATCACTAAACAATGATGGTTCATCAGTATTAAATCCATAAACAGTAACAAAGGTTAACCTTTGTTCATATAAAGATAAGTCTAAAACAATAAAACGACCTTTCTGGTCTATCTTAGAATCACGAATCTTAAAATCTAGACCCTTGTTAAACATCACACTAACACCAGCACTTTGATTGTTGCAGTGACTGAAAATGCATGTATTACCCCATTCATCTTGCCAAAGTTTCTCGATATCCTCATTACTGTGAGTCTCTTGAAAACAAACAATAGATGCATGTTTACCTCTAACCCAATCAAAAATATCTAATCTTTTTTTCTTGCTCGAAAATATGCCCCTCACATTCATAGATAAAACTGTAATATTATTATCAATACTCATTAGACAATAGAAAAGCAAAGCAGTACAATACTTAAAATAAAAATGCATACCCATACTTACTACTCATTTATACATCACAAACATACACAAAAGATGGCGCTTGAAACAATATTCAATATACATCAGATACTTTTTACAGATTGGCTTCATATGATAAATAACATATTTTTTTATTCTGATAATTTGGTGTTAAATGATTTATTTTCTTTTAAATTTACAGAAATGAGAACCTAGTATAATATTTTCTTTTTTCAATATTAATATAAATTTGAGTGTGTTGAGAACGATTTTATTATAAAAATAAAATAAAAATAAAAATAATCGTTTTGAAAATGGAGAATTAGTACAATTATATAGTTGAAATGTTTTATTCAACTGTAAGCAAATCGTTCTGGTCTTGGTTATGTCCCCTCTGCGCTACAGAACCCAATGAATTTTGGCACTGCTATACGATTCTAGCAAGATCACACCGTTGATGTTGGCATAAGTACATCTTCCATGCCACCAACCACTCTTCTTGTCGATAGAACACAACAAAGATGTATGTATGTCGTTGTCCCTGTCACACTCTTCTTGTCGATAGACCACGACAAAGATGTATGTAGGTCGTAGTCCCTGTCACACTCTATTGTCGATAGAACACGACAAAGATGTATGTATGTCGTTGTCCCTGTCACACTCTTCTTGTCGATAGAACACAACAAAGATGTATGTATGTCGTTGTCCCTGTCACACTCTTCTTGTCGATAGACCACGACAAAGATGTATGTATGTCGTTGTCCCTGTCACACTCTTCTTGTCGATAGAACACGACAAAGATATATGTATGTCGTTGTCCCTGTCACACTCTTCTTGTCGATAGAACACGACAAAGATGTATGTATGTCGTTGTCCCTGTCACACTCTATTGTCGATAGAACACGACAAAGATGTATGTATGTCGTTGTCCCTGTCACACTCTTCTTGTCGATAGACCACGACAAAGATGTATGTATGTCGTTGTCCCTGTCACACTCTTCTTGTCGATAGAACACGACAAAGATGTATGTAGGTCGTTGTCCCTGTCACACTCTTCTTGTCGATAGAACACGACAAAGATATATGTATGTCGTTGTCCCTGTCACACTCTTCTTGTCGATAGAACACGACAAAGATGTATGTATGTCGTTGTCCCTGTCACACTCTATTGTCGATAGAACACGACAAAGATGTATGTATGTCGTTGTCCCTGTCACACTCTTCTTGTCGATAGACCACGACAAAGATGTATGTATGTCGTTGTCCCTGTCACACTCTTCTTGTCGATAGAACACGACAAAGATGTATGTAGGTCGTTGTCCCTGTCACACTCTTCTTGTCGATAGAACACGACAAAGATATATGTATGTCGTTGTCCCTGTCACACTCTTCTTGTCGATAGAACACGACACATATGTATGTATGTCGTTGTCCCTGTCACACTCTTCTTGTTGATAGAACACGACACAGATGTATGTAGGTCGTTGTCCCTTTCACACTCTTCTTGTTGATAGAACACGACAAAGATGTATGTATGTCGTTGTCCCTGTCACGAGTTGGAAACATCCTACCATTCGTTAGAATCTTCTGTCCATCCAACATTGAATCACCTGAAAAGATAAATTAATGGATGATTGATTGGTGTGTAACGCCCCTCTCAGTGCTGGTTTCGAATTCATAACCTCATGTTGACATGCTAGTGATAGAGAAATTCGACAATTTAGAACTCCCGGCGATCGATGCCCGCTATAAATATAGATGTTCAATTCGTAAATTAAATCAACAGTACATTACCGATGCTAAAATAAGTCTGAATACAACAGTGAATTACATTATTTGGATTATTTTTTCCCGAGTACATCAACCTAATGCTCATGACCACGTATCGTCTGATAAAGAATGTGTCCTTTTATTACCAGACAAAACACGCATCTTGATTACATCTCATTCAAATCATTATAGCAATGGGAATAGCAATATTCTTCGTAAACGATCTTCAGCTACTTGTCATTATGCCCCCCTGAACTTAAGAACCGTTAGTTTGTATATCTATTTCATGTGATATAGCAAATGTTACCGAAATTCTAACTAAATAGCAGTTTGGGTAAATGCTGGTGAAAAATGAAACTAATAAATGGACCATATGTATGGATCTTGATAAAGAAAGAAATCAAAACGGTATAAATTGCATGAGCGCTTCTTTGGATTTGCCTTCATCAAAGCCGCAAATATGAATGTCATGGATGTATAAGAACCCAAACAGTCGAATAGCTGTATGCCAAAAAGGGACTTAAGAATAGCTAAATCCATGTATAAAGAAATTGTTCGAATCGTTCCTACAAATTAATCGTAGGCCACTTTATCTGCTTAAAACTTTTCTTAAAACCGACCAATAACTGTAATGATGCTCTTTGCGTGATATTGCCAGAGACAATAATTATTTCTTGTTACTATATGAAATAGTTGCCACTGGACGTCATGCAAAAACAATCAATCATTCAATTAAATATCAAATAATTTTCAAATATATTCCATTTAAACATAAATTTACAATTTTATTGCATTCATCATGTTCATCGACATGCATAAAACTAAAAGCAGTAAAATAAAAAGATATATCCAAAAAAAATTCAAAACGGAAAGTCCGTAATCAAATGGCAAATTCAAAATCTCAAGCACATCAAATGAAAGGATAACAACTGCAATATTCCTTTCTGGAACAGGCATCTTCTTATACAGAACATTGTAGATTACACCTGGTTGTCTAGCTAATGTATGACTGTCACATAAAATTCCATTATATTGACAAAGATGTGAGAACAAAACTAACTGGCATAACAAGTAAAAATGTCAAAAAGTGGGGTACAGCAGTCAACATTGCGACATCAACTGCATCACTATAACAAAAATTCAAATATGTAACAAAGAAACACAAAAAGGCGTATAGTCAAAGAACATAAGCTAAGCTGAGAGACAAGAATATAAAAATTTACCATGGCACAATAACACAATGATGGGATGTAAAAGTACAGAGCCACGTCAAATAGTGATCACCAAAAAAGACTAAACAGTTATGATGATGAACAACGTCAGTACCAAGAATCTATACTTCAAGACCATCGTCTATTATTTGTGAAGTTGATATTATATTTATTTACAAGTGCTAAAACATCAAACGAATGGATAACATCTGACCTATTCCTGACTTTGTACAGGCATCTTATGTAGAAAAGGTTTGATAAAACCTGGTTTATAGCTTGCTAAACCTCTCATTTGTATGACAGTCGCATAAAATTCCCTTATATTGACAACGATATGATCACAAAACAAGAACTTAGCCCTACTCAAAAACTAAGACTGGGGTTAAGTTTGATTTATAAACAAATTCCACACAAGGCATGTAATATGCTTAGATTACAAATGCACAAGGGAACTTAATAATTTGCGAATATAAGTTATAATTAGGATGCTCAGATTACAAGTGTAGAAGGGAACTTAATAATTTACAAATATAAGTTATAATTAGGAGTACCTGCAGTTCGACTTTAATAGTGATGTGGTAGTTAGTGCTTTCATTCCCAACGTATATTGTATCATAGACGGCATATGCTGAAATCCTAATAATATCTTCGAGGTCAAATCGGACTTTGTAGGAATTATGTTGTCGAAGAATGTAATGGAGATTGTCATTTCCTTTTGAAATAGATAATAATTTACTGATTATAAGTGGACAAATTCTGTCAATAGTTTTGTATATTTACATATTCATGTTCACTAAAATAGAATGTTTAGATAGTAGGCAATCAGCTAAGACATAAAATACACTGAGACGTATATAAATAGTTTCAAACCATGTATAATTGCGAAACAATGTGCGAAATTTCTTTTTTCGAATGCATTACTTTGAATCACCAGAGATTAAGTCCTAACCAAATTCTTAATCTATTATGCAAAAAAAAAATGCAATCAAAACAGAGTTTCCTTTAAGATACATCCAACATATATGGAACTAAGGAGAACCACAGAAAAACACGCTATTATCATGGATTTATTTTTGCGATTTTTAGTCAACATTGTTCTCGCTGTTTAATATTTGCATTTGAATTGCTCGTCTATTATTTTCCTTAAGAAATTAATTAAGCGCCAATAAGATATAACGAGTGTTCGTATTAAAATGAATGCAAATTAAGTCATGTAAGTCTAGGAGCAAAATAAGCTAACAAAATTGATATTCTATGAAACTACTTTTCGAGATATCAAAAGATGAGAAAAAGCTGGCTCTAACTTATATTAAGCATTGACTTTACATTTGTACTTGGGTTTCACATCGTAGACAGTTGCTTAATTATTGTAAAATATCCTTTTGTGATCTATTAAAGTTGTTTATGAAAAGAAAAGGGGGTAATATGGGTCAAAACGTGTAACCTACATAGTAGGAAAAACAAAAGGAATCCAAACATCTAAAATCCAAAATCTGACGAAATAACATAAAATACCCATATTTTCGCCGAAAGTTTTTAATACATTTTGATGTTTGATTGTTGTTGTTTTGTACTTTTGAGAATGTTGTCTTGCAACCGTCCGTATTGAGATATTTTATTCATTTACCACTGTATAGACTCTTTTTGATAATTTGTTAGGCTAACATCATAAAACAAATGTGTCTGTAGTTGAACACTTTTGTTTTAAAGATTATATAGGTTGTTTAACTCTCAATGACGTACATCCTTAATATACTTTCATTCACGCATTGGCATTTGGTAAAATTAAGCTCTTTCAAACAATGTAGGATACGATAACGACTTTACTATTAACATGTGTCCATGAAAAGCATATACCACTATAAAACAAAATCATCCATGCAACATCCAAAAAAAAATGACAGAACAAACATTGTATCAAAGTTTTATCATCGCCAAAACAAGAGTGGCAAAACCCATAATTCGAAAATGAACTGAAAACGCCATTGCTAAAAAAAGAAAAAGACCAACAAACAAACAATATTACACAAACATCATAAAAAACTAAAGCCTAAGCAACACGAACCCCACCACAGCTGGGGGTGATCTCATGGGCTCTGGATGGGTAAGGTGATTCTGTACCACATTGGATACCCGTCGTGATGCTCATCTTAGTACAAGATCTCATGGGCTCTGGATGGGTAAGGTGATCCTGTACCACATTGGATACCCGTCGTGATGCTCATCTTAGTACAAACCCGATTATCAATCTAATTCGGTAGGTCACATTTTTCAAGCGGACGGAATTGTAGTTACGACATAGGGAAAATATCCGATGTCTTCTGCGAGGCGGATCTTCCATAACGGTGAACCAACTTGTGATTAGGTCCGTAAAATTTAAGAAGAGATGATTTCGTCAACATTTGGAAATCTTGGTTCGATAGTTTCCTTGTGAGCTGCAACCCTCTATCAAGGAAACCGTGATAAGAAACACAAGACCGGGAAAATCGTGTCAATTGAGAGATATATACTCCGTATACAAGCGCTACTTGAACGTTGCTACATAGAAATGGAAAGTTCAGAATTGGGAAGCTGTAATAATCTCTATTGTCGTAAATTTTTGTTTTTAACCGAGGAAAAAAGAAAAGAAGTAAGCAGTATTCTTTATCTTTGCTATTCTCTCATTTAACGATTCAGAGTTTGGTTGCTATGTTGAACGTATCTATTCTATTGAATACTATGTTCATTTGACGCAAATGTGAACTCATCACTTTAATTGTAATAGTTTGTTTTAGGGCCATGATTGTGATATTGTTTAACTTATTTTACGAATTTGTCAATTACATGTTTAGCTTAGAGCGTTCCTTACGTCTAAATTCATGACAAATTTGTTTGACACATTGAAGTCTCTATAACTTAGTCTAATTAAGTTTTTGTATAATTGTGTGATGTTGCTATTAATGATGAATTGATTTTGTTCGTTGCCTTTGTAGTGTTTAAAGTCACGTTAAAACATGTTTACGACTCAAAGCAGGACAACTGGCATTGCTTGTCAAATAGACCAGGATCAAACATACCTAAATACGAAAGAGATTTAAGACGTCAAAGTTGACAGATACAAATGATCACTGCCGTATACGGTGCAGAAAATGTTTACATCTTTACGACTGACATTGTTTGTCGAAAAGAAAAGGATCAAATGTTCCTCGTTACGAAAGAGGGTCAACACGCCAAAGTTGACACATACAAGTGATAAGTAAAATACGTTCAACCATTAAGACCACTCTGTTACTGAGGTACATATTGCCCAATCAGTCTTCATCTAGTAGCATGTGCTTGCTACTGACAAGATATTATTATTATTTTTATCAATCAAGAGAAACGTACGCATTTAATATATATAGTGTGCTTTTTTTAAATTCCGAATGAGTGATATCAATGCTCTTCAACTTCGTACGTTATTTGGCCTTTTTAACTTTTTTGGATTCGAGCGTCACTGATGAGTCTTTTGTAGACGAAACGCGCGTCTGGCGTATATACTAAATTTAGTCCTGGTATCTATGATGAGTTTATTTATAAAGTTTTTACTTTTTTTGCGTTTATCACATGGTAAAGACTAAAATCTATCACGTGTTTGATTAACGTAAATAGAGAAAAAGTAATAATTTTTAAAAAGCTAGTCGTCTCTTAGCTGATGAAAATGGAAAGTGTTCTCGCTTTGTAGATTAATTCATTCAAAATAGCCTTCCATATCAATCAACGTACACGTAAGGTCACATGTTATAAGGTATTATATCGTTTATCGTATGGTGTGTCTACAAATCTCCAGAAGATTCGGCTATTAATAGATACATTGTAAAAATACCATGATTTATGACCAGGCAAAATCGAATTGCTAAAATAGAGAGGACAATTCCGATACTCTACGGGATTGAAAGACATTTATTAGGTTTGGATTGTCATAACCAATCAACACATTTTTAATTATTCGCGTCTCGTTATATCTTCCAATCAGGTACTGAAAGCATTAAAACCCGCAGAATGTTCATCGCTCAATTCTTAATAATGTCTCCTAGGAGACGTTAATGATAAGCCATAGCTATGGCAAACCGTTTTTATATTTAATCTATTTTCAAATACCTTTTAAAGTTAAAAAGATATCTCTAAAACTAAATAAGATATCTTGTTAAGTAATTGAGATATCTTATAAATTAAACTAGATATATATTATGTATTAGAGGCTGCATCTAAACCTATAATTTTTTACGCAATGTAGTACTATGATCTTAAAACACTTACCCTTGGTGGCTCCTGCATTTGGATAACTACAAATTAATCTTATGTATGTGCTTCAGCCACAACGAGGACTATAATTTAGTAATTCATTTTTAAGTATTAGTTTATGCTTCTGTTGTAAAATGTTGATTTTTTTATATTTCTGTGAAGAGGCTTGAGTGTCCTTTAAAGCACCTGCCCTTGGTGCCATGAATCCTGCATATGAGCAACAATACTATTTACTCATATTGATCAGTCACGAGGAAGGACTTAACTCAAAAGTTATTTTTTCTATAATGGATATGCTGCTTCTGGTGCACGGTCGATAATAACTAAAAATACAGGTTTTGATATGTGACAACATGTATTATAAATCAATTTATATTTCATGTTTTTTGTCAAACGTTTTTCTATTTTTATTTTTGTTAATTGTCTATTGCAATTGTGTGATAAAGAATCAATGTACTGATTCTGCCCGTAATGGGTCCACTATTAGAAATAAAATATATCTTATCTTATCTTATTTGTATAGAATAAAATATTTTATACAAAAGTCTAATTATATATCTTATTTAGGTTATAAGATATGGTATTTGTTCAAGAAAGATCTCTTTTTAACTTTATTAGAAATCTTGTATATTTTTTGTATTCAAGATATCTTGTAAACTAAAAAAATGAAATTGAGAAGGGAAATGGGGAATGTGTCAAAGAGACAACAGCCCGACCATAGAACAACCGACAGCAGAAGGTCACCAACAGGTCTTCAATGCAGCGAAAAATTTCCGCACCTAAGGCGTCCTTCAGCTGGCCCCTTAAACAAATATATATACTAGTTCAATGATGATAAACGGCATAAGAAACGACGCAAGAAACTAAAATTAAAAATAATACAAGACTAATAAAGGCTTAAGGCTTCTGACTTGGGACAGGCGCAAAAATTAAGATTCAGTAAATAAGTTATACTTCCAGATAAATAAGATATCTATATAGATAAATAAATAACATACAAGGTTGATAAGATTTATTTAAAATTATATTAGATATCTTTTTAATTATATAAGATATTTTATTAAAGGTAAAAATATTGCAAATTCAAATCACCTACCTAGCCAATGTTCCCCTGCTATGTATCAAAATCCAGTTTTGTATTCATTCCAACTCCTATAGAAATTCACTTTTCCATTGTATAGTCTTTGGATTGTCTATAAATACAAGTTATTGTAAATATAAACTAATCTCCTGAGACAACAACTTGTTTTCAAATTTGAATCTGAACAGTTCTGAACAGATTTATCAGCAAATTATTCAGTCATTTTCTGTCTTTCGGTAAATTTTCTGACTTATCCACTGCGGCAAATCAAGAACTCTTCGTTTTCGTATTGTTTATTTATGTATTTCTCTGTCCTGAATGGTCCTGTATTGATTTGTATTGTCATGCAATGCTGTCTTTTTAATGTTTTATTCAGCACTGCCATAATAACGCGACGTTTGGCTAGCCATAAAACAAGGTTAAACCTAACATTTCTTTTCTTAAAAATGAAGTACAAAGTCAGGAAAATGTCAATTGTTATTATGTAGTTCGTTTCTGTGTGTGTGTTATATTGTCGTTTGTTTTTTTGTTGCACTTCAGTGTTCATGTTGTTTTGATGTTTTCCTCATATAGTCCATGTGTTTCCCTCGGTTTTAGTTTGTGACCCGTATTTGTTTTCTCTTAATCGATGTATGGCTTTCGAACAGCGGTATACTACTGTTGCCTTTATTTTTACAATTCTTTGCGGGAAAATTAATTAATAATTTTCTGTTCAACCTTTTAAATAATTTTGAAAACAAAATAACCGTTTCAAATAAAGTTTATTAGCTGGTGAAACAGAATAAATTTATAAATGAGGTTTCAAAATGGATAATTTTATTTGCAAACATAACTTTTTCTAGTGTTTTTGTAGAGCAAAATAATGCAATTAATTGTATAGATTGACGAGAGATTTGATAATATATAGTTATCATTATTTCTTAATATTCACATCTTTATCATTATATCATAAAACTAAAGAAACATACCAAATAACTCCAAAATTAAACATATCTGAAATTGGGAAACCTTAAAACCTGACCAAACAAATTTCAAATACTCTACTTAATCAACCAACGGAACAGGTTAAAAATAACTGTCATATTTCAGAATGGCTTCAGGTATTTTCTGAAGAAAACAAGGCAGAACAAAATAATTCTTTTTTCGCAATAGGTGATACGTCATTGATTTTCAAAAAAAGACAAGTAATATTGGTAGTCTGTGGACGGTCATCTATTAACGTTAGCTCTGATAAAGATCAGAATAATGCTCTGCATAAAATACATAAAGGTCAGCTATCCAAATATAAGACCAACACGAAAATAAAAGACGGGATAGAAAACACTCATTATAGATACCAAGCTTCAAATTGTGTACGCCTGTAAAATGTGTTAATAGAGCTGAGAAAACCAAGAATGACAAAAGTATTGCCAACACCTTGCAATTATTCAAAACTGTGAATCAGGGAGACACCCTGTGATTCGTTACAATATCAGAACAAATCTACTATTTAAATGGCGCTATAAATACACACAAACCGTCGATTAACTTGTTTTCTTCCAGCCATTAAGAAATGTATATGTTACAATGATAAACACTGCTAAGTATGAATGCAAGGACAAACCTATACTTACAGATAGCAAATTGAGGAAAAAAAATAAGATCACATTAGGGTTCAGAGCCAAAAGCTTCTATCTGCATTTTTCATTGTTTCGAGAAAATCAAGTTTTTAAGAGGAAAAGAAATGATCACATTACAATGTGGTGTCACATTGCATACCATAGGATCGGCATGTCTTGCTCCGCTAGTTAACATTATACCTCAAAGCTTTTGTAATAGGTTATACATCATTCATTTTCTTATTTGTAATCATTAGAAAAGTACTTAAGGAATGACTGTAATATTTTTTCTGTCTATGAAGAAATAACAATAAAATTGGTGCACACTGAATTACGTGCGTAGTGGGTTATTTAACAGTGTGCACCACATTTTTTAAATTATTTCATATAGACAGAAAAAATATTACAGTCATTTCTTATAATTTAATTCTCAATTCCATTTTAAAAAACGTAGAAAACCAACAAAAAAACTTCGATGACGTCACGGTCACATGACTAAATTATGTCTATGGGCTGATAACAAAATAACGTCAGCGCATCAGAAGACGGGTAACATCCAAAATTAAAGTATTTCAAAATACTACATCTATCCGTAGAAAGTATAGTAAAATGACTGCATATCCAGGGTATTTTGGCGATCAAATAAAGGAACCAGCTGAGGCTCACCTCCGGTTGCGGGATTTTCACGCTGCATTGAAGAATCATTTTTGGCCTACGGCAGTTACCTGCGCTTTCCTTGGTTGTTATCTGTTTCACATATTCCAAATTTCCATTCTCAATTTTATTCCAAAACATATATGAATCGACATTTCTTAGGTTTATACGACCTTTGAAATATATAGAAATACATGGACTCTATTACGTGTGAAGGGCCAAACGTTTTAACATGACCAAGTCTTCTGTTTTAACATTTAAGATATTTCTCTAGAACTAAAAACTTTAAAAATTTTCAAAGGAGAATTAAGTAAAACATACAGTCAAAAGTAATACATTGTAGTAAACGGCTGTCAAAAGTCAAAAATCGATTTAAATTACACAGTTAAGGAAAAAAAACTTAAAATTGACACTCATTATTTTTAACTACCCTCTTCATGCTCTTTCTCTTACTTTCTAAAAAACAAGTGGATCCGCCACTGCAGTAGCAAATTGTCAGTAGAAACGTATAATCATATATGAAACTGTTTTAAGTGTACACACATTATGCAATGCCGTTTTGAAAGCACAACATCCAAACCTTCCATCTTCAGGGTTTGATAGTGGTCGACCTTGAGATCTGACGTATACACTGAAAATCAGATCGGCTTAAAGATGTATCGGTCGTCTCCTTAAAAGTGATTTGCAGACATCAAAGGATACAACTATTTTGAAATTCAACTTGAAAGCTCTAAAAAACGATCACGCAAACCGTAAAATGAAAATATATGTAAACAAAGCTGCAACGGTAAGCACTTGATAAGGAATGCATTGTAAAAATCTGTCTAAATTGAATCATTGCAGTGGCGATTATAAACTTCAAAATTTAATGTTGACAATTTTTTATGATGAATTGAAGTCCATTTTGAAAGACGAAAAAGAATGTTTTTCAAATCTAACCATTCAAGACTTAGAAGAAGATGATTTTGGTAAATATGGCGATGAAGTTACAATGTTTTGTCTATACTTCGTGTTGTTGGTATCATTTGAAATGCGCATGCGTTTCTGGTTTACACTTTGCCTTTAAAGGATGTTCGCTCCTCTTGATTTAGAATGTTTGCGGAAAACTAGGAATCCTTTGGTTATATTCATGTAGAGCTATTAAACAAAATAGCCCATCAAGTCTTATTTTTCTCTCCATAATTTGATTATATATAGTTCAAATTTTATATTTAAAATTCTCTTAAAAAAAGGTGCCAATTTTAACTATTAAAAATATGAAAATTTAAGATATTACTATTTCCCGCCTAATTTGCAATGGCTTTAAACTCGAAAACATTTTCTTCTGCCTATTAGTTTCTTTATTTATATGCATGTACTATCAATGTATAACAATCTTTTAAAATGCGTGTTATTTTGAAACAGAGTAGCGAACTTCCTTAAACCAACAAATTATCGTGTTTTTGTTTAACGACTGTCCTCGGTATATATTGCAGTATGTATTTTCTGGATCCTTTTCGAAATATCTATTTCGATTACGTACGCATGCTTGTGATATCTTCCGGTTTTCCGTAAGTCGTCAATGAACATAACCGGGAAAGAAAATTTGGGAATCCCAATGGCAACAATTCACACTAAAGAAGGCACGCATTGTTTGATTTGTAGTTTTAATAATAACAGGGCTTATCTCTGTACCAAGTGTTTATTTTAATGGTGTTGTAGAAACTGGAACCCCGGATGCAGAACGTTACGAGCCAGATCAATAGCAGGTTCTCTACAAGGCTGCTGACAAATATATATTTACCAAAAAGCAACAGTGATCAAAAGGAAAACACAAGTGATAACACTGAATGACAGTCTTAAATACTCCCGGGATATTTCATTTTTATTCATTGCGGCATCAACTATGTCCTATATTGGATATTTGTTAACTGTGATCAGCTTTTTAATTGATTTTATCAATCCAGACACTACAAGTTCCTTTAAATCTGTGTCGGCCATTTTGTACAGAGGATTTTTCATTAGTAGTGCGGGAAATCCTGTCGTTTATCTGTTTCTGGAAAGACAGTTCAGAGTGGAATGTAAAAATATTTATTCAAAATTGTTTGGAAAATGTTGTTGGAGCAAGGAAATAACGATTACCGTATAAATGTCTTCAGAGCAGGAACATTACTACAACTGACCGTGCAAGGGCTGTATAGCCAGTCAATGTAGTTTAAAACTTTTGCAATCATCATAACTATTACCGTATAACTGCCGTCAGAGCAAGAACATAACTACAACCCACCGTGCAAGGGCTGTATAGCCAGTCAATGTAGTCTAAAACTTTCACCATCATTATAACTATTACCGTATAAATGCCGTCAGAGCAAGAACATAACTACAACCCACCGTGCAAGGGCTGTATAGCCAGTCAAGGTAGTCTAAAACTTTCACCATCATCATAACTATTACCGTACAAATGTCGTCAGAGTAAAAACATAGCTACAGCCGACCGTACAAGGGCTGTATAGCCAGTCAAAGTCGTTAAAAACTTCCACCATCATCATAACTATTAACGTATAAATGCCGTCAGAGCAAGATAATAACTACAACTGACCGTACAAGGGCTGTATAGCCAGTCAAGGTCGTTAAAAACTTCCACCATCAGCATAACTATGACCGTATAAATCTAAAATCTTATTCTATCAAAACTGGATAACTCATAACAAGATCAGAGTTCTATCGTTTGATCAGTTGGTAATGGTCCATAACATAAATTGTAAGTGTTCTCATATAATTGTAAGTGCTTCTATCTGTCAATATTAAAGTCAATAGACAACTGTTGAGTTCGTCAATTCCGTCAAATTTTTTGATTTTAGAGAACATCATTCGTGTGTTTATGGGCGTCGTTCAAAATTACGAACAATGAACAACTATCTAGATCGAATGACGATCACGAAGACGCTTGGTGAACAACTCGAAAGAGGTCTACTTTATCTGTTATTTTAATGGCTATTTCGTTCTGTCGATTTTGTAAATAATTATATCTGACACACTTCAAGTAAAATTAAGACGGGTTATATCGTTTGATTATTGATAAACTTAAATGTGTAATCGTGTAAAAGTATGTTGTTTTTTTTTAAGTACCGGAATAAAAAAAGTTACTTTACTTTTCTTTTCCGAAAGTACTGCTACACTTTTTAAACTTTTTTCATGTTTCATTTTTTTACCGAAACAACGCACTACACGAAGGAGCTTATTGTTTGCCATCATCGACGAGAATATAAAATACAATAGAATGTGACAAGTTTATTATGTTAAAAAGACTAATCAAACCTGAATTATCCCAAGTTTTAATAAAATATGGTTTAAGGCATAAAGTAATGGCTTATGTTATGTTATCATTTATCCTGATTTAAATGCAATCTATAGAGAATACAAACATCTAATTCGTGCTTTAATGTAAATAAAAGTATTACTTTATACTTTTCTATCTTTCGTTATTTTCAAAGTGTAAGCAATGAACAACTCTCCGTGTATTAGGGTAATATAAATACCGTTTACTCAGACGTTCTTTGACATAACCTATGCCAAGCCATTCTCGTCAAAACTATGTTTAAACCCTTTTTTCGAAAAAAATTACACATTGAGAATTAAAAAAAGCACATTGAGATTTAAAAACATAAAATAACACAATGAGAAATCGAAATTACACACAGAGATTTTAAATTTACATACTGAGATTTAAAAAAATAAAAAAACACACACTGAGAACTCAAAATTACACACTGAGATTTTAAAAAGACACACTGAGATTTTAAAAAGACACATTGAGATGAAATAAATTGAAAAACACACACTGATAATTGTTAATTACACACTTAGATTTCAAAAATACACACTGAGATTAATATGCAAATTACTAATGAATATTCATGATATGAATAATTTAACAGATTAATATCTTGATCTCCGGAACTCTTGTCATCATAATGAAATGCGATTCCTTCAAACAACATTCGTAATAAATTTCAAGACTTAACATCGTTTTTTGCTTACTCATATTCATAAGTTGGTTGTTATAATTCAGATTATTAGTACCAGTGTATCGGGATTTTTGTTTACCTAAAATTGTTTAAGCCCTTTTCAAGTCTTCCAACTGTTACCCTCATTTCGCAAGGTAATCTTTTATATTTTTGTTACGTTTATATGATATAATAGGCATTTGAGTAAAAATTTCACTGCATCGTTTGTCTTTTTGCAGTTTGTTCCAATATTTTCTTATAATTTTAATAAAGTTTTTCACCATTTGGTTATATTTTGTAATAAGAGTAAGTGGATATTTTTTTTGTTCTTGTATTTATAAAGTTTTTTTATAAATAATTTAGAACCAAATCGAAGAACTAACGAGTTCTGTCCCCTAGTTGTTTTAAGCTTGTAATAGATTCAGATTAAGTATGCTTATTAGATATATGCGCATAAACAGTGTGCAAAAATCTCAGTGTGTAATTCTAAATTCTCAGTGTGTAATTTCAAATTTTCAGTGTGTGTTTTTCAGTTTATTTAATCTCAGAGTGTATTTTTGAAATCTCAGTGTGTAATTTTTTATTCTCAGTGTGTGTTTTCATTTTTGTAATCTCAGTGTGTAATTTTAAAATCTCATTGTGTAATTTCGATTTCTCAGTGTGTTATTTTAGGTTTTTAATCTCAGTGGTTTTTTTTTAATTCTCAGTGTGTAATTTTTTCGGAAAAAAGGGTTTAAACATAGTTTTGACGAGAACGGCTTGCCATAATAACCCTGGTTCATCAACTTGCTGCTTAGACACTGAATAGTAACGTTTAAATCTTGAGTAGCAGCTGAAAGGTCTCGAATATCAAATGAGTTTGGAAATGTGTATCATATAGCCTGGTGAAGCTGGTATATTGCTTCTACGATTGGGGAAAATTGAACATTTAAAAATTAAAGTTTGTCATATAATCTGGTACTAAGGTAACCGTTTATACCTTATTCGAGATGTAAGTCTAAAATGAAGCGGAAGAAGATATGTCTATTTTGTCTTTAATGTCTTGTTAAGGAGAATAAAGAAATGGAAACCAACGAAAAAAGGATGGATTGTTATATATATAATGTGAATTTAAATGCTCTGGCTTCATTGATCTTCTTGTTTTTGACAAGTGTCTGAAAGAACTATAAGTCATAGGAAAATACAAAGGGATCGAAAAGGAGAGGCACACAGTTCGTTCAAATAGGAACGCCGGTAATTTGTTGAAAAAGACGACCTCAAAATTCAACAAATATGTTATCAATAAAACCAGCATACTGCATACTTGGTCCTCTATGTAGTATGATTTACCTTTCTGTTCACAATTTAGGTAACAGGGCGTTGCAAAATTCAAAGTTTCGATAAATTATTTTCAGAGAAAGATCTAAGTTTTTATCAATTAATTTCAGACAAAGATCGATAACCAGTTATCTATGTTGTGTCTTTTGTACTATTATTTGTCTTTTTTTCGATCAATGAGTTTGATTGTCCCTGTGGTATCTTTTGCCCCTCTTTAAGAATTATCCAGAAGTTCTTCAGAGTTAATTTAGAATCCATATGTGGTTAAAACCACTACGTAAGTAAACAGTTTCGCAGTATTTCACTGCTGACAGAATCTTATTGACAGTTACTTTGAAGAACATGCAGATGAGCCTTCAAAGTATCATTGTGTGTATGAATGTTTGTGAAGAGTAGGTTTCCAATACAAATATATTTGGTCCCCGTAATTTCCGTTCAATGTAAATTTTCATTGAAGCCATGAGATATTACTGATTCACCAAATTCACGTTTTTTATTAGATGCCTGATTGCATTTACCCGTTATGAAAAAAAGAGTGTTTAGATCACTTTCTCCTCGTTTGGCCCATGCTCTGGCTTAATCCTCATCATAATCCATATCTTTGAAGTTATGGTTTCAATTGATGTGTTTTTAAACTTGAAACCATTTATTATATTCTAAGTAGATGAAGAGGAGCTTTAAATATGAGGCAACAAAGATGTTACTTCTTTGTTATAACTAACGTTGGTGATGTTGATGGCATCGATTCATTGTAATATTTCTGATATTACTGGTTTAAAAAGATTGTAAAAAAACAATATTACAAATTAAACTGACCAATATTAGCAGGCACTGGCTATCTCTGAGTGAAAGAAGATCCAAACATAAAGTTATTTAATTTCATGATATGTTGCATGATCAAGCTCCTAATTACCTTTGTAGTCGCGTACCTCAACAACTTTATAACTATAATACTAGAAGGGCATGTAATGTTCAAAATGTGAACTGTAGAACTTCTCCTCATCAAAATTCCTTCCTACCATCTGGTGTTCGTGAATGGAACAGCCTACCACTAGAGATATTAGATGTAAGATATCAAAACTTACACTTACTAATCATATAAATCGAGATACTAAGAAAGTCCCTACATATTATAATACTGGCTGTAGAAACGGCCAATTACTTCACGCCAGACTCCGGTTGAACTGCAGTGGCCAAAATAATCACCTTTTCCAGAAAAAAAACGTAATGTTCTTTCCTGACTCTGTATATGTGGGCAAGTTGAGAGCAGCAAACACTATCTGCTAGAATGTTATTATTACAGACTCAATAGGACACAAACCTATTCTACACTACCAAGATATAATATACAAACATTATTATTAGGTACATGTAGTGAACTCATCAGTGATAACGAAAACAGAAATATTTTCAAAGTTGTACCAAAATTAAGAGTAATGTTTTGCCCATGACTACACTTTTTTTCGTTTTTAGTATTTAATAAGCCAGTTACATTAAACTCTGTAGGATGGACTAGAAAAATTGCCTTCTCCTTCAATATTATGATTGCAGCCATATGGTATGGCAGTACTTAGTTCTTTTATCCCGAAATTTTCTCTATCACTTTGGAAGGGAGGTCTACTTTATCTGTTATTTTAATGGCTATTTCGTTCTGTCGATTTTGTAAATAATTATATCTGACACACTTCAAGTAAAATTAAGACGGGTTATATCGTTTGATTATTGATAAACTTAAATTTGTAATCGTGTAAAAGTATGTTGGTTTTTTTTAAGTACCGGATTAAAAAAAGTTACTTTACTTTTCTTTTCCGAAAGTACTGCTACACTTTTTAAACTTTTTTCATGTTTCATTTTTTTACCGAAACAACGCACTACACGAAGGAGCTTATTGTTTGCCATCATCGACGAGAATATAAAATACAATAGAATGTGACAAGTTTATTATGTTAAAAAGACTAATCAAACCTGAATTATCCCAAGTTTTAATAAAATATGGTTTAAGGCATAAAGTAATGGCTTATGTTATGTTATCATTTATCCTGATTTAAATGCAATCTATAGAGAATACAAACATCTAATTCGTGCTTTAATGTAAATAAAAGTATTACTTTATACTTTTCTATCTTTCGTTATTTTCAAAGTGTAAGCAATGAACAACTCTCCGTGTATTAGGGTAACATAAATACCGTTTACTCAGACGTTCTTTGACATAACCTATGCCAAGCCGTTCTCGTCAAAACTATGTTTAAACCCTTTTTTCGAAAAAAATTACACATTGAGAATTAAAAAAAGCACATTGAGATTTAAAAACATAAAATAACACAATGAGAAATCGAAATTACACACAGAGATTTTAAATTTACATACTGAGATTTAAAAAAATAAAAAAACACACACTGAGAACTCAAAATTACACACTGAGATTTTAAAAAGACACACTGAGATTTTAAAAAGACACATTGAGATGAAATAAATTGAAAAACACACACTGATAATTGTTAATTACACACTTAGATTTCAAAAATACACACTGAGATTAATATGCAAATTACTAATGAATATTCATGATATGAATAATTCAACAGATTAATATCTTGATCTCCGGAACTCTTGTCATCATAATGAAATGCGATTCCTTCAAACAACATTCGTAATAAATTTCAAGACTTAACATCGTTTTTTGCTTACTCATATTCATAAGTTGGTTGTTATAATTCAGATTATTAGTACCAGTGTATCGGGATTTTTGTTTACCTAAAATTGTTTAAGCCCTTTTCAAGTCTTCCAACTGTTACCCTCATTTCGCAAGGTAATCTTTTATATTTTTGTTACGTTTATATGATATAATAGACATTTGAGTAAAAATTTCACTGCATCGTTTGTCTTTTTGCAGTTTGTTCCAATATTTTCTTATAATTTTAATAAAGTTTTTCACCATTTGGTTATATTTTGTAATAAGAGTAAGTGGATATTTTTTTTGTTCTTGTATTTATAAAGTTTTTTTATAAATAATTTAGAACCAAATCGAAGAACTAACGAGTTCTGTCCCCTAGTTGTTTTAAGCTTGTAATAGATTCAGATTAAGTATGCTTATTAGATATATGCGCATAAACAGTGTGCAAAAATCTCAGTGTGTAATTCTAAATTCTCAGTGTGTAATTTCAAATTTTCAGTGTGTGTTTTTCAGTTTATTTAATCTCAGAGTGTATTTTTGAAATCTCAGTGTGTAATTTTTTATTCTCAGTGTGTGTTTTCATTTTTGTAATCTCAGTGTGTAATTTTAAAATCTCATTGTGTAATTTCGATTTCTCAGTGTGTTATTTTAGGTTTTTAATCTCAGTGGTTTTTTTTTAATTCTCAGTGTGTAATTTTTTCGGAAAAAAGGGTTTAAACATAGTTTTGACGAGAACGGCTTGCCATAATAACCCTGGTTCATCAACTTGCTGCTTAGACACTGAATAGTAACGTTTAAATCTTGAGTAGCAGCTGAAAGGTCTCGAATATCAAATGAGTTTGGAAATGTGTATCATATAGCCTGGTGAAGCTGGTATATTGCTTCTACGATTGGGGAAAATTGAACATTTAAAAATTAAAGTTTGTCATATAATCTGGTACTAAGGTAACCGTTTATACCTTATTCGAGATGTAAGTCTAAAATGAAGCGGAAGAAGATATGTCTATTTTGTCTTTAATGTCTTGTTAAGGAGAATAAAGAAATGGAAACCAACGAAAAAAGGATGGATTGTTATATATATAATGCGAATTTAAATGCTCTGGCTTCATTGATCTTCTTGTTTTTGACAAGTGTCTGAAAGAACTATAAGTCATAGGAAAATACAAAGGGATCGAAAAGGAGAGGCACACAGTTCGTTCAAATAGGAACGCCGGTAATTTGTTGAAAAAGACGACCTCAAAATTCAACAAATATGTTATCAATAAAACCAGCATACTGCATACTTGGTCCTCTATGTAGTATGATTTACCTTTCTGTTCACAATTTAGGTAACAGGGCGTTGCAAAATTCAAAGTTTCGATAAATTGTTTTCAGAGAAAGATCTAAGTTTTTATCAATTAATTTCAGACAAAGATCGATAACCAGTTATAGTCGGGGCACTTAGCGAACTCCATAATATTATGGAATTGGCTAAATTTGACTGAATTATGAAAATCCATAATATTATGAGATTAAATAATATTTCCAGTTATATTATGCGTATCCATAATTTTGAATATTATTGAATTTCATAATTATGCATGAAAAAATTCAATTTGATGTGTCCGAAAAACAATGTTTTGGGTACTGCTAACAAGTTCCGTAATTTATTAATCTTAAAATGCTACTTTTATGATCATCTATTGATTATATCCATCCGACAATCGTCGCCTTGCTTACGTCATCATTATAAATGCTTTCGTCTTCAATGTCTTTTATCTAGGACAGTATTTTGTACAAGGGAGACAAATCGTGTCGTCTTATAAGCCATCTTTTTCTTAAATGTATTATCGTTCCTTAAACAATGAATAAATCGCGTTTTAGAAAATAAATGTAGAAAATAAGTGTGTCAGTTGACCTCGTTTTCAATACATTAGTTTTATCAAGGGGAAATGTTATAAAAAAAATAGTACACATCCTTCAGACGTCTTTATAAATTATAAATGACTATGTACACAATAGGTATAGAAACACATTACTTTCACGTGATTGTCTTGATTTGACGAAATTTAATTAATGGTCAGATCCACAAAAACTCATTACATGCAATTGTTATTGTTTCAAATTCAGTTTATGTTGCAGACCGTTTTAATGTTGCTTATGTGTATTTGTGCATATTGGGTTAGGTGGGTACTTTAATTCGAATACACATGCATACAACGTATTTTTTCTGTCACCATCAAATTTGAAATGTTTCTTTTCAAATCCTTTAAAATTAAAATTGTGTCTGTAAAAGAAAAGTTTCTTGTGTTGTCTTACATGTAAATAAAAATTACATCTTAGAATAAAAATCGCGACATCAAGACAGAATTTAAAAAAAAATCATAATCTATAAACATAGGCAGGTAGATATTAGATATTCATTTTGATGTATTACCAATACATATTTATTTCGACGTCGGTCAATATTTGATGATAGATACACCTGAGTATTTAAAACAGCACTATGACATTTATGATTGTTATTTTCCTACATAACACGTTGCATATCAAAATTCAGTTATTGTCCATTTGACTTCTATATATCTGCAGAAAAAAATTCTTAAAAAAATAAGATAACATTTTTGTTCTTAAGAACCACAAAATTAATGTATATACAAGTATAAAAACAGCAGAAGAAATAAATTGTAAATATTAAACTATTTCAATGCGAAGCAAGGTCATGTAATACAATATTATTTAGTTCAGCAGTATGATTAATTGGTAAGAAACAGATGACATAATTTACGTTTGATATGAAAATTTATACACATTGCAGAATGAACTCATAATATTAATGCCTAGTTAAAATTATATCACAACGTACTAATGGGAGTGCAACCTGTCAAAATAATCTTTTGGAAATAAAGATATAAGTACTGTATGAAATGTGGATGATGACTTATGCATGACGACATTTATAATAGACTTTTATTTTTGTTTGTTAATATATAATAATATTAAAATCGAAAAAAAAATATTCTATTTCTATTTATCCAAATTTATTCGTTGACTTCTTTGCACATCATACTAGTCAAAACACGAAGTTTGTTAGTCAAAATATAATATAGAATAATATAAATGAATATATTAAATATTTATAATATAGAGATTTGAACACTCCAAACAAATATCAATCACTACGTGTTAATCGCAATTCATTGAATTGTAAATCAGTTGATTCAAACAATAAAATATAATATAAAAGCTACGAGAAATGTTGTATAAAGGTTTAAAAATTGTTCTATTATCTCGGCTAATATTCTAAAACTATATCACCTGTATTCCTTAATTTCCGAATTAAGTAGTATTTTTTTATTGAGAGTAATGACTTATTGCTCCGGATTCACAATAATATGTCCGAGTAGGACGTCATGTCTAATTACATAAAATTGAGATCGAAATAGGGAATATATGTAAAAGAGACAACACTCCAGCCAGAGAGCAGACAACAGACTGACACTTTGTGAACTAGCAAGACTTGAATCCTGGTCAACATTTCAGACTAGTAAAAAGCCGGGTTGATATGGTATTATCGTGTTTTGTCGTAAGAAACTGTTTTTTTCCAATTTAAGTTTAAACGAGTGAATTCATATAAGATATATGACGTCCCATTGAATTGCTTTTAACTAATACAATAATAAATTACATATACGAATGTTACTACCTATTAAGTTTACAAAAATGTCGCGCTTACAAAATACTAAAACAATATAACCACTCTCTGTGAAAGATGGGCGACAGATTACAGAGGGACAGTCAAACTTATAGATCGAAAATAAACTGACAAGGCTATGGCTAAAAAAGAAAAGACAAACATTCAAATAATAGAACCCAATACACAACACAGAAAGGTAAAAACTGAGCAACACGAACCCCAACGAAAACTGTGGATGATCAGGTGCTCCGGAAGGGTATGCTGATCCTGATCCACATGTGGCACCCGTCGTGTTGCTCATGTTATTACAAACCCGGTAAATACTTTAATTCGGTATGTCATATACGTGAAAAGGAAAGGGGATTTTAGTTATGAAATAAGGAACATATCCGATATCATCTGTAAAACGGTTAATCCATTACTTTCATTTATCATCTACAAAATACCACATTTAATAACCATACTCTATCGACACCATTCAAACTCTCGTTAATGGTCATCTTTGAAAAACTAAAGCTAATGATTGAAGAGTTTTGAAGAAGGCTTATTTTCTTTGGTAAAGTGCTAGTTACATTACACCATAACGAATATTATGGTACACCATAATTTAAGATATATTATAAAAATCAATAATATTATAAGATAGCATAATGTGTGGATTAATATTATGAAATCAAATAATTTTGAAAATGCTTATAATGCATCAACATATTAAAAAATCGATCATATCGTGATAACGATTTTATTGGAATATGTTTTTTTGTTTCGGTAGACATGTCTATCATTTGGTGCTCTCATAAGATAAACACTGGCAATGTTTTGAATTTGACATAGGTAACAATTTATTTAAAAATAAACAATTTATCCGCCATTTCTTTTACTTTAAAAAAAATCATAACTAAAAAACAGACAAAGGATACCCAGAGGACATAAAAACCCACAAGTCGAAAATAAACTGACTAAGCCATGGCTAAAAAGAAAACAAAAAAACACTCTGAAAACAGTAAACATTTCAGAAGAATAAAAAAACGTAGACAATTTCATCTAACATTTACAACATATCCAATTTAATAACCATACTCTATCGATGTACTCTTCGATTCTATTATATAAGTGCATTAATCTTAAAGCAATGTACTGATTCGTTCATTCAAATAAAGCAGTCAATATGAAAGTTTCGACACCATTCAAACTCTGGTTCATGGACATTTTTATAAAACTTAAGTTTGTGATCGAAGAGATTTGAAGAAGGCTTATTCTCTTTGGTAAAGTGCTTCCCAAAGTATTTTTTCGTGAAAGCAGCATACCATCCGTATATACATTGAACATCCGTTCTGTCCGGACATCTTTTTTTTTCATCGGTTAGGCGTCCGTTCGTGCTATCCGATAAGGTGTGACCGAAGCACGAACGGACGCCTAACGAATGATAATAAAAGTTGTCCGTTGACAGAATTGTTATCCGTTGGGAGTCCGTTGATGTACTGACCGAATACAGCGGACGTGTAACGGATGCCTTACGGACACATACCGGATATGCAAAGTACGAGAAACGGAAACGTACCGGACAGAACGGATGTCGAACGTACATCCAACGGAAGAGTACCGCATAAAACGCACACCTAACGGAAGCGTACCGGATAAAACGGATGAACAATATATACGTATATACGGAAAAATAAAAGGCAACAATAATAATACATGTACATCGCATACATATTCAAAAACTGTTTTTGGTTTATTCTTCAAAATACCGCATAAGGTCAGCGTCTGAAATAAGAGCTACTTGATTGTGAAGAATCGCCCTTACTTTAAGGTTGATTATGAATAATAAGAATTCACGAACCTTAAGAAATCTGACATACCAATAACTGGCATTTCTGACGCAAAAATTTCAATTGGGATATATCCGTTTCAGATCCGTTGATCATCCGTTTTAATTATAATCCTGGTACCTTTGATAACTATATATTATCCGTTATACGTCCGGTAGAAGTCCGTTTCTCATTCGTTCAATATCCGTTTTATCCGTTATACGTCCGGATGAAGTCCGTTGGTGAGTTTATCATCCAGACCACCAACAGATCTATAACGGACACGTAACGTATACAAAATGGAAACGAAACGGACGAGTACCGTACAAAACGGACGCCTAACGGATGTTCAACAGACATTTTATCCGTTGGACGTCCGTTCAACGTTTTGAATATGCTCAAAATTTCCCACCGGACAGAACGGACGTCGATGGATAAAACGTACGCTTAACGGACATGCAACGGATATGGACGGACGTCTTAAGAATAAGAACGGACGTCTAACGGACATGAACGGATTGAAAAAAGGTTTTCCGTTAGGCGTGCGTTCGAGCTATCCGGTAAGATGTGACCGAGGCTTTTCTTGCATCCTTATTTGCAACACACTATAAAACACGATTTTACATTTCTAGCGATAGACTTTACATCTACAGCGCTTGAATTTACATCTTCAGCGCTACACTTTATACGGATTTGGCTATACTTTTTGGGCCTTTTGTATTATAGCTCTTCGTCTTTTTCCGTGGTGTTTTGTCTGATGCTTGGTCCGTTTCTGTGTGTGTTACGTTTCGGTGTTATGTCGTTGTTCTCCTCTTATATTTAATGCGTTTCCCTCGGTTTTAGTTTGTTACCCCGATTTTGCTTTTTGTCCCTGGATTTATGAGTTTTGAACAGCGGTATACTACTGTTGCCTTTATTTATATTATTCAAATTTCAAATATTTTGGCCACGAGCATCACTGATGAAGAGACATGTATTGTCGAATTGCGCATCTGGTGCAAGAAAATTGATACCGTTAATTTTATTACTACCACTGGGTCGATGCCTCTGCTGATGGACTATTAGTCCCCGAGGGTATCACCAGCCCAATAGCCAGTACTTCGGTACTGGCATGAAAATACGGATTTTTTATGTTTTATTAAAATGTGCTATTACAAAATTATAGAAATTGTTATTAATTAAGGAATGTATCTCCCTCATGCAAAGCTCGGATTCCTTTCACGGATTTGGCTATACTTTTTGGACCTTTTAGGTTATAGCTCTTCGTCTTTTTTATAAGCTTTGGATTTCAAATATTTTGGCCACGAGCATCACTGAAGATACATGTATTGTCGAAATGCGCATCTGGTGCAAGAAAATTGATACCGTTAATTTTATTATATCTTCAGCGCTAGACTTTACATCTTCAGCGCTGGACTTTACATTTCCAGCGCTGGACTTTACATTTCCAGCGCTTGACTTTACATCTCCAGCGCTAGACTTTATATCTCCAGCGCTTGACTTTACATCTAGATCTCCAGCGTTTAACTTTACATCTCCAGGGCTTGATTTTACATCTCCAGCGCTTGACTTTACATCTTGAGCGCTAGACTTTGAATATCTCTAGCGCTAGATATTACACATCTCCAGCGCTAGACTTTACATCCCCAGCGCTAGACTTTACATCTACAGCGCTTGACTTTACATATCCAGCGCTGGACTTTAGATCTCCAGCGCTGGACTTTACATCTCCAGCGCTGGAGTTTACATTTCCAGCGCTTGACTTTACATCTCCAGCGCTATACTTTATAT
Source organism: Mytilus trossulus (assembly GCF_036588685.1). Classification (NCBI taxonomy): domain Eukaryota; kingdom Metazoa; phylum Mollusca; class Bivalvia; order Mytilida; family Mytilidae; genus Mytilus; species Mytilus trossulus. Next base: position 67,348,146 of record NC_086383.1, read on the forward strand.
CTCCAGCGCTTGACTTAACATCTAGATCTCCAGCGCTTAACTTTACATCTCCAGCGCTTGATAGTACATCTTCAGCGCTAGACTTTACATCTCCAGCGCTTGGTTTTACATCTGCAGCGCTTGACTTTACATCTCCAGCGCTAGACTTTGCATATCTCCAGCGCTAGATTTTACACATCTCCAGTGCTAGACTTTACATCCCCAGCGCTAGACTTTACATCTTCAGCGCTTGACTTTACATATTCAGCGCTAGACTTTAGATCTCCAGCGCTGGATTTTACATCTCCAGCGCTAGACATTACATCTTCAGCGCTGGACTTTACATATCCAGCGCTAGACTTTACATCTCTAGCGCTAGACTCTATATCTTTAAAAGACACTTTATAATCTGTGTGAGACCAACAGGGCTTCGTACTTTAGAGCCTCTAGTTATTTATTATAAAGAAATCGCATGTATAGGCGTACCTGTATTCTGGTTGATATTCGCATGTGTTACGGAGAATATATCTCCCAATTGAAACTATATTCCGCGCTTGTATGACAGTTATGAATATTTTTATATTTTTCTCATAGTACTTGTTATATGATATATTTTATAACAATTGCATTAGGATTTTTTGTAATTTCACGTTTAAATTTGCAAAAGTATTATCTCCTCTAAAGCAGTGACATCGAATGTTTGCTTATAACTATTTTTTTTATCCAATATTTACAACATTTATTATAATTTCACAACATTGTTTTCGCTGTAATAAAAGCGAACTGTTTACGTCTGCAACATTAGACAGAAAATTTCACACTAAGTTAACCTGATTCCCAGAGATGATAAAAACAATGTAATTAAATATCCACCAGCTGCATTTGCAGACGACTATTATTTGATCTCTTAATGACTAGACTGACCTACTGAATGTGTCATAACATTTAGGAATCCCGTTAAGATTAACGTTCAACTTTCTACACTGTAATAAACTATTTAAAAAATACTGTTAGTTTTAAAAGAAATTGTAACTTTGTTTCAACATAATTCATATTGTACTGAAAAATAACGATTAGATTAATTTAACTTGCAAAATTAAAAGTAAAACTATAAAAACGAGTTCTACTCTACTTAAATTCAATCATACTCCTTCAAACTATTTAAAACTAGTAACTATTGTTTTTCAATAATTTAAAACTACTTAAGTTAAGATATCTAATCGGGTCCTACTAAAAAGCGTCGGGAGCGCCCGGATGAAAAAAAAGCGCCCGGGAAAAAAAATAGCGCCCGGGGAAAATATATAGAGATGAATGTTTCAATTTTAACAATAATATATGAATACTATTACGAAAAGATAATAATGGATCACAGTTTATACTGAAGATTTATAAATCGTTAAACACCGACAGATACGTTTCTCAAATTTTCAAGATAAATATTAATTTTATAAAATTAAAAGAGTTGCACATTATTTAAGAACGGTAAAAGTAATTGAACATGCAAGTGTTCACCATGCAGTTGCGAATATTAGACCTCGGGCACTGATTTTTTTAAAACTAACTAAATATACGTTTTGATCGAGGACAATATCGTTCATGATTCTTCTATATACTTATATTTACCAACTTATATACAATTTTTAAATCTAAAATGTAAAAGTGCAACAACACTATCTACACACTTTAGATTTAGCATCGTAAATATCCCCATTTATACGGGTGAAACACGTAATGTTTTTTTTTTCATTCAGGAAATCACTTATTCTCCCGGGCTTTTTTTTTCTTTTCTCGGGCGCTCTCGGGCGTTCCCAAGCGCTTTTTAGTAGGACAGATCTTATGGTACTATTTATTTATCGTAGGACATGTAGAAAAAAATCCGTCCTTTCGGACAAGTAGTTTTATACATATCACCCCAAGGTTATCCTAGTAACGTGTCCAGTAACGAGTAGCAGCACAAAAACAATTAAATGGTGGTGTCAAACTGTCAAATCCAATGTATCTGTGTTTTCCCCCAAAATGTTTTTATACGGAGCACTCAGGGGAGGACTAGATAACTTCTTTAACACCGAAAAATATATTAGAAAAAAAAATGAATAAATGATATGTTTTAGAAACTGTAATCACAATGACTGACATGCTTGAAATGCTAAATTGGATGCGCAGTTGCTTATTATTTTTTTTTGTTTCAATTTCAACCCACCCCCCTTTTTTTTAAGAAATGAATATATTTCATAGATTAGACTACATCCATTTTTGGGGGTAAACTATGGTTCTTTAACTCCTAACATTGGTAGAGCCTTCAAACACCAAACCCTGATTCAGTGCATTTAGTCTGTTATGATTATGAAAGAAGACATGCATGTAAAGAAATGACTAATGACCAGTGCATTATAGGATTTACATTTTTCCTTTTGGTCAATCATCTTGCAGGGTCCAAACGAGTTCACCTGTATGTGTGCCATTTGTTTTTTTAATTTCTTTATCAGCTATTGACTTCGTATCTTCTTATCAAATAATGTGTGTAAAATTTGCATCTCATTTAGATATATACATGTTAGTTTCTTACCCTTTCTACTTAACAAAAGCCATTTGCCAATGTAATAAAAAGAATAACTGATCAAAGATTTCAAATAGGCTGCGTGCATTAGCAAATTCATGTGTTGTTCGGTCACTCGTTGAATATTTTTCTTTTTGGATTCTTCGATAATTTATTCTTTAAATCTCATTTTAATTTTAATTGTACGTACACGTACTTAATATGTATATGTGTTTGTTAACTGGAAAATATTTCTCGGTCTTAAAATCAATTATACGTCGTATACTTTTCTATGTTAAACTTATAGGCACTTTTGTTGTATGTTTATATCATTCGGGTTTTTTTTTAAACATTTATTTCTTCCATTAGTTCACTGTTGTAGCCAAAACATATATTCAAAAGGCTAAGTCTAAGAAATCAAGTTGAACCCCATCATGAGTTGAAACATCAATATATATAGTCTTAGGTCTCTACTTTTTATATTTTGTTGTAAGAGATGTATAAATACTCTGTCACGTCCGGTCTATGTTTTAGTTAGTTTTTTTTTCTGTTTGTATCGATCTGATGAGATAAGCCATTTTCAACTGGCTTCTATAGTTTGTTCATGTGTTAGAAGGTTGAGCGCTAAAAACATGTTTAAACCCGCCACATTATGTATGCGCCTGTCTTTTGTATAGAACCTGCAATTTAGTGGTTGTAATGGTTCATGTCATTAATTTTTGTTTTTCCCAATTGATTTGTGAATTATGCCGTTATTTTTCTCAATTTAATTGTTTCACTTTTTATTTATGTCGTGGCCTTTCATAATCGACTTTAAGGTATCGGCTTTTGTCATTGTTGAAGGTCGTACCGTAACGTTACCTCTTATTGCTAACATCTACTTAATATGAACTTTGGTGGAAAGTTGTCTCATTGACAATCATACAACATCGCCTTATATTTATAATCTTAGGAAATGTATAGGAAATAGTAAGGAAATTGGAAATATATATGCACGCCATTTAGTAAAATTCATGCTAGTGCTTTATTACAGAAAATAACATGCAAAACATTAAACGTTTGAAGTTGTACATTGTGTTAAAGCTTGCGGAAGAATATCTCAAAATCGTTTTACGACACTCCCGGTAAGGACCGGTAACTCTGTATTTTTTTGCGGGAAAATATGAATGGCTTCTCATAACTTATCTTTCAGAAAAATCGATTTCTTACAAAAGAGTGTCCACCATGCACTTACACTGCACTATTAAAAGCATAGTAGAATATATTGATATACAAATGGATGAAATATAAAAAAAGAAGATGTGCATGGAATGATTGCCAATGAGACAACTATCCACAAAAGACCAAAATGACACAAACATACAACTATAGGTCACCGTAAGGCCTTCAACAATGAGCAAAGCCCATACCGCGTAGTCAGCTATAAAAGGCCCCGATAAGACAATGTAAAACAATTCAAACGAGAAAACTAACGGCCTTATTTATGTTTAAAAAATGAACGAAAAACAAATTTGTAACACTTGAACAAACGACAACCACTGAATTACAGGCTCCTGACTTGGGACAGGCATATACATAAATAATGTGGAAATTATATATACAGCCCTTGGATGGTGTAAACTTTCCAAAAAAATTGTATAGTGTACTGGTGTAATGGTGTAATGGTGTAAGGTGTATGGTGCTGTGGTGTATGGTGTAAGGGGAATGGTGTAATGGTGTTTGAGGAATGGTGTGATTGTGTAACGTGCGATCGGGAATGGTGTGAATGATGGTGTACGACATCTCATTGGTTGAAACGAATTTATTTTTATTTTATTTTTTCGAATTGTAAACATAAACAATAATAATAATCTTAATATTTGAAATTTAATTGCATTATGGGAAATTTCGGATCGTGTAGATAGAATGGGGAATGGTGCATGGTGTAATGTGTAAGGTGTATGGTGCAAAGGTGTAACGTGTATGGTGTAATGGTACAAGGTGTATGGTGTATGGTGTAATGCTGTATGGTGTATGGTGTTAGTGGGAAGTTTACACCATCCAAGGACTGTACATGTAACTGTTATATTAATAATAAAATTACAACAAACCAGTGCATACTCTGTGACGTTTATTATATTAGTATAATAGTCCCAGGTATACTGATTTGTATCTAAACAATATCATAGTTATTACGGTGCGGTTGAATTTCCTGTCATTTATTCATCATCCGCGCAAGAACTTGTCTCAGAAAAAAATATACTCTGTACATTAAACTCAGTTTCAGGTATAGCAAATGTACAGAGGTGTGATCTTTCTTTTTTGACCATCCACAAGAACTTGAGTCATCCGATGTTCAGTACTTCATTACTTTCATTAAGTTGGAAGTTTTCAGTTCAAAATCGATTAATGAATTTTTTTGGTGAAAATAAGATTTTTGAAATATCAATTATCGCAACAACAGAAATCGCGTATTTGTCTTCAATAGTTTTAATAAGAACATAACACTTTGTAAATATAGGACCAATTGGCCTATTATTTTCCTTATTACAGTGTATCCAATTTAATGATATACATTGCCTTGTATTGTTTCTTGTGTTCGTCCGGAACCATTCATGAACTATTTGCCACTGGAGTCCAATCAAATCGTTTCCTTTGTTGACTAGTATATATAAATCGATTGAAGCTTGTTTATATCAAGTGACTAATTACATGTAATATTTTTTTTATAAACTGTAGTATCAAAGCTCCTCTATGCACACAAGACGTAATTTATTATTAATAATGGACTTCTTTCAGTAGTTATTTTATAATTATGTTAGTCTTTGGTATACCATTCTTACATGTCAGTCCTCTGCCACCATAACACCACTCGATTTTGGTTAATAAGTTGAAAAGTTAAATTTCGTTTATTGTTAGTGTAATGTATCAAGAAAACAAAGACGGGTTCAAACAGAAAGGTTTTGAAATCAAAGATAACTGTGCACCTTAAGATCAGCATGGGTTTATTAGTCGTCAATACGTGTACTTAAAGTCCAGTCTAAAAATAAGCATACTAGGTACTTTGATTCAAGGACGAAACCACGATGTCTAGTCTTACTAAAAAATATAATCAATATTCAAACTCTACTTATGAAGATTAGAACAGAGTATACCCATGTCATATCTTTTACCACTTAATCATAAAAGAATCGAGTCTTGTCATTGCCAGTGGCGATCTATGATAGGGCGTGTGCAAGATGTTAACCCCCTCCTTTCATCGAAATAGACAGAAAATAGTATGGTTCTCACAGTTATATGTATCTAAAGGATAAAGTAGTCCTTCACCTAGCTCCTCTCGCCAGTATGAATTGCCTTTTTGGGATTTACACTCCCTTTTCACATTTCATGGATTCTCCCTGATTGTACTAACTATTGTACAGAAATGAGTTAAATCAGTCTAGAAAATACTTAAGGTGGTATGGGAGTCTAAAAAGAAATGATAGAATTTGTTCGTTACTTTGCCAAAACTTAGTATCTATTGATACATATCGAAAAATATAATAAAAATGATAAGTCAACGCGCATTTTCTCAAGCTACAGGACGGGAAAAAATGACACATTTTGTATGGATTATACAGGAAAAAACACCATTTTGTGATTAGAAACTAAACAATAGAATTATTAAATACTTCAGGAAAATATAGTTTTCAGACACTGCTTTGAGAATATCAAAAGAAAAGATAGGGTCACCGTACTTTTTTCCGGCTAAAATACAAAATAGGAAAATTCCATGAATCCTTCAGAAAATGCTCTGTTTTAGAGATACCTCCCCCTAAAATGCCAATTAAAAAAAACTAAAAACAAGCCAAAATAGTTAACATTTGCAAAAATATTAATATTTATAAGTTCTATTCTTATAAATTGGCTCTTATAAATGAAAATTCACATTAAATATCTGAATTCCTGCATCAAATTTTGCTATCTTGATGGAAAATCTAGATCTTTGGTTCTCTGTTTTTTACAATCCAAGATGGAGGAAGACACTAATACCACCTTAAGACTAGATCATCTTTTATTTAAATTTTCTCAACTTGTAATTTTTTAAGAAAAATATGTATAAGGTTTTCAATCAAATTAGTATTATCACAACTGCATGTGACCATGATGACTTTGTGTACTTTTGAAAATATTACATTTACTGTTACACAGTAGCATATCAGATTCCTAACCATATATATATCTATAGATGATGGCTTTTCATTGGGGAACCGTCGTGTAATGCATTAAATCTTTGCTCGCGTAATTAACATAATTTAAAGAAAGATGTGATATTGTAATCAATGAGTCAATTTTTCACAACAAACCAAGTGACACAAAAATTAACAACTTAAGGTCACCGTACGGCCTTCACTAATAAAAATATACCAAACTGCAAAATCAGTTACAAAGCCTCTAAATGATAGGTAAAACAATTCAAACAAGTTAACAAACAGCCTGACTTATGGTTTAATTGGTGAACGACAAAAAATGAATTATACTTCATATGAAAATGCAATATTTTGATGGCTGATACGAGGGTGTTAATTTACTCTATCACATGGCCGAGAGAGTGACAATTTTTTTTTAATGTTACCGTTTCGTCTAGAAAATAGATAGTTAAAGGACAATGGGTTGAATATACATCAAGTAAATAAAAACAAGGCTAAAGTTCCGCTACGTTTTGACTCAGATTTTATCATTTGACTGTCAATCCCCCCCTCCCAAAAAGAAAAACAAAAAAAAACAAGACCGTTCCTGTTTGTATGGTTTAACACTAGTAATTTTTAGGACACTTTGTAGCTTGTTGTCCGGTGTTAGCTAAGGCTCCGTGTTGAAGGTCGTACCTTGACCTATAATGGTTTACTTTTATAAATTGATACTTGGATAGAGAGTTGTCTCATTGGCACTAGCACATGCCACATCTTCCTATATATATGTATACTATATAAATAGAAAATCTGATTACCAAAACAAGATGAATAAAAAATGTCAAACAAGAATTACAAATACATCATTTAGTGAAATATTCCATGTGGAACACATAATAAAATTATTATTTAGCGAAACAATATTGGGAGGAACATATATTAATTTGCATATAGGAAAACACATCAACTTAACATTGAATACAATGTTTATTTGAAGATTTTATATTAAATGGTTTTTAAGTAAAATGTGCCAATTTTTACCATTGAAGTGTTCTGTTAAGGGAACATACAAATATTACACTAAGAACACATTTACATTGTACAAGTTACAGTTTGGTAAATAATTATCTAGGGAACCCACACACCTTTTAAAAGACACATATTTATGGTAAACACATACATGTATCACTTAAAAATGAAGCGATCCCACATAACCCGTTATTTCCTGAGAGACGGACAGAGGTAAAGGAACATGGGAAGGGAAGCGGGGGTTAGCGGGCGGGCAGTTGGGGTCAAGGGATATGGAACTGGATGAAGAGAAGAGGTAAAAGATGAGATATTAAGGTGAAAATGATTTGACGGATTTTCGTATAGGGGTTAAGAAAATTTAAAGTAGGAATCATCCCTCTTTTCTGTAACGCCAAACGTATCTTTTATAAATAATTTAACGACCGAAAATAGCAGATTTTATATAAACATGTACATACATGTATGTTATAAACATAAACATGTTTACCCCCGCACATTTTTGCGCCTGTCCCAAGTCAGCAGCCTCTGGCCTTTGTTAGTCTTGTATTATTTTTAATTTTAGTTTCTTGTGTACAATTTGGAGTTTAGTATGGCGTTCATTATCACTGAACTAGTATATATTTGTTTAATAGGGACCAGGACCAGGTACGGGAATTTCTCGCTACGTTGAAGACATGTTGGTGACCTTCTGCTGTTGTCTTTTCTATGGTCGGGTAGTTGTCTCTTTAACAAATTCCCCATTTCCTTTCTCAATTTTATGACTTCCTCAAGTTTTATAAACAAAATGGAAAACAATTTTCATGCAAGTAACTTTTGTAGATTTGTAAATTAAAATTTTACTACAGTTTGGGGATTCCGGAGTGGAGGTGGGTGAGGTTCTAGGGGTTGAAACCCCCCCCCCCTTTTTTTTAAAAACTATTATTGCATTTGAATTGGGACATATGTTGGACCCCCCTTTTTTAAATGGCTGGATCCGCCTCTCAAGTATACGTCATGTTAGGTTTCATTGCAAATTTATTGTGTAGCATTTTAAAACAACATATTTTGTACAACCTTGGAAATATATGTCAAAGTTCACCAATATTTACCGCAGATAGAAAAAGGCGCGTTGTTGAAACAATCAAATGTGATTATCAAACAAGATAGGAATGTTAAAGTTAGGCTTGTTGCTAATTAGAATAAACAGGCTGGGAGTTCCGATAATAAATCTCAGACAAACGCTCCAACTAGACTGTCAACAATTGCGATTTCCTGTCGAAATAATTATCCGCTATACTAAAGAAGAAATGCATGTGTTGGACGTTATAAAATGCGAGTTTCATTTTAGTATACTAGCTTTATACATTTTTTCTAAAACATTATTATATTACTACGTATTACTTTTAACTGATTCGCTGTAATTGATTGTTATTTTCTTTACGTCCAGTCACAAATATTTCGAACATGTTCAAGACAAGAACAGATAAATCATAAGTACAACATGTAGGTCCTTTATGCAACTGTATGGAGTTTAAACATCACGATTTTAATTGTTGTGAAATAATTCTGACTCTGACCATTTAGATATTAACAAATATAATGTCTATCAATATTAGAATAGTATAAAGCATGACATTATTCTCATTGGAAACTTTAGAACTTAAATTGGGAATGAAAATTGGGAATGTGTCAAAGAGACAGTAACCCGTCCAAAGAGCAGAAAACAGCACAGGCACCAATTGGTCTTCAACACAGTGAGGAAATCCCACAAGTGAGGTTTTGCTTGCATCTGAACCGTATGTTTCTATCCAAGTTCAGCAAATGTGAAATTTAATAAAAAAAAAAATCTCCGAAACATATAAAGGAACCAAAATAAGTAGTAAAAAAAAACCCATACTAAACTAACATAGGCCAGAGAATCCCGACTTAGAATAGCCGCACAAATGCGGCATGTATATATATATAATGGCAGTCAGCAGGGTTAAAGAACATCAGTTGTTCGACCTGTTAGTCAAATGCGTTTTGTTTAAATATACCTTTTCACTATTTTGGTCTTTTGGAAAATGTTGTTTGTGCTGGGTTTAGACCCTTCTACAACGAAATTTGGTTTACATGCACGAGTATAAAAATTGCGGTTTTTATCCAACGCAATCATAGGTTTGAACGTAGTTTTCAATTTAGACTCGTATAAATATATATAATTATATATATGTTACAGTAAATAGGTGAAATTAGGAATTACATGTAATTACTAAAATTCAGGAATTACATGTAATCCCCAATGCACTAAGTAAATACAAGTAATTCCTGAAACGGCCCAGTTATTACCAGTAATTACTAATTTTAAAATGAATTTTTACACCTATTTACTAACTGTTAAAACAATGTTGTAATATGGTCAGCTGATCAAAAGTTATGGAAATACCAACTATAGAACATCAGTGAGTACTTTTATTAAAAAGTGATTAGCCTAAAATGTACCTTTTTGTTATAGGAGCATTAGCTACGAGATATATATAAAAAATTAAGATATGATTTTTATTTTGTTAAATAATTAATGAAAATGATATAGTGAAATAATATTTTAGCAGTCAATCTGGTACTGGTGCACTTGCAAGTGAATAAGTGGACCTAAATGAATACGTAAGCATGTGACCTACAATTCAATCCGTAGCTGGAGATATATTACTGATGTATTCAGATTTAAAATTGTAAGGTTTAGCGGAACCAATATCTTGCCTACTTTAGCTGTTAGTTGCAGGCTCAACAAAAATGGGAATAAAATATTAAAATTTTCCTCCAGAAACTATCTTTTGACAAGTACTGTAAGAAGCTTCTGTCCAAATTTGGTTAAAATCCAGGATGGTTAATGAAATCTTATAAATGTTTAAAAAAAAAACTGCAGAGTGTATATTAACTGGGGAAAAACGAAGTACATTTATAAGGAATATATGAAAAAGGATTTTTTTTTACTTATATGTATTATCTTATGATCATATACAGCTTCTGTCCAAGCTTGGTAGAAATCCAGGATACTTTGAGAAATTATTAAAATTTTAAAAGCTTTAACCACAGTGTGAATGTAATGTTCACTGACATAAAAACTGAGTCCATTTATAAGTAAAATACGGAAAAGTAAATTTTACTTTTACAAAATTTACGTCTTGAAAATTATCTTCTGATCATAAACACGCTTCTGTTCAGGTTTAGTAGAACCTTAACCACATAGTGAATATGTGAGGACGCTACTGACGACAGAATGGTTTGCTATGTCTCGTTTTTGCGACAATAAGAAACAGAATGACAACATTGAAAGTAAAACAAAAGGGATGAACAAGTTAGTTGATTTATACAATCCACAAAAAGATGATTCTTAAACAAGTAAAAACGATGATAAAATTTTGTTGCAGGTTTATAAGCTTAAGTTTGGAGGTCTTGAAAAACTCATAAAAAAGAGAAACACAGAAATATAAAATGTGACTCTTAACACCATCAAAGTGTATAAATTTGTTTGTGAAGAATGTCAGCTTTATCGCAACAGTCTGACAAAAGAAGTCTTAAATAAACCTATTTTGTAAAGGAATTTAACTTGTGTCATTGGGCAAGTATGCCTGATGGAGATTTTGATTTAAAGAAATTCTGAGAATTTAAGAACTGTCTGGAGTATTCAACAAAATTTGGCATTATGGAATATGGAGGTGACAAAGTTGCCTATAAAATTCTCACAATTTAATGCATTTCTTAATAGTGGATTGATATCATTGTCTTGCATGTTGAAAATTAATTTTAGGGAGTTACAAAACTGTTAAAACAACCATTTCCAGTTTCAGTTCACAAACACTAAATAGTATACACTTTTGATGTGTGTTATATTCCTTAATCCTTAATTAAGTAAGCCCTAAAATACCTACCCTTTTACTTTATTATTTGGTTTCTTGAATTATATCTTTAATTTTATAACAAATATATCAAGTTAGTAAATAGCTGTAAAAATGACAAAAAAAATCAGTGAATACCAGTAATCACTGAAACAACCAGTAAATACATGTAATTACTAAATTGGCTAGTAATTACAGGTATTTACTGAAATGTTTAGTAATTACGTGTAATTCCTAATTTCACTTATTTACTGTAACATATATAAAACTCGTCTAAACATCAACCCAACAATGTTAGATCTGTAAACTTGCTTTCGCAAATTGTTTGTTCTTCCCTCGCCGGGACACCCAATCGCCTGCACTGTTGCCATCCTGCTAGACCTCAATTTATATATAACTTGTTTAGTGTAATCTGACCCCCCTTCCATGTATACATCTATCCTATGTGGAATCAACAAACACACAGCAATATGCAAAGTAAAAAGAAGTCCGGAACCGATCTTAGAATAGGAAACACAAGAATATTTTAAGACACGTTCGAAAGGCGGCTATTGTGATTGTGTCAGCTCGACAAGGACACATTCAAATGTCTGAATGATGCAAAACTGCACGAAAAACGTATCGCATGTAACACACCCACGAAAAGGCTGCCCATGACAACGGACATAAACCCTAGTACTGAAATGTATTAAAACTAAAAAAAGACAAATAGTACACAAAACAACATTAAATACTGAGTAAAAAAACACCTACAAAAAAAAACAACAGAAAAGTAAACAGATGAATGCATCTCTCACAAAAAAATAATTGTTTAGCTCTACCAAGATTTATTCTGAAAGTTATAGATTCATGGGAAAAAAAGATCGTGAATTAAGACTTGTGCCTGATCTAACATATCAATTGAAAATCAGTATTTTTGCTGCTTTTCCGCTTGACAGGTGTAAAAGAAAATCTTGTCTGCCAGGAGTCAGAATAATGTATTCGAGTAGAAACTCTTCAATTTCGAACTTTATTCGATCATCACTGATGAGCCTTTTGTAGACGAAACGCGCGTCTGGCTCAAATACAAAATTTAAATCCTTGTATCTACGATGAGTTTATTAGGCTTACTGTGAGTACTCTCATATTTGTACTTAGTGTCTATTTGGTTTTGTTTGGGATGTACAAGTACCCGGACACGACCACGTGTATTTTCATGTAGTATTTGTATCTTTAATCATCTGTCGAGTTAAGACTTTCAACTGATTTTTATAGATCGTTCTTATGTTGTACTATTACACCACTGTTTCATGTAATGGAGTGGGTTGCGATCACGCAAACATGTTTGACCCCGCCACATTCAGTATGTATGTGTCTCTCCCAAATCAGGAGCCTGTAATTCAGTGGCTGTCGTTTGTTTCTGTTACATATTTGTTTTTCGTTCATTTTTTGGTACATAAATTAGGCCGTTATTTTTCTCGTTTAAATTGTTTTACATTATCATTTTGGGGTCTTTTATAGCTGACTTTGCGGTATGTTGACCTATAGTTGTTAATTTCTGTGCCATTTTGGTCGTTTGTGAAGAGTTGATGCATTGGCAATCATACCATTTCTTCTTTTTTCTATATTTGCCTTGTGAACTAGCAAGCTTAATAAACTGACCCAATGCGTCATTGTAATACAAAGTTTTGAAAATTTCCAAATCTCATATATCAATTTCCGTCATTAGACGGCATGCTGGACTCAGTCGTATCTTGGACTGTTCGCATTCGGGATGCAATCTGGACTCAATCGGCAAAAAAAAAACAGCAATGGTAAATCTTTCTAGATTATGCCCGTTCCACATGACACTGTCCAGAAAATAGTTATCAAAGACACAAGGATTATAGTTTTTTAAGGCAGACGCGCGTTTCGTCTACATAAGACTGATCAGTGACGTTCAGTTCCAAATAGTTATAAAACCAAACAAGTACAAAGAAGAAGAGCATTGAGGACCAACAATTCCAAAAAGTTGTGCCAAATACGGCTAAGGTGATCAATTCCTGGGATAATGAAATTCTTAGTCACAGATCATTGTTACGATTTTGATCATCGCGATACTAGAGAATTTGTCACGACATAATAACGATTGTAATTCGACTAGACAAAATTGATTGAGACTTCCCGAATGTTAAGGGACGCACCTAACTGTCGGGGTGCTTGTCCAAACTCTCCGATCCGTAGGAGTCTGAGTGTTACGAACGTAAACTACAGCGTTCAGGCAATAACAGGACATTCCATATCATTGAGGATAGTAATCCGACTTTTTAACTTTAGCGCAGTCTGATCTCAAACGGGAGCAATAATCGACACTGTGTAAACCCCGCTTTAAAGATCATAGAACGATTCTAGCACGCTCATGCCGTCCTAATCACGCACGTCTTACGACCTTACTACGTTTATACTACGACCATTTTTTGCTTATAGCCATGCTCGGGCTCATTCTCATTGTCAAATAAAGCATTTAAAAGCTCTCCAGGTTTTATTCGTGTGTATATAATTTGGACCTAATGTCGCTAGTCTCCAACAGCTCAGCCATGCTTGACACATTTGTATCATCCCACTATTAATTGTTCAATAAAATATCTTCATTTGATCTTGATAGATCAGCAATATACGTTGTGATAGGTTAATCCGACATCTCATCTGGATCAGGATTCGTATCAGAGGCCCCACTGACTCTACCTCTATCCATATCATGCACAAATACAAAATATTGTAGATTTTGGTGGCCTGTCTGTGTTGTTATCGAGAATTCTACGTATAAATGAAAATAAGGAGGAATGGAACAGTATTTATATTGACTCCGACAACATGATATTGACGTTATTATATTACCGAGAGCGTAGTAAAATCGCCATATGAACATGGTAAGATCGTAGAATGATCGTGATAAAATCGTTCTTTAATCGCAGAAGAAACGTGCTAAGATCGTTTTTTAATCGGATAAAGTGTGGTATAATCGTAGTAAGAACGTGATGAGCGTAGCAAGATCGTGATTATCGTAGTGAGGTCGCAGAACAAGCGTTGTGAAAACGGGGTATACTCTTGGCGGAATCGTTGTAGAAAAGTAATGAGGTCGTAGTAGCATCGTGAACACATCCAAAATTTACATTTTCATGCCGCCCATACCGCGACCTCAACACGATCTGAATACTTTTAGATCGTGCTGAGCGTGGTGCGATCGTGGTCTAGTGTGACTTGTTCATAAGATAACAGCGGGCAAGCTGAAGAGATGCCGTGCATTTACATTGATACATGTATACATTGTATATTTAGTATTGACCATTTACTGAAATAACTATCTATTCTGTGTTTTTGGAACATTACCATTGAACTTTCATTGTAATTCTTTTGCACTATTGAGGAAGTTATATAATATAAAACATCGTAAAGCCTAACTTATAGCTGTTTTGATTTTAGCCAGTGGCTTTATCTCCGAAATCTAAAAATAACAGAAAAGACGAAAACACCTGTTATATTTACCTGAATGTGTGATCTTGGATTGGGTATTAAATAAAAAGACACTTTTCTATTATTACTGTTACTATTACAAAATTGGTTGCAAAATCTTTCTTCTATATATATTGGCATTCTAAGATATCTTCCTTTTTCTATTAATAAATTATGATCTCTTATGCTAGTTTTGTTATTAGTTTTCTAAATTAAAATTTTGAGTAAGTTAAATATAATTTTTCATTTGTATTATTTAGTCTTACAAGATTATAAATAGTGAGTTTGCTGTTATCCTTCATATCTTATCATTTACTATCTTTTCATAAAAATCCTTCAATTTTAATTTTATTTGTTCTCTAATAGTTATAGTTATCTTATGAGAGGAATATTTCTTGAAAGAATCTAAATCCATACCAGTTTCTTCTGATACATGTTTTACATATGAGAACCAACTGAAGAATAAATTCGCACAGAGTCTAAGCTTTGAGACAAAATAAATTATTCCTTTACAAGAGGATAAATGGCATGAGAATATAAACGTATACCATACAATATAGATTGAAATTTAATATGTAGTTCCAGGGGAAGTCTCTCAAGACCAGCTCTTAGATATAGGAAGATGTGGTGTGCAGTGCCAATGAGACAACTCTCCATCCAAGTAACAATTTAAAAAAAGTAAACCATTATAGGTCAATGTACGGCCTTTAACACGGAGCCTTGGCTCACACCGAACAACAAGCTATAAAGGGCTCCAAAATTACTAGTGTAAAACCATTCAAACGGGAAAACCAACGGTATAAATTTGATGAAACTATGCTTAAGCCACGTGTATATTTACAAAATTGTAAGTGTGACTTTTTAAAAGGGGGTTTGACATGAAGTGAATCAAATTATGAAAGGGTACAAAATAGTTGCAGGGGCGGATCCAGCCATTTTAAAAAGGGGGAGGGGGTCCTAACCCAGGACAAAGGGGGGGGGGGTTCCAATTACATGTCCCCATTTAAATGCATTGATCGTCCAACAAAAAGGGGGGTTCCAACCCCCGGACCCCCTCCCCCCTCTGGATCCGCGCCTGAGTTGCCCCTGACACATTGAGTCTTTTTAGTTTCATGCTTTCTTAATCAACTCAAGATCCAGAAAACTAGTAAATGGTACATATAAGACTGTACTATGACCTTCAATGGTTTATCTTTAAAAATATGACTTTAATGGAGAGTTGTCTCATACTAGACATTTGCGGAAACTAGGTCTACACCTAGGATTACACCTTAGACTTACGATTACAGTTAAAAAAACAAAGGGTCATCTCAAAATGAAAAAAAAAATAAAAAAAAATAAAGATACATGATAGTTAAATGATTTTTTTTATAATGTAAATAAGTCTTTACGGCGGCAAACGAAAACAGCGCATTTGGTCAAAACAGATGTTAATTGCTGTCTTGGATGTCTCCACGAAGTCCCCATAACTTCGTATTTTTTTAATTCTTCGATTGCGTGTTCAACCTTAACTCTATAGTGGGTTATCAGTCTATTTAACTTTCTACATTTTCTATGCATATTCCGGTGTTTTCTAACAATTTTTTGTCTAGTATAGGCTGTCAGTACTAGATGTCTGTTAGGATAAATTTTGTCGCTCAGCAGAAATAGCTCATCCGGAAAAAGGTAGTTGTTGTCCAATATTTCGCATCAACATATATTGCTGAGCATCGTTTTGATGTACATAAAATCCACATTCGACATAATAAATCCTGCCTTCGTTCGATATAACAACTTGAGTATGAATGCAGTGATATTGTCTGTATCCCGAATAATATTGTTCCTGTGGTTCTGTTATCGGCCTATAAATTTCAGTTGAAGTTCCGTCAATAGCCACTACTGCAAACGGAAGTTTTCCCCACCAACCTTATAAGTCCTGCCATTAATCCAAAGAAGGCCAATAAATGAGACGACTATATGTTTCTTCAAAAGTAGGTATACATGCATGAATTTCATCTTTAATAATCGAAACACTAACGTCAAATATTACAGAAAGCATGTGATATGACGGATACGATCATAACCAGAGCATAAAAAGAAGTATTCTGTTTTCATATGAAGATGTAGTATCAGCGCCAATGAGACAACTCCCTATCCAAATTACAATTTATAAAAGTAAACTATTATAGGTCAATGTTCGGCCTTCAACATATGCATGCCTTTAGATTGGCATACTTTAACTACAGTTTAACACAACGACCAATATTACAGGGGCGGATCAAGCCATTTTAAAAAAGGGGGGTTTCTAACCCAGGACAAAAAAAGGGGGGGGGGGCTAGTCCAACTACATGTCCCCATTCAAAGACATTGATCGTAAAAAAGTTTAAAAAAAAGGGGGTGTTCCAACCACCGGACCCCCCTCCCCCTTCTGGGTCCGCGCCTGTATTTAATATGTTAATTATGGTTACATGTTTTTGCTTGAAAACTCAATTGTTCAACTTTTAAATTCATCATAAAAGAGATACATGTAGCATTTGTTTTGAACGACAGTTTGTATTTACACTTAGAGACGACCAAAGTTTAAATGTTACCTGTAAGTGTAATCGTAATCCTAATCGTAGGTGTATGCGAGTTTTCGCAAAAAACACATTCTGTTTCAACTTGTCAATATTCTGATTTGTCAAATATGGAGGGTATGCAAGAATCTGCTTAATAACACCTCCTTAAAATTTAGATAACTGAGGTTTCTCCCCATATCTTAGAAAAAATTGACACATGTTGATGCAAATCGTGCCCTTACGTATTTTCAGCTATTTTCTTAGGAGTACACGATTGCAAATGTGCATATACTATTTTGTTAGTCTGAGGATTTCGCTCTCTGTTTGGAAAAATATATTAGGCACAATGGGTACTTGCTTCCATTTGTGTAATCTGAAGCTTTTATTTAGCATGTTCAAAAACAAAATAAATGAGAATATACGTTTTATTCAAACTGTTAAATTGTGACTATTTTTTTTAATGAAAATCTGTTTGTCCCAGTTATCTGTATGAATAAAAACTGCATATGTGACACCATAGTCATGACTGAATTCAGTCATCTTGCACTACTACTTTCATCTTAATTTATTTGAATATTCAATTGATAATACATTAAAAATTAGAGATTGGTAGCAGTTGTGTGTGTGCAATATCCTACACAACAAGTAAATGCTCTGAGGGGTATATACAGTTTTTACAGAAGTGCATAAGAAAACTGTTGACTGAATTCAGTCAATTTACAATTAAACATCAGGAATCATCTTCCTTTTTTCAAAACTAGATTATAGTATTATAAAAAAAAATTCCAAGTTGATTCTAAATATACATATTAATGTTAACAATAACGAAAATCTTGACTGAATTCAGTCACTGGCACCACTATTCATTGACATTATAAAGTACATGGTTTGTGCAGTAGAAATATCTATACAATATATACAAACACATTTTAAATCTAAGTCTATGACTGAATTCAGTCACATACTATTATCGTTCTGTCTTATACATTATGGTATTTTCCCTGTTTGTATCCACACCATAGGTGTTTAATAAGTGATCTTGTAGTTTTCAGACATCAAAACAGTTGGTCCATATTCCTATTGACGGTTTATTATTCCTTGAAAACTTCTTTAAGCGTAGTAAGGTAATCTTCTGATGTTACTACTAATAGGAGGTGTACTTCTATCATAATCAGCAACATATTCGTTTTAGAAACAGTGTTATATAGACAATCCCAATATCAGTAGCGTTGATAGCAAAACAGAAATATATAGCCACGACTGGGTCAAGATCGATTGGTAGCAATGCTTGTGATAAACTGTCTTTTTCGTTATGATTAGTGAGGCTACTATTTATAAAAAAAACTGTAACTATGATTAAATATTTTCTTCTCTTATTTATCTTGCTCTCTATATTATTTTATTCTCAATTAATTGTCAATCTTAACTTCTAGGTTGCCTTGGCCGTATTTGGCACAACTGTTTGGAATTTCGGATCCTCAATGTTCATTAACTTTGTGCTTGGTTGGCTTTATGAATGTTTTCGTATGAGATTCACTGATGAGTCCTATGTAGACGAAACGAGCGTCTGGCGTGCTAAATTATAATCCTGATGCCTTTGATGACTCTAAGTTGTCCATTGCTGATAAAGCTTCTTCTACCTACAAAGAAATTTTATCTTTAAATTTGATGTTATTTGTGCATATATTTTACAATTAACGACTATAAAGATACTAGTTATCTTTACATATGAATATCTATACCTTTATCATGTTCATTTTTTAAATTCAAGTAAAATTAAGCTTTAAAAATAATTATTAGAATTTGGATAGGTTGTTTTAAGGTGACACACTTTACCATGTTTACATCAAATAAAATTGACATTTGGCTTAGAGTTAGAGATGAACCACAATATTCTTCTTTTATATTCACTGAAGAAGGAACAAATACTTACATAAAAATTTGCACCTGAATATGACCAATCTAAGAACTTCATACGTTTTTTTGTGTTTTTTTTAATTTGAGAAATTAAAGGGAAATAATTGATAAATTTTCGGTCTACATTCTATTAATCCAAAGATCTGTATACTTTTTGGTTTTGATTCAAAATATTAATTTAGAGATATTGAGTTTGTTTTTTTAAGGGGGGAGGGGGTTCACATGTAGCGCCGTATCTAAAAAAAACAATTTATGATTATTGTTTAAAACTTTGCCCACTTCTTAGTTATATTAATCTTAAGTTCTGTATTCTTTTTGGTGATGCTTCAAAACTTTAATTATGAGTTATTGAGTTTTTTGTATTAAAAAAGTATGTTAAGAAAAGGTGTGTTTTCACATGTCACGCTGTATCTCAGAAACTATCTAAGAAATGATTCCTTCGTGTCATGCTCTATGCTCATTTTAACATGGGTAGGCATTACATTTGTCGATATTTTATACTGAGCGATAGCGAGGTGTAAATGTGGTCAAATATAATGCCTACCCATGTTAAAATGAGCATAGAGTATGACACGAAGGAATTATTTCTATTCTAATAGGATAAATACAGTGTTTTAATAGGTCGAAGCGTACGAAAATACCGTAAAAATGTTTGGCTTTTTCCCGTTTTCTCTCCGAGGAGTCTGTGCATTACATTTCATATTATATAAGTTTAAAAACTATGGGCAGGGTAAATATATGTTGTTTTATAAAAAATACACAATAAAAGTTTATACTTGCTGCTTAAATGTGTACAATTTAAAGGATAACGATGGGAATAACGTTAATATACACAGTAAGTTCGTGCGCATGTGTCAAACATATTTTTTATGCTCATTGGAACACGGCTTTGTTTACAAAGCGTTATAAGGACGTCATATTCGAATTATGATAATGGCATAAAACGACGGGCGTATCATGAGCTCATAGCGCAGCTGTTTATTTAGTAATGCGTGAAGTACAAAACTAACTTTAAGATCGATGACTTGGAAGGAAGAAAAATACACAGATCATTTAGGCATATTTTAGATAAATAAAAAAAAACAGATGTGGTATGATTAAATAAGTTTTTATTGATTCAATATACTGCATATTTTTATAAGATCAGAAACAGGTAAAATTATAAATTATCTCCCCCCAAAGAAAAACATAAAAAAAGTGTCCCCCCTTTTATGCTTTAATGGACCCGAGATGTAGACCGTAGAACTAGACTCTTTACTTGCAAATTTTCAAAACATGTATCACAAGTTCACAATTGGTTCATGTTTAGACAGTAGGGTGCATATCCCAGTTTTTTTGTTAACATAAAACAAAGGCATTTGGTTAAAGTCCGGTTTACATATAACATAAGGACAACTTTCTATATATTTATTTCATATTAAAGAATCGAAAATTCCGGAAATGAATTTGCATCAACATGATTAATGAAAATTGCAACAATAAATGTTAAATTGTTGTAAACCATGTAAACTGAGGTCACAACTTTCAATCATTCAAATATTTATTAAAATAATGAAATAACAAAATTTTTATTGACAATGATTTATAAATGTAAAAAATCAAAATTGTCACTTAATTGCAAACAATATATGTTTGACTTTCGATCCTGCATAGAAGGTGCGAAAATTTAAACCTCGACAAGCGGTTAACCTCTGCAGAAACTGAATTCGCTACCCTATTAGATTGTATGATTTGTCGTAGCCTCGGGTCCTGGCTCACTGATTGCTATAGCCTGTGATCCTGGGCCACTGTTTAACCATAGATCCAGTATAAGCTAACGCTGACGAAATAGAAGGCTGGATTAAGATGTCAGTGTTGCCGGAAGAAATCTCAGTACGACTTATATAATTGATTAATGATTTTTACCTATGAAAATGGGGTCAATATAGGGCAAAATACTTTATATCGATCGAAAAAAAACAAGGAGATCGAGCATTGATAAAAATTCCTTAATTGTTATTTGATAATTTGAATAACAGTTAACAACACACATATTTTCTAAATACCAGTTAACACAAAGTATGAAAGTACCTAATCAACCTAAGCAAAAAAGCCCCCCCCCCTTTTTATTAAAGAATTGTCCATATTTTTACATATAGCTTGGCAGGTCCTTTCTGTAATTTTGATATAATTTGGGTCCAGCCGTTTTTAAAAGGGTCCGGGTTCAAACCCAGGATAGGGGGGGAGACCTATTCAGACGCATTCATCGTCAAAAAGGGGGTTCCACCACCTTAGATACGCCGCTTGTCCCAAAAGCAGTATTTTACCGTTCGCTGTGAAAACTTTTTTGGGGCTAGAAAAGACTAGAGTTATTTTTTTATTTGAATTTATTGTCTGAAAGACCTGCAGAGACAAAATGTAACCCAGAGTTTATGATATAAGTTCACTGACTTGGACTTTCCCGTACTATTTATAGGATATATGATGAGGAGTTGTTTTTATTACTAATAATGATCACATATTCTTGCTGATTAGCAACTGTGAAAAAGGAAACAATTAATTTTCTTCGATGCAGCGACTATCCTGTCCGATAAAGATCTTTGTCAATTTTGGGAAAACGTCCTAGATTTTATCCTTCCTCCGTCAAAGTTTTATCTTTGATTATATCATCATAAATCTGTCTGCGCATCTCATTACAGTATAACCACAGTATCCGTGAAAGGCTTATAATTTACTGTATTCGATACATACGTACAATATCATTTTCAAAAGTTCAGATTTCATTCCCTAAATTTGTCCGTCGAGTATTGATTTGATATTCAAAATTCCTTTTTCAGTTTTTGAGAGATTTCTTTAATTGTCTTGCCTTGTATTTTAAAATCTCATTACTGGTTGGAGTGTATCATCTGGTTAATAAATAAAGCGCGCTTTTCAAACAGCGTAATCACATGGCAACAGAGATTTTTCAAAATGAAATATCCTATACTTTTTGTGTTCATATGAAGAGTTTAATTATATTTTGTAACCAAATACGGGTTCTGAAATATAATATGTGACAAATGGTCTGTATAGGTGTTTTTTTTAAAGAACCTCTTTGATCTCCAACACGTCGGTTGTCTCGTATAAATTCTTTTCGTGTGCGTGCTAGATCACGCCTTTAAGTCTACATGTGTTTTATAAATCTAACGTCTCAGAAATTAAAGAAACTCAGTGTCCTTAAAACAAGTTTTGAGATATAAAATAAGGATTGTTGAATTCTTACCTATTTCAGAGAACTAGTGCAAGGACAGGTGTGGTATGTCCCCAACGACGAATACACATCTAACTTTGCTCATTTTGTGTAGAAAAGGAAACTGCCAAATGAAGATCTATGTCTGTATTTAATTTTTAACTGAACGTCTTCCTGTCAAATTTTTAAGCGCGGAATCTTGTTTACAAATAGGTTACATTTGATAACCTTAACCTTTGCACCTCAACCTATGATTTATTACAGTTGCGAACATTGGGATAGGTGTTACGGAATTTCGATGAATGACTAAACCTTAATGAGGTCAAGAGCAACTCTACAAGATCCAAGTTAAGATAATAACAAGGTCACTTAAAAATTTCTGATTCAGCTTTAAATATTGTAAAATAAAAATGAACGGAGATTCAGACTGAGTTATTACTAATCTATACTAAGTTATTTATGATGTTAATGTATCTCAAGCAATATTAATAAAACTATGTCTTATGATAAGTTATATCAAATTATGTGATAAAATCGTTGGTTTTATTGTTATTTAACTAAATACAATTTTCGCATTTATACTTTGAAACTCTTGAGATTTATAGACAGAACGTAATCTCATAATTTAAATAGCACGGTTTTGAAGAGGATTCCAGTTTCTAAGCTGGCTTATTGTGCAGATTTTTAAGTAAAAATTCACAGCATTTCAATACCACCACTCTCTCCCCTCCTTTCCCCACCCCCAAAAAAAATATCAAAGCATCTCAGTTCGTTCGCTTCCTTGGATAGGACAAACACATAAATGTCGCTTCAAAATTTGTTCAGAAAATGTCAAATTTAGGACATTTATATGTATAACGAAATTGAGCTATCATCTGCGAAAAACTGAGTGGCAGATACAATAAACATATTCACAACTTTCTTTTCACTTTTAGTGAATTAAACTTGCGCTTGTGTATTGTCATTATTGGGACTCTGTTCCTTGTGTTGTTTTTTGAAAATCGTATCCATATCAACATCGCTTGCGATGACTTTTTTGGTTTTGTGCTGTTGGGTTTCTGGCTGAATTACTTTCACTCTCATATAAATTTGACTCACAACAACAATTCTTCTGAAGATTACCACAGAATTTACGTTGGACCCGTGTTTATGTTACTTTTTTGTCATTTCCTGAATATTTCATTTGACGGTTGGACTATATTTTGTCTATATGACGTAAACATTTATCTTCTACATTAAGAACATTTTTATGTAAACCGATATAAATTTACAACTTAAAATGTTGTGTACAAAATAAGTAAATACATGTTTGTGGAACTGAATCAGGGAAAACATTTCATTGTCTTCTTTTATACAAAAAGATTAAAGTTTTTCTTGATGAAATTGTACCCATGATGTTTTTAAGTAATGCATGAAGTACCAAGCAAACTTTAAGATCGGTGACTTGGAAGGAAGAAAAATACACAGATCATTTAGGCAAATTTTAGATAAATAAAAAAAAAAACATGTGGTAAATTAGTTTTTATTTATTCGATGAACTGCATATTTTTATAAGATCAGAAACAGGTAAAATTATAACCCCCCCCCCCCCCCCCCCCCAAGAAAAACATAAAAAAAGTCCCTCCCCTTTATGCTTTAATGGACTCGAGATGTAGACCGTAGAACTAGACTAGAGATGTGGTATGATTTGATAATTTTTTATTAATTCGATGTACTGCATGTAAATCATAAATCATGCACCCAACCCCACCCACCCTTTACGACTTTTTTAAGGCGTGATATTGCACGCACACGAAAAGAATTACGAGACAACCGACGTGTTGAAGATCAAAGCGGTTCCTTAAACAAAAAAAAATGTTTTAAAGTTTTAAAGTATACTCTATAAATTGAGAATGGAAATGGGGAATGTGTCAAAGAGACAACAACCCGACCAAATAAAAAGACAACAGCAGAAGGTCACCAACAGGTCTTCAATGTAGCGAGAAATTCCCGCACCCGGAGGCGTCCTTCTGCTGGCCCCTAAACAAATATATACTAGTTCAGTTATAATGA
The DNA here is from genome assembly GCF_036588685.1 of Mytilus trossulus. Lineage (NCBI taxonomy): Eukaryota > Metazoa > Mollusca > Bivalvia > Mytilida > Mytilidae > Mytilus > Mytilus trossulus. Next base: position 67,372,880 of record NC_086383.1, read on the forward strand.
ACACCATACTAATTTCCAAATTGTACACCAGAAACTAAAATAATACAAGACTAACAAAGGCCAGAGGCTCCTGACTTGGGACAGGCGCAACTTGAAATGCGGCGGGGTTAAACATGTTTGTGAGATCTCAACCCTCCCCCTATACCTCTAACCAATGTAGAAAAGTATACATACATACCTACCTTTTGTCTTTTCATCTTCTATGTTTACCGCTGTCTGACTTTGTAGTCTGTATACAAACATTCTTCTTGAAATCGTATGCAAATCTTTCAGTTTTCGAACGAGCTACCGTGAATCCAAAAAAATACGATCAGCTATCTATTCGTTTTTGTTTTAATATATTGAAAATGTATGTAAAGATCAAGAATAAAGACTTGATGTTGGTTTTAACTGTAACCATGAATTGTTTAATTGATAAAGGGGCAATATTGACAGAAACAAGTGCGTACTATACTCACTTCAACGGGAGTCTAAAGCTACAACCGAATGTAGGTTATAACTTCACACTGTACAGTAACCGGCTATATTCTGGTTTGAATTATTTTACATTTGTGATTTCTAGCTGACTATGCGGTATGGGCGTTTTTCATTGTTGAAGGCCGTGCGGTGACCTATATTTGTTTTATTTGCTGTGTCATTGGGTCTCTTGCGAAGAGTTGTCTCAATGGCTATCGCACTACATCTTCTTTTTTATATGTATATAAATTACTTAAAACGGCATCTAAACAAAAGTCATGATCCGACCTCGACACAGATCTTATGGCCAGATCCTCGAGACAATTCATGGTGACCATATTTCTATAAGGAAGTTGGGTTCGGTCACTATAGGGGTTATTTCACATATGATGAAACAAATCATGATATTCATGATCATGATAGAATAATACATTTTTGCAGTCGTATAAAGAGGTTAAATAACAAAAATGAAGATTTCAGTCATTTATATAAATTGCAACTATTGATCTATTGATAATTTTCACTTCGTTCTATATTTATGTCTTGTCAAATTATACGTGTTTAATGGTAATTATCCATAATAATGGAATTAGATCCGCACATTTTTATTTAACAAAGTTCGTAGCCAGGAATTTCTAAGGGGGTTACATTACTCGTTAATAGTCGTTGTTCCAACAAAGGAGTAGGTCCGGTAAGGGCCGATTTTGGCCTCATATTTCAGGTTCATCTGACAAATGATTTTGACCATTTTTTAAACACTTCAGTGTCTATTTCATTTGAATCAATTAGTTTATGTGAAAGATTTGAACTGATTAAGTCATTAAAAACGACCCGATTCAAGCTCAAATATGAAAAATCAACCAAATATGCCGAAAAATGTCACTTTTGGATGGTTTTTGGCAAAAATGAAAGTGGCCGCATCCGTGTTCATCCTCAACCTTTATATATGTTATGTATTGTCATAAAATACAACTTCCATTTCAATATTATGGATGAACACGAATACGGCCACTTTCGTTTTACACGAAAACCGTCTAAAATTTAACTAAAATGTAGGAATTGTGAAGAATTCCGAGTAATTTAGCACAACTTTCAGGTGCCATGCAGTACCCGATATATGTTCATTGTATATTCAAAATATAGCCCATATTTATGTAGCAGAAGCACACTACTGTTCAATAAATAACTAAAAGTTTACATATTATCAATTTTATAAAACTGCTACATTTTGGGGCCAAAAAAGGTTCTTCCCTGGATCTACTCCTTTTCAAATTTAACGGTCACAGTTCAAACAGAACGTCGACTTGAAATGAGCTCATTCGTTTTCAAAGCCTGGGATTCGTACGAGTCCCTGGACCCTTATTTTTTGGCTACTGGTCTGCTAAATATATACAAGTATATATGTATCTGTTGGTTCATGAAAGATTTAACCGTCTTAGATTTTTAGTTAAGATAGGTCCTTATCAATATAGAAAATACATTATGAAATCATGATCACTTAAACAAGTTATTTTATTCGGATTATGTGATATTCAAGTTACAAATTTACTAAATAAGTTATTTTACTATAAGCGTTTGGGGAGGGGAGTGTTTATTTTACGTTTATTGAATAAATGCACATTTATACCCCAATGGGGTTGAAGGCTTATATATATATATAAATCAACACAATACATCATGAATACAAAAATAACAACAAAAGAACCAAACATTATATACATATAAGTATCTATCATGCAGTTGTTGAGTCCATCCTCCTCAGTGACCATGACTTTTTAAACAAATGGAGCCGTATACTGCATAATTGACGGACACGGTACTTTGGTATATTTCAGAATAAAAGAATATGTGAGATCGATGTCGATGACAAATAAACCGAGAAAAAATTGCAATACATGTAACAACCAGAGGATAACCGAATAAAGTAATACTGTGGTATCTGATATAAATTAAGAAGACAAGGAGCACAGTAAATACAATACAGACAGCAATACCTGTCCTTTTTTCTAGATTTGAATATTTCACTACACTAACCGACAAAATAGACAATTTTTCGTACTAAATTGTCATGTTTCCCTTTGATGTTCCTTAAGCCCCTTTCTCCTATGTACATGCATATTTCACAACTTGATAACCATGATCGTTACTGTAGTCCCGTTTAAGTTTCGATGAACTGTTATTTATGCAATTACTGTCCGATAAATTTTGAAGGCCGTTGGATGTGTAATTTTTTCAATCTCGCACATTCTTAATGTGCATTTCCTATCAGTCAGGTTTATTTATGTCTGTCATGTTTTGTTACAAATGAGGCCGTTATTTTTTTTCTTTTGAATTGTTTTACATCTTTCATGTTGGGGACTAATATAACCGACCATATGGTATGGTTTGGTTATTGTTGAAGGCTGTCCGGTTGTCTATAATTGCATACATTCATTTTTTATATTTTAGAATACACGTGACTGAGCTTTTGGCTTTATCTTCATACAGAAATAATCAGGCAGTGATACACACAGCTCTTTAACTTGAATATATTTTTTTATTTCGAGAATCCTGATGTCGGGGTTAACGGGTTTTGATGCGACCTTAGTGGAAAAAGGGAGATATTTTTCAAGTGTAAAGCATACTATACACTAATGATATATTTTAATATCAATGCAAATTGAACAAGTTTGTTTGAAATTGAAACGACTGAACGTGAAAATGTATGGACAACAAAGCTTCAATTGTCTGCCTGTTTATAAAGCTCCTTATTTATGTACACAAATACACTATAAAATGTTTAACAACAATAAACCTATCCAATCGGTGAATTGACCAGTTGATTCATCATTTACATGACGATATAAAATTATGAAATATGAATGCCGATATGAAACCACTCCTCCAGAGAACAAATGGCGTATAGCAGTTAGCAACTTTCATGATACCAACGGCCTTCAAAAATAAGCATTTAGCTATACTGCACACCTAGCACGATACGACAAATATAAAACAATGTAAACAAGTGAAACCTCTCAGGCTCTAATTTAATTATTTGTTCTCTCGCAGTTTTCGAGATATAGGAATTGGTGTTCGGCGGCGGTGGTGGTAATGGGGTAAACTATTTTTACGAAACATATATAATTTAGCAGGAAGAAGACATGGATGCTTCATATCTAGTAAACAGATACATTATAACGAAGTCATCTGTCATGTGTCCATACATTGTCCTAGACATATTTTTTCATGTTTCAGTAACTACTTAACAAAGTTGTCATGTAAATTAGTCATTTACGGTATCATGAGAAAAAGAAGAATTATAATTGGTATATGGTTTCCTTACAATGTCTGTATGTCCGTCGGGTGGGTGTGGGCGCAGGACATATTAGCGAAACAATTGAACTACAAGGAGACAATAGAGCCCATTTTAGAGCGGGATTAATCCGTTCACCTGTATTTTCGATAGTCCATTTTAGCGAAAACTTACTTACCTGGTTAGATAATACTCGCTAAGCTTTGGGCAGAAGTTCAGTGTAATTCAAAGCGAATTAATAATGGATCTGAGTCGTTCCATGATATAATGAACAACTTTTTAGTTATCATCCAGCTATTTACTTTTTTTAATATACTTTTATCAAATTGCAAGGAATAGCATATATAAAAATACGAAGTATAGACAAATATGCACCACATTAATCTAGACAAGATAAAGAGAAAGAACAGTTCCTAATGCAATTCAACAATTTTGTACATGGGGTTTATCCGGAGCCCATTATGTACGTTCTCTAGGATATAAATTCCAGGCTAGAACGAACTTTTAACATTTGATTAAGTTTTTTAGACTTTTAGTGCTGTATTTTGAAAGACATCATAGATTCTATAATTTTTCTCTAAAATGGGTTAAAAACCGGACGTTAAAATGGGTTCTACTTTGGCGCTAAAACGTCCGATTTTTCTCTCTCAAATTTCCTTTCAATGCGCTAAAAAGTCCTCCGCCGATGTCCGTCAGAGTTCACCTGACCTCGACATGTGTGTGCCGTCTTGTTTGAAATAGAAACTAAAATCTAACTAGTTAGAAGAAGATCAGTCTATTTTTTTAACAGTGGGTAAACCGGTTCAATAGTTATCTACCTTCCAAGTTAATCAAACCAGTGTTTGATGCGTTTGTCGTCATGAATACTTTGACTACTGCAGTAGTTTTGTATAAAATCGTTTAAAAAATTCTTACACTAACCAACAGACCTGTACATGTGTCATAGAAACAATACTATATATAATAGGCTCAGACGTAGCTTATAATATAATTATTTATGTGACTGCATCCTACATTAATTTTCAAGATCCTCTACGATAGATAATTCAGCTGATTTTTTATATTCCATATTTATGCCTAGTATATATTATACATGTATTTCCCGTGCCTCAGGTAGATATAAAGATTTGTTCAACAAAGATTAGAATATTCATATTTCACGAGGGCTCATGTTTTTTGTTACGACGCTAGATAAAAACAGACGAGAAAAGGTAACACTCGGCAACCAAAAGCTTGATTTTTGTCGAGCCTAAGTGCTCGAGTGGTCTAGCGCAAGGCGATTTGGCAGCACGATATCTCTTTAGCATGTCAGTTCGAATCCCAGCCAGGGAAGAATAAAAATGTGCATTCGCTTTGCAGGTCTAAAATTGTTGGGGTGTTATTTAGACGAATTATAATTTCATATATTGGAATTGATTACGGTTAGTTTTCCTGGCATTTTGTACTACATAAAAAAGAAGGTGTGGTATCATTGCCAATTAGACATCTATCTACAAAAGACCAAAATGACACAAACATTAATAACTTTAGGTCACCGATCGGCCTTCAATAATGAGCAAAGCCCACACTCGGCAACCAAAAGCTTGATTTTTGTCGAGCCTAAGTGCTCGAGTGGTCTAGCGCAAGGCGATTTGGTAGCACGATATCTCTTTAGCATGTCAGTTCGAATCCCAGCCAGGAAAGAATAAAAATGTGCATTCGATTTGCAGGTCTAAAATTGTTGGGGTGTTATTTAGACGAATTATAATTTTATATATTGGAATTGATTACGGTTAGTTTTCCTGACATTTTTTACTACATAAAAAAAGAAGGTGTGGTATCATTGCCAATGGGACATCTATCTACAAAAGACCAAAATGACACAAACATTAATAACTTTAGGTCACCGATCGGCCTTCAATAATGAGCAAAGCCCATACCGCATAGTCAGCTATAAAAGGCCCCGATAAGACAATGTAAAACAATTCAAACGAGAAAACTAACGGCATTATTTATGTAAAAAAATGGACGAAAAACAAATAAGTAACACATAAACAAACGACAACCACTGAATTACAGGCTCCTGACTGGGGACAGACACATACATAAATAATGTGGCGGGGTTAAACATGTTAGCGGGATGCATATATTGGTCTTTCTTAACCTTCTCCTATCATTCAGTGAAACCCATGCTTAGATCGTGCTGATCTATTTTTTTTGTAAAAGGGAGGTTGGGCGTGTAAAGCCAACATTGGAAGTGATACTTGTAAAAAAGTCTATGCATTAATACATTTATTAATTTCGAAGCTCAATAAGGGAGGACCCTGGTCCCCTGCTCCCTAAATCCGACGTTAATGCTTAAAGGGAAAGAGTTGTAGAGAAATGCTAACGCTTTTAAATTTACATTAATAAAATGGTATATAACAATTTATGATAGGACTATTATACTAACAAAAAGTACTAGTGTAAAACCATTCAAAGGAAAAAACCAACGGTCTAATCCAGAGGCGGATTTAGGAGGGGGGCCCAGGTTGCCCCCCCCCCCTTTTTGGGAAAAACATTGGTTGCTTATATAGGGAATCACTAAAGCGTGACTGGAGCGGGCCTCCCTCTTAGGTCTGTCAGTGGGCCCCCACTTATGAACAATTCTGGATCTGCCACTGTTAAATTTATATAAAAAACGAGAAAATTATGAACCACATAAACAGACGACAACCATTTTATTCCTTACAGTACGGTTTCGGTTTTCTTCATTATTGAAGGTTCTTTAAATAATAAATTTCAATTGCTGGCTTTCTCATAGGCAATCACATCACATCTTTATTTTTTTTATATTAATGTTAAAAAAAGATTATTATTTTAAAATCTACAAAACGTGACAAATACATATAGTATGGTGCACTGTACAAAGAATATTCATAATACAGATATAGGAAAGGTATCTTTTCGGAAGTGTTTTATCTATATTACTTTCTATTTTTAAACAGTTAAAATGAGAAATCCCTGTAAGATTTGGTTATCGATACATCTGATCTTTGGTATTGTTGCAATTGGTGTGGTCGTAAACTAGTTCAGATTAAAATTGCAGTGCCTTGATTCATCGAGAGTTCAGCCTTGGATAATTAACCCAGCCTGTTTCACTTGATAAAAATCATAAACAATGAAAACAAATGTGTTTTATCTTAAGCGGTGCTTTACTTTTGCGCCAATTCGCATTTTATTTGCCCCCAAATAATCTTTCATTTACGACACAACCTAGATTTCATTTGCGCCAAAAATAAAACTTTTTATTTGCGCCAAATATACAAGTAAATTTATAAAATAAAACATACTTTAATTCAAGAGAGACTTTCCATAGTAACTTGAAAACAAAGTTTTTGATGGTATATCAAAATCAAATAATGCTATAAACATGATAAGGCAGCAACCATTTGATTTTCTAGGGGGGGAATGTTTTTTTTTTCTGTAGAAACTTTTTTTTTCGCCTTCGACGAAGAACAATCTATTTTTCTACCGACAAACCGAAAACAATTTTTCTTTCAATTTTAGCATTACATATAGTGGAAGATGAGGGTGAAAAAAAAAACATTTTTTTTTTCTCAGGGTCCAAAACAAATTATTTTTTTCACCAAAAACTGGAAACAAACTGTTTTTTCCAAAAAAAACCCATAGCCCCCCCCCCCCAAACCCACCCCGAAAATCAAATGGTTGCTGCCTTATTATATAAATCAAAAACATGATCTGTGACAAGCATCAAAACACAAATCCGTCAACTTAACCATATTCACCCCGTGTTAAAAATAGCCTCGAAACACATAAATTCGGACGTTAACGCGTTCGAATCAAACACCGCGTACCAATGAGTTCAGATATTGAAGAGTGCATATAATAACTTTAAAAAAAATCTAATATATCTATTTTTCGGATATTTTGCTCCAATATATTCTTTGTTTCAATACTCAATTCTAACTACAACTAGTGCAACGGGTTTCAAATATGTGACATTTTATAGGCAAACATTAAAAAAACAATGCCACTGATTAAAGCAGGCTGGGTATTTTTATAATAATTAAAAACCTTCTGTTTATCGTGTCTCATAGTTTTTAAAACGTACATTTTTGAAAATTTCATTGTTCAAAAGTACCATACTTATAAAGATATAGGAGTAAAATGGTATCTAAATACACGTTTTAATGTGTCTTTATTTTCATACAGCTGTGTACGGTTCTTCGTCATTACACTTTTTTTTATACTACGCTTCGTTGATGCACGTTTTCAATTAATTTTGCATGTGTTAAAGTATGCTTTGAACGTTGGTTTTCCCGTTTGAATTGTTTTACACAAGTATTTTTTGGGACCTTTATAGCTTGTTTTTCGTTGTGAACCAAGGCTCCGTGTTGAAGGTCGTACATTGACCTATAATGGTTTACTTTTTAAGATTGTTATTTGGATGGAGAATGGTCTCATTGGCACTCACACCATATCTTCCTATGTCTATTTGATATGATGTAAACTAATATTCAGGTTTAAAAAAAAAATTATAACCATTACATGCGTACAGCAACCTATACTATCTGTTGTATTGTTGAAACACTCTTGAGGGTATTTTGTATTTAGCATTCTTTTTAAAACGTCCACTTTACAACAAATAGTCACACTCAATGTACTGTTGCACCACTGTCCCAGGTTCGGGGAGGGTCGGATTGTGGCTAACATGTTCAACATTGCAAAATTCTGTATGTGCCTGCATGTCCGAAGTCAGGAGCGTGTAATTCAGTGGTTATATATATATTTGTTTTTCGTTCGGTTTTTTTGTTGTTGCATAAATTAGGCCATTAGTTTTCTCTTTTAAATTGACTTACAGTTGTCATTTCGGGGACTTGAATACATGTAGCTGACTTTGCTTTTTTTACTGTGTGCCGAAATCTAACGGATTTGTCGTTCTGTATATTATAAGCATCTTTTAAAAAGTCTAAACCCATCGATATGAATTTCATTCAAATATTGACTTATGTGTTTTATACCGTCTTATCTTCATGAAGAAAAAAAAAAACCACACACACAAAAATAATCTGAAGAACCAACGATCTGGAATTGTTCTCTGGGAGATGGATATCGAGAACCCGACAAACTCAGTGGTCTTGATTTTTCGATCCCCGGAATGGTTTAGTCCGATTGAACGATCATTCGAAAAAAAAGTGTGGAACATGTAGTATTTCTGGTGAAATGCAAAATTATGTTACCAATGTCAGTATCTATCAGCATTTAGAAACACAAAAACTTTTTGATTTTCTTAACATCGTTAAAATATAAAGCCCATGCACGTTCCTTCATATTTATACTCAAATTAGGAAATAGGATAGACATAAGAAATGGATTAAATCATGCACGTGTAGTTATAATGATTGCTGTTTTCCTAGCGTCCTATGGTTAATAAAGTATACATGTACTTTAATAATTGCCAACAAATACAGTTAAAACGTCATATGATCAAATCTGATCGGGCTGAGATGGTGGTGGTAGGGGGATTGACTGGCCCTTGAAAATGCAACGTATTGGGTCCACAAAGAGTTGTTGTACATGTGTATAGTGATTCAAACTCTCAATGTGGGTCATAGGAGTGAATGTCACAAATCTAAACGAACGTGTTGGCTAATTAAGACATTCATCATAGCCAAACGAACACCCAATTTCAGCACAGGTTGTACTGTCTCGGAAGGGGACCATATTTTTATACCCCAGTTAAAAATGGCGTCGTCGGTATAAATGATACAGTTGGACAAAGCATCAATCATCTACGTAAGCTTATATATGTGCGTTGTTGCGTCTTTCATGCATGTCTTTAAAGTTATCAATAAATAATGAACGGTTCAAAGTTGGTACTGGTGAAACTGCCCTGAAAATTTTCTGGAGCACCATGTTTGAGGGGGGATAGGACCTTTATCGGGACTCCGGGATCGGCTGTTTTTAAGCTCGGGATTTCGGGATTGACCCTTTCGGGATCCGGAAATTCTTTTTTCCTAATTTCGGGATGTCGGGATTTAAGTAATTTTAAATTCGGGACTTCGGGATTTCATGTTTTTAAGCCCGGGATTTCGGGATCAGGACCCCTCCTATCCCCCCTCATGTTTTAATGACACTCGTATTGATACTGTATGATTGTTGTTTGCTTAACGTTCACTTGCAAATAGTTCATGAATGTCCAGGATGAACACAAAGTACCAATACTACAGGTTGGTTCTGGAAGGTGTCAGTCCGGAGTAATGTCGCGGAATTTCGGACTGGCACTGGATAAAATAAAGTATATCAGAAAAGTACAAAAACGATGCCGTGCAGCAGGCGATTTACGGACCCCTCGTAGAGTTTTTGCAAGGGTTTGTAAAGTGTAGAGAGAGTGGTGCTCTCTCTTTATGAGACATTGCATCTTATATTCCCATTCTGACTGGACGTGGTAGCGTTTACATACCACACAGCTCAACAGATGTACCACTTCGGAGAGGGTTTACCTCCGGTCGGAAAAATACTAAAGTGCCCATAACTATTCCCCAGTCAGCCTTTTAGATCACAAGTACATACTTGTAATGCGCTTGGGTAAATCATGTTTGTAAGTCCATCATCTACTTAAACTGTGACAATAGTGTAAAACACAAGATGAACCTCGTCATGAAAACCTGAAAATGCATGATACACTTGTCACTGGATGAAATACATATGACAAACAAGCAATCTGTACTAAATCCGCTCAACCTGTACATACGGGGTTTTTGTTTATGGTGTTTCTCTAGGCACGTAAATATTTACTTTGAAAGTTTCTAAAGCAGTTATAATAGATTGTTTCGCGTATACCCGAATCCCAAACGATAATCACAAGTTAATTGTTTGCATAATATTCTTTCTGCTGTTGGTCTACATGTAGCTCCAAGTTTCTGACGTCTATAAGGGCAACGAGAGGAGAACGACTTGCGCTATCTTTATTTCTTAAAATGAAAAAAAATCCTGGGTGAAATCTAATTCCACACTTCGTTGACTGATGGCAATAAATTAATATGTTGACCATCATCCTGTGTTCCTATAAAACTACTGCGGGTGAATTTAACGATTTCTATTGTACATAAAAACCTGCGCAGGTATATAATACCGGTATGTGGAGTAAAATTATGCACAAGGCTCCGAGTGTGGTCTGTAATGACATTCAGGAAGATTCGTTGCTGTCGATTGCCGCTATCGCTGTAAGCATTTTATGCCACCCTCCACTTAGTTGTCACCAATATTCTATTGCCAAATAAAAGGCATTTAGTGCATATTTCACAAAGAATTGATAGGATAAGCATATATTTGTGCACTTGCAGCATGTGCAGAAAGTGCAAATACAAATGTGCAGGAATATGTATTTAGAATATCAAACAGGAGAAAAAGGAGTCACATGTTACATATATACCAGTACATTAGAGAGAGTACTTTTCTGACTATTTGAAAGGCTGAATGGTCAATCGAGTAAGACAATTTCATACCTCAGGAATTGCAATGCCAATTTGTTTTGAAACTTTACATGAATATGTATAGCTTGACCTACACATTTGAGTACCATGCACGTTCATGCTGCATTCCTACTACGCTCTCAGCAATAACGTCAATAGCATGTACCATACAACTGTCGTATTCCTTCTATTATTTATTTATACGTAGATTTCTCGGAAACAGTAATGTCATCATAATCTACCAGGACTCATGGGCGTGGTAGTAGGAATATAAGTAAAGGCAGATTATGACCTCTGGTCTATTCCTGCATGATCCAGTAGACAGGTCGACTAACCAATCCAACCTATATTAATTGCTGGTCCGTTAAAATTAAATGATGATGTTTTTAGTGAACGACAGTGGGTCGTAATATGAACGTAGTCAGTTCGTAAGAAGAGCGTGATGAAGATGGCATGTGCGTACTATAATCGTACTATAAGCTTGAACAGCGTTGTATGAACGGGGAACAGTCGAAATAGAATCGTGGTTGGGTCGCAATGAGATCATGATGGTCGTAGTAAGGTCGTAACATAGTCAATGTGAAATCGTAGCGCAGTCTCTTCGATGATAATCGTGCTTTTGCTACGCTCTCGCTACGATAGTACGATAACCGTTATGATCTTACCACGACATAACTACGCTCTCCCTATTAGTTCTACCGCGCCCTCATTTCGCCACGACCGCATCACGATTGTTTGCATGGAACATGTTCGAAGTTGGTCCTCGCTCAGCACGATCAAAAAGACTTCATGATCACCACAAACGTATACCACGACTTTACTTTGATCTACACGACTGCACTACGATCGTCAAAATTTGCATTTGAGATCATAGTGCGACCGTGACCAAGTGTGACGGGGGTATAAACCACACACCCTCCGATCATGCATGATACAAATTTAACCATTCTATACGTATATGTAAAACTTTTATGCGGTTTTGTCACGATTTCAGTCCAAACTATCACAGGCACTTGTCTCAGAGTGTATATATACATGTATATAGAGGGATATATTAATTATTTTTTCCCCAGAAACCAATGAAAACCATCAACCCCAACTTTACTTTCAATCTCGGAGGGGGTCACTTTCTATGCAATGAGTGGGTAGGGATGATCCCCTGGAATATGTCACTTTTTCATGCTCCATCGGCATGGTATATGAAAAGGGTGAGAAATCAAATTCAGTTCAATAGATTGATATTTTTACTTGCTTGATTATATTATAAGTATCTGAAACTAATCAGATGTTCTTATTTTTTGTGATGCGGTTAAATCACAGTCGTAAATACATCAACTATTTGTCAAACCATTTAAACATTTAAACATGTTAAACTCTACAAGACCTATGTGGTATTTCCGCTAATGCTAGATACAGATGCTATAAATGTCATCATTTTGACATTTGCACCTAATAAACATTCAAAGGTTTGTTTACATGAAACCTGATAACAATTATTTAAAGAAATTTCATAGTGTCAGCTATGAGATGGAACAGCAATGTACAAAATGTAACTTTTGATCAGTTTTTCATTAATATAAAACTCAGTGAAAGTGTTTCTCTCGGGAGTGTTACTATACTTATCTGACCAAACATCTTATATTGTCTTTTAAAATTTCTTTTTTAATGAAAGATATAAAAAGGGGCAAATAGAGGAAAGTGTTAAAGATGCGACGAATTTATTAAATTAATTGTGATTATTGCAACTGCTTTGCTTCTAAACAAGTTCGTGAAGATAAGCGGGACCCCAAAACAAATTATAAACTCTCATGTACCAGAAGATGAAAAATATCCAAATATCTCAATAGTTTTTTTTTTGTTCGTTGATATATGACAAGGTATATATTTCTAATAAACAAAAGGTTTGGTACTTGATGTATCAGCTGCATGCTCACCCCTACCAAAAATCTTTAAGCCCCCCTCCCGAGCTTTCAATATAGACTTTTTTCAAGTAAAGTTTTTTCCATTCTGTTGATGTTATTAAACCACTCCCAAAAGTTGAGGTTACGTTACATAAAACTTGCAGTTTAAAGTAAAAAGAAGTTAAGATCATGATATTATGAATTTACGTTTACAATTTACATTAAATTTGTTTTTACTTTCAACATTAACATATTGAAACGTTTAATATTTCGAAAATAAGGACCACCGTATGTTCATAATGGTTATATCTAGTGGGTAATACACATGCTGGTTCTTTTCATTTTCTTATCATATTTTATTGCTAGAGATGCTAATTGGGTGTTATATCCTTCTAATGTTACCTCTTTGATTGACCAAAGACTCGGAATGAAGTATTATATTGAATACACCGTATGGGTAACCGTTATCATGTTTATTCTTCCATCAGTAGAACCATCGAGGTACAATAATAATTTGGGATTATTGTGTGGCCAGTGATGGATTATGTCGCGCGTTTTGTAATACACGCAATACTGTAAAGTGAAACGAGGTCATTCTGTTGTGTACTTTAGTCAAAGGAAGAGAAAGATGGAGTCCCTTAGAATAAGAAAATGCTGATTGGATTTCGTTTTAAAGGAAGAAGAGTCTGAAGCTAACGTGTTTACCTACGAGAGTTCTGGTAAGATATACTTTTTAATCCATAGAAAATACTTTTTTTTTCGTCTGCGGGTAAAAACAATCTATTTCTTTCACGTAAAGTCGAAAACAATTCTTTTCTTTCAATTTTAGCAGTACATATAGTGGCAGCTGAGGGTGAAACACAAGCATTTTTTTCTCAGAATCAAAAACAATAATTTTTTTTCATAAAACTTTTTTTCCAAAAAAATCCATAGCCACGAATAAAGTGTCTGAGGCCTATTTAACATTCAAAAAGGATATTTCTTATTTAACTTTACATTTACCTAGTATGATAACTTAGTACAATAAGTGCCATTTTTTTTTTGTAATGTGTTTATTGGCAAAGAACTTTCATATATGTAATATAATTATAGTAAATAAGTTCATAATACATCAGCAAAATCGAGACAAGTACATAAAGTTGATATTTTGAATACTTCTATAAACGTATATTAATATTATTAATAATTTTAAAAAGGAATAGAAAATCTAAATCTAAGGTAGCATGGATTGGGTAGATATCTTTATTACACGAGAGTTAGCTTATAAAATCATTCTATTAGTTGGAGCCAGGGGTTCCAGCAGGTGTACGCTCTTTGCAATGGTTTATTTTTATAAAATATTTTATTTTTTCAATGAACAAATTTTCTATAAGATATTTTTTAAGGCTACACTATTTACTTGTCCACATTGCATTTTTGTTTTGTATATATAATATTTGGTTAATAGTATTATGAGATTTCTTATGTAGTTTTTTTCTGGATTTATTTAGGATTAAAGACCACTTTTCCTGTGATGTGATATTGGTTATTTTTTTATTTAAAACATTATACATGTCTTCTGATCCTTTTGTAGATTTCATAAATATAGAAATAGTAGTTGACATTACTCCTTGAAATATAAGAAAGTTGGTATCAACATCATATGTTTTTTTTAAATTCCTGCCAATTCATTAAATGTCCATTATTATCAATTAAATCATTTATTAGCCAGACGCCCTTTTCAGTCCATTTTTTATACAGAGGGGTTTGATTACCAATTTTAATTTCTTTATTATTCCAAAGATTAGATGCATAAAATTATATTCATTCTTAATAGCTACTTTGGTTTGTAGTTCAGTCCAAGCATTAAAAACCTCAAGCCAAAAGGGATTTTTAACTTGTGTTCTTGGACCTACCAAGAATAATTCATTTAATTCAATTTTTTCAGTACAAGTTAGTAATTTACAATAGTTATTAGTTTGTTTGATTATTCTTCTTATCCAAGTTAGTTTTAACCCTTGTCTGCAACCTCTTTCAATTGTAAAAAAATCTGATAGAAAATTATTCTGCGTTATTGCTGATTTAGTATTTGTAAAAAAAGTTTTAACCCAATGTTTTATGGAATTTCCAAAGTTGAAAAAGTCAAGAACTTGTTCTATGAAAATCAAGGATATTGTATCAAAAGCTTTTTCGAAGTCAATGAGGAGGAGAATGCCTGGGATATCATTTTCTTCAGTGTAGTGTAAAGTGCCAATTTTTATTAATGTCTAGCAGTAATTAAAACAGTTTGGAATGTTATATATATATATAAGTGTATCTTTCTGCGGAAACATGTTATTTGCATTTGTATTAAGAATTCAGTCAAAACTATAAAAAAATATTTGTTAACATGGTTAAGTAATTTATGTACCAAAATAAGGCTCTATCCAGTCAGTAACCATACTTGTACTTAGTTAAAATGTGATAATTTCTAAAGCTTACTGCCATTCATGTGCCAGTTTTTTTCGTGCAATTTTATATCTCTCTGATGCTCAAATGACAAGTGGTAAATATGATGAGTACAGATATAATAAGCATAATTGTGGGTGAATTAATACTTATAACTTTATATATTTCCACCGCCTATCCTTATTGGTTATGTGTACTTCATAGCAACTTGGAGAGTATAAATTGTCAATGTTATTAATAAGATATTTTGCTAGCTCTTTATATTTTGAATTGTATATGTGTTGTTATGACATTCTATCTCATATAGGGTCGATTCGTTTTTGGAAAGCTTATTGAAAATGCTCCCTATTAATGAACTCTCATTTATAATGAAGGGATAATGTGATGCAGTCTTACAATTTGTTTTCTTTAATTTTCATATAAAACATATAAACGGTAAAATAGACAAGACCTGCTTAATATGCTTAGATATGGTCAAAATATGAAATTAGAAGATGTGGTATGATTGCATATTGTCAAAGTCAAATATGTGTGAAAATCCTGTTTTTTTATACATTTTTAAAGAAAAAATAATATACAATTACTTGTTGTATGCACTGTTCTAACTTTTTGTGAAACACTGTTTAAAACTGTGTAATTTGTATTAAAACAGACGAACCACCAAAGAAAAGAATAACTCAAAGTACTGGTGGCATAGGTGCAGTGAATTCGAAATATCAACAGCGACCCTCAAATACAGAATATGAAAGAAAAAGGTGAGGTTACAAAATTTTATTTGCAAACTTTACTTTATAACTTCGAGGTATCACTGCTAATAGTCAGGGGAATTACTTAAATGATCAAATTTTATTGTAGCTTTAAATATATCATACATGTACCAGGCGGAAACCCAGTTGAAATCGAAGCTCTTTGTTAGAGAAGGCGATCAATGCTTACTGCAATGTTTACTATAGTAACACGATTTTTAAAAATTAATATAGAAACAAACACAACGACAATTTTCTTCTCAATAACGAAGTGTTTTATTTTTAAAACACAATTTGCATAAGTTTTCAATTTATCAACATATCAATGCAGACCCAATGCTGCAGAACAATTCGATATCAAGTCGACGACATAGGAATCCATCAAGTCAAGAAAATGCATAACCTCCGATTTTTTTTAAATTACCACGGACGGAGAACATATCAATCTATTAGTTCAGTAATTTTCATGTCTGCCTTTCTATTATGTAACTCGAGAAAAAAAATCCAAAAAATAGTTTAACAATTGTATCGAAAAGAGAAAATCGAGTGCACCTTTTTAGCTCACCCGAACCAAAGGGCCAAGTGAGATTTTCTCACCACTTTGAGTCCGTCGTCCATCGTTGTCGTCTGTTAACTTTTACAAAATCTTCTCCTCTGAAACTACTGGGCCAAATTACACCAAACTTTGCTACAATCATCATTGGGGTATCTTGTTTAAATAATGTGTCCGGTGACCTGGTCAACTAACCAAGATGGCTACCATGGCTAAAAAGAAACATAGGGTTAAAATGCAGTTTTTGACTCGTATATCTCAAAACCCAATGCAAATCTGACATGGGATAGAATTGTTAACCAGGTGAAGATCTATCTGCCCTGAAATTTTCAGATGAAAAGGGCAACTCGTTGTTAGGTTGCTGTCCCTGAATTGGTAATTTTAAGGAAATTTTGCCGTTTCCGTTATTATCTTGAATATTATTATAGATAGAGATAAACTGTTACAGTAATAATGTACAGCAAAGTAAAACCTAACTAGAGGCTCTAAAGAGCCTTTATCGGACCGCAGATGAATTATCACGTTGTGATTGATTAAACGCCGTCACGTGGTGACTCCCTATGAGGCGTATGGGGTTAGTATGTTTCATATATATGGGGTTCATGATGCGTTAATGGCGACGTCATCTATTTATGTTAATGCGTTTCATTGTTTATTTTTCAACAAAACGCCGCAGAAAAAGTCCAGCGTCCAATAAATTCGTTATACGGTTAACTACTGACCCCCTACGGATCCATAGAGAGTGAATAAAATTCATAGGGGACTCGGCCTCCGGCCTCACTCCCTATGGATTTTACTAATTAGTTAACCCTCTATGGATCCGTATGGGGTCAGTAGCAAACCATTTAACTTATAATGTTGCTATACAATAAAGGGTTATTGCATGAATATTGGGAAACATTGTCCCTCGTAGATCATATATTGCACTCGCAAGCTAGTGCAATATAAAATTCTACTAAGAACAATATTCCAGAATATTCATGCAATAACCCTATATTATATGAGATATTTCATATAGTTTATAAGATATCTTATATAGTTTATAAGATATCTTATATACTTTATAAGATATCTAATAAAGTATACAAGATATCTGATATATATTTCTAATATAAGAATATCTGTGGACGGCAACGACTGAATGTATGATCGCTATGTCTCGCTTTTTCGACAAAAGTCGAAGGCTCGACAAAAATGCATTTACAAATAATCATATTATGGTATTATTCTCACTATTTAAATGATCTTTTCTGAAATAAGTCTTTAGCATAAATTATTTTCTTTTTTAGACTTCACTATCTATGAGTACCAATATAATCTTTAAGCAGTTCAATGGATTTTGAATCCAGACCAGACAGTCAAGAGAATTTACCGTAAATAGAAAATTAGCAAAAGTGACAGCAACATACGTATGTTTCGATTGGTGTGATAGATTTTAGACAGGAGTAGCAGACTGTGGTGCATTGATTCCAAAATCTTGACAAAACAACAACTGAACACCTTTTTGTCTCTTTCAAGTAGGATTGTGCTTTAAACTGACCAAATCACAAACATCGACCTGTAAACTAACTATGTGCATTTATAGCTTTATTGAACATAACTGTGTATTACTAAAGCTAATTTTGTGACTGAATTCAGTCATTCTATTTTTTATTTTTGAAGAATTGGTCTATTTTCAACAAATTTTTACTGAATTTGTGTTGACTGAATTCAGTCATCTGTTGTATAGATGTTAATACTATGTTATCTCACTTGGTGTAATTTAAGTCTTATGAAACACTCTTATTTAGTTCAATTTCTTGTAGCTTCTTTCAAATGTTGTGTGACTGAATTCAGTCAACATTTTGTGAAAATAATGAACAGGATACAGAGTTAATTTCATTTGGCTGTTTCTGTTATATGTTGTTTTTATTTAATCTGTAATATCTGTAATCCGAAATCTGTTTCCGAATTTACAGTTTGAGCTTTATTTAATAAGAAGCAACACGTACAAATAAGATTTATGTTACTTTCAAATACACTGATTGTATTCTTTGATATAAAGATGAAATCCAGTGACTGAATTCAGTCACTCAAATAATGATAACAATACAATGTTTTTTTCTTCATATGTTGTAAGTTAACAATACTAATAAAGTATTTATGCAAATATTTCTTTGCCACGGTTGACGTTTTAATACGTTTTAAATAAAATGGAAATGAAATGATGCACATTGCAAACAATGTTGAATGTTAAATGGTATAATATGATAAATAATATATCTACTGAGTTCAACCCTTGAGATTTGACAAATCAGAATATTGACAAGTTCAAACAGAATGTGTTAAATGTCTATTGGCAATCATATGTTATCTTCATACAGATGGGTGCGGTCCTAACCTTGACAAAAGTTAACTTAGAGTTAACTTGTTGACTGCTTTATAAGTTAACTTGATAATTTTTAAGCAGTCAAGCAAGTTAACTTCGTCGTTGGTGGACCAGACCTACGGTCTGCTTTTTTAGGACTGCTGCAGACCTATCGACAAGTCTGCTCCAGACCAGACCTGTGGACAAGTCTGCTTTTGACCAGTCCTGAGGACAGGTCTGCCCCAGACCAGACCTGTGGACAAGTCTGCTTTTGACCAGTCCTGAGGACAGGTCTGCCTCAGACCAGACCTGTGGACAGGTCTGCTCCTGACCAGACCTGAGGACAGGTCTGCTTTTGACCAGACCTGTGGACAAGTCTGCTATTGACCAGACCTGAGGACAGGTCTGCTTATGACAGATTATCGTTATAAGAGTTTTCATATCAGCCTTGAGCTTTCCGTATGATTAAAATATGTAAACAACATTCGCATTGTTTTTCCACAGATATCATTTATTATTTACTCGCTAGACTCTACTAAATATTATACAAATGCTCTCTTTTATTTGATATACTTGTATTCTTATATAAATAAAAAATGGCTATACGATCACACAGAGTTTTTTTTTTATTAGAAGGCGGATAGAAAGGTTATCCAACGCATCGGAACAATATTCTTATATCACGGGATATCGGCAACAAATTGTTCACGTTACTTCGTTCCCTGTTGTTTACCTGTCCCTTCCTAAATTTTACTTTATGCATAAATTTATACTTGCATGGATATTTCATTGATATTCAACTTGTTTGCATTGGATTTACTATTCTATTTCTCGCAGAATATTCTAACAGAAATTTTACAGTGTCCGTAGGCATACGGTGTGGCAAAACTATCAACAATCTCGTCAAATTCGTCAGATTTATCGAGAGATTTGTCATTGCCGATATTTATATGGGACATCCTAAAATTATACTCAATGCGCACTCTAATGAAATAGTTGCCACTTGACGTTTATTTATAAACAAAATCAATCAACCGACATAATAGATTCCAAGAAGAGAACCTCGTATATTTGTTTTTATTAAATCATTGTAAATAGTACAAATGAATTCAGACATGTCAGTGTTGGTACTTTGATGATGTGGCATAATAGTTTTGTTTTACACGTACACCATCATGAACTCCTATATATGATCTGACTGATATAATGAATAAAGTGATGAAATTCTGACATTCTCAATTTAATCAGAATATTTTTTGCATTAATAGTTTTCCAATATTATTGATTACGTGTACATTACGGTCCTACTAAAATGTGAACAGGAGCGCCAGGAGAAGACATTAAGGCGCTCGGTACAATGGTATGCGGGTATATAGATTTGCAAATAAAAGTGCACATATGATCAGTTTTGGTCCACTAGTTTTGTTTTCCAAGTCAGCATGAGGTATTAAAACTACTGAAATTTTGTTACGTATCAATATTTTGAATAAAAGGAGGACACGCTGGTATCCTAAATTTATGCGAACAAAAATTTGTTGTTATTAAATTGTAATATTGCTGTCCATTGTCATGATTATATTATACATTGAATCCTGACATAAAAAATATGGCTGATTTACTACTATCATGACTATGCGGGTACGTCATGGTGTATATAGATTTACAAATTAAATACATATATGGTCAGTTTTGGTAATGCGGTCAAATAATTTTGTTGTACAAGTCAGCTGGAGGTATCAAAACTACTGAAATTTTGTTACCTATCAATATTTTGAATAAAATGAGGACATGCTGGTATCCTAAATTTATGCGAACAAAAATTTGTTGTTATTATATTGCAATATTGCTGTCCATTGTCATGATTGTATTATACATTGAATCCTGACATAAAAAATAAGGCTGATTTACTATGCTGGTATATAGATTTACAATTTAAAGTTCACATATGGTCAGTTTTGGTAATGCGGTCAAATACTTTTGTTGTACAAATCAGCTGGAGGTATCAAAACTACTGAAATTTTGTTACGTATCAATATTTTGAATAAAATGAGGACATGCTGGTATCCTAAATTTATGCGAACCAAAATTTGTTGTTATTATATTGCAATTTTGCTGTCCATTGTCATGATTGTATTATACATTGAATCCTGACATTAAAAATAAGGCTGATTTACTATGCTGGTATATAGATTTACAATTTAAAGTTCACATATGGTCAGTTTTGGTAATGCGGTCAAATAATTTTGTTGTACAAGTCAGCTGGAGGTATCAAAACTACTGAAATTTTGTTACGTATCAATATTTTGAATAAAATAAGGACATGCTGGTATCCTTAATTTATGCGAACCAAAATTTTTTGTTATTATATTGCAATTTTGCTGTCCATTGTCATGATTGTATTATACATTGAATCCTGACATAACAAATATGGCTGATTAACTATGTGGGTATATAGATTTAAAAATAAAAGTGCATATATGGTCAGTTTTGGTGGATGCGGTCAAATAATTTTGTTGTACAAGTCAACTGGAGGCATCAAAACTACTGAAATTTTGTTACGTATCAGTATTTTAAGTAAAAAGAGGACATGCTGGCACCCTTAATTTAGGCGAACAAAAATTTGTTGTTCTTATATTGCAATTTTGCTGTCCATTGTCATGATTGTATTATAAATTGAATCCTGACCTAAAAAAATATGGCTGATTTACTATGCAGGTATATAGATTTGCAAATTAAAGTGCACATATGGTCAGTTTTGGTGGATGCAGTCAAACAATTTAGTTGTACAAGTCAGCTGGAGGTATCAAAACTACTGAAATTTTGTTACGTATCAATATTTTGAATCAAATGAGGACATGCTGGTATCCTAAATTGATGTGAACAAAAATTTGTTGTTATTATATTGCAATATTGCTGTCCATTGTCATGATTATATTATACATTGATTCTGGCATAAAAAATATGGCTGATTAACTATGCGGGTATATAGATTTACAAATTAAAGTGCACATATGGTCAGTTTTAATGGATGCGGTCAAATAATTTTGTTGTACAAGTCAACTGGAGGTATCAAAACTACTGAAATTTTGTTACGTATCAATATTTTGAATAAAATGAGGACATGCTGGTATCCTAAATTGATGTGAACAAAAATTTGTTGTTATTATATTGCAATATTGCTGTCCATTGTCATGATTGTATTATACATTGAATCCTGACATAAAAAATATGGCTGATTTACTATGCAGGTATATAGATTTACAAATTAAAGTGCATACATGGTCAGTTTTGGTGGATGCTTTCAAATAATTTTGTTGTACAAGTCAACAGGAGGCATCAAAACTACTGAAATTTTGTTACGTATCAGTATTATAAGTAAAAAGGGGACATGCTGGCACCCTTAATTTAGGCGAACAAAAATTTGTTGTTATTATATCGCAATATTGCTGTCCATTGTCATGATTGTATTACACATTGAATCCTGACATTAAAAATAAGGCTGATTTACTATGCTGGTATATAGATTTACAATTTAAAGTTCACATATGGTCAGTTTTGGTAATACCGTCAAATAATTTTGTTGTACAAGTCAGCTGGAGGTATCAAAACTACTGAAATTTTGTTACGTATCAATATTTTGAATAAAATGAGGACATGCTGGTATCTTAAATGTATGCGAACCAATTTTTTTGTTATTATAATGCAATTTTGCTGTCCATTGTCATGATTGTATTATACATTAAATCCTGACATAAAAAATAGGGCTGATTTACTATGCGGGTATATAGATTTACAAATTAATGTTATTATATTGCAATATTGCTGTCCATTGTCATGATTGTATTATACATTGAATCCTGATATAAAAAATATGGCTGATTTACTATGCAGGTATATAGATTTACAAATTAAAGTGCATACATGGTCAGTTTTGGTGGATGCTTTCAAATAATTTTGTTGTACAAGTCAACAGGAGGCATCAAAACTACTGAAATTTTGTTACGTATCAGTATTATAAGTAAAAAGGGGACATGCTGGCACCCTTAATTTAGGCGAACAAAAATTTGTTGTTATTATATCGCAATATTGCTGTCCATTGTCATGATTGTATTACACATTGAATCCTGACATTAAAAATAAGGCTGATTTACTATGCTGGTATATAGATTTACAATTTAAAGTTCACATATGGTCAGTTTTGGTAATACCGTCAAATAATTTTGTTGTACAAGTCAGCTGGAGGTATCAAAACTACTGAAATTTTGTTACGTATCAATATTTTGAATAAAATGAGGACATGCTGGTATCTTAAATTTATGCGAACCAATTTTTTTGTTATTATAATGCAATTTTGCTGTCCATTGTCATGATTGTATTATACATTAAATCCTGACATAAAAAATAGGGCTGATTTACTATGCGGGTATATAGATTTACAAATTAAAGTGCATTTATGGTCAGTTTTGGTGGATGCGGTCAAATAATTTTGTTATACAAGTCAACTGGAGGCATCGAAACTACTGAAATTTTGTTACGTATCAGTATTTTGAGTAAAAAGAGGACATGCTTGCACCCTTAATTTAGGCGAACAAAAATTTGTAGTCATTATTTTAATGAATTAAACTATTGCAGATTGTGGCTGCATAGTTCAAGGATGTATAACTAACAAGGACGTATACACCTAACAACAAATATACTTCTTTTTAAAAATATACATAAAATGATTGAATTTGATCTCGGAATATATATATTTATATTCAGTGCCTGTTATCATTGTAACCGAGATCGTTTTAATAATAGATTGCCAGATCACAGATAAATTTGTGTTACGTTCTGTGCGTACTTATTTTCAAATATTTGTATTTAATCCTGTTCATAAAACGGAAGTTTTCATTTTCAAATTACTTTATTTTCGATGTTTATACTACGAAACAAAGATATTATTTTTTTTTAAATCAACGAAGAGCGGTCCTGGTTACAAGTTAACTTAGTGTTGAGCAGACCAGTCAAAAGTTAACTTGGGAACAGGTCTGGTTTTGATCGGATTTGTCCAAGCAGAAGTTAACTTTGTGGCAGGACCGGTTTCCAAGTTAACTTATGTTAACTTTATGACAGGACTGGTTCCGAAGTTAACTTATGTTAACTTTATGACAGGACTGGTTCGAAGTTAACTTATATCAATAGCGGACCTGTTTCCAAGTTAACTTTTTGGCAGACATAAAAACAGTCCTAGGACCAAGTCCGCTTTTCAAATTAACTAGATTTTGGTCCTAGGACTGGTCAGAGCAGTCCTATATTCGGTCACAGGTTAACTTTGACCAGTCCAAATGACTGGTTATCAAGTTAACTTGCTGTACAGGTTAGGAGTGCACCCATCTGTATATCTATAAAGGTCATGATACGACTTTCAACTATGAGTAAAATTCGTGCAGTATAGTCTGCTATATGAAAGGCCCCGAAATTACAAATGATAAAACAATTCAAACGAGATGCATTATGATTAGTTTGGTTTTTTTTCAATCCAAGAAAATATGTATAACTGTGTATATAAAATTTAAAAATTGCCAATATCTCCTTTTAACCTCACCAGGCCAAAAGTGACAAAGTGAGATTATTTATTAAACTTTTCTCATCAATTGTCGTCCTTCGTCCGTCGTTGTCGTCTGATAGCTTTTACAAAGATATTCCATTCTGAATCTGCTGGGCCAAATAAAACCAATTTCGGCCTAAATCATTATTACATGTAGGGTATGTAGATAAAAAAAATAATTCCGATGCATATGACCACGCTTGTGCACCGAGATGGCAGTCATCGCTAAACATAGAACATCGGGGTAAAATGCAGTTTTTGGCGTATAAATCTCTGAAACTAAAGCATTTATAGCAAATCTTATGTTCGTTCAGTCAAAAGTTATCTGCCAATGCATTAGACAACCCGTTGTTGTGTTGTTTCCCCTTGAACTGATAGTTGAAAGAAAATTTTGCAGTTTTTGGCTATCATCCTGAATATTACCATGCATGAAGAAAAACTGTTGACAGCAAACTTTTTCAGCAAAGCAAGGTCTACAAAAAGTAGTTATTGCCTTTTACAGTTAATTTCCCACAATTTGTCTTACATTTCGGTAATCCTTTGCCAAAAAATTCTCCTCTGAAACTACTTGTCCAAATTAAAACAAACTTTGCATAAACAATCCCTAGGGTATCTAGTTCAAAAAAATGTATTCATTGACCAAACATCAACCAAGATGGCAGAATGGCTAAATAGTAAATAAGCGGGGATGCAGTGTTTGATTTATATCTCTGAAACTTAAGCATTTAGTCCTAAATAAGATATAAATGAGAGAAACTGAACAGACTTAAATGACCGCCAATATAAGATAAAAAAAAACATATCTGTTTTTGTCATTAATACTTTTCTCGTCTACAATGTTGAAGTGTGTCTTTGTCAAATATGATATAGACCAAGATGAGCAACACAGGCTATTTTGAGCCTCCAGTTATTATTAAACTGGCGTTTTTTGTGTTGTTTTAACTCGCACAATATTCCGGGACAGTAGTGAAAATAGAGGTAATTCGAATTTTTCATTACAGTGCAGACAATGAATGAATAAATAAAATTGAAATACTTTGTCTAGCTGCAATATTCCCTTTTTTTCTCTTTCAGTATGCAATGCTAAAAACTCGACATGAAATATTAGTTAGGACTTCGATATGGGGAAAATATCACTCACCTCAAGTTCAAGAAAAACAATTTTCATTGTGTAAGTGATTCTTGATGTTGAAAGATTTCAGAAATCATGAACTAAATCTTATCTTATAAAAAATATGTTGTATGATTGCCAATGAGACAACTCTCCACAAGAGACCAAACGACATAGAAACTAACAATTATAGGTCACCGTACGGTCTTCAACAATGAGCAAAAACCATACCACATAGTCAGCTATAATAGGTTCCGAAATGACAAATATAAAACAATGCAAACCTAAATTACGTACAAAAATGAACGAAAAACAAATATGTAATACATCAACAAACGACAACCACTGAATTACATGATCCTGACTTGGGACAGCTTGTTTGTAGTTCTTTTGTGTGATGAATGCAATAATATTGAAGGTCGACTTGTTACTCATTTTATTCCCTGCAGGAAATATTAATTCTCTACCGTATTATTCCAGACTTAACTAATCGATCAGATCGGTAATCGAACACTAATCGATCATATTTGATCCGTAATCGATTGATGACTTGAAGTCATCGATCAGTAATCGATCAAACTCTCTCGGGAGTTTGATCGATTAGTGATCGATTAGATTACTGATCGATTTAAGACCGATTACTGATGGATTAGTGATTGATTAATGACAGATTAGTGATTTTATTATCATTGACAAAACAATGCTATTCCAGAAATAAGACTTATGAAAGACATCAGTTGTGAAATAAAAGTTCCATGGAAATATTTTCACCATTGCCAAAATTACCTGGAATTCTAGAATTTAAAATCATTTCACTGCTAAGAAGACACTAGAATTTTTTTTCATGATTTTGCCAATATCGTTTGGAAATTTGAGTGTAAAGGATTGAATCAATACTTATAGAAGACATCAGTTTTAATTTTTTTTAGTTTTGAATTTATGTCTCTGTCTAAATATGCAAAAAAAATCCAAGATTTAGTCAGTAAAACAAGTTTATACAATATGCAGTCGTAACCAAGAGAAGCGTATCTGATAGGTTAGCCCTAACATATTCCTGATTAAAAACTACATTTTTGAAGGTTTACCCGTGTCAATAACTATGACGTCTTGAAAGGCTATTGAAATTTTTTCTTTTACGCCTTTCATTGACGGAAGGTGTCAAGGCAAAATTTAAAAATTGCCATCCAAGATGTCATCTAATTAGTTTCAGACATTTGTGAAATAAACAGGCAAGTTGAAAACTTAACCTCCATCTAAATTTCAAGATTTTATAATGAAATATGTAATAGTGCTTGAAATAGTGACCATGGTGACCAGCCCATCCCTACCACTCAATTTATTCATCAAAACTACCTGCCAAAGTTTACCCAGGAATGCAATAATCATTCCATAAAATTTCTAGACCTTGAAATCCCCATGCAAAGACGAACACATCAAAATACTGGTGTTTAAGATATGAAATGCTTTAAAAAAAGTACAGAAAAAATCCAACATCTTCATAAAAACCCAAACCAACCCATTTTGACTTTAAATCCTATATTAAAGGCAAAGGTATTCATTCACATAGAAACACAAACCAGAAAGAAAACTCTGTATTGAAAGACTATTTTATTAACTGAAATTGGTAAATCAAATTCTATCAAATTCCATGACAGAAAACATAAAATTTAGAAAAAGAAAAATTTAAAATAGATGTTAAGTATCATTCATTACATATTATCATCCTCAAGCAGAAGAACTTCAAAAAGTATTCAAGAAATACTGGCATCTTATTAAAACAGATTATTCAATAGGTGCTACATTGTGTATTATATCTCATTAAAACCTATCCATAGGATTCAAAAGAAATAGAACATTGGTGAATAAATGAAATGACCTATAAAATAATATGAAGGTCACAATTCCTTCAAAATATTTCACTGTGCAGAACTAATTAATGACCATCACCATGTAAACCTCACATGTAAACTGATATTCTTATAAGACAAAATTCTACCAGGAAACACTTAATCTAACATTTATTGAACTATATAGGTTGAAATAGTTAGAAAATCAAAAAAAACAAAAAATCTTAATTCAAATTAACTGATTTTACAAAATTATGAAAAGAATCAATAAATCAAAACAGTGATACAAAAAATGACAAAAAGAAGGGTGGTCTCTGCTGAAAGTTTCCCTTTAATCAACACATTTTCAGAAAAAACTCTAAACATTGCTACACCGTATCAATGATTTGTAGTTGCACTATGCAACTACAATTCATAGGTAGATATAACGGACTTATTTATAAATTTAAAAACAAATATGTAACACAAAAACAAACGACAATCAATTACAGGCTCCTGACTTGTGACAGGCACACTCAGCAGGCACAATACTCAGTTCTTTTTAAAAACATCTTTAATTTCTTATTCATATTCATTTTACTAATCTTTAGTAATATAAGCTTTCATGTGAAAATAAAACACTAATCACAAATACTCCACTATTGTCTTGTATTAAGACTATTTTAAAATTTCAGAAAAAAGGGGGGATCTTCTGTATGTAAATTCAAAAGTCAATAGACAGTTTTCCACTGACTCTGATAACAATCTATTTATTTTATCAGTATTTTGCAATCCATGGTAGAGTCATAGTCCACAGCTGGTCATTTCTGGTCAGTTTTCTACAATATTGTGATAATTAGACAGTATCCTGCTGTGAAGACTAACAAGTGTGTTTGAATAAATGATGTATCAATTACCTGTTGTAAAATTAGTAAATGTTCTGGCTATTTAGTTGTGACCTAAAATCTGGCATTAGTTAATAATGTTATAGGACAAACCCTAAATTTCATCATAAAGTTAAGGATATATTTCAAATTCCACAATTTATTTGTGTTGATTAATCCTTATATATGAAAAATACAGA
Source organism: Mytilus trossulus (assembly GCF_036588685.1). Classification (NCBI taxonomy): domain Eukaryota; kingdom Metazoa; phylum Mollusca; class Bivalvia; order Mytilida; family Mytilidae; genus Mytilus; species Mytilus trossulus. The sequence goes on from NC_086383.1 coordinate 67,401,670, forward strand.
TTTTAATGTAATACTAACTTGGTTGCAATTTTCATCCTTTTAATACCAGATAATAACATCACAAGTGTCTAAAGCTGATATTATATGTCAAAATTTATTTTGATGTGTTAACAAAGGTCATTTACTTAAAAGGCATCAAATATTTATCGAACCATGGAAGTATATATATACTACTATATTCAAGTCAAATGTTGTTGTTAAATTTTTATTTTTTTTTCACTCTTTCGATCTTTTGGAAAATGTAGTTTGTGCTGTATTTAGACCCCTCTACAACCAAATTTGTTACATGCACACATTTAAAAAATAGGGTTTTTATATCGATAATAATGACATCTTGGATGGCTATTTTAAATTTTGCTTTGACGCCTTCCGTCAATGAAAGGCGCAAAAGAAAAAAAATACAATAGCCTTTCAAGGCGTCATAGTTATTAGGACTAATATACATGGGTAAACCTACAAAAATGTAGTTTTAATCAGGAATATGTTAGGACTAAGCTTTTATATACGCTTCTCTTGGTTACGACTGCATATTATATAAACATGTATTACTGAGTAAATCCTGGAATTCCAGAAAATTTTGGCAATGGTGAAAATATTTCCACGGAATTTTTATTTCACAACTGATGTCTTCCATAAGGGGGTGGCTTATTTCTGGAAAAGCATTGTTTTCTCAATTATAATACAATCACTAATCTGTCATTAATCAATCACTAATCCATCAGTAATCGTTCTTAAATCGATCAGTCATCTAATCGATCACTAATCGATCAAACTCCCTTAGAGAGTTTGATCGATTACTGATCGATGACTTCAAGTCATCAATCGATTACTGATCAAATATGATCGATTAGTGTTCGATTACCGATCTGATCGATTAGTTAAGTCTGGATTATTAGAATAAAATTAGGTTCAAACCGACCCGTCAGTTTCGTGCTGGCATAGACATCTTTCGTATGAGTGATATTTTTCGAGGCAATTAATAAGAACTATTACATTAGCGGATCCAGGGGGGGGGGGGGGGTTCCGGGTGTTTGAACCCTCCTCTTTTTGACCGATCAATGCATTTGAATGGGAACATATAGTTGGACCCCCCCCCCCTTTTGTCCTGAGTTGGGACCCCCCTTTTAATATGGCTAGATCCGCCCCTGTATTATATGTCAGAGGAAAAACTGTGGTGCTCGCGGAGTCATATTAAGTTTTGTTGACTATTTAAATCTACATGTACATTAGCACGTAAACAAAATACAGCGCTGCTTCCCAGTTTAGTTGAATATGCCATAACATTAGTCATATAATTCAAACAAACGAGAGAAGAAAAGAGTTCTTGTGTTTCACAAGCTTTTAGCATTTATTATAAATTTAATTGAAATTCCAGCAACCTTTCACGTTGAAGTCCGTGAAAGTTAGAAGATACGAAAAAAAAAAATCAAACGAATTTAACATTCAAACAAACTCATAAATTTGTTGCGAGTGTTTTTCTATTATATAGACTTTTTCAGATGATTAATTTAGTTTTATTTTATTTTGTGTCGTCGATTAGTTTGTTTCCCTCAGAAGCATATTAACAATTAAAGTTAAAACAAAAATAATAATTTATAACTAATATCTACGCTTGTGTATTATGATGCGTTGTCTGTTTTCAAAGTTGGCGATTAAATTAATAATCTCTAAACTTTTATCACAAAATATTATATATTAAAGTGGCAAGTGCAATTTGAGGGTTCAGCGTACCAATGTGACCTCTGTTTCGAGAAATGTCTAATCGTTGAACTATCATTAGTTATAATGAGGTTTCCTGATGCACTTGAGCCATTAAAAATCAAATACCTTGTTACTGTAGCTTACAGTACACAGATGTATTAGTATCGTATTTCACTTCATTGATAAAACACAATATTTTGTAGCTTAGACGATTTATAATTACACAGTTTATATATCTCTGCAGATTTTAATGTATTTATAGCACACATATGGAAACAGATACGCATACGTCAATGTGATTGCATCAACAATTTGTCAATAGTTGTATTTATGTGCAATTATACTATCTAATATTTTTCGATAATTAAAATACGAATCGAATATTTCCGCTTAGCTCTCATTTAAAATTCTCCCAAACAGAGGTATGCCATGAACAAGATCAGTTTTCAAAATCTTACACTTTAAGCTAATCTAAGTCATTCCCTCACCATTTATACCGTCAGAGCATATATTTTCATCAGCAGGACTGTTAGTTACAAATAAAGTTGAGAATTAGCCTCATCCCAGGCACAGTTGTCAAGTTACTACTTTTAGATCAGACAAATTCAATGCACCTTATGTCGATCCTCAGAAAATTATTAAAGTCATCAGTGATCATCAGTTAGTTCAAACATCACCCCTTTGTTGATTATTTTAAAAATGTGTTTTTTACGGTCCCGTAATACTGTTGTTTGAGTAATAATTTTTCTATAGATATGACTTAATTACTAGATTAGATAATTGTCAGTTTACATAATAAAATAAGAACATGTATGTCATGTATTAAATAAGCTTTTAATTATGATTTATATGGTATATAATTCATATTATCTAGTCCATTGTTATAATGTTGAGGGTTTTACGTTTATAAGTCCTTAAATTCTTTATTGAAAAGCACTTTACGCCCATATGAGCCAATGGCTTAAAACATTATACATAATATACAGTTTACATATATAAAACAATGAAAAAGACAACGACCCACAATACATAAAATGGATATACAATGTAGTTTTGTGTTTCCATTTTGTAAATGTTTTACCGAGCGAGTACTCTTCACCGAGGTAACATCCCTTCATGTTATTATATATTTTTTTCCATTGTATTTAAGAAAACAATAAATAGATTTCATTTGTCTCCCTTTTTTTTTTAGAGAATCAGTTTCAAAATATAGTTATCTCCCATCTTAAATTTAGCCTGTTAGTCAAAGGGAGACAACTTTAATTTTCCACAAAAATTACGGAATTCCATAATATTATGGAGTTTGCTAAGTGCCCCGACTGTCTATGTTGTGTCTTTTGTACTATTATTTGTCTTTTTTTCGATCAATGAGTTTGATTGTCCCTGTGGTATCTTTTGCCCCTCTTTAAGAATTATCCAGAAGTTCTTCAGAGTTAATTTAGAATCCATATGTGGTTAAAACCACTACGTAAGTAAACAGTTTCGCAGTATTTCACTGCTGACAGAAGTTTTGTCAATCTTATTGACAGTTACTTTGAAGAACATGCAGATGAGCCTTCAAAGTATCATTGTGTGTATGAATGTTTGTGAAGAGTAGGTTTCCAATACAAATATATTTGGTCCCCGTAATTTCCGTTCAATGTAAATTTTCATTGAAGCCATGAGATATTACTGATTCACCAAATTCACGTTTTTTATTAGATGCCTGATTGCATTTACCCGTTATGAAAAAAAGAGTGTTTAGATCACTTTCTCCTCGTTTGGCCCATGCTCTGGCTTAATCCTCATCATAATCCATATCTTTGAAGTTATGGTTTCAATTGATGTGTTTTTAAACTTGAAACCATTTATTATATTCTAAGTAGATGAAGAGGAGCTTTAAATATGAGGCAACAAAGATGTTACTTCTTTGTTATAACTAACGTTGGTGATGTTGATGGCATCGATTCATTGTAATATTTCTGATATTACTGGTTTAAAAAGATTGTAAAAAAACAATATTACAAATTAAACTGACCAATATTAGCAGGCACTGGCTATCTCTGAGTGAAAGAAGATCCAAACATAAAGTTATTTAATTTCATGATATGTTGCATGATCAAGCTCCTAATTACCTTTGTAGTCGCGTACCTCAACAACTTTATAACTATAATACTAGAAGGGCATGTAATGTTCAAAATGTGAACTGCAGAACTTCTCCTCATCAAAATTCCTTCCTACCATCTGGTGTTCGTGAATGGAACAGCCTACCACTAGAGATATTAGATGTAAGATATCAAAACTTACACTTACTAATCATATAAATCGAGATACTAAGAAAGTCCCTACATATTATAATACTGGCTGTAGAAACGGCCAATTACTTCACGCCAGACTCCGGTTGAACTGCAGTGGCCAAAATAATCACCTTTTCCAGAAAAAAAACGTAATGTTCTTTCCTGACTCTGTATATGTGGGCAAGTTGAGAGCAGCAAACACTATCTGCTAGAATGTTATTATTACAGACTCAATAGGACACACACCTATTCTACACTACCAAGATATAATATACAAACATTATTATTAGGTACATGTAGTGAACTCATCAGTGATAACGAAAACGGAAATATTTTCAAAGTTGTACCAAAATTAAGAGTAATGTTTTGCCCATGACTACACTTTTTTTCGTTTTTAGTATTTAATAAGCCAGTTACATTAAACTCTGTAGGATGGACTAGAAAAATTGCCTTCTCCTTCAATATTATGATTGCAGCCATATGGTATGGCAGTACTTAGTTCTCTTATCCCGAAATTTTCTCTATCACTTTGGAAGGGAGTTCTTAGTATAATGCTATTGTGTGGTTAGTGATTTTCTTGATGATGTCTATTTTCATAGATAACAAAATATAATGTCCGGTTGCTTCGATTTGTTATGCAGAACCATGAACTATGGGTCTTTATTAAACAGACCAGTGCTTATTCATTCATTTACACAAAGTTTGAATAACTAAGCCTTTTCTACCAAAGGAATATATTACCTTTGCTGTATTTGGCAAAACATTTGTTGGTCCTCAATGCTCAACTTTGTTCTTTATTTAGCATTTTTAACATTTGTTTATTTGAGCGTCAATGATAAGTCTTTTGTAGACGAAACGTGCGTCTGCCGCAAATACAAAATGTCAATTCTGGTATCTATGATGATTTTTTTTGTCGGGTGTCATCAACATTAAGTAGCACACACAAAGAACACTCAAATACTGAACAGACAGGGGCTCAAAGGATTGTGTTTACTTAGAAGTTTTTTCCTTAAGAAATGTTTTAAAGTGATAACTATATTATAACTTATTTTCTACACAATGAATCGCATATACCAAGTCACGAGTGTAAAATGTTATTTCCCATTTCTAAAATGTGTTTGAACTTTTTATTTTGACATTTCATATAGAGCTTTTCGTTTTGAATTTCTTTTGGTGTTCGGTATTTTTGCTATTTTCTTTATACAGAAGGATCATTTGTGACCCTAATATCAAAAGAGCTAGAAAACCAAAATTAAAAGCAATTTAAAAGAGCATTAAAACAGACAGTAACGAAAAACTGTACAAAGTACGGCAACGCAAATCTACACTTTACACATAATAAGTGTAATTTACTTATGTATCTTTTAAAATGTGCATATTTTGGGCTTACTATTCGTGCAATCCATTAGAAGACGATATTTTGTTACTTGTCGAGCACATATTTTACTTGACAAATCTACTTGAATAAGAAAGCTATACGAGTTTTAATAGTGACTATGTAAATTTGGTATATTTTTTATGATTTTTTTACCTAGTAGACAAATTACAGAATTTGACAGAAATGAACCAAACTAACGAAAAACCTGGCATTTTGCAAGATCAATAAACAATTGAGATACATTGTAGCTGCAGGGTTTTATGAAATTTCAACTTGATTTGAAAAAGTTATAAAAGGTTTAAATGCTTACCAGTCGCGACTAAATTTCAACTTCGAGACTGGTCAAGATCCACCTAGTCTGTTCTAGATTTTGTCTAGTACAATTTCAAACTATACCAATGTTATCAAGTACTCAATCAGACTCATTGAGTAAAATCGAGACCAAAGTCGCATACAGTTCAGTACGGTTAATTCAACGAAAGCATACTCGGTTTACAATGTATAAGGAATTGTTCTACACTAATGTCCAAGCATCAACACGATTTCAACAAGCGTTAAATCGAACAAAGATACAGATCAAAGCGCTGAAAATAGATTTGTATTTATTAAGTTGATGAACACAAATGTATTTAACAATGCACATGCATGCTTAAATACAAAGTATATATAAAATACATATTCTGCAACTTTAATATACATCCAATATTCCTCATAAAAACTAAGAACTGCAAACACACAAACAAAAATGTGTTTTCAGGTTTATTCAACGATACTAATATGATATAAACATGATAAAATATAGAAACAAGATGAAATTAACTCGTTTTGAGCGACATTTCGGCACACCAAATGGGATTAATCAATGTCGGTCCCTAATCAGAATTAGCTGTACATGTGTTTAAAGAGGAAAATCATTCATACACGTACTTTCTTTTATTATAGACATTTTTTTCGAAATCCATGATAAGCTTACAAAACTAAACTTTTCACTTATGCTTTAAATGTTATAAATATATCGAAGTCCGTTCCTTTAATCAAATGAAATGTGGGGTCTATTTCAAAAATCTGAGTCCAATATATAATTAGAAATGATTGTTTTCATAAATAAAATTAAATGGATATAAACAAAAAATGTACTAAAAAGTAAAATCACAAAAATACTAAACTCCATAGAAAATTCAAAATGGAAAGTCACTAGTCAAATGACAAACTGAAAATCGCAAACGCATCACACGACTCGCTTACAACTGTCATATTCATGACTTGCATTGGTTCAGGCATTCTAGACATCAAGAGAGGAATATACAGACTAAAACAATAGATAGAATAAAACATACAGTCAGAGCAGAATTAATGTATTATATTTTGACGCTACAAGATTTAAACATATAAAACGGTTGAATAAACTTTTTTTCAGATGAGCAACTCGGGCTACTACTTGATTTTTTCTTGTAAATTAGATTGATGTACTTTCCAATCTATTTTTACAGTTCATGATTTTTCCCTCACTTTCCAAATATATGTTTACATATATTTATATAATAGTTCTTGAAAACTGGTCATTATCGTGATATATGGACTGCCCACAGGACAGTGGTATTGACTAAGATAGTGAAAATGACTGAGCCGAAGGCGAGGTCATTATCGCTGTCACAGTCAATACCACCGTCCTACGGGCAGTCCATGTATCACAATAATGACCATTTTTTCAAGAACTATTATGTTTATTTCATTGAGAAACCATGTTTTGGAAAATTCTCATAAATTCAAAACGCCTAAAGCGAACTCGAGTAGTTGTACGATTTCTATAGCAAAGAGTGAAGACCAGTCGTAGAAATACTGCCATTCATTTTAGTGCAATTTTTCAGTATATAAATTCTTAATTAAGTTCTCTTTAATTTTACAATTAACGAAAAAATATAATAAACAATTCAACAACTTAAATGTAGTATTAAAAACAGGAACATGTTTTATAAAAGGTACATCTTTCTAAACAGAGAAACCACGCCCCACCGGTCATTAACAGAGAAACCACGCCCCAACAGTCATTATCAAACGGAAACCACGCCCCAACGGTCATTATCAGACGTAAACCACGCCCCACCGGTCCATATCATGTAAAAGTTCATTAACGACTGGTTTTCTGGTCCGTTTTGTTCTGTTAATGATCGATGGAATTTATTACTGAAGATTAATGAATGTCATGTGACCCCTTGCTATCCAATAAGAAAATCTTATTCTCAACCGATATGAAATAAACATATTTTATGGACAACGTGGACAAAAAAAAAACTTTTCAATATACATATATAGGTTTTAATTAATCCTTTTCGTGCAGTTGTGAACGAATTCTCTATCCTCAGACGTAACTTCTGTGTTTTGTATTAGCATTGCGAGTTCTTGATATTCTTCAAATGCGTTTAAAGCTTCGAGGAATTGATTATAATGGTCTTCTCCTCCATTCAAAAGTATTTCCATTAGTGCCCTGTTCTTTTCTTTATTTAAACTCTGTTTTTTAATCTTTTTACTTTCTCATCCTTTCAACATATCTATAAACGTCAGGTGATCTACTATCCATTTAAATGAAGGAATTTTATAGAATGCATCAGGCCACTGTGATAAACCTGCAAGTATAACCTTTTTCATGTATCAAAAGTACCGTATCACATTGAATAACATTTTCACCTCATCCAGAAATATCACTGTTAATATATTGATTCGAATTATGGAAAGATACAACTATACACAGCTAATCAGATAAATGAAGTAAAATGGGAAAAACAGAAGGGAAAACTACAATGACTGATCCATACACATTTTTTATTGTTGCAATCTATCCCATTATGTTTTTTACTTGCAATTATTATTTATATAATAAAGAACACTGTGTTTAAAGTACCTCGTTAACAGTTTCTGCACTTGATATTGTATAATATCTAGACCGGAGATAGATCAAAAGTAAGTTTGTGTATTTGTTATGTTTATCACCTTGTAGAATATTATAATTACTACTGTTTTTGATTGTGAGACGTTGTGATTTCTAGACTCGTTCAAGATTGATAAAGACATAAGTAAAAGTTAAAGATTGTTTCGCTAGCCAGATAATGTTACCATAGTTTAAATTTAAAGACATAGATAACTGGAACTAGAAGAATAAATACAATACCGGTAATTTTTTCAACATGATATATATATATATTTTTTTTTATTTACCATAAAATTCGCAAAATCATATTTGATCATACGTAGAAAAAAATACTTGCAATATGGTGACCTGTAGTTGTTAATTTCTTTGTCATTTGGTCTCTTGCAGAGAGTTGTATCATTGGCAATCAGACCTTATGATGACTTAAATCTTCTTTTTATTGATTGCATTTGAATAAGCTTTTCTCCAGGATACAAACCCAAATGAGTGTACATTGGCCTATGAGATAGTGCCTCATGTTTTTAGTCTGATGAGACTGGCATTGATGAAATCTACAACCTAATTCCTGTGACATAACTAGTTTAGCAGTTGTACTTGACTCATATTTTTTGAAAGTATTTCAAAAGAAATAAGTCAAATTCTGTTATATTGTTTAAATTCGTTTTCCTCCTTTAATCAACTAAAAATGTAAAAAGGTTATTTTTAATAGAATTTTTTTTGGACAAGTAACAATTTCATTCGGACAAGTAAATTTTGGTATGTACTTGTCCTACAGGACAAGTTGAAAAAAAGTTATTATAGAGGCCTGCATAGATAACTGTTTTTTTTTTAGAAGAAGAGGATGTCGACATACTAGTATACAGTAGTTAAATGACAGACGTGTGTGAGTCTTATGGGAGGTTTCGATGCTTCAATAAATGAAAATAACACGTTCAATAATTAATTGCGTTCGAACCGCTTGACCAGGAACGCTCAAAGCCGAATATTTGAAAGCCCAGGATGTATAAGTACCAAAAACAGTTGAAGAGCATTATGACAAAAAAAAGCCTACAAAATAGCCAAAGCAATGTAAGACAAACTTTGCGTCACGTAGTTGAAACCTTAGTTTCTTTATAATTTCAAATTTATCAACAGGTCATTTTAGAAAGATTTTTGAACAATCAAGTCAGTACCGAATTACTGACCACTGAAATGATTATAATCTCGGAGACTAATAGTCAACCGCCAACCCTGTTGTTTGATAAAATCACTCAATTTCGAAATGATGTAACATTTTCAATAACAGACACAAAAATAATATCTGTTAACGCTACATTGAATATTAGTATTTGATTACCCTCCGATACACCTGCTACCACCAAAATTGTGTTGGGTCTTATATTGTGGCATACTGTTATTTTTATTGTCTTTTGATCGATTGCAGTTTTTGACATGACTTTGTTCGTATGTTTTTAAACTTAAAAATCTGCGGTTGCAATTTGTTAATTCATCTGTTTCTCAAACCATGCCTCTTTTGGAGAGATCTAGAATATTCATAGAAAATTAATTTTGATTCAAACTGGTTCCCAGTTATACTCTCTGTGTTGCATCTCACATAGACATAAATTGGGAATGTTACCAGTAAATATACATGTGCATATTGTTTATATTGAAATATGTGGTAACTCTTCATTCGAGATAGAGTTAGTAAAGAAAAATAGTGTTAGTTTAAACTCTGAGTTCGGGGCATATACACATTGAAAATATGCCATACAGCCCTAAAATTTGCCCTTTGTAACAAATGGTAGTGCATATGAACTTTCAATTCTAGGATAAGATTTTTTCAAAACTTCATATTAAAAGTGGTACAGTTTAATCCGTAAAGGAGTTCCTATGGGAAATTGCATTGTCAATATTTTCAGTAATGTAATCTTGAATGTCAGTTTAATAATTTTAGTATCTTTTAAGAAGTCATATTTTGCATGTTTCAAGAAAGATAACTTTTTTCTTTGTGTGTCACTTTCTAACTGATAATTGCATGACATCTAGATCATATCTGATTAAGTTTGTTTACATACCGTATAATGGTAAACCAATCGTGAAGACAATTAACAATGCTAGGATAAAGAAGATACAGTTTAATGTATGAGTTCTACCTGCAAAGAGAATTTATTGTATAAGGTTTACAGTACACGATATCAACACAAGGAAATATGATATGATTGCCAATGAGAAAAATCTCCACCACAGACCACATGACATAAAGTTTAAGCATAATAAGTCACAGGACAGTCTTAAATAATGAGTCAAATTGATAAATAGCCCCCAATTGACAACTGTACATTCATTCAAACGAGGAAATTATTTATGAACCATAAAATAAAGGTAAAATGAATATGATATACATATTTATGTTTTTAGATAGTATAACTTTTTTTTTTTACCGAACAACCGGACTATTTCATGCGAAACATTCCGTAAACTAAGACATTTATAACAGTTCTTGCATGGTGATGAGTTGGGCCAACTTGAGAATTGTTTGTCCCTGGTGGTGGGTTGTACAAATAACATTAACGGTACCAATTTTCCTGCACCATATGCGCATTTCTACAATATATATACCTTAGTGACATATCTTTATTCGTTTTGTTAGAGAGTGTACATGGATACCACTGTACCCCCGCAGCTTTCGAGGAAGCTTCGAATAACGGAGATATTAGTCTGTTTCCCGGCCGTTATTGAAATACTTAATATTTGTATATTCCAAAGGCATACTGAATGTTTTACGGAGGGGACCAACCTACGGAGGTATCAACTCGAACAAACATTATAAAAAACTAGACTAAATAGTGACAGGGTTACAGAGTTAGTAAGTTTAACACGGGGCATAACTTTGTCTAATTAAATCTGTTTTATATTGAAATTTGATTATAAATCAAATAAATATTTTAGACACGTGTTTCGCTTGAATAAAATATTTAAGTATATTGTTTTCAACATCCACCCAATCCTTTTCGTTCAGATGATGCCATTTGTGTTGATGATTCAGCCAAATATCACTAAATCGAATACACAAAATAATCAGCAAAACCCAAATAAAACAACATTAGACTGCCGATCGTGCAATCATTTTTTTCAAACAATAGTTGCTTGATGATTTTCTTCTGGTATTGGTATAGAAGTTATATGCATCCTTCTTTGAAATCAAAGGTCGAAAAGGAGTGATGCATGCGTTGCATTGGCTGCGTACGTTGGCAGCATAGCCAGTCTAACGTATGTTCAAGTTCATGCAATTGAATGAGGTACCATTGGTACATCTAAATGTTTTCTCTGATGGTCTTTTCTTTTTAAAACCATGGTATTGTCAGTTAATTATCAGTTTGATTGTCCCTTCAGTGTCTGTTTTTTTTCGTAATTATTTTATACGATTTGAATATGATGGTTATCTTGTTGTATTTCGTTTAATAGAATTTAATGTTGGTATTTTTTTTAGGATGCTAACATATGATTCCTTCTATACAAATGCAAACATACCTTCATCATAATTATTTCTAACGTCTTCAAATCTGTGTTCTAATGCCGAAGATAAGTTTTGTTGTTGTGACCTGTTTTATGATATTAAGAACTTGACAATAGCCAATGTAAAAGGATAAATAGCTTCAGATTATAGAGACAACAATGAACCTAACTTGTTAACACGCTTGTTCTTTATGCCGCAGATAGATGATCATTACCATATATACTTGTAACTGTGATAGCTTGTTTAATTTAAAAACAACGTCGTGCAGTCTTAGGAGCCAACACAGTGGGAAAATATACAAAACCTCTCTTTAAAAATTACGGGAAATCTGTTGGTTTCCTAACTTAACAACCATCAATTCGAAAAGTTCAGTTTGATATTTTTACATTATATCTTAACACGTAATGAACTCGGAAGCCTTAATAGATAAATATTGGTAGGTAGTTAAGAGTGATGTATAATACACATGTCAGCAACCGTGACGGATTAATGATAAGTAGAAACATATTTCATGTATTGAGATGTTACGTCATCATGTGTATATTATAATTATGTAATCAGAGAAAAGTTCCACAACTAACTTTGTTTTTCACTAGTTAAAGGCTCCCGAAATGTCACAAACAGGCTTTGGGACCTTGTGTTTGACCATTTGACTCTTTGAACTGTTTTTGTTCTTCGAATAAAGGGAAAGCAGACCAAAATTATTTCGCCATCTTTCCTTGTTTTGCCTTGAATGTACGTACAGCAAGAACTTATTTACTGAATGAATTAGGGGTACACATCACATAACATGTAGACTTTTCATAGATCTGCACAACTGATCATAACGATAGATAGTGTTACATAAATATTTCAAGTTGAAAAAATAATATCACGTTTTGAATTTTGTTAATACAACCGACCACCTTGCTTTTTACAACAATACCTAGAAACAAAAAGATGTTCAGGTATTTCTATTTCCAAACTTGTTTATGGTCTGACTTATTCTAGCTCATTGTTTTCAGTATAACAGAAAGCATTGTTGAACTTAATACGTGCAACAGTAGTAAATTGCTGTTCAAAAGTCATATATCGGTGGAGAGAAAAACATATCAGATCAAAAGCTTAAAACGAGGGAGGCACATTAACTATAAGAGGACAACAACGGAAAACAAAAACAAACACTATATATGCATAGACACGAACTATTGATTAACAACTACCGTATTCCTGACTTGGTTCAGGAAATTTAAAGAAAAATGTTGTGGGTTGAACATTGTTGAAGGGCTATCTTATATGAAAATGATAAAAAAAGATAACACGTAAATGACAACAATACGAAATAGGAAAACTGAAAATACATTCACAAGTACAGAAAATATTAATTATAAATATTATAACAGCACATCCTTTAAATTGCAGAATATAAACAAACATTTTTGATAACATTCTTTCAATAAAGCGGGTGTATGAACAATGAGTCGTGCTTAAGTCAAAAAGTTGTCAAAAAAATGAAAGGCTATATGTGTGACAAAGTTGCAATTTACTTACGGTCTGGCGATCATTTCTGGACATGACTTATTCTGATTGTCAGTACCAATAGCAGGACAAGGATTAGCTGTAATGAAAAAAAAAATGAAATTAATTGAAGTACATATTCTGCAAACAAAAGGTATTTTGTTTCAGTTGCTTATTAGTTAATTAACAATTGACATGTACATTCATTTATACCATACGACAAGTGAAATAAATCAAGATTAAAACGGAATGAAAAAGCAATATTGTGTTGGACACGGTGCAAAACATTTTTCATAAAACACTATTCTCTGGGGAATGCTGACGTGTAAGTCCCTGTTATTTATCAAAATTTCGAGAAACTGATATTTATAAAAAAAAAACAACAGGAAAAGTCGTTTGATGTGTTTTAGCTTTTGATTTCAAATTTGATTAGAGACTTCCCATTTTGAATTAACCTATACGTTCGATATATTTGTTTTTTTCACTGATTACATGGCCATTCTTTTAGGGTAGACATCAGGGGTCTGAAGTAAAATTTTCACATTTACCTGCATTAGCAAGTATAAATTACATCAGGAATATGATAGATGTTTTCAATTCGTTTGATGTGTTTAATCTATTAATTGTGCAATTTGGTAAGGGACTCTCCATATTGTAGTCCTATCATGTAGTGTTGTCATTTTATTATATTTAACATTGCCATAAAAGCGGGAGGTTTGGCATGTCATAAAACCAGGTTCAACCCACCATTATTTTTTGTTAAAATGTTTTGTACCAGGTCAGGAAAATGGTCCTTGTTATATTACAGTTCGTGTCTGTGTGTGTTACATTTTAATGTTGTGTTTCTGTTATTTCGTAGTTCTCCTCTTATAACTAATGTTTCCCTCAGTTTGAGTTTGTAACCCGGATTTGTTTTTTTCTTAATCGATGTACAAAGGAGTAGGTCCAGTAAGACCCTTTTTTGGCCCCAAAATATAGCAGTTTTACAAAATTGTTAAAATGTAATCTTTTAGTTACTTATTGGACAGTAAAATGCTCCAGCTACATAAATGTAGGCTGTTTTTGACAATACAATGCACATATATCGGGTACTATCACCATTAGGTCATTCTAAATAATTGAAATCTTCACAGTTCTAGCATTTTAATTAATGTTTAGACGGTTTTCGTGTAAAACGAAAGTAGCCGCATTCGTGTTCATCCTTAATATTGAAATGTAAGTAGTATTGGATGATAATACATAACATATATAAAGGTTGAGGATGAACACGGATGCGGCCTCTTTCATTTCTGACAAAAACCATCTGAAAAGTGACATTTTTCGGCATATTTTGCGCTTGAATCATATCTTTTTTAATGACTAAATCAGTTAAAATCTTTCACATAAAGTTATTGAATCAAATGAAATAGCCACTTAAGTGTTTAAAAAGTGGTCAAAATTTTTCGTCAGATGAACCTGAAGTTTGAAGCCAAAATCGGTCCTTACCGGACTTACTCCTATCGAACAGCGGTATACTACTGTTGCCTTTTTAAAAAAAATTATTTTACTTTTTATATCATAGGTGTGAAGTAAAAATGTTCAGATTTACCTTCATTGTCACAAATGAGTTTGCGACATGAACAGTCTTCCTCTGAGGGTATACAATAGCAGTTGTGCTTTGGTGTGGTCACAAATATGTACCCTAGTGAAGAATCGCATCCACATGTTGAATCATTTATCATACTTCCTTCACGGTGGACGATTTGACCCTCTTCATTACAAAACGACTTTTGATACATTCACTTATTGTTACCATCAGTTGAAAATGGGAAAGGCTGATATCGTTTATAGCTGCATCCTGCTTTGTTGAAATATGGTTCGAATATAAGTTTGCTGCCTAAAATTGATATACAAGAAATTAGAAGAGGAATATTTTGTAATGTAAAGCGGTTAATCATTGTAGCAAAGTCCCTACTTGCTGGTAAATACACTAATAATACATTGTATATAGATACATGAGATACTAGGATTGAAATTTTGTAAACTATGTTTATTTTATATATTTTTAAAAACAATAAACACAAATAAGGTGAGAAATTTAAGCATCGAACGCAGAAGTCAAAGAAGAACACTGTCAACGAAAAGAAAAAAACAAACAAATAAATTATGTGTTAAGTGTTAATATCAGTCCAAGTTATGTAGTTGCATTGCTCAATATAATTATATTACCAAATCGTTTAAGCACTGCAAAAAAAATAAGTCGTGCAGGCATACCACAGACTCCAGCTTATAAGCCAAGTAAATATATTGTACACTAGTACTTTCCTTATATGTCTATATGATTATTGGATGAGTACAGACTTTTGACGCTAGCAGCTTCTACTCAGACTTTGTAAAACGTCATCAGTGTATAAGCAGAAAGTTTATGAACCAGGGATATGTCAAAGAACGTCTCGTCATTTTTAAAAAAAAAAGTTCATCGGAAGGTACCAGTACCTTGTTGATAAATATTCCGTATCAACTTCACAAGTATATGCGACTTTTTGTGTTTCGTTGGTTCTTATAACGTGACTCTGTACTTTAAAATATCCTGTTCTATTACTAGTATATGTCATTGTGTTATATTTCTATTAGAAACTAGAAAATATTTGGGAACCACAAATGTCAAAATTATTTAATTACGTAGTAGATTATAAAATCCATAGATTGTTTGTACTATTTTAATCTCGGTCTATAGCTGAAACTAATTCTTACATACATTTGATTGTTTAACCCTGTATGCTAACATTGCCCTTGAAGGTTTTTTAGAGTTGTTTGTACAAAAATTGAACGACAAAAATATGTGACGTATACATTTTCTGAGGTCAGACACGCGAAATTGTTTCTTTTTAAATTGTAACACGATCATGACGACTGCTGTACCCATACTGTGACTATTTTATTTATTTTGTCTGTTTAGTTCACGCATCATTGTAAATATAACGGAATTTTATGATACCGTCGTACAAAGTGAGACGTTTAGCGCTATAAAACCAGGTTTAATCCATTTGAAAATGCCAGTACCAAGTCAGAAATACAAAAGTTGTTGTCCATTCGTTTTTTATGTGTTTTGTCATTTGATTTTGCCATGTGATTAGGGACTTTCCGATTGGATTTTTTGTAATTTAGTTTTTGATTTAAATAAATACTTACTGTCTTGTTACAGATGCCACATAAGGCGCAGGGTCTTCTTACCCTTCCGGAGCACCTATTCTTGATGGTGTTTGTGTTGCTCAGTCTTAAGTTTTCTATACTGTGTACTGTTGTTTGTGTGTTTGTTTTTTCTTTTTTAGCTATGGCAATGTCAGTTTATTTTTGTTTCATGAGTTTGAATTTGCACTATTTTGGTGACTCTACAGTTTGAAAGTTTTGAGGTATAAGATTTATAAATACCTAACCCATTGACATGTGCATGCACCTGTACGAAGTAAAACAAATCGTCATTTGTAACTATACATTGACTATTGATGTGGCATGCGTTTGATAATTTGACTTCTTTGAAATGTTTGATATATTATCCTATTTTACATATGTTGGTAATATAGTAAACAAAATGTTTAGGTTAATTAAAAAAAAATGAAATATACCGTATTGTCTTTTTGAAGTTGAAGCAGTGAATCAAAGCAGAATTAGGTTTTATTGTTAAGTCCATAATGATAGGAGAGACTGTATCATGGGACAATTAATTATGGATAATTAACAACAGTTTCACCTGTGCTGCTATAATCCAGGCCATCACAGGTCTCACGATACGAATTCTCTGGTGAACGCAACAAACACACATAGCTCTGACCACAATAAAACTTTCTTGCTCTGAGACGCCAATGTCCTAGCGCTGGACACTTTAACTCATATACAAATGTCACAGCAATGACCTGCAAAAAGTAAAATTACTCTGAATTTCAAAAAGAAAAGTCCATAATCAAAATCAAAAACTCAAACACATCAAACAAATGGATAAAACAATCATATTCCTGACTTGGTACAGGCATTTTCTTATGTAGAAAATGTTTGATTGAACCTTGTTTTATAGCTAACTAAAGTTCACACTTGTATGACAGTCTTATCAAAATCCATTATTTGACAACAATGTGTGAAAAGTAAAATCACAAAAATACTGAACTTAGAGGAAAATCTAATCGGGAAATCCATAATCACATGGCAAAATAAAAAAAAAAAACACTTAAAAAACGAATGGACAAGAACTGTCATATTCCTGACTTGGTACAGGCATTTTCAAATGTAAAAAATGGTGAATTAAAACTGGTTTTATAGCGCTTACCCTCTCACCTTGATGACATTTTCGTCAAATTCCGTTATATGTTCTGTTTAAACAAAACAAACAGACATAATGGGTAAAAATGTAGAACAAAATAGGGTACAGCCATCAACATTGTGTAAACAAAACAAACAGACATAATGGGTAAAAATGTAAAAATAAAATAGGGTACAGCCATCAACATTGTGTAAACAAAACAAACAGACATAATGGGTAAAAATGTAAAAAAAAATAGGGTACAGCCATCAACATTGTGTAATCATTTAAGTTACTATACAACAATAAAAGAAGCACACATAGGCTTACATGTACATGAAATTTAATATCCTCGTTTTGCCTTATTTAATATAAAATTGTTTCTATCTATGTAAGATCCATCCATAAAGGATTGAAAAAGTTTACGAATACTTTTGTCGTTTAAAGAATGATGGGATATAACTGTACAGAGTCACGTCAAATGGTTATAACAAAAATACTGACTAATTGTAAAAGTATTGATAATAAAATAAATTAATTATGTCGGTCAAAGTATAAAGGATAAATATGTACAGAGTCACGTCAAATGAATATCACCGTCCAAAAACAGACTTATAAGTTAGATTAATATTAATACTGACAAATAATATAATACTCTAACACGTTCTAAAAATGATAAACAACGTCACTATGCAGAATCTATACTATTTACAATCGTGTTATAATTATAAGTTGATACGTAAACGGAATATTTATCGACAAGGTCTTGGAACCTTCAAATGAACGTTTTTAGAAATTCGTGTTATCAGTGTAACTCAGCAGATTATATAATATTATGAAGTGTTGTTGATTGTTATTTGATTCTTTCAATTGGAATTGACTAATTGAGGAACATTCTGCACAGTCCATTTCTTCAAAGACAAAGCCTAAGCTCTAGACCATAGACGTGTAAACAAACTTAAAAAAAGAACAACAGAAATGTACTTATGCCAAATTATAAAAATATACTTATTTGAAACAAATATAATTACATACTTTAAAAAACTAGGGTAGTACTGCTGTTTTCCTTATACAGAAGTCAGGGAATCACTTCAATCTGCAAACAATTTAAAATAAAAAGTTATGGCACCTTATTAGGTATTACTGCCTGTTCATATTGGCACACTTTTGCTACATACATATTGCACACATATATATATCACAATAACAAAACACACACGTTGGTTCTGTGAGATTAAACAGCAAATTAAAACAACAACCAATGAAATTTTTCGTACTAGATTAAAAAATGCAAAACAAATTTTATGAGTAAAACGTTTCTTCACGTTATATTCGACGATTATACTTTTTTAACGCGGTTGGAATCACTCCAAAAATGAACATTCAGACAAATGGTCACGTATTCAATTTCCCCAAAGCTGAGAGGCCAGTTTAAAAAAAACAACATTACAGACTGTTTATCAGCATAAAAACTAAAGAAAAACAAAAATCATAAGTCCTCATTAGTCGTTTTTTTCACAATTTCTTAGTGATCTTTCAGGCTATTAACATGAAAGCAAAACGTTTCCGAAACCGCGAGGTTTAAAATTTTATTTCATAATTGACGATTATCGAACCTGAATTTGAATCAAATGTCAAATAATGATTTTGAATATTTTCAGAATCAAAACAAGGTTCACATATTACCACGATTGGTTTTTTACATTGAAGATGGTCCTTTTTTCTTTTAGACAGCGGAATACCAAATAAACACTGTACCATGTCAGGAATATGACATTTGTTATCCATTCGTTTGATGTGTTCGCCGCTTTTGTTTGTGCCATTTTATTAGGCACAGTTTCCATTTTGAATTTTCCTTGGAGTTCAATTTTTTTATCTTTTTTTTTGATACTACTGTTGCCTTTATTTATGTAGTAGTAGTTAAAATGCTATGTGGTTTATGGACCAAAAGAAAAAGTTGTCAAAGAACAAATATCGAACACACAAAATAATTACTTGATATCAATTGAAAACCTTGAATTAGAGGTATGTTAAGTGCTATATTAACTGTTTTTCTTCTCATATACACATAAATGGTTATGTAAAGCATCAAGCACCAAATCGGCTATGTTCGTGGTCTTTTTACTTTGCAAGTTGTTGTTACAAAAAAATAAGTTACAATCAGACCATTATTATGACTAATGTCTAAAGTTCAGTTTATAATCACCCATGTCTACGTTTATGAACATGCTAAATTAATGTTCTTTTAATATTATGTCAACAGTATAACAATCTAACAACAACACAGCTACTTTTCCAAAAGTACTATTTCAGTACTAAAATTTAGAGTACTTGAAATCTACTTTTCATATTCATTTTGAAAGTTTGTCTATTCTAAATCTCTTAAAGTTACGATTTTCAAATGGAATATTGTGATCACTTTTGGTATTATTTCTGTACCACAATATTTAGTACAAATCAAGTACTGTAAAATACTAGTACTAAAAAAAAATAGTGCTAAATATAAAAAGTTATTTTCCAAAACTACATATTTTTAGTACAGAAATAGTACCTATGAAAAATTAGCTGTGTATAATTGTTTCAAAAACTGTGTTAATGAGTACTGTACACGTAAACTACACATTTTCATTTATTAAATACCCGTTGGAGAGAAGCCTATATTTAGAAAAAAAACACACATTTAAATTGTGTAAGATAACATTCAATCTCAATATGTTTGTATAAATGAATAGTATATTTTGTAACATGGTAAATGAACTTTAATCGAATTTATTATGTAAAGTTATTTCTATTTACATTTTAATTGACTATGACACTTGAATAACCAGTAGATCTTTCATTCCTTAATTTCTACAGCCAACACTTTATAGAGACATCTTCCAAACTTAAATACATCTGTGTATGTAAATCGGTGTATTCCAGGTAAATGAACTTTAAAAAAAACAAATATTGAGTGAATTATCGTTCTTTGTCTTTCGAGTCCATTCGGAATATGAAATATTTATTGTGTAACCAGCACAAAATTATACATGTAAATATAAAAATAAAAAGTCTAGTATTCTCATTAATTTTTTAAATGATAATGGCCCCCCTTTTTTTATTTTACTTTTTGTTGCAGCGAATCTTTTAAACGATTTAATGCATGATTATACAATTATCTTAAATAGTTTCTTTCATGTTTGTAGAGCATTGCAGATACATTTCAAGTATCCGGTATTTAGAGATAATTAAATTCGCACTTTGAAATTAACAAATATATTCCCAAAACAAAATTGAAAATTGAAACTCATCAAAGATATAAAGCTTCTAAATTTGTAATTTTGCGCCGCATCAGTTGATCGAGTCAAAACGGTCATAGGGTGTACGCAAATTCGAAATTGAAGCCGATCAACAAAACAAAAATACTTAGAAGTTGTGTGTTTAATACGGCAAATGCGCCTCTTGCACTCGGGATATAATAACCGAGAGCTTAGATTGATTTAACATTTTATAACCAGTAAATAAGAAGAACATGTAAATATGTACAAACTATTGGGTGAATAATGGATCCCAGTAAGACAGATATTCACCGAAAAACAACAAAGAAAAGAGCATGGAAAAGGGGACTATGTTATAGAAACAACATCCCAACGAAATAGCAGAAATCAGCCTTAGGCCACCAAAATGGGTCGATGATGTAGCTAGAAAAACATGCACTTGTCGGCGGAATTTAGCTTGCCAACAAACAATAATGTAATACAGTTCAGGGAAATAAACGCCACACTTAAATCCGAAACATACCCTATTAAGGGATTTCCCTTTTTTACTGGCCTCGGAGTTCGGTGTTTTTGTTATTTTACCTTATACATAGAATTGCAACAGCTAGAGATTTATGATAGCTTAAGTAAGCCGTAAAAGACCCTAACGCATGACAAACATAATAATTTGAAATAGTTCAATGAAAAATAAACTGCATGAATAATTATTCAAATTACAAACGAAAAGTCAATAAACAAACAACAAACAATTCGCTTTTTAAAATTTTTGAAATTACCAAATATATTCCTAACACAAAATTGAAAATTGTTACTAATCAAAGATATCAAGCTTCTTCATTTTTGATGTTGCGCCGCATCAGTTGCTCGAGTTTAAACAATCAAATGGTGAACGCAAATTAGAATTTGAAGCCCATATATACAAAACAAAAATACGGAGTAGTTGTGTTTAATACGGCAAATGCGACTCGTGCATTCGGGGTAAAAAAACTGAAACTTTAGATTGATTCAACCTTTAATTACCAGTAAATTAGCATGAAATGTAAACATGTAAAAAGCCTGTAGTGATATCTTAGTAAGACAAATATTTACCATACAACAAATTAAAATAGATAACAGAATTAAAAGGGGATTGTGTCTTAGACACAACATCCCGACCAAAGGGCAGAAATCAGTTTTAGGCCACCAAATGGGTCTATAATGTAGATGTAAAATCCTGCACTTAGAAGCGGACTTTAGCTGGATTCACGGAAATGGACGCCACACTTTACTCTGAAACATACTCTAATTAGAGTTTTTTCCGTTTTTAATTTTCCTCGGAGATCGGTGTATTTGTTATTTTACTGTATAAAAGGAATGTTAACAACTAGCTATAGAGGTTTATGATAGTTTAAGTGTAACATAAAAGACCCGAACACATGTCAAAATAATAATTTGAATTGATTTAACTAAATAAGCAGTGATGCTGCCCATCAGATTCTCTTTCTAAATATGAGGTGAACAGGTGTCTTTGGAGGGCGCAGTACACTGCATTTAATTAAGTGGTCCTGGTAGTGCATGATCCACTTATATTCTCGATGTGGACATTACTGATAGTTATCAAGGTTTACTTGACAACGGGAATTAAAGTCTCATGAAAGTCTGTAGATTTGATAGAACGAACATTTAATTTGTTGGTTTTAAAAGTACATTGTTCACACATCTGAATGAAAGAAAGTCTGATAATTTTTCTGATGAAAATTATTTTTAACATCTTATGTTTTGTTGATGCCTTCATGACCAACTCCAGAATGTGCAGTTCAAATCAAAGAATAAAGTTCTTCTGATGTACAATACTAAATTGTTTCTTCTAATTAATTATACGGAAAAGACTATCTATCAAAAATTCACGTAGACAAAATCCAGTGTATATGCTAGGATTCGAACTCGAGACCTTTAGCATATCAAGCGACGACACATACCACTACAACAGGACGACTGGATACGAACGAGTAATTTGACATACTTAAAGGAAGCAAGATCGTTTTATAAATGGGGAAAGTTGTCAGACCTTTATTCAGTAGGGTTTAAACCTTTTCGTTAAAAAGTCAGTTTTCAGACTGATTGTTCAATTTGAGTTTACACTTTTTCAAAAGTGGGGCGATTCGGTAAATTATAGTGGGGTGATTGTTTTATAAAGTGCCGATATAGTGTGGGCCGATTGGCAAGTGGAGCGAGATGACATTGTTTGATATCTACTCATCGTGTTTGGTGTCATAATTAAAGGATATACATCATATAGTTAGAAATAAAGTATATTGTAATGGTTGTGTGGCATTCTAAACTAGATTTTATGAATTGTTAATGGCTTTCGTCTAATATAAAAGAGCTGGGATGTAAAATAGTTACACTGACACACCGCGTCCTTGTATGATAACTATTAATTATGTAAAGATTTGCAAAGATTTAATCACTATAAAAATAACAAATGTAACGAAAAAGCACAAAAAGACATACATCAAATTGAACATCCTCATTTTGCTTATATTATACGATTTTATTTATCTATGTAAAATCCACCCATGAAGGATGGAAGGTTTTAAGTACTGGTGTAAAAGTGTGCGTTTGAAATTCGCACAGGTAGACATAAAATATTTGTGTCGTTCAAAGTATGACGGGATACATAAATACAGAGTCACGTAAAAAAGATAAAATCAAAAACAGACTTAACAGTAAAAGTAATAATACTAAAAAAATAATTGTGTGGTTCAAAGTATGACGGGATACATAAGTACAAAGTCACGTCAAATGTATATCACAAAAAACAGACTTAACAGTAAAAGTAGTATTAGTAAATAAAATATTTGTGTGCTTCAAAGTATGACGGAATACATAAGTACAAAGTCACGTCAAATGTATATCTAAAAAAACAGCCTTAACAGTAAAAGTAAAATTAATAAAGACAAATAAAGAATACTATAATACGTTATAAAGATAATAAACAAGTCAGTACGTAAAGCAAGGCGAACCCCGCCACATGGTGTATGAGACTGTCAAAATTCAGGAGCCTGTTATTCAGTTGTTGTCATTTGTTGCTGTGCTACATATTTGTTTTTCGTTCATTTTGGTTTTGTACATATATATCTGGCCGTTAGTTTTTCGTTTGAATTATTTAACATTTGTCATTTCGGCCCCTTTTATAGTTGATTATACGCGGTTTGGGCTTTACTCATATTTGAAGGACGTAAGGGTACCTATAGTTGGTAATTTCTGCGTCAGTTGGTCTCTTGTGAATAGTTGTCTCATTTGCAATCATACCACGTCTTTTTTATATACATTTTGAACATTGCTAAATTCTTTATTTCTTCTTTTAGATACATTGTTGATGTCCTATCATTGAATAACCCATATGTCAGCCAATACTTTCATCTCATTATGAACCTGAATTAAGGAGACTAATGAGACTAGAAGGAATAATCCATAGATATAGGAAGATGTGGTATGGGTGTCAATGAGACAACTCTCCATCCAAATAACAAGTTATAAAAGTAAACCATTGTACAAACTTCAACACGGAGCCTTGGCTCACACCGAACAGCAAGCTATAAAGGGCCCCACACATTACTAATGTAAAACCATTCAACCGGAAAAAAACAAGGGTAAAAACGAGAAAAGAAACATCATACCTTGATCGCTTCTTCAATATTGACACACATGAACGAATTGACTGTACAATCTATGACAAATGGGGCGATTTCAACTTTCTAATTATCAATTTCCCATTTCTCAGTAGTATCATACTCTATACCCGATCGTATGGTTTTCACATATCTCAGTTGATACGTTATGATCGTGCTTGTTCACACTATACGGACTTCATATACAGGAGTGTGCTCCTCACGCAGAAACTGCTCTAACAAAGTTATGAGGAGGACTGATTAAAAATAACACTCATCATCACAAATTGGTTGATTCATACGTTGTGTATAAACTTACTTAGGATATATTTACCACGCCTTAGGTCTAATAAGTACTGATCACGACCTATTTCCGAATATTATTGTATTGCTGAGTGTGAATTCGCATTGCTATAAGACGTGTCATGGAATTTATTTATCCAACAGTTTTTTTTATTGTGATATGATGCTGTATTTGTAATTCTAGTCGGATATTGTAATTATATCTTATCATTTGTAGTTATACTTCTATTTACTTTTCTTTTCGTATGTAAAAGTAAATAAATATAATAAATATTAGTATAACGCTGTTCAAAAGTCATAACTCTATTGAGCGAAAACAAATCCGGGTTACAAACTAAAATCAGGTATAAAAGGAAACCTACGAAACAACCGAAAAACGGAAGTACAACAACATAACAAACGGCAGTGTAGCATACAAAGGAACTTTTGTCCCTGAGGACATCATCCGCCCAGTAGCAAAACTAAAATAATTTTCGATTTATGAGTTTGACTATCCCTCTGGTATCGATCTTTCGTCTCTCTTTTATAACCACTGGGTCGATGTCTCTGTTGGTTGACATTTTATCCCCAAGACATAATCCGCCCAGTAGCAAAACTAAAATTGCATGAATTTACGAAGATAAAACAGGAAACGGCTCGGACGTCGCCCAGTATAAAAGGTCCGAAACAGACGTCACCATGGACACGGTGTCTTCTGGAACGGCAGGTGTCCACTCATCACCAGACATGACACATATCTCAAACATAACTCAGATCATCGTACTTGTGGCAATAGCAATATTACAAATATACAGCCATGTTCAGTTCTCCTTGAAGACATTTTAGATTTTAATGACACAGTACAACACTGTTGCATTTCGAAATGTTAGACCCAAGGCTGCAAAACTTGTGAAATTTTCATAACAGATGCTGAATTAACTAGCAATTTGACCAAGAAGTCATATTTTACAAGAAGTTACGATGATCTGAATTGTAAATCGATAAATGTCTTCTACGGATTAGAGTGCAACCTCTTTGGCATTTTCAATCAGCCCGATCATTCCATCGTGTCTATGACAGTTCGCATTATCGAAAAGATATACCATAGCTCTAACAATCCTAATCTTTCAACGACTCTCCGTAGACAAAAAAGAGGACTACTGGATTAGACAATTGGGAACTGCGACACTTTATGGTTGCAATGACAAAATTGATGGTATAGGTATTCTATCTAGTCCTTTGTGTAGCTTTGTGAATGTGATGAATATTTTCAACTCGACTCCTCAACGAAGACGCAGTCATGGTCATCGTCATTATACATTACCTTCTCTGCATAATGTCTCTATTAATGACTTGCTGCCATTTATACAAAAGCCGTTAGGTATTCATCACATTCGCACGAAACTTACCCCTTTCAAAACTTCATTCTCTGTTCAATTCATGTTTGGAATCCATTGTTACAAACCAATACAAACTTGAAGCTATAATTTCGGATATTGCTAGTCACAGACTTTTCAAGCCAGTCCGCATTGGAAATATCCTTCATCATAAATTAGTTCAATCGAACATACATCTTTATTTCAAGGACCCGTCTATACCAATCATTTCTTATACCTATACCTATACCAAACCTATTGCAACTAAAATTTTCAATTACAAACTCGTTTAACAGGATCTGATCAATATTGACGACTTCAAGTCTAAACCTCCTGATTGCACTTGTGCTAGTTTCCAATTCACATATAATCCGGCTGGTCACGTTATTACCGGTGATCTCAACATTGGTAATAACCTTCCTACGAAATGTGTTTTCGAAAGGTCCAAAATATCGTGAGCCTAAATCCATTAATTGGAAATACAACTTTAAATTTTTTTTGGATTAAGTCGGGGATTATGCCAGGCAATTGGCTAAGCGCGAGAAAGAAGACGTAGACACTCTTTCCGAATGGATTAAGGCAGTGAGGTCTTTGATATAAATCAGAATTAGGAAACTGAATGGGCCTATCATTTCCCATGCTACGTCAATCTTTAAAGACCCAAAATGTTGCAAAACACTTATCCTACCTTCATGAAAAAAATGTTGTTGTCCCCGCAGATAAAGCCCCAAACAACATCGTTTGTGTGTGTAAAATTCATTACATTAACTGCTTGATAAACGCAGTAGGTATTGACAATTCACTTGGAAACTCAACATATACCCTCACGACACTTACCAAAGAGGAAATCCTGGATAATCATAGGTCTGTTCTATGTTCCTTTAGGATTTCAATCAAAGATGAAGAACAGGATCTTCCATCACTGTATTGAATACCTAAACTGCTTATGTGTCCTTACAAACAACGGTATATTGCTGGGTCTTCCCAGTGCTCCACGGAACCTCTTTCTGAATTATTAACATCTAGTTGATCAGCAATCAAAGACGGGCTTCAAAGTTATTGTGAAACTGCCTATTCTAAAAGTGGCGTGAATCATAGCTGGATACTTAAAAATTCCAAAGATCTTTTAAAATACATACAATCTAAATCTCATTCATCTTGTAATAGTATAAAAACATTTGACTTTTCGACACTTTACACAAGTATTCCACATTCCAATCTAAAAGACAAATTGATAGAGTTGGTATTGCTTTGTTTCATAAAAAAGAATGGCAAACGTAGATACACATATCTTGTCTTAGGGGGGATAAACCCTACTTTGTAAGGACGACTCTGATTCAAACAAAAAAAATCTCTGAAACTGACATTATCAAGATGCTTGATTTCTTGATTAACAACATATTTGTTACGTTTGGAGGACGTTTCTTTTCAACAAACTGTTGGCATTCCAATGGGAACAAATTGTGTCCCTCTCCCTGTCGACTTTTTTTTTATTGTTATGAGGCTGACTTCATACATGAACTTCCTAGGAAGAAAGATAAGAAGTTAAAGAATAAATAACACGAACCCCACCAAATACAAGGGGTGATCTCAGGTGCTCCGGAAGGGTAAGCAGATCCTAATTTACATCTAGAAATTGACAATGAGGGTCGGTTGAAAACAAAACTTTACGACAAAAGAGATGATTCCAGCTTTCCAATTGTAAACTTTCCAAATCTAAGAAGCAACATCCCAGCAGCACCTGCATACGGTGTATATCTCCTTAATGATACGATATTCCCGTGCTTGCATTTCCCATCCTGATTTCATTGATAGAGGGTTGCTGCTCACAAGGAATCTATTAAACGATGACTTCCAAATGCTGAAGTTAAAATCATCACTTCGTAAATTTTACGGAAGCCATCACGAGTTGGTTGACCGTTTCATGATATCGGATATGTTTCGTACGTCGTAACCACAACCTCTCCCCTTTCATGAATGTGACCTACTGAATTATACTATTTACCGGATTTGTTATCAGATAAGCAACACGACGGGTGCCACATGTGGAGCAGGATCTGCTTAACCTTCCAGCGCACCTGATATCACCCCTAATTTTTGGTGGGGTTCGTGTTGTTTATTCTTTAGTTTTCTATGTTATGTCATGTGCACTATTGTTTGTCTGTTTGTATTTTTCATTTTTACCCATGGTGTTGTCAGTTTATTTTAGATTTATGAGTTTGACTGTCCCTTTGATATCTTTCGCTCCTTTTGTAAAATGTACTGTACCAAGTCAGGAATATGCAGTTGTTATCGTATAGTTCGTGTTTATGTATAATGCATTGTCGTTTGTTTTTTGTTGCAACTCTGTGTTTCTGTTGTTTCCTTGTTTACCTCTTACAGTGTATGTTTCCCTCGAATTTAGTTAACTTGTATCCTGGATTTGTTTTCTGTTATTCGACTTATAACTATTGTACAGCGGTTTATTACTGTTGTCTTTAGTTTTGTATGTAAGTATCTATTCAATGAGAAGACGGACAGATTTTAAATGTTTTATTGTTTTCATTTCCTATCACGTGTTCTTGTCACTTGTATATTGATACACCACAAAAACATCTAAAATTGCTTTTAATCACAGTGACAAATGAGCTTTAAGCAAGATAAACATGAACTAAAAGTTACAAAGACGTTGTTCGAAAATAACGCGTTTCCATCTATGTCAGACACGAAGTAGACCCTATCACTTAAAGACGAGGTTATATTATTTTTTTCAGGCAATCCCCGATTTTCAAGTACACCAACTTTAGAGTTCAAAAACTATTTAAAAAAAGGATTAACCCTGCAAACCAAAAAAAAAAAGAAGTTATTAAAACTATTGAAGAGTCTAAGTACTGCGTCATTGAAACGATCATAGTATGAAAGATTTTTCATTTATTTAATTGTACAATTTTATTTAACAACTTTTCCAATACAGAGGTTTGAATAAGATTTATAGAGATTCTTACATTGGTACCAGTGGATTATCGGATTTATCCAATGGAGATAGTTAAATTATCAATTTTAAAGTCCGAGCCGCCTCGGCGAGGACTTTAAAATTTATAATTCAACTATCGAGATTGGATAAATCCGATAATTCACGAGTAACTATGTAAGAATTTGTTTCTCTAATGATTAAAACACACATTTTCTTTTTTTTGTCAACCGAATATCCCCTTCGAGTACCTTTCACATTGCACGAAGTTGTCAATTTCATTAACACCTGTTATAGCATAATTTGATTCATTCCTGTTAGCTAAAAAGGTCATGACCCTTACAATCATCCAATGATCTTCTGAGATCACCGGCAACCACACGTTGATTAAATTTTTTTATACAATGGGTTCGGAAAGGGATAAACTTACATAGAATTAGAGAACAAGGATTAACAAACACATGATATAAAGATATCATATATTCAGAATATGAGGTTAATGCCAATAAGGTGCGAAACGGGTTTGATCATTATGTTAAATGTTGGGAACGAAATGGTACTTTTGATTACGAATTGATAGAAAGACGAAATGGTCAGTGTACAAAATGAATTGTAACGCCATACAAATAATCTTGCAAAAATTACAGTTAAAAAAGTTGATGGGATTTGAACTACATGTAGTTGATACTTATAATTTGGCATTTTGAACAATCGTATTTTTATTACGATTGATGATGACCTCCTTATACTTAATCCTCTATGTTATAACTGGATCGGAGAAGACATAATTTGTTTATTAGTTTAATATATTATGTGCTTTATTTATTTGCTAGTTAAAATTTGTGTTTTTGCTGATCTGATTTCCCCTTCAATACAATTTTTTATTTTACTTAATTGACTTAATGTTCCCAGCTAATTCGTTATGCATGCTATATGGCTTTCCCAAAGTGGTCAGAAATATATTTTTTGTTTTTGTTTTTTTTTTACAAAAAAGCAGACTGATCTGAACGACAAATATACTAAATCAATATCAGAATGCTTAAGCTATACACTATAGTCAGTGTCTAATGATGGTTTCCGCAGTTCCGAATGATGGCATAACTTCTATTGTAAAATTATCTTTCTAGACAACAAGTCTCAGTTCAAACTATTTTTGATTTTCCAACCCTGTAAACCACCTTGTCCTAATGTAAGATTGAAACATTATCAAAAAGAAATAATCCACAACGAAATTGAACATAAAAATTAAAGCATACGCTATACATGTATAACATAAGGGTATCATACATCATGTACATCTTCTTGCCATCCTCTTCTTATTTTTATTTGAATCGGAGAAGCCAGTTAATTCAACTTCACATTTAGATATATTGATGATGTTCCGAATAACAATCCATACTTCTCTGATTGATGTCCATTACTATATATCCCATAACTAGGAATTACAGATGCAACAGACACGCCTCACTTTTAGACGTATACCTCGAATTTGATAAACACGGTCATCTCAATACCAGAATCTAAAACAAAACAGACGATTTTGATGGGAAATTATCCATTTCCCCCACTTTAGGAGCAATATATAACTTCGCCTGCATATGTGATATATATTTCCCTATTTATTTGGTCTTCTAGAGAATGCAGCTCCTACTCTGACTTTGTGAAACGTCACTAATGTCTTCGAAAATGTGAATGAACCACGGGTATGACAAAGAACGTCTCGTCCTTTTTCTAAATGTTCATCGGAAGGTATCATAGCCTTGTTGATAAATATTCCGTATCAATTTTACAAATACAGGATGGTATTGCAGTATAGATTTTTGGTAGTGACGTTGTATTTTTTTTTTAGTCTATATGAATATTACTTTTACTGTTTAGTCTGTTTTTGTCGATTGACGTGGCTCTGTTATTACACATCCCGTCATTGTGTTATTGTTTTTTTGGTCCATTTTTGGTATTTTTGTTTTCATTTTTGCTAATGTGTATTACCTGTAGCCTTTTTTGTTTTGTTACATATGACGTAGACCTCTACTTATACATACAGGTATACCTTATCGCAATTTGGTTTAATCAAGAAAAATAGCCAGTTATTTAGACAATTTTCGGTGTAGGTCATCAGTAGCGAGCCGAGGGAAGAAAACAATACAAAAAACGACCAATAAGAGACTTTTATAGGTTTTGATTCACCTATTCGAAATCCCAATTATAGTAAAAAAATATTTGGTTGAAGTATTTACGATAGTTAAACAGGTCCCATTAAAAAAGTTCCATGCATGGTGCATTGTTTTAAGAGGGTCCAAGATATCGTCATTTGAATGAAAAACTTATCTGGAATTGAAGAGCGATGAGGTGTATTACGTCATTGTGTCATGCTACATTTTTATTTTGTATTCTTGTCTTTTATTTTTACTAATGTACTTTGTCTTTATGTCTTTTGTTGCTTCTTTATTACCTATTTTGTTTTGTTTTATAGTATAAACGATTATAACGCAATGTTGACTGCTGTTCCCCTATCCATTCGTTTGATATGTTTGACCTTTTTAGTTTGCCATCTGATCAGGGACTTACTGTTTTGAATTTTACTAGATCAGTATTTTTTGTAATTTTACATGTGTATCAGGATATGCGTACCCTTTTGGGGCATATGTGATCCCCCTAGTTTTTTTTATCATCTTTCGTTTTCTATGTTTAGTGAACTATTGTTTGTTTGTTGTTTGTTTTCTATTTCTTTGTCAGCTATGTCGTTGTCAGTATTTTTTCGACTTATAAAATTGAATTTGTTTGTGGTATCTTTCACCTCTGCTTTTACAGGAAAATGACCAACTACAACAAAACACAGAGTACTACATCTAATTATTGATTTATTTGATCAAATCTTAATTGTATAAAAGTCATATAATATATTCTTTACTTTAATGCAACAGTTTTAAGTCTGATGTAGTAAATAATGACATGTATTTTTATAACTTTATTGGTAAATATAGCTATACTCATATATATTACAGATATTACATGCTTGATAAAACATCCTTCAGATTTATAACTTTATTGGTGAATATAGCAATACTCATATATATTACAGATATTACATGCTTGATAAAACATCCTTCAGATTTATAACTTTATTGGTGAATATAGCAATACTCATATATATTACAGATATTACATGCTTGATAAAACAGCCTTCAGATTTATAACTTTATTGGTAAATATTGCTATACTCATATATATTAAAGATAGTACATGCTTGATAAAACATCATCCTCATAGAATTAAACCTCAATTCGAAAAAAAAATCTATTATAAAAGCTTTACATGGGCAGATCACATAAAAATTCTCACTTTCAATCCATTCCTTATTTTTTTTTTTTAATTATTCAAAATGTCGAAAATATATCTTATACAGTTCAGTTTTCATTGGACAGAAACAACAAATCGAGTTAATTTCAAACAAATTCTAGACCATTAGGAAAGGCAAAAAAAAATAGTATTTATCATGACATCATTCTGTCAATATATATAATAAAAAAATATTAATTATAGGAAAACTAATCCCAGAAATCAAATTATCAACGAGTGACCGAACAAAACATAAATTTAACCTTGCGCATAGTGCATGTGTTTTTTTAATCAGGGTTGTTCGATAACGACGTGACTATTTTAGTTATACCGTTTTGTGTATTTATATGTAATTAAAGTAAAACAATGAAAGGAATTATATCTTTTTCTTATCATTCACAATTTGTTTTGATCAGACGTCTTGACAACGCCTATTGCTTTATGACGTCAGAGGAGTGAAATATCACTTTTATTTCACATGTGAAATTATCAGTCTTTATTTAACTGGGTAATTAATATCTTTCAATTTAACAAAAATGAATAAAGAATTCATTGAGCTGTTCATCAATAATTTTAAACAAGAACAGATAGAACGATTGCCATCCTGTCTAATAGAGGGTTAACTCTTAATTGATTAACAGATATTTTCCCAACAAACCGTATGCAATGTATGACCCCACCAAATGACTCGTGAATCTCAATAAAATGCTGAAAAATCATACTGAAGTATAAAAACAAAAAAACTAAACGTCGCAGGAATTAACATTGAAATGCCATGCACAATTAAACGACTCGAGAATCAAAAATATCATGCCTTGCAATACTACTACAGTAATAAGGACTAAACGGTACAACTTCCCGTGTACTCACATTTTAACTTATATACAACAGACAAAAAAACGTATAATAATCAAAGGTACCGAGGAATACAATGTCTCACAAAGGTGCATTAAATGAAATGAACAATTTCATGATTTAAGAAACAGCTATAAATAGGTCAAACAAAAGTAATGAATGCACTCTTTAATTGTAAGAAACTAACTTTCAAAAACGGTGACGCTGTTTTGAACAAAATACTTGGCTTTGATCACACATTTATCAAAGCTAAAATCAAAGGGATACCCTTATAATTTCTATTTTCATTTGTTAATAACAAGGTTGAGGGAAAAATCACCTTATAACTAAATATCCCCGAACTCCTATAAATATAACATCATATACCTGTCGACCTTTTTTTCAACGCAGTTCATGACCTGCATTGAAAAAAAAAAGAAATCTCAGGTCATAACGCATACGAACATCATTTCAATTTCAGTATTTAGGGGACATTTCTGTTTATTCAAATCTAACACTTTCCTGAATAAGTTCTCTGGGGTATATTATTTTTCCTTCCACCATGCATCACTGTTCCCTCTCTCCTAGAATCATTCATTGTATTATATCAATTTACAAGCTAAAGTACCTTAGTGTTTTTTTTAATCTCTATCCAAATATTCAGCGTTTATATACAATATATATATATTACATAATATACTAAAATATTCACAAACCAGTGGTAAAAAGTATAATGACAAAGACATCAACACAATAATAAAAAAGATAAATGCAATGATAACTTTATTCGCTTGCACCAAAATGTTTCATGCATGCACTTTAAAAAGTTTTCCAAAACATTTCTCATAAATTTTACTCCACACAAATATTCAGTTGTAATACACTGTTTATCTGAATAGCTTAATAAAATCGACATTACTATTTACATTTTTAAGTTAATTCCTTCTTGTTAAAACATCTCACTAAACATAACTTGACTAAAGTGCTTGCGTCTCAGTATTTATCATTAATTGCAACCTCTACTTAACTGTGAGGGTTTCAAAGCCCTTATCAACTCAAAGGAGTCTTTTTATTACAATAATAAAGCATGGAAAGAAAGTAGAGATGAATAAAATACAAATCATTTAAACAACTTGTTCTTTTTCTTAACACACAGGTGTCTATCTTTTCTCTGTACTTTCACTTTCACTGTTGTTGTACATCTACTTGTCGTTGTGTTTTAACTTGTTGATTAGCGCTAAGTAATTCTTCTGTAGACGTATTTTATAATCTGGAACATCTGGTAGTTCTAAAATAATGTAACAAATGTGTTATTAATAAAATATTCAGTAACATGTCTTCTTACTGTCTTTTCATTCACTACTATACAAATAGCTTCCAGTATAAACCAATACATTGATTAAACTATCAACATGTACTCATTGAAATCGGCTGTAGTTGTATTTATCTTATAATGCATAATGAAAATAGTTTCTTTTCATCAATAATATTTTAAAACCATTTACAAATGTCATGTTATATAGTTCAATGGATATTGTAAAGTAATATGCCATCAAAGAAAGCATTTAGTAGTTTCAATTCTATTTTTTTCTCCTTTTTGATATTCCTGATTATATTTGTGGTTTATAAAGATACAAATCAATAAAACAAAATCATCAACCATTAATCTATCAAAATGATTATCGGAAATAATGAAAAATTGGTGTAAATAAAGATTTGTAAACAACAATGTATTTGTGCTTGTTTTATCTTTTGTCTTAACCCTTCTTGATTGCTTTATTATTTTGGCTACAAATCGATTAGTCAACCAATCTTTCCTACTGTCTTATAATGCGAAATACACAATAGTAAGATTTCTTTGCGAACAACATTTCTAGCTAGAAAATACACCCAATAGTTGAGACCATACAAATGAAAAGGGTAGAATAAGTATAAAAAGAAGATGTGGTATGATTGCCAATGAGACAACTATCCACAAATGACCAAAATGACAAACATAAACAACTATAGGTTACCGTACGACCTTCAACAATGAGCAATTGCAATACGGCATAGTCAGCTATAAAAGGCCCCGATATGACAATGTAAAACAATTCAAACGAGAAAACTAACGGCCTTATTTGTATAAAAAAATGAACAAAAAACAAATATGTAACATATAAACAAACGACAACCACTGAATTACAGGCTCCTGACTTTGGACAGGCACATACATTAATACTGTGTGTGTGTGGGGAGGGGGAGGGGGTAACATGTTAGCGGGATCCCAACCCTCCCTCTTATCTAAGACAGTGGTATAACAGTACAATGTAAAAACGAACTAACAGTTGAAAAAAGCTTAACTCATCAGATGGACAAAAAATCAAGTGGACGTAGTAGCATTCTTGATGCAGTAGTACTTATTATTAATTAGTGCACATGATTCCCTTTTAATGTTGTACATTTGTTGTCCATACAATAAGGGAACAGTAATACCTAAAGAGCTGTACATTACACTTTTTTAAAATGTAAATATGCCTCAGAAGTTGCATTGTACCATGAACAAATATTGTACACATAAAAAATGTCGAGTTGATTTAATTTTTTGAAATGAAAAATACCAAATTTTGTAAAGTATTTATTAACTCATGGTTTACCTATATTGCCCCTTCTTTTAGCATTGTTATGAGCGTAACAAAAAACAATTGAAGGTACTTTAGCTATATTTTTCTATTCACAATTTGTGCGATGTCCTTTTGAGGCGACTGGATCACATATTTAAGATCAAGCACAACATGAGATTCTGTTTAATCAGTGCCAAAATGTCAATTATGTACACGCATGCACCAATATGTATACAAATAAATAACTTTCCCAACAATGTCAATCATGTACACGCATGCACCAATATTTATACAAATAAATAACTATCCCAACAATGTCAATCATGTACACGCATGCACCAATATGTATACAAATAAATAACTTTCCCAACAATGTCAATCATGTACACCCATGCACCAATATGTATACAAATAAATAACTATCCCAACAATGTCAATCATGTACACGCATGCACCAATATTTATACAAATAAATAACGTTCCCAACAATGTCAAAATGTTAAACATAGACTTACGATGTTTTTTTTATAATATTACATATTCTTACAAAAATAAAATATAGACAAATTGTGGACCAAAATATTAATAGGCAATTTATTTTTTGATAATGACTCCATCATCTGGAATAACTACTCTCTCCATAGTGAGTGGCTTGATATGTTTGTTAACAGAATCAGTTGAAATAACAAAATATGATATACTGGTGGCAAAGTGCTAACAGTAGGAGTGACATACAGGTTATCATACGGAGTGATGGACTTTCGAATCATGATATGCTTTACAAGTTGTTGTGTATTGTATAATAGTACAGTTGCTAGGTTTATTACAGCTATTTCTAATTTCGATAAAAGAGTCATGTGCACACAAGGCCTTGTAGGCATAAAACTTTGCTCAGTGCTCGGAGCACAAAAATCATACTCAAAACATGAAATCCAGCAATTTGATTGGTTGATATTCAAGTCTTAGTACACAAATCATGCTCGAAAGTTTTATGACCGTGGGGCCAGGGATCTATCTGTTTTAATGTACGATGACACATACACATCTTACCTGTTTTAGTGTTTGGTGGCACTGAGCTTGATGAATCAAACTTCAATTTTTGTGCTAGATCTTTATACCCACTATTTCGCAATAAAACATCAATACAAACAGATTGATTAGGCTCTCCCCTTTTGATCACGATAGCTAGCATGGTGTTTTCCGGATCAGTATTTTGTTCAATGATTCGTCTGTCCTCCACTAATATCACTAACTCTGTCATCATTTGATCCAAAATATCACTGAAGTCTACTTTGGTATCTACAATCGTATACATTAACACTTTAAAAATGAATATTATATACAATAGACAAAATTAAATAAGAAAATGTGGTCACAGGTGTTAATGATACAGATATTCATCGACTAAATGACAATGCAGGTCATTGCAATGCCTTATTTGCCGGTAATTAGCAAAATGGGATGCTTTAAAACTCACTGTTATCAGAAGATATGAAACGGTTCAAAAAAGAAAAAAAATACAAAGTCTTGGTTCCTACTTGATTGAACAAAATCGATAGAAAACCAAATGAAGTATGACATCAATAGAATTATCATTGTTTTGGTCACATTCATTAATTATTTGTTTACAAGACTTTGGACAAGAGGGAGAACTTAATAATAAGATTTACTTCCGGAGGAATATATTGATTGAGTGTATTTGATAAATCCTTTCGAAGTTTTGGGCTCTCCAGGCATTTAACCTTCGTTGCTTATTTAAAATTTCAATTTTATTCAGTCGAGTGTACCTGATTAATTGTGTGCGTACATTTTAATGTATGACTTCGTTATTTTTGATGAGTTATTGTGCATGTTTTCGGACTTATGAAAGTCAAATAAAGAATGTGACATGTTTAAAGACGTTTGTGTGAGCTCAACTCACCACTGACATGGGACATGGTATTAACAAAAAGCAAAAGTAAAAACGGTAAAATCCAACGGAAATTGCTTAACACCAATTGTCATTAAGGACAAAAAAATGAGAATATTCAATGTAATTGTATAAGTTTAGTTGTGTATAATATTTGCATTAATGAGTATTCAAATAAATGTTTCAACTTCCCTTTTTTATTAAGTGTATATAATTCTCTTTGACATAACATGAACAGCATGCTTACATGATTTGTATAACAAAGAAGACTGCTATTGAGATAACAATCCAGCAGAGACTTTGATGAAAGAAACATTTCACATTTGGAAGTCCACAAAAAAATTTGATCTGAGCAAAAGGGCAAATATTCCCTAATCAAATTTCATATCATACAATTATAAACTATCGATGAAGTTGGTACATGATATTTATATCTTTACTGAGGCCACCGATAAACAATGAATAACTAATCTACATGTATGGGGTTGATATAAA
This sequence comes from Mytilus trossulus, assembly GCF_036588685.1. Taxonomy (NCBI): domain Eukaryota; kingdom Metazoa; phylum Mollusca; class Bivalvia; order Mytilida; family Mytilidae; genus Mytilus; species Mytilus trossulus. Next base: position 67,439,918 of record NC_086383.1, read on the forward strand.
AAAAAGAAGATGTGGTACGATTGCCAATGAGACAACTCTCCACAAGAGACCAAAATGACACAGAAATAAACGACTATAGGTCACCGTACATCCTGCAATAATGAGCAAAGCCCATACCGCATGGTCAGCTATAAAAGTTAATGCCCTGAAATGACAATGTAAATATTCAAACGAGAAAAACTAATGGCCTTATTTATATACAACTAGAGCCTGTGTCGCTCACCTGTTACTGTATTTACTGATGTCGGCCATCTTGGTTGGTAGGCGGGGTCATTAGACACTTTTTGTTTAAAATAGATACCCTTAGAAATGATAGTTTTTAGAAAAGAAGATTTTTGTACAAGTTACAAAAATGACGAAAAGTTATTCAATATTGACAATAAAGGACAATAACTCCTTAAGGAGTACTCTGACAATTTTGGTCATGTTGACTTATTTGTAGATCTTACTTTGCTGAACATTATTGCTGTATCCTTTAAGCTGTATTGCTTTCGGAATAAAGTATTATTTATTACAGTTTATCTAGATCTCTATCTATAATAGTATTCAAGATTATAACCAAAAACTGCAAAATTTCCTTAAAATTACCAATTTTAGGGCAGCAACCTATAGACATATAGATCTTATTCTGATGGACATTTAAATCTTGAAATTTTTGCCCTAAATGTCTTCGTGTCAAAGATATAAAGCAAAAACTGCATTTAACCACTATGTTCTAATTTTAGCCATGTCGGCCATTTTGTTTGGTAGGTCATTTTGAAGGTGGGGTCATCAGATTTTTTAAAACTATATACCACAATTATGATTGTGGCAAAGTTAGTTTAAATTTGGCCCAGTAGTTTCAGAGAAGAAGATTTTTGTAAAAGTTACAAATAATGACGAAAAAAATTGTTAAAATAGACTATAAAGGGCAATAACTCCTTAAAGGGTTGACTGACTATTTTGGTCATGTTAACTTATTTGTAGATCTTAATATCTGTCTGTATTCTGTATTTGTATTTCCCACTTGTGAAATTAGGATGGGTACGTCACAGATTCCTTTCGGCTATTATGTGACGGGTTGGTCTGCGCACAATTAGTCGCGCTTGCTGAGGATTGCTGATTTAAACTTCTCGGTGTGGCGCACACTACTGAGTCTTCCAGATGGTTCCAGTTTATTGCAGTGCCCACAAAAAGAGAGTTCTTGTATTGTTCTGTCTTACTGGTTGGAACTATGACCGCACGTTTGTTGTTACGGACTTGGTGGTCTATAATATTTTTTGTTACAAAGTTATATATATGTTGTTGCTTTGATTTGTCTCTTTGGTCTGTGAAATTTGATTAAATCGTCGGGAGGAAGCGCTGGTATCTTCCCCTCAGCCACTTTGAAAAAGAATATCAGTCGTTGTTGTTAGCGTCTTGATTGTAATGACGGGAGTTTAAGTTCTTTTAGCATTTTTGTCATACATCCTTCCTCTCTTGATTTATAGTCTTTGGTAATGAATGTAGCACCTCTCTTTTGTATGGATTCTAGTTTGTCATTGTCTTTTTGGGTATATGGGTCCCAAATAATTGATCCATACTCCATAATCGATCGTATGAGAGCTATATATGCTGTTTTACGGCATTCATTAGGACAGTGTTGTAGTTTCCTTCTAAGGAATCATAGGGTAGAACTGGCTTTGTTACATGTATTTGTTCTTTCCATTTAAGATCTTCTTGTATTTGGAGTCCTAGGTATGGGTTGGATGACACTTGTTCAAGCGTGTGGTTGTTAAGGTTGTAAAATCGCTGACTTTTACTTTTCAGGATAAGCATAAAACATTTTTTGGCGTTGACGCGCATACCCCAGTCGTCGGCCCGTTTTTCTAGTGATTTGAGATCCTCTTGTAGTTTGTTATGGTCATTTTGGTTTTTGATTTCCCGGTAGAGCAAACAGTCGTCTGCAAATAGTCGTACTGATGAGTTTACTGCCTCTGGGAGATCATTTATGTGACACAGGAAGAGGATGGGTCCTAGTACCGTTCCTTGGGGGACTCCGGATTCAACTGAAGCATTTCTTGAGTTTTCTCCATCAAGTTGGACTCGTTTTCTTTCGGTTAGGAATGAAGTTAGCCATTTGTTGATATTTCCTCTAATTCCATATTGGTCTATGTTGTGCAAGAGTCTATCATGAGGTACTGTGTCAAACGCTTTTGAAAAATCCAGAACCGCAATATCTACTTGGTTTCCTTTATCGTAGGATTGTAGCATATCATGGATTGTAATGGCAAGTTGGGTCTCACAGAAATATCCAGATCTAAAGCCGTGGTGTAGTGATGTTTATACATTATGCTTTTCCAGATGTTTAAGTATATGACGGCATATGATGTGCTCAAGTAGTTTACATGGTACTGGTGTCAATGAGACTGGCCTGTAGTTTTCGGCCGCATGTCGGTCTCCCTTCTTAAATATGCTAGAGATGTTTGTATTTCTCCAATCCTCTGGTAGTGAACCACTGTCTAGTGAGAGCTGGAATATGAGTGTTATTATTGGTGCCAGATGTTCGGCACATTGTTTTAGTACTCTGTTTGGTATGTTGTCAAGACCTGATGTTTTAGATGGGTTGACTCTCTGTAGCAGCTTTTTTACTCCTTCTGATCTGATGGCTATTTGATGTATAGAGTCTTTTACCCTGATGTTTGTTTTGTGTAGTGTTTTAGTTGTTCCTTTTGTGAAGACGGACGCAAATTGCTCCAGTAGAGTTTGCGCCTTCTCCTTACTGTCGTTTATGAGCTGTCCATGTTTCTTTAGTGGTGCAACTTATGTTGTCCTGTTTCCTTGACTTAACATACTACCAGAAGGGTTTTGTGTTGTTCTTATTCATTCCTTCAATTATAGCGTTGTTAATATAATTGTTTTCTGCTTTCCTTATTTCCCTTTTGCATGTTTTTTGGAAATGGCGGTAGTTTGTCCATGATTTTGTTCTTTTGGCCTAGTTACACAAGTTTTTTTTTCAGCATCTTTTTGATCTTTTGTGTTATCCATGGGAGTCTGTTGTTGGACTATTTTTGATGGTATGTTTTTATCAAGGCTGGCAAATAGGTGTTTCTTGAACATCAGCCATGCTTCCTTGACATTTTGGTTGTTTTGGATACTGTTACTTATCTGTGATAAAAGTGAATCTAGATCTTTATTCACTTCATCCCAGTTGGCTCTTGCCCAGGTGTAGACTTTCCGAGGATTAGATTTGTAGTAGAAAGGTTTGATGTCTGTATCAGTGATGATGATTGCAGGGTTAGAAATACCTGGTATGTTTGTTGATGTTTTCATAAGTGACGGGTTTGTTGTGAATACAAGGTCCAGTAGGTTGTTTTCCCTTGTTGTTTCTTCGTGGAATTGTGTAAGGCCAAATTGAGTTGTGATGTTTACGAGTTGTTTTTGAACTTCTGGATCTTGAGCATCTTTCCTAATGGTGAGGTTGTCCCACATTATGTCTGGGCAGTTGAAATCGCCTGCAAGTATGATGTTACTGCTTTTGTTCTACTCTGTGATTTTTTCCAGGGATTTTTCTAGTTCTTCTAGTTGGGCTTTTTTTCTATGAGGCATGTTGAATGAGCCGATGATTAGGTCTTGGGCTGTTTTTAGTTTGAGCTTTACCCAATTTCACATTTTGTTATGTATTGTGGTTGTTCAGTACTAATCATGTTGTTGTGGAATAAGATGAATACTCCTCTTTCTAAGGTACCCCGGACATTCCTGAATGATGTGTAATTATCAGGGAATACTTCAGCTGATTTTATAGCATCTTTAGTTGGATTAATTCCGGGTTTTACCCCTTTTAGCCAAGATTCTGTGCCAAAAATAATATCTGGCTTTGTGTATTATATTGTTGTTCTGAATTCCGAGGTTTTATCTTTGATGCTTCTGCAGTTTACCGTCATGATTCTGAGGTTTCTTTTATTGATGATGTTAAAGGGTGGTGATGTTGTGTCCTTTACGCTGTTTCTTGTACTGTTTACAACTGCCCGTTTTTTAGTTATTGATTTGTCTTTTGGACTGCTTGTTACAAGTGGACTAAATGATGAAGAAAAGGAGTCCATAAAGCTGAGGTATGTTGTTAGAGGTTCGTAATAGCTTATGTTTTCAATCTCGTATGCTCCCCAAGGGTGACTGGGGTATAGAAATATGGTCACTTGGTCTTCTCCCGACCGGCAGTAAAACGCTTGCCGAAGTGGGGCGTCCGTTTGGCTGTGCGGGATGTATCAAGTTTGCAGTCACGTCCGGTCAGAAGGGGGACGTTAAATCCGACGCCTCGTGTAAAGAGAGTGCCACGCTCTTTGCACGTTAAGAACCCTTGAAACAACTCTCTGAGGGGTCCGTAGGTGGCCTGTTGCAAGGCAAAATGTCTGTCCCTATCCACTATACCCTCTTTTTCCGGTGGCAGTCCAAATTTCTCCGACCATCATCCCAGATGGCCTCTGTTATATCAACCTACCAATTGTATTCGTTGTGAACTTGTTCTCGTCCTGAATATGCATGAAATATTTGCCACTGGACGTTAAGCAACCAACAATCAATCAATCAATCAATCTCGTATGCATGGTAAGTAAATGAGGATACATTTAGGCTGTCACATTTGCAGCACATCCATTGCACGTTTGACTTTTGTAGAAGTTCGTAATCTGTCGTGCACAGTTTGGTGCTTGAGCGGTGGTGCCATATGCTGCAACAATCGCAACATACTCCCTCTATCTGTTGACCATGTAACGGGTCTTTTACATACACCACATGGGAAGACATTTGCTGTTTTTGGACCTGGATTTGTTTCAATGTCACCTGATAGTAGTATGATGAGCAGTGCTGTTGTTAAATTTTGCCTTGCATGTATTGGTAATGATATTGGCCGTCTTCTGCTATGATGTAATTTCGGGTTTAGTAGTTGACTAGATTTTGTTTTGTTGACCCTGTATGTGCATTTATGATATGCAGAGCTAATGAGCTGGCTAGGAAAAGCCTGATAATATACTTAGCATTATTGCTGTTTACAGTTTATCTCTATCTATAATAGTATTCAAGATAATAACCAAAAACTGCAAAATTTCCTTAAAATTACCAATTTTAGGGCAGCAACCCAACAACAGGTTGTAGGATTCATCTGAACATTTGTGAGGTTATAGATCTTATTTTGATGGACATTTAAATCTTGAAAGATTTGCCCTAAATGTCATAGTTTCAAAGATATAAAGCAAAAAATGCAGTTTACCACTATGTTCTAATTTTAGCCATGTCGGCCATTTTATTTGACAGGTGGGGTCATCGGACACATTTTTTTAAAACTATATACCACAAATATGATTGTGGCCAAGTAAGTTTACATTTGGCCCAGTAGTTTCAGAGAAGAAGTCATGTTGACTTAATTGTAGGTCTTATTTTGCTGAACATTATTGCTGTATACAGTTTATCTTTATCTATAATAGTATTCAAGATAATAACCAAAAACTGCAAAATTTTCTTAAAATGACCAATTCAGGGGCAGCAATCCAACAACAGATTGTCTGAAAATTTCAGGGCAGTTTCTTGACCTGATCAACAATTTTACTCCCCGTCAGATTTGCTCTAAATGCTTTGGTTTTAAAGATATAAGCCAAAATATACATTTTACCCCTGTGTGTTTTTTTAGCCATGACAGCCATCTTGGTTTGATGGCCAGGTCATCGGACACATTTTTTAAACTAGATACTCCAAGGATGATTGTGGCTAAGTTTGGTTAAAGTTGACCCAGTAGTTTCAGATTTTTGTAAGTTTACGGACGACGGACGCAGGACGACGTACGCCAAAGTGATGAGAAAAGCTCACTTGACCTTTTGGGTCAGGTGAGCTGAAAATGAATGACACATTATAAAACTGTTATCAACAGTTAAAACGTCTTTTTATATATAACTTGTTTACCCATCTCTAATTTCTAACATTTTCTATAATTTGCTCCTTCTTTTGTACTAAATAATATTGCTTTGGCAATTGCTAAACTTTTATTATTTTTTTTTCAAATATATGGAAACATATTTTTTAGATAAATAACATCAAAATAAACAGGAATGAAATTGACAAAGATACAGCAGTTTGTAGGAACTATTTGGAATAGAGACCTGTACTAATAATTTTAACTTTAGATATAAATGTATTGTATATTTCATAGCTTCTTGTTATTTTTTAAATGTGATTGAAACTAATTTGAGTATTGAATCTATTAGGTTGTTTTTGTCTTGGTGTCACAAAATGGAACACAAATGCATATCAGTTTAAATGTAACCTTACCTGCTGCACTAGGGTCAAACTGTATTTGTTCCTGTAGAATAAGTGAAGGATACGATTTAGAGTTTAAAACAGGAGTGCACATGCGAAATGAATTGCCTGCTTTACTATTATTTTTTGTTGATAGTCCTACAAGCACCACATTAACTTTACATGATTCAGGAAAATGAAGTCAAGGTCGTATACATTAACCCTTAAATACATATACACCAAATGTTATCTTCCATACACTAAATATAGTTGACCTATTGCTTATAGTATAAAAGAAACATATCAAACCATGCAAACTTTTTATTGACCAATAATCTATGAAAATGAGGTCAAGGTCAAATAAACCCTGTCAGAAAGATATGTTCACCTTAAAATCATTACATTGACATATTGCTTATAATATCTAATAAACAAGCTTACAAATGAAACTTGACATTGCTCATTAGACCATACAAATGTAGTGCCGGTCAGATGATACCTGCCAGACAGATATATACACATTACAATAATTACATACGCCAGATGTAGTTGACCTATTTTTTGTAATGCAAGAAAAACAGACCAAAACACAAAACTTAACACTGAGTAATGAACCTTGAAAATGAGGTCAAAGTAAAATAAAACGTGCAGATTAACATTGTAAGACACTTCCATACACCAAATATAGATGACAACTTGCTTGTAATTTAAGACAAATAGACCAAAACACAAAACCTTGATTAGAAAACGAGGTCAAGGTAAAATGCTTAATGTCAGGCTGCCAAACTCATTGTAAAATATTTCTATACACCAAATATAAGTAACCTATTGCATACAGAATTGTAAAAAAATCTTAAATACAAAAACTGAACTTAATCCACTGCACAAAACGAAGAAGGGTAAGATGACAGCTGCCATTTGAACATATACAACTCCTTATATACACCACATAGTAGAACTATTACTCATAGTATCTAAGATATGTACTCTACCACAAAAACTTAATCTTGTTACCTGATTCATGACATGATGTTGAGGTCAAGTGAAAACTGTATGACAGCCATTAGAACCTAACAAGCTATGCACAAACAAACGAACGGACGCACATACACATGCCAGTATACCCCTAGGTATGGCATACAAATAGATGTCACTATTATGTAAACTGTCCACTGTTAAAGTTTGGAATCACTGTTTAAATTTTCAATCACTATCATTGAAACTCCAGGCATTGAAACAATACTAAAAGTCCTGTGTAAAGTAATCCCTATATATTATGTAAACATAAATGATAGGCATGACAGTGCCTTGTAATTTACTAGAAGCACTAACCATTCATCTAGACATATTTTACAAAATTGATAGAGACCACCAATAACCTAACCTATACGAACTTTGACGCCCGTATATGACACGGAAACCAGGCGTAAAAATCATACTTTATCCTGGCGGCATTGCAGTGTTTACAAAATGCATGTCCAGGCGTCAACCAGGCGTAAACCAAAGAGCCAAATTTTGAGAAATGTCCCATGATCCTTTAAACAAAGCATTATGGGTATTTCTATTTACGCCATACCAACAGTTTTACGCCCGTAAGAAAACTTACACCTGGCTTATTTCAATTTACGCCAGGTTTACAGCTTTTTTATACGCCCGTAAGGACTACAAATGTATGTTTCCTGCTCCCTTACGCTTGGATCTAGACACTTAACTACCACTTACGCCTGGTTTACGCCTTATTTCCAGGCATAATACACCTTATAATTTCGTACGGGAAGTGTTAAATTGACAATTTCAGGTCAAAATTAGGTTGCTTATTAATTTGCTGCACATTGTATTTCAAGATTATATACACAAATGAATCGAATTGTTAGTCCTCAAATGGACACAGAAAAGGAAAACTCAAAAAGAAATTCCGTTATCAATGAAAAGAAAAACTAAATTCAGTTATAAGTTATAAACGGAAAACCAGGAAATTAATTTGTAAAACGATTCCTTCTAGATACTAGTTTTGATCATACACAAGCATATGTCCACGTTTGGTACAAACATGACAAATCCAGGATAATTTGTTTAAAACTTCAACCATAGAGTGAATAAAGTTTTAGCTAGCAGAGAAGTCAATCCATTAGTAAAATACGTATACATAGGAATTTAGTTGTACAAAATTTACTTCTAGATACTATCTTCTGATCATAATCAAGATTTAGTCAAAATTTCTTAGAAATCTGACATGGTTCAAGATAGTGATTAAAAAATAACCACAAAGTGACTATTTGTGCACGCGGCAGATCAGGACAGCATAATGCCTGGATCACTATGGCTCCCTTTTGCGACAAATGTCAAAGGCTCGACAAAAATAAGAGTAAATTTAAATTAAAAGTGCATGAGAAGGGATGGGTAAAATATGAAGAAATTCCACACTGCAGAGAATTGTTTGAACTTTCAAAGATCCAAAGAAAGGAAGGTATGCGAGTGGAAAGGGTTTAATATAAGTTGCAAAACTTGTTTCCCAATCAACTATAAATAAATATTTTCAAACTAAGAAATGAAGATATAAGATGCACAGTGACATCAGGAACATTGAACTAGATTTCGATTTCGATAGAATTAACTTTAATATGTTGTTTTGCTAACAAGAGAAGGTCTTTTGAACATAATTAAAACACTGTCGTGTAATGCTATAACTCCTTTAATGTTATCCAATTGTTATGGATTCCTTTTGCTGTATACGATATGCTGATATATTATACATGTTATAGTATTTGATAATAATTCTAAATACTGAAATAATTCAACTTAAGATTTCAGATTAAAACACATAAAGTAGAGAAAAAAAAAGAAAATAATCAACTAACGCTCTTTCATGAGTAATATAGTAATTGTCATGCAGAGAAGGTGTCAGATCTTGATATAAAGTAGAGGATCATAGAAAAGATTTAAGAGCGACCTATGCTAATTGGTAACAATAAATTGTATAGCCCTATTTAGCAAACAAAAAAAGAGTATATGTGTCAATTTTGAGAAAGAATTTAAATTTTCCATTGCTGATGGATCTCCAATGACGTTTTTTTTCATCAATGTCATTGATGATAGTTAAAAGTTTTATGACATGCACATTATAATTGAATATATCATGAATTTTTCAAGGTTTTTTATCGAATCTTACAATAGGAATAGTTAAATCAAAATATTGCCTTTTCGATATAGAATGTTGACAATATAATGTTATTTCCTCTGTAGAAACTTGCAATCAAATGTGTCAATTAGGTGTTTAAAATCACTTACCATTGATGCCTGTTTGTGTTGATTTGACCATTCGTCAAGGAACAAGTGTTTAATTTGACATGTATCACATTGATATGATGTTATAGGCTCTTTCATGAATTTGTTTGGTCCTATCACATTCTTTGGCTCAGTAAGTCCACATTCCCAGGTTTTCTCAAATTTTACATTTGACATTTTGAATCTTGTATGCATAATGGTGTTTAATTCCTCTGTCACAAAGTCGGCAATGTATTTGTACAAACCTTTTAAAATGTCTTCTCCAAATTCCCAAACCTGAATCTGAATAATATTTGGATATGTCATTACAAGTAATTTTCTATATTTTGTTGCATCTTGTAATTCAAAGACAGCAGTGCTTTTAAAAAGAGCAATTTGTCTTTCCTTCTGTCCAGTGACAACCCTCTCTGCAATGTTATATTTTCTGCTAAGTGAAGCAATCAAATGATTATGAAGATGTGGAGGTAGAAATATAAATTTGAAACACATCCAAGTTGATCTTTTACCATTATCTTTTGTCACATTAAACATTTCATGAATATCAATCTCAGGTTCTGCTTTAATCATGCAAGGTACATAGTAGTAAGGCATTTTTTTGGCACCTTCTGATTTGTTTGAACGTATAATGATATCAAATTTCTCCATTACTTTCAGGATATAGTCTTTATGATCATACAAAATGGTTGTCTCTTTTTTAAATATATCTTCTAACACCTCATTATTCAATTTGCCTGTTTTGTAAAATTCATTCCACTTCTTTTGATTCTTAGTACTAGCTTGGAATTTCTTTGCTGTAACAATACATTTAAAAGCATCAGACAGCCATTGTGTATCTAAAATAATATTATCTGGGAGATCCCCGAAATAAACTAAAGATCGGAGTTCATGGTGAAATTCCAGATATAATTGCAATTCTTTCTCACTTAATGGCATTGGTGTATTGGATGAAATGGCCTTAATTGCATCATAGGAAATGATTGGTAACTCTTCTTTCTTTTTTTGAAGTTCTTGTTCCAGTTGAATGAATTTTAACGGATATTTTATGTTCCAGGTTCTCATTCCTCTGGCTAAGTTAAGAATGTTATGTCGGATCTGCTGAAATACAATGCATTCATCGTCTTTATTGGAAATGAAGTGCTCACACCTTACATGATCACGTTCATCATTCGCCAGTTCATTTGTGTACTTTAACAGATTTTCTTTGCATGCAATCTCAATCTTTCTCTAATTAAAAACAAAACATGTAACATTAAATAATTTTTTTCAAATATTGAAAAAAACAGTTGCTGCATCTGTATGTTACAAGTGTCCACCATTTCATATTATATCTGGGTTTTTTTTATTATAAATTTGCTTTATTTTCTACACGATAGGAAAATTCGAATGAACAGGCCCAAGACCACAATTAATTACCCCGCTTTTCGTTGTCCACGAATATAGTTCCTTTTAAATATAGAGTGTATTTTTCCTTAATTTTTTTTTCTTTCTCTTCCTCACTCATTTCATAGATTTTTTTTTGTGGAAATGAAAGAAGAGAGGTAAAATTAAATTTTGGATGTTGTATTTAAACTGATTTTGATATGGAATGAGTGATTAGGCCAAGTGCAAAAAGGTCATATTTACAGTTTTCGGAACCTCTCTTGACTTGTCAATAGGGGTATGGATGTGTATTGGCTAAATTTGTAAAAGTGATTGCGTCAATCTTTCTGAATTTTGGATTTATATTTGGACTAAGACTATACATTACACATAAAAAATTTGACAAAAGTGCATGGTGCAATTTTTTTAATGATACAAAACGTTATAAAGAACTGATAGAGGAATTAGTTGTGGTCTGTGGCCAACAAGGGTAATGAGAATGGCAGTAATGGTATTACATCAAGTTTGACATGAATATTTGTTTAATTACCTACAAAAAGGGCATACTATTTCTTTCTTGGATATATATTTAAGGTGTTTAAATCAAATCTAAAAAAAACTTTAACTAACATTTTAAAACTGTTAAATAGTATTTAAAATAAGGAGTCAACTGTAGATTTCAGCCATGTTGACTTGATCCCATCCTGCTGTCAGATCCTTTTTGCTATTTAAAAGTTTCTGTTTATCTATTATAAGTATGGAAATAATATTAAAGAAAATTAAAATAATAAAACATAGTCATCAAAGGACAATAACTTCTACAACATACTGTCTGACAGTTTTATCGTAAATAAAAGCCTTTTATTTTCAACATTTTACCACTATCAGATTTTCTTAAAATAGGTTTTCAAAATTAGAGGCAAAAATTGCAGTTCACCCCTTATATTCTTCCTTCCACCATGTTTGCAATCTTGGTTGGCAGACCAGATCATCAAATAAATTAATTCCACACTTCATACAAAATGTATTTTTTTACCCGTAAGAAAATACAAAAAGAACTTAGATTGGTATACTAGTAATTCCACTTGAACATAATAAAGTAATCCCTTAAAAACAAGAACAAACACTACAGTGACTAAATAATTTACAATGTGTAAACATGATATACCGTGTCTGTTTCCGAGGTCACAGCATCTTTCCATGTGCCAACAATAACTACTGGTGGATCATTATCACCCAACGGTTTCTTGTCCATGTTGTCAGACGTATTTGTTCTCTCTTCCAGTCTACTGTAGCAATGTATTGAGTTAATCCATAGTCTGAATAAGGCTACAAAGTCAAAGAACAAATATTTCATATAATAATTTATGAAAAGTTCCTACTAATTATGACAACGGAAGTTTTAGGATATCAATTGTATACAAATCATAAATCGATTCAGAAGATACAAATCAAAGTAATAAATTAAACAGCAGCTGAAGGCATGGCATGATATAATATTTTCCTGAAATTCTCGCAAATATTACACATCATGGTACTGTATTATCAGCTTCGGTATTGCTTTAAACAATTTAAAACAAATAATTGTGCAAAAGGAATATATAGGTGAATCTCTTAACAAACAGACTATACAATGTGTTTAGATATAGGAAGATGTAGTGTGAGTGCCAATGAGACAACTCTCCATCCAAATAACAATTTATAAAAGTAAACCATTATAGGTCAATGTATGGCCTTCAACACGGAGCCTTAGCTCACAACGAACAACACGCTTTAAAGGGCCCCAAAATTGCTAGTTTAAAACCATTCAAACGGGAAAACCAACTGTCTAATCCATATAAAAAAAACGTGAAACGAGAAACACGTAAAAATTACATAAACAAATGACAACTACATCAGATTGTATATTGGTATTTAATGAAACATTTTATGTGTGTATTGTTTAAATACTGCTCTGCTATCATGATCTTTTTAAAGGCATTAAGTTGTAAACTTCAACCAGAATACTTGAGAAATTATAAAACGCTTTCGTGCTTTAATAGTGGTAATTTCTAAAACTTAATATTAACACCTGAATCAGGTAGTATAACTTCTGTTTACCAACTTAATTTACTAATATTTTATTTTGCACTATTTTATATATGTTTGACACCATTGTCTGTCTTTGTTGATGTAGTGAAATACAGTTTTATATATTAATGACAATCTAGCATGTTTATTTGGGATTTCAACATGTTAAACAATTTTCATACGGTCCCTGACATTAAGAAATTCCAATAATTCCATTAGACAACTTAACCAAAACTCTTAGTAAGTTAAGACATTATCTGATAGTGGAAATCTTGAAATCAATAATATGATCCCTGTCAGACATGCATTATTCACTAATTTAAAAGGATTACCATTTATTAAAATTAAATTCAAAAGTTTAAATGTGATTTTTAAATAGATTGTTGCAGGTATGTTGCACTTTGTAAATACAGCTGTTTCTCAAACCACGCCTCTTTTGGAATATTCATAGACAATTAATTTCGTTTACATATTGGTTCCCAGTTATGCTCTCTGTGTTGCATCTCACAGAGACATAACTTGGGACTGTTACCCGTAAATACACATTTGTATATTGTTGATATTGAAATCTGTCATAACCTTACAGTTGCGGTAGGTGTAGTTGAGAGTTAGTTTAAACTTTGAGAAATTCAGGGCATAAACACGTTGAAAATATGCCGCACAGCCCTATATTTTGACCTTTGATAAAAAATTCGGTGCATATGAACTTTCATTCCTAGGATATGATTGTTTTCAAAACTTCATAGTAAAAGTGGTAGAGTTTAAGCCGTAAAAGGAGTTCCTATGGGGAATTGCATTGTCAATGTTTACAGAAATGTAACCTACAATAAAGTAATGGAAATCCAACTCTTGATTCGCTTTTTCAGATATGTGATATTCAATTCAAAATGCATACTGTTGGTCATAATCAAAGTTGTTAACCACGGTTAAGACAAACTTATGATATGACAAATGATATTAATATGATTAATATGATAAATATTAATACCAATAGTCCGGCCGATCGGTGAAAAAAATCCTCAAATAATGAGGAAAGCACCAAATTTTGCATGATGGTACATTTTGGTGTACTGAGCAATATTAGCTATGGACCCATCCTCAAAATTCAATATGGTGGCTAATTTCAAGATGGCCGCCATACATTCTAAAATATTTTCAAGTATTGCACAAACCACAGTGGATTTGATGCAGGAAGCACAAAATTCAACATATTTGAATGATTGGTGTACTTAGCAAGATTTTTTGTTTTGATCTATCTTTGAAATTCAAAATTACGGCTATTTTCAAAATGGCCGCCTTGAAAAAAATGCAAATATTCATTATTGAGAATTGACTTGAATTTAAATATTTCATTAAAGTATAGTGTCATTTAGTCTCTATTCCAGTTCTGTCCTTTCCATGGCTTGTCGTTTCATATACAAAGTAGTAGCTTTCATAAAAAGCTGCAGTATTAGCTTTCATTAAAAAGCTGCAATATGTTTTGTCTTAGGTCACACATTAAAGCTGTGGTTTGAGATTTATCTGCCGTAAGATATTATTCATTGCCTATCTTATTTCTTGGTTTGCAATATATTGCAATTTGAGATATACTGTGATTTGAGAATAGTATTACCACAAATCAGTGAAATGGCAGGAATTGAGGACAAGAAGGACAAGAATATTGAAACGGCAGAAACTGAATCACTTGGGGATATGGAGCAAACCCAAAACTGAAGACACTTTAACAGAGGACAACTCAGAAATGACTATTACAAGAAGTACCAAGAATTTCTAGCAGATAGGAAATATAAAGCTCAAAGAACAGCTGAGATTGACCGCTATATAAAACAGAGCGACACACGAATTGATAAAAATATGTTTTGGTCTCATAGCGATGCAAGCTGAATAGTAAAAGGCAATGAATGTTAATAATGAATAGATGGGAGCAATATATCAGCAACTTCAGCAGTCTGAAACCAGGATAGACAACAAGGCTAGTGGTAAGCGCTTGGTGGAATTGATAGTCAGACTATGAGAAATTCAATGCTGTGGTACGACGGTTGGACGACCTACACAACAGAGGAAGGAGACACAGTTCAATTTAAAAGTGCATTTAAACAACAGCGTCCTTTCCAAAAATGGCATCTGTTGTAAGTGAATTCGTGGAGAAGCGGAATAAAGAATTAAAAATTCCTGCAATGGACACATCAGCTAAGCAAAAATTTGACCTTAGCCAGTACAACACCAAAAGTACATAACGAACTCTCTGCTTTGGGTCTTTCCCCAATTAGTTCACAGAAACCATCAAGCAAATCAAAACCTAAAGCCGAAGTACTATGAAAGGGTCCTTTGTCAAGTTCCTTCAATGCTGACTGCAGTGCCTACTACCAGTATCATCCCTGTCGAGTCAATGGCAAATCCTCCTCCTCTCACATTTATTACTCCAATTATGATAAGATCATCAGCTCCTAGAACTCAAACAGGCTTGCCACAACAGCAAGCTGACTCCACTGACCGATCCAGGAAAAGGCAAAGGAAAACAAAAGAGAGTGGCATCAGCTCTTCTTCA
Source organism: Mytilus trossulus (assembly GCF_036588685.1). NCBI lineage: Eukaryota > Metazoa > Mollusca > Bivalvia > Mytilida > Mytilidae > Mytilus > Mytilus trossulus. The sequence goes on from NC_086383.1 coordinate 67,455,423, forward strand.
GACTCCTATGTGGAGAGGGAATATACACGATGGGACGAAAATTCTGGTGCAAGGAACATGAGCCGAAGCTCACAGCTCCCATAAATCCAAATATTCAATAGAAGGGTATCAATGACTTGGGAGGCGTTCATTTACCAATTTGAACGGACTGCCAGTAGACGACAATGGGAAAACAGGGCACAGGTGTGTAGTTTCTTTGATTGCCTGGCCAGTGTTGCCTAGGAGTACTCTCCCAAAGTAAACACAAATAATGATTTAAAGGCCTTAAGAAAAGCATTGAAGCAGCTTGAAAGACATTCAGACCAGATTGGAACCGAATCATTCCTCTGAGGATGTAATGATAAAAATTATGTAAGGCATATGACAGAGAGGAACCCTGAAACGATCAACAAGGCGTTTAAACAATTGAAAACCTCAATATCCAACAAGATGGCGATATATAGACCAAAAAGTGCCCATCAGCATTCGGCAAGTCTTCTTTGCTGATTTCACAGTATCACCGACCGATAAAGGGAATATGAGCAGTCATTAATGATTTGGAAAATGAGGTGCGTAACATCACTAAAATTGTCACAAAACTAGCTGGTGTCATGCTTTTAACTAATCAGCGTAACCGTGGATTGGCCGATCAATATAACCTGGGGTCTTCTGATCAATGTAATCGTGGAAGATCACCAGACCAATGGAAGATCAGCTGATAAATATACACTTGGAAGATCCCCATAGCAATATAATCGCGGTAGATCGCCAGATAGAAATATATTCAAGTGTAATGCCTATCGACCGCAACCCCCCCCCACTAAGCCAGAGATGATAAAGTCACTAATTACAACGGTCGGCATCTCCACAGACAAACTACAGAAATCTCGTTATTTCAGGCAACGGTCACCTTCACCAGGATACAGAGCAAATCAAAGCACAACCCAAACAACTGAGTCTTTTAACAACAACGGATCGGACCACTAGGCTAACGCTCGACTCCCAAGTTTATTTGCCATGAAACATAATCTACTGACAAAACCAGACAGAGGCCCACGTCCTCGTTCGATATTGTCATCAAGACTAAACATTAGAAAAAGCCTAACAGTACGAGGTATTATATCTGATCAGAATGTGGACACTGTTGCAACGATAACATTAGTGGATGAGAAATCATTTCCAGTAGATATTGAAGATTCGGAGACCGTAACGATACGTGGTTTGGGTGAACAGCTAATTACTGGGAAGATTATAAAGAACACCTCTCTCGACATTGATAGAGTAAACATACAATGGGATATATGCAAAGCGCCCTAAATAGACAATGTTATACTTGGGCTAGATATTTTGGACACACTGGGTGCAGTTATAGATCTGAGTACTCCCACACTTAACATGAACAACAGAGTAATAAATGCGGCATCTCTTTACAGTGTAGGAGATATTTCAACTTAGCAAGTTTGCATTAAACAAACAATCACAGTGCCGCCAAACTCTGAAATGACTATTACCATTAAAACTAAAAGAAGTGCTGACCAGGAGTTCATTTAAGAACCATGCCCGCTAACTAGTTGGAAAAGGTAAGGCTTGTCCCTTAATCATTTTAACCAATGGCAATCGTCACATCCGCCTGAAGAAAGCTTCATCCATACTGGATCATAGAATAATTTGACGATATTCTGGGTACGACAGATGAAAACCTGATAAGTGACGTAAGACATGGCATTGACGAGACACTAGACAAGGTGCCATCGGCACTGCCTCAAAGGTCAGATAGTTAACTAATATGCAACCACATTTAACCGACCTATATCAATGTTCAATCGACTCACTTCAACTTATTTCATTCCAACCATTAAAACTGAAAGCGATTACAGAACAATTACGATAACATCTTACATATTGATTAACGTTTTGATTTTCATTATTTGTTTTTGTATATGCAGTCATATTTGCAAATATATGCCTTCTAGAAAAAACCAAACTATGTTATTTATATCTAAAAATAAATTGATAACAAATTCAAGAACATGAAGACCATTTTTAAGGATCATTACTTTAATTTCAGAAATTATTTAAAATACCTTGCGGACAATAAATGATATTTATAACGTTTTTTCCGCCATCTTGAAAATGGCAGACATATTTGATTTTTTTGAGTGGGTCCATAGCTAAAATCAAAGTGTATACTACCAAGAACTACTGTGCAAAGTTTCATGCTTTCCTCATCAAGTGAGCAATTCTGCTCTATATCTGCACCAATCGGCCGGACTATAAATAATATTATCACACTTGTTTGAATGTAATCAATATATATTTGAAAAACAGAAAAACGTACAATATGTATTTATTTAGGGGCAGCTGAAGGACACCTCCGGGTGCGGGAATTGCTGGCTGCAGTGAAGACTAATTGGTGAACGTCTGCTGTTGTCCATTCTATGGTTGTGTTGTCTCTTTGACACATTCCCCATTTCCATTCTCAATTTGATTGATCTTTTCTGTACTCTTATTTGGAATTGCTGTTGAATTTATTTCATGCTAAGTTATTAATTGAAAACTGTACGATAATTTTGGGGTTTTCATTGAAAAAATTTGCTGTATCACCTATATCATTTTTTTCATTCAAGCTGTCAATTTAATTCCACTTTCCATATGGAAAATTAAACCCCCTCTTTAGATTTTCCAGAGCTATAAACACTATTGTATAAAAGCTTAACGTAATGTATATTAGACATTCATTTTAATAATACAGTGGAAATAATACAGGGTTTCAATTTTCCAGGGAGGGGGTCAATTTCCTGCTATGGAAATTAATCCTTTTTAATTTTCAATCTGGGATTTTGAACTAGGGTTACATTTTTCAATGATGAAAATTTCACCGGGTTAAACTTTCCTAGGGTCCAATTTTTTATATGACATTCTTTTGACAAGATGTTGTTTCATATAAATTTGCACAGTACTATGTATACATTATTTTCTCACGTCACCTTCATTTTAAAACAATAAATATCACCTTGTAACAAAGATAAAAACAGTATATCCAGTATTTTACATCTGAACAATAAAGGTCTATTTTAAAGTAGAAAAAAAAGTCTCAAATGGATGACAAACATGCATTTTTCTCTTTTAAAATATACAGTCCGCAAAAAGTTAAGCACCACCTATTTCTAATGCAAGGATTGTTTCACCTAAAAAAATCAGATTATCCTCGAAAAATAGAAAATATTCATGTAGCAGTATTGTTTACATATATTATAAACAATCCATAAACTTAAGTTTGGTCACTAATGCAGGTTCTGTGCATTGATTTTTGTGTTCATAGAAATATTGAAAATTACACAAATCAGAAATGGAATTTAAGTTTCACTGTGATTTATTTTTTTTGCAACAATTTATCACCCAATTTCAATAAAAGTCTACAAATAATCTTTGATATATTCAGGAAATTAATGTCAACGTTTGAGTCCATATGATGTGTAATCATCTCTCTATAGAACTCGGCTTCTCATACTCTGCACAAGCCTTCTGGACTTTAGTTGAGCAAATTAAATAAATTCAGTAACAGTAATTGCCCCTCTTAAATCGCTAAGATTTATTGCTAAGATTTTGCAAAGGTGGATCTCTGCAATTGAGATTTCTGCCGATAGCTTCGCAGACATGTTTGATAGGGTTTATATCTGGAGACATGGAAGGCCAAAAGATACTTTTTAGTAGTGTCATGGGCTTCTGGCTCTGTGTACTCGGTTACAATCCTTCCCTGTGTGGTCTAGTATTGTCATATATGTACAAGGGTCTTGACGCAAATGGAGGTTTATCAAAATGAGGGACTGCAATGTTTCTAAGCACCAAAATCAATGTATGTCTGTCTGTTCATGCTACTCTTCAGAATATACATACCCACGTTACAATAGTATGAGAAGAAACCCCATACTGTAACATCACTGGCAACGTATGCAGTTGTTAGGGAAATGATGTTTTGCTCCTACGAAGGTTTTGTTTACATTAACATTTACAGTTCCGGTGTCAAAATGACGTTGTAAAAATCTGACAATGATGGTGTGATTAACATCGAAATGGTTACCTATGCTTCTAGTGCAACAGCATTTGACATGTCAATTGTTTGTCAATGATCAAACACAGATAATGTACTCCTTGCCATATGTCACAGTGATTTGGTGAAGGTCAAATTTCACCTTTACGCGAGACAGTAAGAAGATGATTTAGAGGCAGCAAAACAGTGTATTCGAAAACGTGCAGATGACCTTTAATAAAAAGTTGCTTGGCGTGTTTATCGGAGTTTAATTTTCTTGGTTGTAATGAATTTTCTTAGTGTATATTATAGGCAATTCTTAACACCAAATATAAATTTGTGTTTGCAATAGTTAAAAAATTATATTTAGGTGGTGCTTAACTTTTGGCGGACTGTATATATGTACTACAATCAACCAATTTGAAACATTATAAAAGCTTAAAATACATAAAATCAATTTTGCAGATGTTAGATTACAATCAACAAAATCTAAAATTACAAGTGAAAGGATTATATATTCAGTCTGTTTGAGAACAAACTTCAAAAAAAGTATAATTGTTTAACATACTCGTTTATAAATAAAAATAGTACCTTGTGCATTATGATCATCAGCTTCATTGAGTTTTGTAACAACAAGGTACATTGCATCTTGGGACAGAAAGGTTTGATGAGTGTGGTAAAATTCTTCATCTCCCGCAAAATCCCATAGCATAAATGTGGCATATTCCTCTTTGTCATTTACATCAACTTTAGATTTAGCGGTTAGCATAGTTTCGAAACCCCTTGTTGCTTGTTCAGAGGGCTGCTGGGGAGTTACTTGAGGTTCTGATTGAGGTTCAGCTGCTTCTGGAGGCTTTATTATTAGCTTGGATGCAGTCTCTGATTTCTTTGATTCATCGAAAGATGTTACTGATGTGTTGTCTTTAAAGTCTCTGTGGGATTCTATTGGTTTTTGAATTGGTCTTTTGTCCTGAAGTTTTCCTACATACTGTTTTAAAAGTCTTGCTTGAGTTTGAGTATCTTCATAGTTTTCTATGATTAAAAAATAATAATATTAATTTTTGTCTAATATTTTGTGTAAAATACTACAAAGATATGAGAAAACTCTTAAGATAAAAGTATCAAAAAAGCATAACACATGGAGAAAGATACCAACTTCGTACTTAAAAAAACAAAAGGACAACAGCCAAAGGAAAAACAACTGTAGAGAAAAAACGACATAGAATACTAAATGGTTTTAGAGAACATAACTAGAGGCTCTGAAGAGCCTGTGTCGCTCACCTTGGTCTATGTGAATATTCCATAAAGAACATAGATGGATTCATGACAAAATTGTGTTTTGGTGATGGTGACGTGTTTGTAGATCTTACTTTACTGAAAATCTTGCTGCTTACAATTATCTCTATCTATAATGATTGACCCAGTAGTTTCAGTGGAAAATGTTAGTAAAAATTTACAAATTTTATGAAAATTGTTAAAAATTTACTATAAAGGACAATAACTCCTTAGGGGGTCAATTGCTATTTCTGGGGTAGCAACCCAACAAAGGGTTGCCCAACTTGTATGAAAATTTGAGAGCAGACAGATCTTGACCATGACAGATTTGCTCTTAATGCTTTGGTTACAGAGTTATAAGCCAAAATCTACATTTAACCCTATGTTCAACTTTAAGCCGTGGCGGCCATTCAAGTTGGATGGGCGGGTCATCGGAAACATTTTCTAAACTAGATACCCAAATGATGATTGTGGCCAAGTTTGGTTTAATTTGGCCCACAAGTATCAGAGCAGAAGATTTTTGTAAAAGTTAACGATGCCGGACGACAGACGACAGACAACGGATGACGGATGCAAAGTGATGGGAAAAGCTCACTTGGCCCTTTGAGCCAGGTGAGCTAAAAAGTAATTTAAACTTCGCACCTCTTTCATTCTCCATAAAAAGATTAAAATATCAATAGTCAAAACATGAATTATATTTTTACTAACAGTACTAACAAATTTTAAATTAAAGAAATGTATTCTACAAAAACAAACCTGAATAACAGCAACATTGATATTTATTTTAAAGTTGCTGGACCATAGAGTAAATTTAGTTAATAATGCATACTTATAGAAATCATCATTGGTTATTGTAAAACATTTGTAAAAGAATGGACTAAATTGGTCATTAAAGCTTTCAAATATACCTTTTAATGTCACTTGTCATATGTTTTTTTATTGTCTTAAATGATAGTGGCCGCGTTTGTGTTTACTCTCAACATTTATAAATATTATGAATCATAGAATACAATATATAAATAAATATCAAGAACAAACACTCAATTTTACAAATGCGGCTAAAAACGACTAAAAGTTAGCAAAAATGTTCAAATAAAGATTTTTTCAGCAGCTATCCCTTACAGAACTGAAATGTTTGCAGCAGATCTGCTGCAAACTTGCTGCAGGTCTGCTGCAAACAAAAAGCTTGCAGGAACCCTTTGAATAATGTTTGCAGATGTTTGCAGCTAGCTGCAAACCTCCTGCAAACATTGCAGCTTTTTGCTGCAAGCTTGCGGCAAGTTTGCAGAAACAAATATGTTTGCAGTAAGATTGCATGAGAAACTAGACTATAAGGGATGTTCGCAGCTAGATTGCAGGAATCTTTGAAAATTTTATATGTTTGCAAGAGCATTGCAAGAAACTACATAAAACGACTGAGCATGCCTATTGGTAACTTCCTTGAAGATAAAGATTTGAAATTTGAAAATGTTGGTGATATTTGTGTCATGATATATATTCGTGTTCAGGGAGGCATTATAGTTTGGCAATTAACAGATGAGTTTTTAAAGGCATTATTTGTAAGTACATATTCATCGTAGAATGTAAACTTATAAAATTCCTTCCGTCCACAGATATCTGCATAAAAGTTATAAAAATACATTTTCAAATATGTAACCATGCAATATACAGTACTCCATCATATGCTTAGAGATTATAATTTACAAAATACATGTAAGTCTAGTTGAATTTTGTGACAATTTTAGTTTAACTATAGCTGGATATAATTATATACATGCGCAAAGTAAATTTCAAATAAATCTTTTTAACTGTAGGTTCATGCATGTAATTCATTTGAGAACGTACTTGGAATTAATTTAACTTATAAAACATGTTAAAAGGTATTAACCTATGCTATGATAGTTTTTCAAATGATAAAGTAATTAAAATATTTTATGAATGGATGTAACATAACTTTTTTAGAATTTGCTGTGTAATATAGATAAAATGATGTGTACACAACATGACATTGGTTAACTGTATAACAGATTGATTTGAATAAAAAGGTTTGCCGCAGGTCGATCTGCAGCAAGCACGCAGGAGAAAGATTAATTTGCATAAATATGTTTGCAGCAGGTCTGCGGCAAACACTCATTTGCATATAAACGTTTGCAGCAGGTCTGCAGCAAACACGACGGAGAAAGATTAATTTGCATCAATATGTTTGCAGCAGGTCTGCAGCAAACACTCATTTGCATATAAATGTCTGCAGCAGGTCTGCAGCAAACACATATTGCATGGTAAATTGTTTGCAGCAGACCTGCAGCGTATTTGCAGCAAACACGCCACAAAAATGGACTCTGTGTTTGCTGCAAGTCTGCAGCAAGTTTGCAGCAGACTTGCAGCAAATATTTGCACGAGGCTGATTTTTTCAGTAAGGGTATAGTTCCTAATGCATGTCAATTATATAAGTCCATATTTATGTTACAAAAATGTGTTACTTTCTAAAACATTTTTAAAATAGATAATTAAATATAATCAATTTAACATCTTTGTAAAAAACCTATATTTTGTGGCCAATCAGGTGTCTTACCGGGCATACTCTAAGTCCATTGAAGGGAAGATAACTCCTTAAGTAAAAAAAACATATCTTCTTATGGTTTTTTTTCATAACTCTACCTCATAGATTTCGTTTTAGCGACATTTTTCATAATACAAGAAACTCCAAAGAGCCTGAATCGCTCACCTGCTATTTTTTGCTTAAATCTTTGTCCAATGATTATTTTTGTTTTTCAACATATATTAATGAGTGGTTCAAAAATGCCATTTAAATATTTTATATCTGTCATATTTTCCCTTTTAGCATGTGAGCATGAATTTCCATTTGGGATATACTTTATAAACTAGATACCCTAAAGAAAATTCAGTTTAAGTTTGAAGCTATTTGGTCCAGTAGTTTCAAAGGAGAAGATTTTTGAAATAGTTTAAGATGACGTAAGATAACGACAGACGGACTTTAAGTGATGACATCAGCTCACATTTAGTGCCCCGGTGGTCAATTCTTTTTATCATCATTTAGAAAAACCATAGTAAAATCTTCATTATGGTAAAGTATAAGAACATTCTTTCCGAGGAAATATGTACCGATGATTCACCTCAAAACAATACATTACAGAACTTGATACCAACAGATATATGAAAGACTATACCATCAGACCATTATGATAAGTGTACCAGATAAGGACACATCATTTTTTTAATTAGCAATACCATACCTTCTTGTTTGTTCCATATGCCATCATCTTTGCATTTAATTTTATGAATTTCTATTCCATTTGTACTGGTAACATCTGTTATGTCTTCACCAAATAATCTCCTTATCAATGTTGTCTTTCCAGCACCTTTTTTCCCAACAACTACTAAACGTATATCTCTCTTTAATTCATAGCCTGACTGAAGTAGTTTGAGGTACATATCAATTGATCTTTTGTCGGCCATTAATTTGATTTCAGTTGGAACCATATCACCTGCAATGATTTTTGTTCATGAAGATTTTTTTATAAAGAAGAATATCACAGCTTTACTTGATCCAATTAAGTATACACATATAACAATTCTTTGGTGTGCCTGTATTTCATGCATTTACTGTATTTAATTTTTAAATGTTTATTTAGAATCTGAAGTTTTAATTGGCAGACAACAGCAATGTGACATTCAAAAATTTAATATCTTATTTAATATTTTATACACATACGAATGAGCAAACATATGGACATGATAAACACTTAATGGGATTACGACACACACACTATAACAAAATAAACAGCTATACTAGTAGTGCAAGATTTGCCCTTCATATTCATATCGAAATTGGTGAAATCATAAAACAGAATAATGAAAACATCAAATTGGTCAATATGCGCAAAAGATTTTCCATAGGCGGTAATATTAACTTTTTCTTCTGAGGCTCAATCCATATCGTAAACTTGGATAAGTATGATGGCTTGTTTTGAAGCCGAGACATTTTCACGTGTGTGGTTAAATTTTCGAGGTACGAAGTGAGATTCATTTTCCTGTAAATTACCATACCCCAAAAAAAAAACTTGTGATGCAGATCCTTGTAGTAAAGAATCCCTTTTCGCACAATAAGTTCTCTTAAAGTTTAATACTTTGAATACATTTAATAACTTCATAGTTTTAAAAAATTTATCCTAAGGTCCTCTACTTTTTAAATCAAAACATACAACAGCATGCCACATACAGCACAAAAAATATCATGGTATATATTTCCCCAATGAATACCCTTCGTCAATATTTTACCCATTGATCTTCTATCAACTTTTTCCTCTGATAGAAAGATGGAATAAAAGTTCAACACATTATCTATTTATCTGTGTCTGTGAGAAGAAAAAACTCCAGTAAATCTAGCATTTTCAAAAAGCAATTTTTTTTCACCACGCTATAGTGAACTTGTATACATTGGGATGACCGGATATTTTAACTGTTAACAACACTTAGAATTTTTTAAAAACTAAGGCTTATCTACATCAGGAATAGATTACCTTAGCTGTATTTGGCAAAACGTTTAGGAATATTTGGTCCTCAATCTTCTTCAACTTCGTGTGTTATTTGGATATAAATATTTTTTTATTTGAACATCAATTATGAGTCTTTTGTAAACGAGACGGGCGTCTCACATAAGTGTAAAATTTTAGTCCTGGTATATATGATGAGTTTATTTATGGGCAACTACTTCGAAACTGGCTAATAGGTTTTATTTCTATCTCATTTAATTTCACAATAGCAGCAAACAACTTCTAAATATGCTGGGAATACATTCTATCATGTATGGCAAAAAACTTGTACAAGCTGCTGTGCTTTGCAAATGTTGATATTAGGATCATACATATTGCTTTGCCAAATGCCTTACTAGAATCCCCCACCTGGCATGGTCTTCAACAATGGCCAGTGTTTATTGAACATCGTCTTTAATGATGAATATCTCTATGATATAGTTAGAATATAATTCAAATCATGTTGACAAATGTGTGGATCTTATCCTGCTGAACTTTTTTTCTTTTTTTTTTTAATTTAGAATTTCTAAGATAATGGACAAAATTATGTTTAAAGAAATCATTACACAAGGGATACTAACTTGATTAACAAGTCGATAGAAGGGCCATTCCAGCTTATTTGAGGATTTTGACTTGCTGGTCGAAAGTGTATGTTTTATTACAGTTTTCAGAAATACAGACCAAAACAATGTGCAAACAAATTATCATTAAAGGGCAATTACTTCAATAAATAGTCGTAAACAATTTTGGTCATGTTGACATATTTGTAGATCTTGTCTTGCTAGGAATTTTGTATTTTATCTTTTAGGATATGTCGAAGCAAAACCTGAAAATGCTAAAAATGGTCATTACACTTAATTACGCTGACTCTAATAAGGAGTTCACTAAGATATCAACACTGTTTAATTATTTGTATAACTTGTATTACTGATCATGTTGCTGTTTTAGTATTACTGATCATGTTGCTGTTTTAGTATTACTGATCATGTTGCTGTTTTAGTATTACTGATCATGTTGCTGTTTTAGTATTACTGATCATGTTGCTGTTTTAGTATTACTGATCATGTTGCTGTTTTAGTATTACTGATCATGTTGCTGTTTTTGTTATTACTGATCATGTTGCTGTTTTAGTATTACTGATCATGTTGCTGTTTTAGTAATACTGATCATGTTGCTGTTTTAGGTTTCTTTCTATCTATTATAGGTTGCATTTCTGTAAATATTGACAATGCAGTGTCCCATAGGAACTCCTTTTACGGCTAAAACTGTAACACTTTTACTATGAAGTTTTGAAAAAATCTCATCCTAGAATTGAAAGTTCATATGCACCACAATTTTTTCCAAAGGTCAAAATCTAGGTCTGTGGGGCATATTTTCAACGTTAATATGCCCTGAACTTCTCAGAGTATAAACTAACAGTCATTTTCTGAACTACCCCTACCTCGAATGAAAGGTTACCACAGATTTCAATGTAAACAATATGCACGTTTTTATTTACTGGTAACATTCACAAGTTATGTCTCTGTGAGATGGAACACAGATATCATAACTGGGAACCAGTATGTAAACAAAATCAATGTTCTTTGAATATTGAAGGTCTCTCCAAAAAAAGGCATGTTTTGAGAAACAGCTGTATTTACAAAGTGCAACCTATACAGACATTTATTTAAATATAAAACTCTCTAAAATCAGTTTTTCTCACATTAATACTCATTTATCAGAATTATAGTCTTAAAGAAATCACTGTGTATACTCAAAAACTTAACTATACATTTTATACCCCTCCCCTGTTTCAATATTTTTTAAAGAATTTGAAAACAAGACTTTAATTATTGCCAGCTTACCCTATTTGCATATTTTCTGATAAAAATGCCTAGAACCTGTTTAAAACTGTTTTGATAACATACTGAAAGTATATCAGAATACTATAAATGTAATGTTTAGCAGTCAATCATTACAACATTCAAGATTATATTAAGTATCCAATCCAGCCTCTTTCTCCAGTCCACATCTTACTGTATGCCTATATATTTGTCAATTAAAGATCACATTTTCTGCCTCAAATGGTCAATTTAGAATTCTTGTCACAACAGTATCATCCTTAACTATATATACGACACAATTTAGCTAAAATATATACTAGAAGTGTTCAAACAAAGCCATATTTGCAACAGTTGTATGTATACAGATACCAGTCTGAGATATAATTTCACTTAAAATGTTGTACAGATGACTGCTAACATCTGATGTTTTGCATAACTTCCAAGCATAGTTATTGGTTTCTATATCAAGAACTTTAAAATCATAAAATCATAGCTTTTACAAGTTAAATTCTTTGTTTTATGACCCATGGGGGTAGGCAATTTTCTATGTTTTTTGCCCCTGGAGCCTCAAATTTCCTAAATCATTCTGCTGTTTCTAGCAATTTGGAATATTTAGTACATCTTCAAGATAGAACACACTATTGTAAGTTTTCTTGAGATATTTTTGTTTTTCTAGCTTGTATTTATCATGCTGTGGTGACGAAAAAAGCAGATTTAGGTGTTGTGGCTTACTTTTGGTTTCTCAAAAGGACACATAAATAATATTCAGGAAGGATCTATTAGTTAAGATGACTGCGAAGAGTAAATATAAGCACTTCTTAACAATTTAACTTACAAATATTCAAATATTATGAATTAAGTTTGTTTCGAGGACTTTACGTAAACTGTGCATACTGTAAACGGTGAATTTATGCTGAGTCATCATATGTAAGGCCCAGGATTCTATCAATCTTCATTAAATATTTATAAAACTTCATATTTGAGTTAATTCTTTAAAATCTGTGAAATAAAGCAAATTCTGTTAAATTCTGAATGTTCCCCTTTTCCACCCTATATACAGTGATATAGGTTGTATTTCTGTAAATATTGACAATGCAGTGTCCCATAGGAACTCCTTCTACGGCTAAAACTGTACCACGTTTACTATGATGTTTTGAAAGTTCATATGCACCACAAATTTTTCCAAAGGTCAAAATATAGGGCTGTGCGGCATATTTTCAACGTTTATATGCCCTGAACTTTAAACTAGTTTAAACTAACACTCATTTTCTTAACTACCCCTACCTCGAATGAAAGGTTAATTTGGCCACGAGCATCACTGAAGAGACATGTATTGTCGAAATGCAAGAAAATTTGTACCGTTAATTCTATTACCACAGATTTCAATGTAAACAATAAGCACGTGTTTATTTACTGGTTACATTCCCAAGTTATGTCTGTGTGAGATGGAACACAGATATCATAACTGGGAACCAGTATGTAAACAAATTAATTTGTTATGAATATTCAAGATCTCCCCAAAAGAGGTGTGTTTTGAGAAACAGCTGTATTTACAAAGTGCAACCTATAGTTTTAAGTTAATCATGTAAACTGGCAAAACTGGTAAAAAATGGTAAAATTTATATTTTAAGGGTAATAACTTATATAAGCAGTCGACAGTTATAAACAATAGATAGATACAATTGAGAATTCAAATTGATAATGTGTCATAGAGATTACAATCCGACCAAAAAGCAGAAAACAGTGGAAGGCATAATATTTTGAACATTTGCATTGATTTGAGCCAAAGTCGATTTTCTATTTTAAAAGCAGTTTTCCAAATAATGTTCTTTTGTAGCCATGTCAGGCGCAACTTGGTTGGCAAGCTGGGTCATCAGACATATATCTTTACTAGATAGATACCCAAATAATGAAAGATAATAAAATGGTGTCCAGGAGTTTGAACTAGAGAAGAGGATAACTAAACTAGATGCTCTCAAGAGACTGTGTCACTCACCGTGGTCTATGCGCATATTAAACAAAGGACACTCTCCAACATTGAAGACAAGAATAGACCTAACCAAAAATCTCTATTTTGTTGATCTTGTATTTCTGATCTTGTATTTCTGATCTTTTAGACTGTTAGGTTATTGGACTTATTAATAGATCTTGCCTTGATGATCATTTTTGTGATTTAGAGTGTTTATTTGTCTAGAACTTGCATGGCTGATCATTTTTGTGATTTAGAGTGTTTATTTGTCTACAACTTGCCTTGCTGATCATTTTTGTGATTAAGAGTGTTTATTTGTCTAGAACTTGCCTTGCTGATCATTTTTGTGATTTAGAGTGTTTATTTGTCTAGAACTTGCCTTACTGATAATTTTTGTGATTTAGAGTGTTTATTGTCTAGAACTTGCCTTGCTGATCATTTTTGTGATTTAGAGTGTTTGTTTGTCTAGATCTTGCCTTGCTGATCATTTTTGTGATTAAGAGTGTTTGTTTGTCTAGAACTTGCCTTGCTGATCATTTTTGTGATTTAGAGTGTTTATTTGTCTAGATCTTGCCTTGCTGATCATTTTTGTGATTAAGAGTGTTTATTTGTCTAGAACTTGCCTTGCTGATCATTTTTGTGATTTAGAGTGTTTATTTGTCTAGATCTTGCCTTGCTAATCATTTTTGTGATTTAGAGTGTTTATTTGTCTAGATCTTGCCTTGCTGATCATTTATGTGATTAAGAGTGTTTCTTTGTATAGATCTTGCCTTGCTGATCATTTTTGTGATTTAGAGTGTTTATTTGTCTAGAACTTGCCTTGCTGATCATTTTTGTGATTTAGAGTGTTTATTTGTCTAAATCTTGCCTTGCTGATCATTTTTGTGATTAAGAGTGTTTATTTGTCTAGAACTTGCCTTGCTGATCATTTTTGTGATTTAGAGTGTTTATTTTGGTAGATCTTGCCTTGCTGATCATTTTTGTGATTTACAGTTTATTTGTCTTTCATAATGAGGCATTACAGAAAAAGGTCTCTCTCTAAATATCATGTTTTTCATGATAAAAGGCAATAAACAGGTGTGCTATTAGCGCATGATGTGCCCGTCGCATTTTCAGAGAATAAAGTTCAATTACTTCTCAATGTCATATTAGAAATTAGATATTAGAAATAGATATAAATATACATCAAAGTTTAATGAGAATTACTGAAAGCATTTTAGAGTTATTTTCCAAATACTGGGAAATCACCCCTTTGTTAAGAATAAAACCCCAAAACTTGAAAACATAAAAATTAAAATTTATAAAATTGTAAAGGAAGCTGCAAATATTTTTGACTTATTTGTGGTTCATCTTAAACTGACCTAATCACAAAGTTTAACATGTAAAATATACGCATACTTTTCAAAGTTAACAGACCATGACTGTGGGAACAAAGGCCAATTAAATGATCTCCAGGAATATGAGATGTGCTTATTCTAATACACCTGCATATCAAACATTGTTGGTCCGCCTTAAATTGATCTAATCATCTAAATTTTAAGATTTATACTAAGTTAACGTTCAAAGTTGATAGACCATGAGAAAGTTCGAAATTGACATTTTTAACAACTTGCCTTTTAGCTAGGCAAGTGACCATGATACATTACTTGTACGAGAGCATGGAGATAGAAAACTAGTTGTCCAATTTTTTTCTTGGTTCGTAAAATGTTAACTGCCATTTATGGATATAAAATCATGTAAATGCATTTCAAAACGGAATAAAATGTAGCCCATTTACAAAATTGCAAACGAAGGCATTTGACCCACCTAAGTCCAAATATCATGAGACGTTTAAGCAAAATATCAAAATAACATTTCAAGACATCATAATTATTTGGATTATAGTGACCAAAGAGCAAACTTGAAGAAGAATATATCATTTAAGTCATCAATGTTTTCTGTCTTTATTGTCACTTTGTTCTGGTTGCAATTGCTGTTTAAGAACACGCTGTTTTTGGCAGGATGACGATAGATGCTGGGAGGTAGCTTCATGATTTTTTAAGGGGTCAAGTTTTCAGTTTTTGTCCAAAAAACTAGGGCACTTTCTCTTTTCTGTTTGTGAGATAAACCAGTTGAATTGTCAAAATCCAGCCAAGGACAATTGACCGCCTAATGAGCAAAAAGTTTATGTTAAGCTATTTCCTATCATATATTCATACACCAAATATAGTTAAACTATTGCTTATTGTATCTAAGAAAGGGACTTAACTATCAAAACATATTATTAACTAATAGACCATGAAAATGAGGTCAAAGTCAGATAAAACCTGCCAGACCGACTTTTAAACCTTACAATAATCCCATACACACAATATAGTTGACCTGTTGCTTGCAGGAACACAGCGATACAGAAAATACAAAGACTTAAAATTGACCTATGAACAATAAAATTAGGTTGTTAGTTTTCTCAATTGAATTGTTTCATAAATTTCATGTAAGGGCCTACTATTCTCACTGCTGAAAGCGGTACGGTGCCTATAATTGCTTAGATCCACTCTATTTTAACTTTGGTGGATATTTGTCTCATTAACAATCAAACCACATCTCCTTATTCTTATATCAAGGTCAGATGAAAACTGCAAAACAGACATAGACTATGCGGTATGGGCTTTGCTCATTGTTGAAGGCCATACTGTGACCTATAGTTGTTAATGTTTGTGTCATTTTGGTCTTTTTGTGGGAAGTTGTCTCATTGGCAATCATACCACATCTTCTTTTTTATATATAGATATAAGATATGGTATGATGCCAAAGAGACAACTATCCATCCAAGTTACAATTCTAAAAGAAAAACCATTATAGGTCAAAGTACGGTCTTCAACACAGAGCCTTGGCTCACATTGAACAGCAAGCTATAAAGGGTCTCAAAAAAGACTAGTGTTAAACCATTCAAACGGGAAAACCAACGGTTTAATTCTATAAATAAACTGTTAACACAGAGAAATGTCTCGCCTTTTTGTAATTTTGATAATGGAAATTTGTTGAAATTAAAAAAAACAATACTTAAGTTAGTTATGCAGTATTCAAATTCAATGAACCATGACTGACGGTACATGGCTAACCAATTTCCATGGGAATGAGATGTGCCATTGCTTATACAACTGCATACCATTGACTTAATTAGTTTAAACATATTTATTCATAGTGGATTGGAAATATTGCAACTTATATTAATCCCTTTCCACTTTGCAGGTGCGAGTGCTACCATGTAGCGGCATTAGACTGCTCTTTTTTCGAAATCTACAAGGGTGTCTTTACATGCAAGAGATATGGCTGTCTCTTCACACGGGTCAGTCACTTATGTTCCCCTTATGACAGGCTATCATCGTTTCTTAAGACCATACTCGCAAATGGTGTGAAAGAACAGTTGAAAATTCAGTTCCTGAAATTTTCTCCCCAAAACGGGGATAGATCCAGGAACCTTTGTGTTAGTAGTCTGGTGCACTAACCAATACACCAAGGCTCTATACCATAGACTTATCATAAGTTGTTCCCTTTAAACAAACCTAAACACGAACAAGTCAATGAACCATGATTAGGGGGTGATACTATATAATCTCCAAGGAAATGAGGCTTGCAAATGCCAATACTTATGCATATCATTGACTTAACAATAGCAGTTCATCTTAAACTGATCTAATCACAAACTAACACACGTGAACTAAGCAAAAGCATTAAGGTCAAGATACCATGACTGAAGAGCAGGGCCAAATATTCTCCACGGAAATGAGATGTGCTACTCCTTATAAAACTGCATACCAATTAACATTGGTCTACCACTAATGGTTCCCCTTGAACTGACCTAATAACAAACTAATACCTGTAAACTAAGCAAAAGTTTCAAGTCAATAGACCATAACTGAGGGGGCGGGGCCAAATAATCTTCATGAAAATAAAATTTGCCGATGTTTTAACAACTGCATACCAAATATCATTGACCTACCAATAGTGGTTACCAATAAACTGACCTAATCGCAAACTAATACATGTAAACTAAGCAAAAGTTTCAACGTCAATAGACCATGATTGAGGTGGCAGGGTCAAATAATCTCTGTGGAAATAAGATGTTCCAATGCAAATACAACTGCATGCCAAATACCATTGACCTACTACAAGTGGTACAGCATAAATAAGACCTAATCACAAACTTATACAATTGTTGACGCCGCTGCCATTGCCGACGCCGGAAACAGCATATTTATGTCTCACTTTTTGACTTCGTCAAGTAGAGAATATATAATAAATAAACTCATCATAGATACCAGGACTAAATTTTGTAAATAAGCCAGACGCGCGTTTCGTCTAAAAAAGACTCATCAGTGAGGCTCGAATCCAAAAAAGTTAAAAATGCCAAAAAAAAGTACGAAATTGAGAGCATTCAGGACCAAAATTCCTAAAAGTTTTGCCAAATACAGCTTAGTTAATATATGCCTTAGGTAGAAAAGCCTTAGTATTTAAAAAATTACAAGTTTTTGTAAACAGTCAATTTATAAATATAACCATATCAATGATAATTCATGTTAAACAAAAACGAGAAACGAGAAACGAGAAACACTCATGAACCACAAACAAACATCAGGCTCCTTTACAATTATTCTATACATGAAATATAGTTGACCTACTGTTTAATAGTACCAGAGCAAAAAATGCAGAGATACTGACTTGACAAAGCAAACTTTATCTGAATCACAGATCAATTACATGATTGAATTGTTATTCCTTTGTCTCGCTTTCAATGACTTTTGTCCCAGGTCAGACAAAATATATGGTTTCTAACAACTCTCATGTTAGCCTGTCATCTTTACAATGAATACTTTTCTTGTTGAAATAATTCTAACAAAGTAGAATATTCCTTACTATTGAAGAGTACAAATAAGCATGTACTATATATGACCATATAGTTTGATGGTACTTTAACTTGCTACTTTATATATATATAAGAAAGCTGCTGAAACTATAGCTTCATAGTTTGTTAGTATCTTGGTATTATAATGATTTATCTCATCAATTGGATAAAGTCGTACAGTTAACATGTTGTCATTCTGCAATTCCTAGAGTGGGGGTAATCATGAAAATGTGTTAAAACTAATGAAATAAAAGTCAATAAAGATTACCTTCTATCCCTTGTCCAGCAGTTACACCTGAAGATTTCTCTGACATGACAGTCTGAAAAATGAGGAAAATACACTGTAAATTAGTCCTATAACATATGACTTCGCATTCTTATTCAATTTTTAACGTTTTTATACTGATATTTTCATTTTTTTATTTTTTTTTAATGCGAGGATGGCACATTGATAGTAAAAAAAATATTATCAGAACAGCAAATAGAATAAAAAGTAAATAATGCCCCTGAGGTCATATGTTATAGGACTAAACAGACTACTAGCAGTTAACTGACATGCCAGCTCCAGACTTCAATTAAACTGACTGAAAGATTTTGATTTCATCATATGAACATCAGGCACAATCCTTCCTGTTAGGGGTTTAGTATCATACCATCATAACATATATGAGAAGAATGGTTCATGATTAAATGCAACAACATGAATGGAAACGCCATTTTTCGATCATTCAAGAACCAATTTCCTGAACCGTAAAAGTCAAAATCGTTATTATTGAACTTGACCTCCAATTTGTCACCAGTAACAAGATACTACATTTTGAAAAGCTTAGGTTGAACAGTTCATGAGTAAATGCATGGACACGACTGGAAACGCCATTTTTTTAATCTTTCAAGAACCCTAACTCCTGAACGGTAAAAGTCAAAATCGTCATTATTGAACTTGACCTCCATTTTGTCATCAGTAACAACATATTAAAATTTGAAAGGCTTTGGTTGAACTGTTCATGAGTCAATGCACGGACAATATTTGGTTGCCGCCCACCCGACCGCCCCCTGTACATCCCCAAATCAATAACCGACATTTTTGTCACAGAAATCTGGTTAAGTCACAAAAATCCGGTTTATAATATATAATACAAATGCTCCACATTACATGAAATAAATTGAACATTTTCCTATTTTGCAAGATAAACGAGAGATATATTATAAAGTTTAAAGGGAACAGGTTGTTTTTGAATTTGTAAAATTCCCTTGCAGGTATTTTTGTTCAAACAACAATTACAAATTATGCAGGAAAGACCTGTCTTACTGATCATTTTGACCAAGTGTTAAAGTTTTAAAGATAAAAAACTGAAATGAAAATAAACAAGAGGCACAATTTAACTTGTATTACTCACCTTGGCATTTTTTTCAAAACTAAATTGGATTCATAACTTGATTGATTGACTGTGGTTAAGAAAACTTTCACAGATATTGGAAAAGCATTAAAATTTGTAAAAAATGTCATTTAAGGTCAATAACTCCTATGGTCCATTGTCATTGGTCAGGCTGACATTTTTAGATCATGTTATATTGAACTCTTCTGCTTTAAACAGTTTTTACATATCTCATAAAGTTTGTATTTTTTTTTTAAAAGAAACAAAAAAAGAAAACAAGCATTTGAAGACTATTGCATTGCAATACAGCCCCCCTCCCCCCACCTGTTAAAAATTCATTTTATCGAAACAAAATTATAATTTGATCTATTAATTGTCATGTTGTTAACTATATAACAAATATTACATCAATATCTTCAACTATGACGGAATACGATGTGGTAAACTGAGTACCTGTGTGAATGCCAAGAACAATAACTCTACAAACTGATTATCAGAACCAAAATAAAATTTGATCTTGAACTATAACTTGTCAAGGTAACACTATGTACCAAATATCAAATCAATATCTTCAAGCATAATAAAAAAAAGCCTTTTTGAAAAATTGATTATTTGAAATTGCATGAATTTTTCAAGTCCAAGGACAAAAACTCAGAACAAAATCATCAGTCCGGAATAAAATCTGAACTTGATCTGTAACCTGTCATGGTCAAACTATATACCAATTATCAAATCATAATCTTAAAGCATGAAAAAAAAATGTGTGGAAAACTGATTACTTGCCTGAATTTCCTAGGTCAAAGGACGATAACTCTTTAAAAAATCATCAGATAGATCTGTAATTTTGTCATGGTAAAACTATATACCAAATATTAAATCAAAATCTTAAAATATAAAAAAGATGATGTGGTATGATTGCCAATGAGATATTTGTTCCGCTTAACCAATGTTCCACTAGAAAACTTTGTTATAAACAATGTCATAATATCTGTTCCTGTTGGGAAAAAAAATTCTATATCATTTATTTCTTTAGGAACATATACTGTAATATTTTTTCCCCTGGAAATAATATTCCAGAATACTTTTTCCATTTGGAACTTATATAATGAAGGAACTTCTATTTCAAGACAGAGACAACTCCACATAAGAGACCAAATGACACAGAAATTAACAAATGTAGGTCACCGTACAGCCTTCAACAATAAGCAAAGCTATTAAAGGCCCCAAAACGACAAATATAAAACAATTCAAACAAACTAGAGGCTCTCAAGAGCCTGTGTCGCTCACCTTGGTTTATGTGCATATTAAACAAAGGAAACAGACAATGACAGATGGATTCATAAAAAAATTGTGTTTTGGTGATTGTAATGTGTTTGTAGATCATACTTTACTTATAATCATTCTTGTTACTTACAATTTTCTCTATCTGTAATGAACTTGGTCCTTTAATGACAGAGGAAAACACTTTGTAAAAACTTACCAAAATTTACCAAATTAATGAAAATTGTTAAAAAATGACTATAAAGGGCAATAACTCCTTAAGGGGTCAACTGGCCATTTTGGTAATGTTGACTTATTTGTAGATCTTAATTTGCTGAACATTATTGCTGTTTACAATTTATCTCTATCTATAATAGTATTCAAGATAATAACCGAAAATGGCTAAATTTCTTTACAAATTACCAATTGGGGGGCAGCAACCCAAAAACGGGTTGTCCAATTCATCTGAAAATTTCAGGGCAGATAGATCTTGACCTGATAATCAATTTTACCCCTGTCAGGTTAGCTCTAAATGCTTTGGTTTTTGAGTTATAAGCCAAAAACTGTATTTTACCCCTTTGTTCTATTTTTAGCTGTGGCGGCCATCTTGGTTTGTATGCCGGGTCACCAGACACAATTTTTAAACTAGATACCCCAATGATGATTATGGCCAAGTTTGGTTAAATTGGCCCAGTAGTTTCAGAGGAGAAGATTTTTGTAAAAGTTTACGGACGACAGACGACGACAGATGACGGACAACGGACGCCAAGTGAGCTAAAATGATGGCTTGGCTAGTTAAAGTCCCCAAATATATGATGTTGTCCAATCAAAATTGTGTTAACAAATAATTGCATTACAATTTGATTTTTTTTTTAAGATTTATGTTTAATTGTTTAAAGAATTTTCTCCTGAAGAATCTTGGTTTAGCAGCATTAATTTTCTTGGTTTTATATTTCTTTATATTTTGTAACTTATTTTCTACTTGAAGCGTTTGTAATTCAACACTATATTTGTACCTGTAAGTATTTCATCACTTCTTTATACTGATCGTTCATCCCTTCTGCTGCTATGTCGTATGGAGTCTTACCCTGAAATACATGTAACCAGATACATATTTATATTGCTTTCATCTTTTTTATTACAAAGAAGACTTTTTTAACATATATCTTACAATTAGTAGTTGGGTGGTGTTTTATTTTATCTTTACATATGCTAACCATATCATTTTCGTTCAGGGTGTGGGATATGGGGGGATTTACATTTTTTGGACACATTACAAATGTATCATGAATATTGACAGTTCTTTATATTCTTATACTATTCTCTATTCTTTATATTATTGTATCCAATTATTCTCTAGTCATTAACTATTTGCCTATATCTTGATAAACCCTCTACATCCTCCTATATCTGTATCAACCCATTCACACCCTCCTGCATTAGTGTACCCATCCACAACCTTCTATATTTGTATACCCAATCCACATCCTCCCATACTTGTATACCCCATCCACATCCTCCTCTACCTGTATTCCCCACCCACAACCTCTAACATCTGTATATCCCACTCACACCCTCCTATATATGTATACCCGCTCCCCACCCTCCTATATCTGTTTACCCCTTCCCTACCCTCCTATATCTGTATACCCCTTCCCTACCCTCCTATATCTGTAAAACCCCTCAACACCCTCCTATGTCTTTATACCCTATCCAAAGTCTCCTATATTTGAATAGCCCATCCACTGTTGATATTGTCGCTGGAACGTAACATCGTATATTGCTTTCATCTTTTTTATTACAAAGAAGACTTTTTTAACATATATCTTACAATTAGTAGTTGGGTGGTGTTTTATTTTATCTTTACATATGCTAACCATATCATTTTCGTTCAGGGTGTGGGATATGGGGGGATTTACATTTTTTGGACACATTACAAATGTATCATGAATATTGACAGTTCTTTATATTCTTATACTATTCTCTATTCTTTATATTATTGTATCCAATTATTCTCTAGTCATTAACTATTTGCCTATATCTTGATAAACCCTCTACATCCTCCTATATCTGTATCAACCCATTCACACCCTCCTGCATTAGTGTACCCATCCACAACCTTCTATATTTGTATACCCAATCCACATCCTCCCATACTTGTATACCCCATCCACATCCTCCTCTACCTGTATTCCCCACCCACAACCTCTAACATCTGTATATCCCACTCACACCCTCCTATATATGTATACCCGCTCCCCACCCTCCTATATCTGTTTACCCCTTCCCTACCCTCCTATATCTGTATACCCCTTCCCTACCCTCCTATATCTGTAAAACCCCTCAACACCCTCCTATGTCTTTATACCCTATCCAAAGTCTCCTATATTTGAATAGCCCATCCACTGTTGATATTGTCGCTGGAACGTAACATCCGTACTTTTGTATTTTTTGACGTCATATCATGTGACAACTCCGTGGGTGGAAATACATTTGTGGTATATGAATATAATGGCTAAACAGTTGTCTTTTCATACATTGCCTTAATTATCATCTATATACACACCCTCCTATATCTATATAGCCCATACACACCCTTCTATATCTGTATATCCATCCACACCTCCTATATCTGTATACCCCATCCTTACCCTCCTATATCTGTAAACCCCATCCACACCCTTCTATATCTGTATAGTCCATACACACCCTCCTATATCTGTATACCCTATCCACACCCTCCTGTCTGTATACCCTATCCAAACTCTCCTATGTCTGTATACCCTATCCACACCCTCCTATATCTGTATATCCATCCACACCCTCTTATATCTGTATACCACATCCTTACCCTCCTATATCTGTAAACCCCATTCACACCCTTCTCTATCTGTATAGTCCATACACACCCGCCTATATCTGTATAGTCCATCCACACCCTCCCATATCTGTATACCCCATCCACACCCTCCTACATCTGTATACCCCATCCACAACCTCCTATATCTGTGTACCCTATTCACACCCTCCTATATCTGTATACCCTATCCACACCCTCCCCTTATATGTATACCCCATACACATCCTCCTATATATGTACAACCCATCCATACCCTCCTATATCTGTATACCCCTCCACACCCTCCTATATATGTATAACTCATCCACAACCTCCTATATCTATGTACCCAATACACACCCTTCTATACCTGTATACCCAATCCACACCGTCCTATATCTGTATACCCAATCCACACCCTCCTATATATGTATATCCCATACACATCCTCCTATATATGTATAACTCATCCACACCCTCCTATATCTGTGTCCCCAGTCCACACCCTCCTATATATGTATACCACATAATAATAATAATAAATAATAGAATTCTTTATTTAACGAAGGTAACACATTTAACAATTACATGTTAATCTTCCATGAGGCCTTCAAAAACTATTAATATAAATAGAAAACGGATAAAAATACATACAAAATAAAATACATAATACAGTTAAATATAGCAGCTTAAATATTGAATAAGCACATATATGAATTCAGTAGAAGAAAAAATATGCATTAGTTTCGTGCATCTTTATTCTGTTCAGTTAGAAAATAGTTTGAACAGTTGGTCTTAAAATTGTATCTAAATTATCTATTTCTTTAATATTATTTGGTAAATTATTCCAGGTAATAAGACCAGAATATTTAAATGTTCTTTTTAAACTAGATAAAGAGCCTGTGTCGCTCACCTTGGTCTATGTTAATATTAAACAACGGACAAAGATGGATTCATGACAAAATTGTGTTTTGGTGATAGTGATGTGTTTGTAGATCTTACTTTACTAAACATTCTTGCTGCTTACAATTATCTGTATCTATAAAAAAAACTTGGTCAGGTTAGTTTCAGTGGAAAAGGATGGTGAAAATTTGACTATAAAGGGCAATAACTCCTTAGGAGGTCAATTGACCATTTTGGTCATATTGACTTATTTGTAAATCTTACTCAGCTGAACAATATTGCTGTTTGAATTTTATCTCTATCTATAATAATATTCAAGATATTAACCAAAAACAGCAAAATTTCCTTAAAATTACCAATTCAAGGGCAGCAACCTAACAACAGGTTGTCTGATGCATCTGAAAAATTTAGAGCAAATAGATCTTGACCTGAATAACAATTTTACCTCTTGTCAGATTTGCTCTAAATGCTTTGGTTTTTGAGTTATAAGCCAAAACTTCACTTTACCCTTATGTTCTATTTTTAGCCATGGCGGCCATCTTGGATGGTTGGCCGGGTCATCGGACACATTTTTCAAACTAGATACCCAATGATGATTGTGGGCAAGTTTGGTTAAATTTGGCCCAGCAGTTTCAGAGGAGAAGAATTTTGTAAAAGATTACTAAGATCTATGAAAAATGGTTAAAAATTTACTACAAGGGGAAATAACTTCTAAAGGGGTCAACTGACCATTTCGGTCAAGTTGACTTATTTGTAAATCTTTCTTTGCTGAACATAATGGATGTTTTCAGTTTATCTCCATCTATAATAATATTCAAGATAATTAACCAAAAACAGCAAAATTTCCTTAAAATTACCAATTCAGGGGCAGCAACCTAAGAACGGGTTGTCCGATTCATCTGAAAATTTCAGGGCAGATAGATCTTGACCTGAATAACAATTTTACCCCTTATCAGATTTGCTCTAAATGCTTTGGTTTTTGGGTTATAAGCCAAAAACTGCATTTTAACCCTATGTTCTATTTTTAGCCATGGCGGCCATCTTGGATGGTTGGCCGGGTCGTCCGACACATTTTTTAAACTAGATACCCCAATGATGATTTTGCCAAGTTTGGTTAAATTTGGCCCAGTAGTTTCAGAGGAGAAGATTTTTGTAAAAGTTAACGACGACAGACGACGGACGACGGACAACGACGACGACGGACGCCAAGTGATGAGAAAAGCTCACTTGGCCCTTCGGGCCAGGTGAGCTAAAAATCAGAATTAGGTCTTGGTACATGAAGAAGTCCCGATGTTGTCGATCTCAGACAATAATTATAAAGATCAGCCCAAGTAGTAAATTTAATAGATAGATAGTCAGGTGCTAGACCATTCATACACTTATACATTAACACAGCTTGAAAATAGTGTATCCTCGTAAATATAGTCATCCATGCAAGTTTTTTAAACATTACTGTTGATGGAAAATCAAAAGAAACAGTTAAAACTAATCTTGCAGCACGTTTTTGGAGCTTATGTATCCTCTCCAGATTAATGTGTGTGGTAAGACCCCATACTGTACAGCAGTAGTCAATAATGGGTAATATATAGCTATTGTAAAAAAGATTAAGACCCTTTAATGGTAAATAACGTTTCAACCTTTTTAACAAAAACATCCACATTAACACCCTCCTATATTTGTATACCCTATCTATACCCTCCTATATTTGTATACACTATTTCTACCCTTCTATATCTTTATATTGTTATTTTACAGCATTTTATAGTTTTTAGTGTTATCGGTCCGTGTAACACTTATCAAATCAAAGTTTTAAAAAGTTTTGAAATTTTAGATTTTTGGAATTTTGATCCAAGTTTTAAAATATCAAAATTTCAAATTGTGTTAAAGTTTTGAAATTTTGAAATTTTAACCAAATTATTAAAATATCAAAATTCTAAATATCGTTTATAAATTTGATAGTTAAGAAACTTGATCAAACTTTTAAAATACTAAACATAACGTGCAATTTTGATAATTTCACTTTTTGAAAGTTTGATTTTTTAAATGTTTGCTTAAAATATCAAAAATATAAAGGGGCGACAAGAGGGATACCTGTAAACACTGATGTAAACACGGCTCTGATAAGAACTATTCTTAGTTATAAATAAATAGCATGAAATATATCAAAACATTCTTAATAACAAAATAAATAATGAAAAGATGAAGTCGTTTTTTTCTTTTATGAAACATATTAGACATCACATGGGATAACAGTATCCTGAAATTTTAAGGTTGTGCATCTATCAAAAAAAAATATAATTAAACCTATTTAATCCGGAATCAACTACGTTGATTTAAATCTCTTATACATGTATAAGGTTAGTGTTTGAGATAAATAATTCAAAGCTATCTTGTGTTCCCAGTGCCCAACATTTAGAAGTACCAGTGAAAAATGACCAACTCGCATGCAGTTAACCAAATAGCATTATTCGCCTTTTTGACGTTCCTGATGAAGGTAGATCCAGAAAAAGCGCTTCGGTCGCATATACAACTTAAAACGTTTTTCTTCATGTTTATCGATTGCCTGATGAACATATATTGCCTTTTAAGATTTATTTCAGTTCCCAGAAATGATACGGAAGGAATACTTAAAATATAGCGTCGCAATGAAAGTTGTGCTATGCGTGTTTCAGCTGGCCCCTAGACAAAAAGTGTACTGGTTCAGTGATTATAGACGTAATACTAAACTCCGAAATATAACAATGAACTAAAATCAAAATCATACAAGACTTAGAAGGACAGAGGCTCCTGGATTGGGACAGGCGCACAAATGCAGCGGGGTTTAATATGTTTCGTGAGATCACAACCCTCCCCCTATACCTCTAGCCAATAAAGAATGAAAAACACACAGTAATACGAACAGTAAAACGCACTTTAATGTGTCAGAATAGGAAACAAAAGAAACTAATCAATATGACAATGATAATAAACTAACAAAGGACTTCTATATATAAGTCTAGCAGTTACTGTCATACGCCAGCTCGATACCTCAATTAAACTACTAGTAGATATGTTTTAACTTCACTTTGGTCAAAAACCTCTTTAATTGTTTCGTTCTTATTTTTCTTGAATTTCAAATTTCAGTTTCAGCGTTCCGTAGGTGAATTCTTTACTTAAAATTCAGCGTTTTACATTGGACTGGTTTTTCGAGAGCAACATTGGTGTACGGCCAAAAATGGAAAAAAAATCATCATGCAGCTGACAGTGCGGCTTCTCTTTGCACACTCCATTATGACTGGGTGAACATGTGAACTTTTAGTTTGCTCAAAGTCGATTGTCGTACGATAACTTAAAAATACCCAAATAACAAAATTCAAATACGGGACAACAATATCCTTTAATACAAAAAAATCTATTGCTTTTGTTTACTATTATAAAACAGTGGTTGATTTAGAACCTATAATGGAGCTACGTGTGTGATAACCAGTCCAAACGTTGTCTTTAAGGGAGCAACCATTTAAATTTAAAAGTGGGGTGAGGTTGTTTTGTCGAAGCGCTAACTTTTTTTAAAGTTTTTCATCGCTATTAATCAACTTATCTGGTTCATATCTAACATTAAAGGCATGGAGAATTTTTCTTTTGTCCTCTGCTGGCACAGAATATTATATCATCAAATTGAGGATCATAATAATTTTAATGTACCATTATCGAAGCCCCTAGTGGTAGTATCAAGTAAAAAAATAGTGACTATCTAAATATTGGTTTCCCAGAAGATTACTATTTATCGCTGATATAAACTTTTGAAAACAATTTTCAACTTTCAAAATGCCAACACCTACAACTGGATAGATGGGTGCTTAATGTAGTACAGCGGCAAATATTACATAAACATGAATGAAAGTTGGGTGCTAAATGTAGTACAGTGGTAACTATTACATAAATATAAATGCTCGTGAAAATAATGTTTATGGTATACATTTATATATGATATGAAAGGTTTCAACTTTTACAAAACCAGAGCTATACGTTGGATTTAAAAGTTTACTTTATTTGGCCTTTTCAATTTCATTTGACTTTATTTGCCTTTTTAACTTAATTTGGTTCGAGTGTCAATGATAAGTCTTTTGTAGACGAAACGCGCGTCTGGCGCAAAAAGCGGCAAAATTTATAACCTGGTATCAATCTATGATGAGTTGTTGTAGATACCTTGTAACAATATCTTGGCTCCAATTTTGTGATATTGGATCTTAGTACCGTCTTAATTTCAGCATAAATAAGATTATATTAAAAACCTCCCACGTTGTGGACTAGCACAACCTTAATTAGGACACCGTGCATTCAGTATCATGAAGCGCTTTTCTTGACCAACCTTCTTACGCAACGCTTAAAGCTGAATATTTAGGGCAAACAACTTACAAAGAATAGATAAAAACGTTTAAGATGATCGTTCATTCTGTACATGAAATGACATATTCTTTAGCCAACATGATTGCAGAAAGTAAGAAGTCGTAAAGCAAAACAGAAAAAAAAATGAAATCAAAAGAAGTAATACATCGTGTATTGGGCTTTTTTATTGCTTAAGAGTTTAGTAGAAAATGTATATATACATGCTCAACATAACCATACTATATGAACTACTGCGAGTTGTTCAGTTTTTACTGTTACTCCTGTTTCTCCAAAAATATGGGTGCTAGAAAAACCAGCAGGTAAAATGGTCAATATCAGAGCCGTACGTCTGGTATCTTCTTTGAAGAAATATTAATTTTGTCATTATTTTTTCACCGCTTACAACTGTCTGTTTTATTTCATACATAAACTTTTAAGTATCAGTATGTTTTTAATTCATATTGTTTCTTATCGTTCCGCTTTTATTTCCTTTCGCTTTTTACAGGTATCCCTCTTATTGCCCCTTTTCTATTTTGATATTTTAAGCAAACATTTAAAAAATCAAACTTTCAAAAAGTGAAATAATTAAAATTGCGCGTTAGATTTAGTATTTTAGAAGTTTGATCAAATTTCTAAACTATCAAATTTATAAAAGATATTAAGAATTTTGATATTTTAATAATTTGGTTAAAATTTCAAAATTTCAAAACTTTAACACAATTTGAAATTTTGATATTTTAAAACTTGGATCAAAATTCCAAAAATCTAAAATTTCAAAACTTTTTAAAACTTTGATTTGATAAGTGTTACACGGACCGTTATCCCCGGTGTCATTGTTTAAATAAGGAAATAAATAAACAATGACAAAGATGTATCTCTGCCACTAGACAACTTGAATACAGGAATTAAAAGAAATTTGGTATTTATAGGATCATCTCTTTCTGATTATTTTCAAAGTGCCAATACAATATAAAATTATAAGTTTTGTTTGACAATTAGTTTGTTTACACTGACTTTAATTACAGCAAGTATGATAGTCTATGTGTTTTATAGTAAAGTTTAACCATTCTGGCATTCAAGTCTATATAACTTTTTCATATTTCAAGTCCAATTTAAATGATCATATGACTTTTAACTAAAACCTTGAAAAAATGTCTAAATTTGTCAAATAAAAAAAAATACGCGAAACTTAATGAATAATTTTGGCACAAAGACGTCATGGCTAAACGTGACGTCATACAAATGAAAACTTTCAAACTGGAGGTTATAACGTTACTTGTACGCTTCAAATTCGGATAAAATTACATTAAAACGGCGAATTCGAGGTAGGTGTTGTTTTATTTTCCATTATATAGTAGTAATGGAACATTTGTTGATGCATCAATTCAAGATGGCGGGTTCCTCCTTAGTTACGCCTGGTCAACTGTGCTTTTAGCCAATTAGCCAATGAAAAAAATTGTTACATCAAAATTGCATTAGAATTCTTAATAGTTGAACACTCGTCATATACTATAAAACATTACCTCTTGTGTTTTAATCAAGGGACTGGCACCTCCTTGTTCTACCAGACATCTTGTGATCTGTAGATATCCCTCCCTAGCAGCCCAATGTAAAGCTGTGTATCCACTGTTCTATAAAATAACCAAATAACATGTAACTATAATGGACAATACTTTGTTATCAATATCAATTATATACAACATGTCATACAACTGACATTACAACTTGTCTGATAAACTGAACAATGTTGTGTAATAAATATAAACAAAATATATATCACATGAATCAGTGGTCAAAACTGAATAAAATGACCAGTCACACTTGTATTTATATTGTATATAAACAATAAATAAACATGTTTTGTTCTGAAATGTCAAAACTTCCATTAAAACGGATATCTTAAAAGAAATTTTTTTCAAGAAATGTGTAAAATAATTAAATCAATGGATTCAGTAGAACAAAACAAGTAAAATGAGACCCCACCTTATATGATTCTTACACATATTTGTTTCGTTAAAACTGTCTAATTAACAACAAGATGTAGTCCAGATTTAGTTTAATCATTCACTTTAATAAAATAATTTTTTTAAACAAACATGAAAAAAAGTCATATTTTCTGATTCAGAACAATAATATGAGTAAAATGAGACCCAACTTGATATAATTATTACAAATATTTGTTCATTAAACCTGTCTAATTAACAACATGATTTTGTGTAGATTAATAGTAATGTGATCAGACTAAGTAGATAACATACATCTGTGATGTCGATCTTACATCCTGTATCAATGAGGAGACGACAGATCTCCAGGTGTCCTCTCCTGGCAGCCTTCATTAATGCTGTCTCTCCCCAATGCTGGAATAATACAACTGACATCAAAACTTGTCTGATAAACTGGACAATGTTGTGTAATAAATATAAACAAAATATATATCACATGAATCAGTGGTCAAAACTGAATAAAATGACCAGTCACACTTGTATTTATATTGTATATAAACAATAAATAAACATGGTTTGTTGTGAAATGTCAAAACTTCCATTAAACCTGATATCTTAAAAAAAAAAATTTTTTGAAGAAATGTGTAAAATAATTATATCAATGGATTCAGTAGAACAAAACAAACAAAATGAGACCCCACTTTATATGATTATTACAAATATTTGTTTATTAAAACTGTCTAATTAACAACAGGATTTAGTGTAGATTCAGTATAATCATTCATTTTAATAAAATGTATTTTTTAAGAAACATGAAAAGGTGTAATATTTTCTGATTCAGAACAATAATACGAGTAAAATGAGACCCCACTTTATATGATTCTTACAAATATTTTTTCATTAAAACTGTCTAATTAACAACATGATTTAGTGTAGATTAATAGTAATGTGATCAGACTAAGTAGATAACATACTAATGTTGTGATGTCGATCTTACATCCTGTATCAATGAGGAGTCTACAGACCTCCAGGTGTCCCCACATGGCAGCCCTCATTAATGCTGTCACTCCATTAACCTGGAATAATACAACTGACATCAAAACTTGTCTGATCAACTGGACAATGTTGTGTAATAAATATAAACTAAATATATATCACATGAATCAGTGGTCAAAACTGTTTTTTTTGTGAGATGTCAAACTTCCATCAGAACTGTCATGTTAATTTTTTTTTTGTTTTTTTTAAGAAATGAATAAAATATTAACATCAATGGATTCATTACAAATCTCTGAGTAAAATGACATCTCACTTTATATAATTCTAACAAGTATTTGTTAATATAATGATTTAATCTGTCTGATTAACATGATTCAGAATAATGATCAATTTTTTAAAAAGTAACTTTTTCAAAGAAATATGAAAAATAGTTACATTTCCTGATTTAGTGCGAGTAAACAAACAAAACGAGACCCCACTTTATATAATTCTGACAAATATTTGTTGTCCATTAAACCTGTCTAATTAACAACATAATTTTGTATATATTAAGGAATGTGGTCAAAGTGAAGCAATAACATACATGGGTGATATTTGTTTTACACCTTGGTGTAAAAAATGTTCTTGTAAATTAAATATTCAAAGTCAGAACTTTATCAACTATAATTCAAAACAAACAAAAACAATTAATGAGAGAGAAAAATACCTTTAAATATAAAACAGATTTTGATTTAATATCAAATTCAGTATATTATGTTCTGAAGTAACATGTAGTTGTGTGTTTTATACTGCTTGTGTACAGTCTGTTATGTTCTGACGTAACTTGTAGTTGTGTGTTTTATACTGCTTATGAACAATCTGTTATGTTATAAAGTAACTTGTAGTTGTGTGTTTTATACTGCTGGTGTACAATCTGTTAAGTTATGAAGCAACTCGTAGTTGTTTGTTATATACTGCTGGTGTACAATCTGTCATGTTCTGAAGAAACTTGTAGTTGTGTGTTTTATACTACTGCTTTAAAATCTGTTATGATCTGAAGTAACTTGCAGTTGTGTGTTTTATACTATTTATGTACAATCTGTTCTGTTCTTAAGTAACTTTCAGTTGTGTGTTTTATCCTGCTGGTGTACAATTTATTATGTTCTGAAGTAACTTGCAGTTGTGTGTTCTATACAATTAGTGTACAATCTGTTATGTTCTGAAGTAATTTGTAGTTGTGTGTTCTATACTGCTGGTGTAAAATCTGTTATTTTTTGAAGTAACTTGTGGTTGTGTGTTCTATACTGCTGGTGTACAATCTGTTATGTTCTGAAGTAACTTGTAGTTGTGTGTTCTATACTACTCGTGTACAATCTGTTATGTTCTGAAGAAACTTGTAGTTGTGTGTTCTATACTGCTGGTGTACAATCTGTTATGTTCTGAAGAAATTTGTAGTTGTGTGTTCTGTACTGAAGCCGTACAATCTGTTATGTTCTGAAGTAACTTGTAGTTGTCTGTTTTTTACTGCTAGTGTACAGTCTATAATGTTCTGAAGAAACTTTAAATTTTGTGTTTTATACTGCTAATGTACAATCTGTTCTGTTCTGAAGTAACTTGTAGTTGTGTGTTTTATACTGCTTATGTACAATCTGTTCAGTTATGAAGTAACTTGTAGTTGTGTGTTTTATACTATTTTTGTTCAATCTGTTATGTTATGGTTATGTTCTAAGGTTAATTGTTGTCGTGTGTTTTTGTACAATATTCAATATTTTGAAGTAACTTGTAGTTTTATACTGTTTTACTGTTGTTTATTTTTAAGTAATTTTTAGTTTTATTCTGTTTTACTGTGCTATATTTTGAAGTAACTTGTAGTAATATTTTGTGTGTTTTATATTGTATATGTACAATTTCCTGTATTTTTAAGTAACTTGTAATTTTATACTGTTTCACTGTTCACTATTTTTAACTAGCAACATGTAGTTTTACACTGTTTCACTGTACACTATTTTGAACTAGTAACTTGTAGTTTTACACTGTTTCACTGTACACTATTTTGAACTAGTAACTTGTAGTTTTACACTGTTTCACGGTACACTATTTTGAACTAGTAACTTGTAATTTTATACTGTTTCACTGTTCACTATTTTTAACTTGCAACATGTAGTTTTACACTGTTTCACTGTACACTATTTTGAACTAGTAACTTGTAGTTTTACACTGTTTCACTGTACACTATTTTGAACTAGTAACTTGTAGTTTTACACTGTTTCACTGTACACTATTTTTAACTAGTAACTTGTAGTATTACACTGTTTCACTGTACACTATTTATAACTAGTAACTTGTAGTTTTACACTGTTTTACTGTACACTATTTTTAACTAGTAACTTGTAGTTTTACACTGTTTTACTGTACACTATATTTAACTAGTAACTTGTAGTTTTACACTGTTTCACTGTACACTATATTTAACTAGTAACTTGTAGTTTTACACTGTTTCACTGTACACTATTTTTAACTAGTAACTTGTAGTTTTACACTGTTTCACTGTACACTATTTTTAAGTCACTTGTAGTTTTACACTGTTTTACTGTACACTATATTTAACTAGTAACTTGTAGTTTTACACTGTTTCACTGTGCTCTATTTTTAACTAGTAACTTGTAGTTTTACACTGTTTTACTGTACACTATTTTTAACCAGTAACTTGTAGTTTTACACTGTTTCACTGTACACTATTTTTAACTAGTAACTTGTAGTTTTACACTGTTTCACTGTACACTATTTTTAACTAGTAACTTGTAGTTTTACACTGTTTCACTGTACACTATTTTTAACTAGTAACTTGTAGCTTGACACTGTTTCACTTTACACTAACTTGTAGTTTTACACTGTTTCACTGTACACTATTTTTAACTAGTAACTTGTAGTTTTACACTGTTTCACTGTACACTATTTTGAACTAGTAACTTTTAGTTTTACACTGTTTCACTGTACACTTTTTTTAACTAGTAACTTGTAGTTTTACACTGTTTCACTGTACACTATTTTTAACTAGTAACTTGTAGTTTTACACTGTTTCACTGTACACTTTTTTTAACTAGTAACTTGTAGTTTTACACTGTTTCACTGTACACTATTTTTAACTACTAACTTGTAGTATAACACTGTTTCACTGTACACTATTTATAACTAGTAACTTGTAGTTTTACACTGTTTTACTGTACACTATTTTTAACTAGTAACTTGTAGTTTTACACTGTTTTACTGTACACTATATTTAACTAGTAACTTGTAGTTTTACACTGTTTCACTGTACACTATATTTTACTAGTAACTTGTAGTTTTACACTGTTTCACTCTACACTATTTTTAAGTCACTTGTAGTTTTACACTGTTTTACTGTACACTATATTTAACTAGTAACTTGTAGTTTTACACTGTTTCACTGTGCTCTATTTTTAACTAGTAAGGCCTAAATTAAAATATTGTTTGTTTGCCCTTTTCCGACCCTATGTTTTGAAACAGGGTAGGTAGGTAGGTAAAATATTTTATTTTTTTCCCAAAAAAATTAATTTGGCTCGGTATATTATTTGTCATGGGTAGGCAGGTAGGTATAATATTTTATTTTATAGATACAAAATCTGCATAATGTCATTCTTGTCAGTTTTGTTTTAGCAAATAAGTTTTCTGGGACTATTAGTTTTGAAGAAAAAAATATCACGTAGAATGTGAAGATAATGTATATGCACTACTATTTTGTTTTCAAATATCAAAATATAGAGCTGTGCCGCATATCTTCAACGTTTATATGCCTTGAACTTTGAAGAGTTTGAACTTGTACTTATATTCTGTACTACGTACCTTGTACGCTTTACTAAAGGTTTTCTGTAAGAGATAGCTTTGTACTGGTAAGGTATGGCAGACATACATTACAAGTAAGGCAGACATACATTACAAGTAAAAAAAGTCCCTAGAGTTAAAAATTCCGTGTTTGCCTTTCTTTCCAATAAAAATGCTACAAGACTTAAAACTCAATTGTTACGTATTTTACATCGCATTTTTCATGTTTTTAATGATCTGTTTGGAAAACTTGGCGATTTTACTGCCAGATATTCTCCACTTTACAGTGTTTTGTTACCTTTGGCTCATTTCAGATATAATTATCAATAATAAAGCGGCATCGTTAACATAATCATCCTGATCTGCGGATCACAAAAGACCATCCCTACAAAGAATACAACGTCCGTTTACAAATTAGTTTGTACACACGTTGATACTTTTGTATCAAACGAACTTTTTTGTAAATGAACCCTTCTCTTTTAAGTATTAAGTACAGAGTAACGTACGTCATATCATGATTCAACATCGATTTCAAACAAGTGCTTTAAAACTTCAAATGCAAGTGTTCATGTCAAACACTCAGGTGATACCAAACGGACTGGACCTTATACGTTAAAGATAAAACCTGAGGATTCCGGTTAAAAAGTTTTGAGCGGGAAATACAAATATAAGATTTTTGGTAGGAACGAAAAAATAAAATAAAATAAAATCTTGCTGGTAAATACAAATAAAAGATTTTCTGGCGGAACGAATTGATAGGGTCGGTCGGTAAAGGGCAAACAAACAATATTTCAATTTAAGCCTAACTTGTAGTTTTACACTGTTTTACTGTACACTATTTTTAACCAGTAACTTGTAGTTTTACACTGTTTCACTGTACACTATTTTTAACTAGTAACTTGTAGTTTTACACTGTTTCACTGTACACTATTTTTAACTAGTAACTTGTAGTTTTACACTGTTTCACTGTACACTATTTTTAACTAGTAACTTGTAGCTTGACACTGTTTCACTTTACACTATTTTTAACTAGTAACTTGTAGTTTTACACTGTTTCACTGTACACTATTTTTAACTAGTAACTTGTAGTTTTACACTGTTTCACTGTACACTATTTTGAACTAGTAACTTTTAGTTTTACACTGTTTCACTGTACACTTTTTTTAACTAGTAACTTGTAGTTTTACACTGTTTCACTGTACACTATTTTTAACTAGTAACTTGTAGTTTTACACTGTTTCACTGTACACTTTTTTTAACTAGTAACTTGTAGTTTTACACTGTTTCACTGTACACTATTTTTAACTACTAACTTGTAGTATAACACTGTTTCACTGTACACTATTTATAACTAGTAACTTGTAGTTTTACACTGTTTTACTGTACACTATTTTTAACTAGTAACTTGTAGTTTTACACTGTTTTACTGTACACTATATTTAACTAGTAACTTGTAGTTTTACACTGTTTCACTGTACACTATATTTTACTAGTAACTTGTAGTTTTACACTGTTTCACTCTACACTATTTTTAAGTCACTTGTAGTTTTACACTGTTTCACTGTACACTATTTTTAACTAGTAACTTGTAGTTTTACACTGTTTCACTGTACACTATTTTTAACTAGTAACTTGTAGCTTTACACTGTTTCACTGTACACTATTTTTAACTAGTAACTTGTAGTTTTACACTGTTTCACTGTACACTATTTTTAACTAGTAACTTGTAGTTTTACACTGTTTCACTGTACACTATTTTTAACCAGTAACTTGTAGTTTTACACTGTTTCACTGTACACTATTTTTAACTAGTAACTTGTAGTTTTACACTGTTTCACTGTACACTATTTTTAACTAGTAACTTGTAGTTTTACACTGTTTCACTGTACACTATTTTTAACTAGTAACTTGTAGCTTTACACTGTTTCACTGTACACTATTTTTAACTAGTAACTTGTAGTTTTAAACTGTTTTACTGTGCACTATTTTTAAGTAACATGTAGTTTTACACTGTTTCACTGTACACTATTTTTAAGTAACATGTAGTTTTACACTGTTTCACTGTACACTATTTTTAACTAGTAACTTGTAGTTTTACACTGTTTTACTGTACACTATATTTAACTAGTAACTTGTAGTTTTACACTGTTTCACTGTACACTATATTTAACTAGTAACTTGTAGTTTTACACTGTTTCACTGTACACTATTTTTAACTAGTAACTTGTAGTTTTACACTGTTTCACTGTACACTATTTTTAACTAGTAACTTGTAGTTTTACACTGTTTCACTGTACACTATTTTTAACTAGTAACTTGTAGTTTTACACTGTTTCACTGTACACTATTGTCAACTAGTAACTTGTAGTTTTACACTGTTTTACTGTACACTATTTTTAACTAGTAACTTGTAGTTTTACACTGTTTCACTGTACACTATTGTCAACTAGTAACTTGTAGTTTTACACTGTTTTACTGTACACTATTTTTAACTAGTAACTTGTAGTTTTACACTGTTTCACTGTACACTATTTCAACCAGTAACTTGTAGTTTTACACTGTTTCACTGTACACTTTTTTTAACTAGTAACTTGTAGTTTTACACTGTTTCACTGTACACTATTTTAACCAGTAACTTGTAGTTTTACACTGTTTCACTGTACACTATTTTTAACCAGTAACTTGTAGTTTTACACTGTTTCACTGTACACTATTTTTAACTAGTAACTTGTAGTTTTACACTGTTTCACTGTACACTATTTTTAACTAGTAACTTGTAGTTTTACACTGTTTCACTGTACACTATTTTTAACTAGTAACTTGTAGCTTGACACTGTTTCACTTTACACTATTTTTAACTAGTAACTTGTAGTTTTACACTGTTTCACTGTACACTATTTTTAACTAGTAACTTGTAGTTTTACACTGTTTCACTGTACACTATTTTGAACTAGTAACTTTTAGTTTTACACTGTTTCACTGTACACTTTTTTTAACTAGTAACTTGTAGTTTTACACTGTTTCACTGTACACTATTTTTAACTAGTAACTTGTAGTTTTACACTGTTTCACTGTACACTATTTTTAACTAGTAACTTGTAGTATAACACTGTTTCACTGTACACTATTTATAACTAGTAACTTGTAGTTTTACACTGTTTTACTGTACACTATTTTTAACTAGTAACTTGTAGTTTTACACTGTTTTACTGTACACTTTTTTTAACTAGTAACTTGTAGTTTTACACTGTTTCACTGTACACTATTTTTAACTAGTAACTTGTAGTTTTACACTGTTTCACTGTACACTTTTTTTAACTAGTAACTTGTAGTATAACACTGTTTCACTGTACACTATTTTTAAGTAACATGTAGTTTTACACTGTTTCACTGTACACTATTTTTAACTAGTAACTTGTAGTTTTACACTGTTTCACTGTACACTTTTTTTAACTAGTAACTTGTAGTTTTACACTGTTTCACTGTACACTATTTTTAACTAGTAACTTGTAGTTTTACACTGTTTCACTGTACACTTTTTTTAACTAGTAACTTGTAGTTTTACACTGTTTCACTGTACACTATTTTGAACTAGTAACTTTTAGTTTTACACTGTTTCACTGTACACTTTTTTTAACTAGTAACTTGTAGTTTTACACTGTTTCACTGTACACTATTGTCAACTAGTAACTTGTAGTTTTACACTGTTTTACTGTACACTTTTTTTAACTAGTAACTTGTAGTTTTACACTGTTTCACTGTACACTATTTTAACCAGTAACTTGTAGTTTTACACTGTTTCACTGTACACTATTTTTAACTAGTAACTTGTAGTTTTACACTGTTTCACTGTACACTATTTTTAACTAGTAACTTGTAGTTTTACACTGTTTCACTGTACACTTTTTTTAACTAGTAACTTGTAGTTTTACACTGTTTCACTGTACACTATTTTTAACTAGTAACTTGTAGTTTTACACTGTTTCACTGTACACTATTTTTAACTAGTAACTTTTAGTTTTACACTGTTTCACTGTACACTATTTTTAAGTAACATGTAGTTTTACACTGTTTCACTGTACACTATTTTTAACTAGTAACTTGTAGTTTTACACTGTTTCACTGTACACTATTTTTAACCAGTAACTTGTAGTTTTACACTGTTTCACTGTACACTATTTTTAACTAGTAACTTGTAGTTTTACACTGTTTCACTGTACACTTTTTTTAACAAGTAACTTGTAGTTTTACACTGTTTCACTGTACACTATTTTTAACTAGTAACTTGTAGTTTTACACTGTTTCACTGTACACTATTTTTAACTAGTAACTTTTAGTTTTACACTGTTTCACTGTACACTATTTTTAAGTAACATGTAGTTTTACACTGTTTCACTGTACACTATTTTTAACTAGTAACTTGTAGTTTTACACTGTTTCACTGTACACTATTTTTAACTAGTAACTTGTAGTTTTACACTGTTTCACTGTACACTATTTTTAACTAGTAACTTTTAGTTTTACACTGTTTCACTGTACACTATTTTTAAGTAACATGTAGTTTTACACTGTTTCACTGTACACTATTTTTAACTAGTAACTTGTAGTTTTACACTGTTTCACTGTACACTATTTTTAACTAGTAACTTGTAGTTTTACACTGTTTCACTGTACACTATTTTTAACTAGTAACTTGTAGTTTTACACTGTTTCACTGTACACTATTTTTAACTAGTAACTTGTAGTTTTACACTGTTTCACTGTACACTATTTTTAACTAGTAACTTGTAGTTTTACACTGTTTCACTGTACACTTTTTTTAACTAGTAACTTGTAGTTTTACACTGTTTCACTGTACACTATTTTGAACTAGTAACTTTTAGTTTTACACTGTTTCACTGTACACTTTTTTTAACTAGTAACTTGTAGTTTTACACTGTTTCACTGTACACTATTGTCAACTAGTAACTTGTAGTTTTACACTGTTTTACTGTACACTTTTTTTAACTAGTAACTTGTAGTTTTACACTGTTTCACTGTACACTATTTTAACCAGTAACTTGTAGTTTTACACTGTTTCACTGTACACTATTTTTAACTAGTAACTTGTAGTTTTACACTGTTTCACTGTACACTATTTTTAACTAGTAACTTGTAGTTTTACACTGTTTCACTGTACACTTTTTTTAACTAGTAACTTGTAGTTTTACACTGTTTCACTGTACACTATTTTTAACTAGTAACTTGTAGTTTTACACTGTTTCACTGTACACTATTTTTAACTAGTAACTTTTAGTTTTACACTGTTTCACTGTACACTATTTTTAAGTAACATGTAGTTTTACACTGTTTCACTGTACACTATTTTTAACTAGTAACTTGTAGTTTTACACTGTTTCACTGTACACTATTTTTAACTAGTAACTTGTAGTTTTACACTGTTTCACTGTACACTATTTTTAACTAGTAACTTGTAGTTTTACACTGTTTCACTGTACACTATTTTTAACTAGTAACTTGTAGTTTTACACTGTTTCACTGTACACTATTGTCAACTAGTAACTTGTAGTTTTACACTGTTTCACTGTACACTATTTTAACCAGTAACTTGTAGTTTTACACTGTTTCACTGTACACTATTTTTAACTAGTAACTTGTAGTTTTTCACTGTTTCACTGTACACTTTTTTTAACAAGTAACTTGTAGTTTTACACTGTTTCACTGTACACTATTTTTAACTAGTAACTTGTAGTTTTACACTGTTTCACTGTACACTATTTTTAACTAGTAACTTTTAGTTTTACACTGTTTCACTGTACACTATTTTTAAGTAACATGTAGTTTTACACTGTTTCACTGTACACTATTTTTAACTAGTAACTTGTAGTTTTACACTGTTTCACTGTACACTATTTTTAACTAGTAACTTGTAGTTTTACACTGTTTCACTGTACACTATTTTTAACTAGTAACTTGTAGTTTTACACTGTTTCACTGTACACTATTTTTAACTAGTAACTTTTAGTTTTACACTGTTTCACTGTACACTATTTTTAAGTAACATGTAGTTTTACACTGTTTCACTGTACACTATTTTTAACTAGTAACTTGTAGTTTTACACTGTTTCACTGTACACTATTTTTAACTAGTAACTTGTAGTTTTACACTGTTTCACTGTACACTATTTTTAACTAGTAACTTGTAGTTTTACACTGTTTCACTGTACACTATTTTTAACTAGTAACTTGTAGTTTTACACTGTTTCACTGTACACTATTTTTAACTAGTAACTTGTAGTTTTACACTGTTTCACTGTACACTATTTTTAACTAGTAACTTGTAGTTTTACACTGTTTCACTGTACACTATTGTCAACTAGTAACTTGTAGTTTTACACTGTTTCACTGTACACTATTTTAACCAGTAACTTGTAGTTTTACACTGTTTCACTGTACACTATTTTTAACAATAACTTGTAGTTTTACACTGTTTCACTGTACACTATTTTTAACTAGTAACTTGTAGCTTTACACTGTTTCACTGTACACTGTTTTTAACTAGTAACTTGTAGCTTTACACTGTTTCACTGTACACTGTTTTTAACTAGTAACTTGTAGCTTTACACTGTTTCACTGTACACTGTTTTTAACTAGTAACTTGTAGCTTTACACTGTTTCACTGTACACTGTTTTTAACTAGTAACTTGTAGCTTTACACTGTTTCACTGTACACTATTTTGAACTAGTCACTTGTAGTTTTACACTGTTTCACTGTACACTATTTTTAAGTAACATGTAGTTTTACACTGTTTCACTGTACACTATTTTTAACTAATAACTTGTAGTTTTACACTGTTTCACTGTACACTGTTTTTAAGTAACTTGTAGTTTTACACTGTTTCACTGTACACTATTTTTAACTAGTAACTTGTAGTTTTACACTGTTTCACTGTACACTATTTTTAAGTAACTTGTAGTTTTACACTGTTTCACTGTACACTATTTTGAACTAGTAACTTGTAGTTTTACACTGTTTCACTGTACACTATTTTTAACTAGTAACTTGTAGTTTTACACTGTAAACTTCACTGTACACTATTTTTAACTAGTAACTTGTAGTTTTGTGTCTTTTATTGTTTATGTACCATAAGACGACATTTCTTAAGATGATTTTTCTATGAAGTATTTTACTCACATCTTGATAATCAATGTCTGCACCATTCTGTAGACTTAATTTTAAGCCTCTTATATCTCCACGCTCACCAGCTATAGCAAGTTTCTGTAAGTAAAACATGAATTTTAAATTTAATAAATTGTGTATTAAATAATTGCTGTTAATTTAGGTAATAATTATTCTTCTGTTTAGCAATGACTACATAAATCAGTAGTATCCTTCCTTAATAAAACATTCAGACAGAGAGAAATTCTATAAATAGCATATGAAATACATAATTGACAGTTTAAACAAAGATTCTGAAGGTACTACATAAATAATACACTGTCTACTACTGGAAAGTAATTTTCAGAGTATACACTCATACTTAAAAAAATATTCGATAAATTTCTTACTGAAAAAACTTTAAATTGCATTTTTGTTTGTCATCAGTTACTCAATACATATTCATTTTTTTTTATGTAACTAAACTGCCACTCAGTAATGTATGATAATAAGTAAAGTCTTCCCATGTAAGTTATTGACACACTAACCTCAGAGAATATATATTAAATTTACTAGGAAATCTGCATGTGTGCAAGTGTCAACCGTGTAAAGTGTACAAGATAAGACAATTAAGTGTCACCCGTGTAATAAGTAGCAGATAAGACAAGTAAGTGTCACCTGTGTAAAGAGTAGAAGATAAGACGATTAAGTGTCACCCGTGTAATGAGTAACAGATAAGACGATCAAGTGTCACCCTCATAATGAGTCGAGGATAAGACAATTAAGTGTCATCCGTGTAATGAGTAGAAGATAAGATGATCAAGTGTCAACTGTGTAATGAGTAGAAGATAAGACAATTAAGTGTCAACCGTGTAATGAGTAAAAGATAAGTTGATTAAGTGTCACTCATGTTATGAGTAGAAGATAAGAAGATCAAGTGTCACCTGTGTAATGAGTAAAAAATAAGTTGATCAAGTGTCACCCATGTAATGAGTAGAAGATAAGACAATCAAGTGTCACCCTCGTAATGAGTAGAAGATCAGACAATCAAGTATCACCCATGTAATGAGTAATAGATAAGACGATCAAGTGTCACCCTCATAACGAGTCGAGGATAAGACAATTAAGTGTCACCCATGTAATGAGTAGAAGATAGAACAAGTAAGTGTCACCCATGTAATCAGAAGAAGATCAGACAATTAAGTGTCACCTGTGTAATGAGTAGAAGATAAACCAATCAAGTGTCACCCTCATAATGAGTCGAGGATAAGACAATTAAGTGTCACCCATGTAATGAGTAGAAGATAGAACAAGTAAGTGTCACCCGTGTAATGAGTAGAAGATAAGACGATAAAGTGTCACCCTTGTAATGAGTAGAA
Source organism: Mytilus trossulus (assembly GCF_036588685.1). Taxonomy (NCBI): domain Eukaryota; kingdom Metazoa; phylum Mollusca; class Bivalvia; order Mytilida; family Mytilidae; genus Mytilus; species Mytilus trossulus. Next base: position 67,499,979 of record NC_086383.1, read on the forward strand.
GATAAGACGATCAAGTGTCACCCGTGTAATGAGTAGAAGATAAGACAAGTAAGTGTCACCCGTGTAATGAGTAGAAGATAAGACGATAAAGTGTCACCCTTGTAATGAGTAGAAGATAAGACGATCAAGTGTCACCCTGATAATGAGTAGAAGATAAGACAAGTAAGTGTCACCGGTGTAATGAGTAGAAGATCAGACAATCAAGTGTCACCCTTGTAATGAGTAGAAGATAAGACGATCAAGTGTCAGCCTGATAATGAGTAGAAGATAAGACAAGAAAGTGTCACCGGTGTAATGAGTAGAAGATAAGACGATAAAGTGTCACCCTCGTAATGAGTATACGTAGAAGATAAGACGCTAAAGTGTCACCCATGTAATGAGTAGAAGATAAGACAATTAATTAAGTGCATACCTGTCAACTGACCCATATTCTGCCGGTGTGACCCCAGATTTTCACAATTCTGAGGGATCACCCGGGACACCTGCCTATCATTGAATACCCCCGGAATTCTGAAAATGACCCATTTTCACCCGTGTTTCTTAGCCTTGAGATATATTTATAAAATAAATACCGGCAAATTCTTAATTCATCCATGAACAGGAAGTTCATCTAGCAGTGTAAACTGTCAAATTAAGTCACCCATTAAGTGCATGCAGGGCTTTCCATTGAAGACGGTAGCCGGAGGAAATCCGCCATTTACGGTGGCTTCAAGTGCCGGCTACTTCACTGACAAAAATATAAATTCAAAAAGAAAAAAATATCTTTTTAAAATGTTTACAGGCAGCCGAGAGACGTATTGTCGCAAAGTCGCAGTCACGATTAACAAGGATGAAAAGTCAGTGTTTACCTTGAGCTAAATATAGTTCACTTGAATTCAGGTCACTGATTGGTTGTCTTTTTAAAGTCAGAATGCACCATTTCTTTTCAAAGATAACAAGAGAGACATTCTGGTGGTTTTTGAACGATAACAATAGAAATGTTCTGATGGTCATTAACTCGTTTGCTTTTTTTGGGCTTTTAAAACGTGAAGACAATCAGATAGGATGACAATCTTATGTTATGGAATCACTGGCAGACCTATTTGGAAAATCACCGCGATTTTTGTAAAATATTCGGTGTTTTTTGGCCAATCTCCGCGGAACGGATAATAAATAGAGGTTCATCGTAGATTTTCCGTTTTACAGAATATTTTGCGGTTCTCCGGAGATTTTCCGTGTCTCAGGGAATTATCCGTTTGTCCGATAAAACGGGTGTGTATTGAGTCATTGATAGAACCAGTGATGCGTGAGCGACGGTTATTAAAAGGTCGGTTGTATAATCCGTTATGCGTGAGCGACGTTCAATCATTAATTGATCGTTGTTTTATCCGTTAAGTGTGAGGGACGGTTGTATTGAGGTACAGATTGTAATATATGTAGAAGTTTACAGAACTATCATTAATCGATTGAGATATACGGAATTTTCAAAAATTTATCACATAATGTTTCTGTAAATTTAGAGAGAAACAGATTATATATTTCTCGGGGTTAAAGGTTTACTTTTATGATTGAAAAATACATGTGTATGTCTGAGGCAGAAGATCATTTAAACTTCATTGGCAAATAGGATTTTTTAAAACTATCTTGATCACCTGCTGATCCATTAATCTTTCAGAATGAAATGCACATTTATACCTCTTGGGGTTGAAGGCATATATTAGCAACATTAACAATATGCTACGATGAGATAATGACAAGTTGCGAATTTTAGTCCGAATGTGTATATATATGAGCATATGGACATACATTCATCTTTATAATTATTCAGTTCATCTGTCATTTGTTTTATTAAATTACTTTTCAATTGTGGTATAAATACAATTTTATCATTGTGTAAGACGATTTGAGAATAATGCTTTCATCGTAAATACTTCAGAAATTATAATTGATTCAAGAACCGTTTGTTGGAACAAAAATAAAATGAACGGCCTATAGGAAGTTCTAACCTTAGTTGATATCAGGGGTCAATTGGTATAGCAGTATGTAACGTAATACAACGATCGTCGATGCATAATGTGCATATGTAAGTATATAGTATGCATACAACTGGATTTCGACAACTCGTGGGTTGTCTTTTAGACAAAGAAGTTCCATTTTAAAGATATGAAAGTACGTCAATGCACGTCTTGTAAACTAATCTGTTACTTTTTGAAATATAAATAAGTTATATTTAAAAGATTGGATGGTTATTTCACACGTATTAAAGTTCTTCTGTCATCATTACTGTTTTTCAATTATTTTTTGAGAGTTCGATCTTAAAACTAAGTTCGTCCTGACATTTATGGAATATTTGCCACTGGAAGTTAAACAACCAACAATCAATCATCTTATTACAAAATCTAAAATATGCCTGAGCGATAATATTCTTTTAAATTTTAATGTGAAAGACAGTTTCTCCTTTTATAAGAAGACACTTCCAGGTCTAATTTTAAGTGTATCTACATTCCGGGACTGAGATTTATTTACTATACTAGCAAAAAAAAAGAAAAGAAATGATGATACGTTTTTTTTTTAATAATTAAATAATTAACGTTAAAAATATATGTAATTAACTTGATCTAAAACTTGACCTCGCTCATGATAGAGAATGTTAAAAATCAATTGTGTCGACTGCACGGGATTTTCCAACGGCGGGAAATACCCTGTAACTATAAACACAGGTGATGTTATATACTGACCGATTGTGGAATGTCAATTCAGGGTTAAAGTGATGTGTAATGATTGACATTATCGTGCGCTTGGAAGTTGAGGCTCTAGTAGGTTCATTTCAATTGATAATCGAAAATCTAAAATCATTTTTTTTTTCAAATCAACGATGAAGTTTTGGATATTATGGAAGGGATTTTTTTTAAAGACAACAGAGGTACCTTAAAAGTCTATAGGAAAATATACAAATAAAATAATATAAAACAATTTCGAAGGTCACAACTTGTATCTTATAAATCAATGATAAAGCGACTTCATCAGTATTAACAGTTATAAGATTGCAATCAGATGACTTTTAATTTTGTTTGTGTTTCAGGACTGGGAGTGTATAAGATTACCTTATATTACATTGTATTTACAAATGTTTGTTTATATTGCTTGACCCTTATGGGTGTAATTTTGAAATAAAGATTAAAAATATATACTTAGGATGTTCCATTCTCAGCATTGTTTCTTGTCTGTCTGTTCGTTTGTTCGTTCGTCCGTCTGTCCCGCGTCAGGTTGAAGTTTTTGGTCGAGGTAGTGTTTGATGAAGTTGATATTCAATCAATTTTAAACTTAGTACACATGTTCACAATGATATGATCTTTCTAAATTTAATGCCAAATTAGAATTACCTCATTCCGTCAGTCCACTCAGGGACTTTCTTGTCCCTGGTCTGTTAAACATAGAAAATGATAGTGCGGATTGGGCATCCGTGTATACTAGTGACACATTCTTTTTTTTAATTTATTAAACTTGTTCTCAGTGGCAGATCCAGATTTTTTTTATATAAAAGGAGAGGGGAGACTAACTGATAATGTCATGAGAGGACCAGCTCCAATCATTCTCAAGTGATTCCCTACATAATCAATATTTATTTTTCAACAAAAGGGGCGGACACCGTGTCATTCCCCCTTTATAGCCGACTGAGAAACTCAAAGGGCTGTTTAGGCAATCAATGTCGTCAAAAACTTCTATGTGTTGTATAGCCAGTCATTGTGTCAGTGTAAAACTTCCATGTATATCAATCAATCAAATCAAGACTATTAAAAACTCCTATCAACGCCATTCCCCACTAAATCCGGCTCTGGTTCTATTAATTTCATTACTTCTTCAGCATACTAGTATCGGTAGCATGTGAGTATGGTAGCACTCCGTAGATAGGTCTGTAGTTTTGCATGTATGACACTAACAGTTGGTCTAACGTATTAGAAGGCCAGGGTTGGAAGGTCATTCAACATTCTGTGGCTCAATTGCAACTATATTTTCTGTGAAGTGCTACCTAAGCCGTGGCCAGGTGAACCCTACCCATTTTTTTCAAAGGATTTTCCAATAGCACATCGAAACACTTCCAGCATTCTATATTTTTTTCACCAAAAAAATTGTACCTCAGCATAATACAGGTCATGAGGTACATTTGTTTGAGGAGGGGGTTTCAATTACTGTTCTTAAGTTTAATTTTCGGGATTTTTTTTTTATCAGATTTGCCCTGTTGTCTTTTCTTTTAACTCCGTGTAAACCCTCACACGCGATGTTTACAAAATTATTTAATTGTTTCAAAAATTAAATTTGTTGTATTACCTCTTTTAACAAAATAATATTTAGTTAGCTTTATTTGCGCCTTTTCAAAGTCCAAGCATTGAACATTGCAAACACATATAGATATTTTCAAATGAATTAGAAAATATCTTCCCAAATCGACAGAACGTACACAGAGATATTTGCCACTGGTCTTTACCCAGTTAACGATTCACTCTTAAATGCATTTCTCAAAAAACGATGGGAAACAGAAAAAACCCAGACTATATCTTTTGGATAAACAGCCAGGGACATTTCCAGACATGAATATAACTGCATGGACCATCGCTTACAAGTTTTGTGACAGAACAGACTTACAACTTTACTATAGTACATGTACAGTGCTTAGAACTGTCTCATAATTTTACTCCAGTTTACATAGTGCATTCTTTTATGTTTTATGATAACAGAACTGTGTTTTATCAAGGTTGATCATAACTTGTATGGTTTTATGATAACTGATTTCTGAGGAATATGTTTAATAATGCAAACTTTATTTAAAGATACGTTTTTTTCCAATTGGCGCTAAAGAAAAGCACCATATGAATATTCATGAACCTACAACGATTGCTCAAAATCGTTATTTGAAAATCCTGTTTGTGAGATGTAGATTCATTTCAATACCGAAATTTCGTCTATATATTAAGTTTCACAAGTGTATAACACGGACAAGCTATCAGAAGGTACATTACTCCCATTTTGTTTTGGTGTGAACCATCGATGTTTTCAGCAATATCAAAGAATAAGATGATGATGGTAGAAAGAACTATGGGCGTCATGTGGCAAATATTACATGCATATCGGACCATGAGTTGTCAATCTGTATGAAAATATTTCCAATACAACCATATTATTGAGAAGGAATGTTTACATGCTATACTCTCGTACTAGTATTACAGGGTTCTTGTGTCGTTCACCTTAAACACACATCTTTTAACGATGTATAAAAAAAAGACAGAACCAATTTAATGTCATATATCCCTATTTTTTAATATAACTATAACAAGAATACCCCTGTTTAGCGGACAAACTGTTTATTCTTTCTTCTGTTATTGAATATTGAATACCAAGAAGGAAAATAAATCCCGAAATTAATTTGAAACTTTGATACTCAATAGTTTTCCAGCAAAATATTCACATCCCTTGGGGATAATTAGTGTTTGTCCAGTGGCATATATATAATGATGCAAAAATGCGTGATACTTAAAGATAAGATTTATAAATAAATTACAAGTAAAGCGTTGATGAATAATTGAAGAATTGCACAGAAGTTAAAGAGAATATTTGTCATTTAATTGTAAAATTAAATGACAGAAAAATAAACGTAAATAAAATAAATAAAAGAAAGTTTAACTTGTTTATAGAACAATTTCCTAAAAATATAAATGTAAAGTGTTTAATCTTTTAAGCATATTTGATAACGTTGTCTCAAAAATGTCCCCCAGCTAATTGATAAATGTGTCAGCTTCGAAGGCATAAAGATAATTGTATATACTTTTAAAATTAATAGACTTGAACAATTAAGATTAAGTAATTCTGCCTTTAACCGACAAAATCCATTGTTTATTAAAAGAGATCAGAGAAAGCTATTGTAATGAGTAACAAAATATTACGTGTCAAATTAAGTCCAGTCTGCTATATAAAGTCGTGCAAAACTATTTGGTTCACTAGACTGTGAACCAGAATAAAATGTAGTTAGCAGACTGGATTGTCTTTTAAAGGTTAGTAAAAATGTTAAATTTGTTTAATAGTTTATCTTTTAAACTTAAGCAGAAACGAGTTTAAAGAATTAAAAGATGTTTTCCAGTAAAGTAATTTTAATCACATTCACAAGTAAAATCGTGGTACAGTTTAAATAAATAGGAGACAAAGTTTGACATAAAATTTAGGTAAATGATTTGTATAAAATATTATTAACATATAAAAAAGGAATTAACTTATTCGTATAGATAACTTTTGAAAATACAATTCTTAATTTGATATTTGATTGAATATTATAAGTAAACGAAATAAGGGGAGATAACAGATTACACGAATGTTCATTTATGGCGCGTATACTATTGTCGGTTTTTGTATTATTGTTCGATTGATATCGCGAAATATTTGATGTATAACTATGATGGAAAACTTATGAAATCTTTATTGTAACTATTGTAAATATATGACTAGACTGTGAACCAGAATAAAATGTAGTTAGCAGACTGGATTGTCTTTTAAAGGTCCCGTTGACATGCCGAGTCCAAGCTAGTTCCCAAACAATGTAACATCTATGTAAGCAGTTCCCCGCAAAAGAATCGATAAAACCATGAAAGAAAGACTACAACACGTATCACAAAGTCGGGACCAAGTTCCCGCATAATATATATAACATGCATGTCGGAACAGGAAATTTGACATAATGTACTTTCAGAACCATGTTCACATCATTATACATTATAGCCAACAATTGTGATGACGAACTCCTTCCTTTGTTCGAGAACAATCTTGTTGAAATAGAAATCTGTGATTTTACTATGTACATAACTTCGATGAACCCAAGGCAAGTTAAATATCGACCTGTATTTATTTCAAATAAGTTCCCTTTTTCTTCTTCGTCCATCGACATCCCATGATAACATACTGTTGTCATACGAGGACTAGTTTATTTACAAAACTTTTAACCCAAATAAACAAAATGTATGTTTCTTTCTTATGTTCAATGTAAAAATGTATATTATTTTGAATTGCAACTATCTATAGTTCCTTAACTTTCTATCAAGGCGTATAAAAGAATGGTCGATTAGTGCGTATATTTTTGTTAAAATCAACATTTCTTGTATGTTTCAAACTGTCCTTCACTTTTGAGAACGAGTACTTTCATTTCCCCAAATTTACCCTAAAAAATGTGAAAACAGATTTTTATTTTATCAAATCTTTTTTTTGGGGGGAATTATTTAGATTTTTATAAACAATATTCTTTACACCAGAAATGTAATTTATAAACAAGCTTATGCGTTTAGTAATGACTAGTATACCAGACACGCAAGACAGAGATTTATACTACATGTACTATACACCTGATAGTTCAAAATGGAAAGTTTCAAGTTATCGGTCGTATACACTGATCAATACCCTTAGAAGTGAAGCGATGCATGAACTTGAAAGTCCGACAGGAAATCGCTTGAATACCTGAACGTGTCACCTCACAATACATTTGGGAGTAATACCTTTAGCCATGCTGGTGATCAGACAAGGGAAGGTACGAATTTATTTAAATAAGTTTATTACATAAAAGAATTATGAACAAATTAGATTTTCGAAAACAATTTTCACGGAACACTTATTTACGCTCATTTATGACTTTGAACTATGACTTTTTTACCAATTCCCATATAAACAGTTAAAAACGACAGACCTTGGTTACTTTAAAAAAAAAAAAAAAACATTTTCCGTTTCAAGTTAGTTAGTCGGACAAAACAACCGTACGATTGACACGATATCGACACGCGATTACGACTACATAAGGCTACTATGGTTTTGGTCCTTTGTGGTTCATAGACATGGCGACACGCAGAGAATTGATACTCTAAATTTAAAATCGATGGTGATCTCTTGTCCAGCAGAATAAAACTTTAATACCTATAATTTTTAGCATTTTTATACAGAATGCAGGACACAGATCCTCCTTTGCTGGAAAAGAAAATTTGTTGATTATAGAGGGAATAACTGAAGCGGCCGCCCCGCCCCCTCTTATGCATTTAGTGCATATGAAATTTTCTGGATCCGCCACTGGTGTGCTAGCTAATAACTTATATATTTTCACTACTTTACATTCTTAGCCCGTCTGTGTGAAATGCTCTGAGCTTCATCAGAGCCCACGCGCGGAGAAATAGCTGGTATCCCTCGATCGTTTAATAAATTGAATATTCATGTGTGCCTAAATGGTCATAAATATATTTCATTTTACAAATTAAATGATTATTCATCAACCTATGATCAATTATGGTCCGGTAATAACTTTTATTTTTTTTATTTTCTTTTTGTTTCAATTACAATTTGCCGTTCGTTTTTTGAGAAAAAAATTACACGGCTAATCATTTTAAGACAAAACCTCGGACCAAACACTTCGACTAAGCTATTATACTGACTAACTTGGAAAAATAAACCCAGATAAATGAGATTTCTATGGAATTTTTAATTCACCAGTTAATCAGAAATGTCCATCTCTAATATTTCTTTTGCATTTGATGTTGGTTTATATAAAACAAGTGAAACTGCGAGCTACTGCTCACTGATGATACCCCCGCCGCAAGTGGATAATATTAATTGTGTAAAAATATGCACGTGTTCGGTAAACAGGAAGTTTTCGAGTGATAAATCTGAAAACGCATCACACGGTATAGCTGCCTAAACCAAATTTCAGAAATCCTTGTATTGTAGTTCCTGAAAAAAATGTGACGAAAAATTTTCCACTTGGCTATCATGTGTAAAATCAAACAAGTGTTCGGTAAACAGGAAGTTGTTGAGTGATGAATCTGAAAACGCGTCACACGGTATAGCTGACTTATATCAAGCCTGAAACCAAATTTCAGAAATCCTGGTAGTGTAGTTTCTGACAAAAATGTGACGAAAAATATTCATGGGACGGACGGACTGACTGACTGACTGACTGACAGACTGACGGACTGATGGACTGACGGAAGGACAGACAGAGGTTAAACAGTATACCCCCCTTTTTTCAAAGCGGGGGTATAATTAAATATCTTACAATGCAAAGCTAGTTGTTTGCGATGATGCGTAGCTGCATGGTAGATTACTACTTGAATTAGATCATTTTGATTATCTTTGAATTCACTAACACGTGGCTGTTGACACATTACACACAATATACTTAAAATACCTGGGGCAATTTACACTTCTGGTTTATTGTCCCTTTAACCAGCCAGTGTATCTGTGTATGATGTATTTATCTACCGTGCAAGGGTTGTGTAGCCAGTCAAGGTCGTTAAATGTATCTCTGGCTCCATTGACAGACTACCATAATATATTCGAAAGCGGATCCCGGATTTTGAAAAAAAAAGAATGTGGAAGGACGTAAAGACAACATTACAAATTGGACTAGTGTACATGCAACATTCAATCTATTTCTTGTGTGACAGTTTACTGACTGTCAAACCCGTGTTCAATTTATTATTTTGATAGTGCCTTGAAGATAGCTGAGTAAAATAAATATTTTTTTAAACAAGATATATACATGTAGGGAGCTCTATTTTTACCAACCCGCTCATGAACAGATTCATTTATTTACTTCCTGAATGACACGACTCTAGAAATGTTTGCCACTGGACATCAATTTAAAAATTAAATAGAATCAGACAGTCATGCTCGAGCAAATAACATTGAGAACGGAACTTTATAGCAAGATATATACTATAGTGTATACAGATTGTATTTGAACACATACGAGGGTCTTGAATATTGTCTTATAGTTGTAAGTAATTTTTCTGTAGTCTTCATATTTTTCCCCATTATTCTATATTCTTTGTTTTCTTGGTGTCTATTTTATTTACTTTTTTGGCCCTTTGTTGTGCACTTTTTGTCCATATATTTTCTCTTCTTCTATATAAATCCTATTCAAACCCAAATAAACATACACAATCAAAATGTTCAACTCAAAACCCCAGTTGACTTGTCATCCATGGAGTTTTTCTCAACCGTTGAGAATATAACAAATGCTAAATGAGTCCGTTTAAAAAAAAGATGTGGTGTGATTGCCAATGAGAAAACTCTCGATAAGAGACCATATGCCACAGAAATTAACAACTATACATGTAGGTCACCGTACGGCCTTCAACAATGAGCACAGCCCATACTGCATAGTCGGCTATAAAAAGAGAAAAAGTCTAGGAGTCCATAGCTGATATTACATATATATAAGATTAATGTATCACGTATACGTCTGATGCTTAATTGTTGGGGCTCTGCTGGAAGGCAAAATATTTAGCTCTTTACTGACTAGTATTTAACAACTGAAACTAGATAAGTTAAAGTCTAAGTTATGAAATTCAAGGAATCTATACATGCTATAACAGCAAATTTGAACGGAACCAAAACGAAAATTAGTAAAATAATAAGTATACAACTTGCATTTCAGCATTTTAATATTGGTAATTATTAATGATGTAATGCGTAAATAAGTTATCCTACACAGTGGAACAAATGGGAAGCCAAAGTACGTTAATGTCTGAATTAATCTTCTGCAAAAACAATGTCATTTTGTTTATTTTATCTGGTTAAATCTTCTGACATCAGACTCGGACTTCTTTAGAACTGAATTTTAAATGTGCGTATTGTTGTGCGTTTACTTTTCTACATTGGCTAGAGGTATAGGGGGAGGGTTGAGATCTCATAAACATGTTTAACCCCGCCGCATTTTTGCACCTGTCCCAAGTCAGGAGCCTCTGGTCTGTTAGTCTTGTATTATTTTAATTTTAGTCTCTTGTGTACAATTTGGAAATTAGTATGGCGTTCATTATCACTGAACTAGTATATATTTGTTTAGGGGCCAGCTGAAGGACGCCTTGGGGTGCGGGAGTTTCTCGCTACATTGAAGACCTGTTGGTGACCTTCTGCTGCAATTTTTCTATGGTCGGGTTGCTATCTCTTTGACACATTCCCCATTTCCATTTTCAATTTTATTTCAATAAACTGACTTAAATAAAATTCAAGCAAGTTAAACTGTAAGCTTGCCGCCGTTGATACCCCCGGCGAAATATTTCGGTTCACAGGAAGTTGTTGAGAAATGAATCTGAAAACGCACCACACGGTACAACTTACTTGCATAAACTCTGTAACCAAATTGATAGATACGTAAAAGATAGATATGAAAAAAAAAATACTTAAATAAATGTTTAATTTACATGTAATGCATCTTTGTGTAAAAAAACGTTTGAATTGGCTGATCTTTTTGTAAAGCATGCTATTTTGACGGTTACGGATTCAGACTCATTAAGGATGCATTTCTTTCTAACACAAACGATGCAAACGGCTAAGCTCGCACATGTTTTGATCATTTCTTTTAAACATACGTTTGCAAATTTTACAGAAACTTTGACAAACTATGCAAACGCTAAAAATACGTCTACAGTTTGTCGTTTGTTAGTACAAACGCTGCATTTGTTTCAGTACCACAGTACATAGAGTATTCAAGGAAGCTGGCTACACTGCAAGTGCACCTCGTTATTGTCAAATGATCCGCGAAGTCAACAAAGTCAAACGCGTAGATTTCTGTAAACAGCTTGTGTTAGATAATGACAATTTTAATGACATTGTATTCACCGACAAATGCACAGTGCAACTTCATGATAACAAAGTTGTTGTTTATCGTTTAAGAAATGAATCTGCTACACCAATTCCACAACCGAAGCATCCATTAAAAGTGCATGTATGGGGAGGTATTAGTCGTAGGGGAATCACACGTCTTCTGATTTTCGACGGAATTCTTAAGTCCGATTTTTTCGTTGAAAACATTTTAGAAAAGACTCTTCTGCCTTTTATCAAATCTGTTTATCCAGATGGTCACCGTTTTCAACAAGCCAACGACCCAAAACATCGCTCCAAGCTTGCCAAAAGTTTCATGATCGACAATGGCATTCAGTGGTGGGACTGCTGGCCCTCCGAATCTCCCGATATCAACCCCATTGAAATGGTTTGGAATATGCTGAAACGCAGACTTGCTAAAAAAAACCTTAAAACTAAAGATGACCTTCAGACAGCTCTACAAGAGTTTTGGACCAGAGATCTTACTATTGAGTACTGCAACCGCTTTATTGACCATTTATATAAAGTTGTCCCAGTAGTAATAGCATTAGAAGGACGTGCAACAGCCGATGTACCTCGCAAAATATTTCCTGAAAGGTCTTATGGTAAATCGATAAGTTACTTCAAAACCAAGTTAGATGACCCCAGTTTCACCAAGAAGATCGAACACCTCCTACCACACTAAGAAAACCAAGTCAAGAACTACGAGAGATGCAGCAGAAACTTTTTCATAACAGTCTTTTTCAAGGCTACACAAATCATTCAAAAAGATATCTTTAATTTGTTGTACACTCAAAGGGGGGCTTCAAAGAGTTTTACTAATTATACCCATTGCCTTATCAAGTAGTGACCCTCTACTGTTTGTGACTGATTTCTAAAACGTAAAGATTTTTTTATCCTACATAGTCTTGTTCTTCAAGAACAAAAGAAAATATCGATTTTTTTTGTAAACACATATTTACGCTATTCAGTAAGTTTTATATTATAATTGAGAAAATTTGCTGCATTTTATTTTACCTAGAAAAAATCTCGTAAATAGTTTTTTTTGCTGCAAACTATTTTACTGAGAAAAAAATCTCGATTTTTTTTTTTTTTTTTTTTTATCTTAGAATTTTAAGCCAGTTGAATATGACGTTGTGTTTTTTTTTACAAAGAATACACACTGGACATAGTTACATGCTAGTCTAATAATATCTTTTATAATTTTATCAATCATAACTACTCTCGCTATACAGTACAATAATTATTGAAGAGTTATTTCTTCGTGCAAACAAAAAGCCGGCCGAGTAGTTCCGATTGATGATTTTATCCAGAAATTGAACAGGAAACCCCTAAAGTTTTAAACACATGTACACACGTGATATTATCGTGTCAACCTTGACCCCGCTTTCACCAGCAATGCATTTAAATGTTCGATCAAATTCTCTTCCAATCCAAACATTTTATTACAATAAAAATAACCATCGTATCTTACAAACGAAAAACTAGTTTTCAATAATAGACGTTTCAGCAGCTGTTTCATTCGTGTATTTCTTGTTACAGTAATATTTCACGTTTTGAGAATATATAAGAGGGGGGATAGGACCTTTATCGGGACTCCAGGATCGGGTGTTTTTAAGCTTGGGATTTCAAGAGTAACACTTTCGGGTACCGGAAATTCTTTTTCGAATTAGGGGACCTCGGGATTTCGTGATTTTAAGTCCGGGATTTCGGTATTTTGTTTTTTAAGCCCGGCATTTGGGATCGATCAGGACCCCTTCTTACCCTCCCTCACATGACGTTTTCAAATATGAATAAAGATAGGAAACTCATGTCTTTTAAAAAGAAAACTAATCTACGAAATAACTAGAACATATAACTCGCGACGAAATGTAGAAATAATGAGAAAAGAACGGAAAGGAAAAGATATTTTATTTTATATTCGAATCGTAAATAAAAACTGAGAAGATAAATAAGAGAACAATAATGTGTAGAATGTTTCTTCCTCAGACAGACCTGAAAAAAAACCATATTTCTTTTATTGGTAAATTAAATAATTAGAACTGAAACAATCTGAAAACCGTTCATGCCTTTTAAATGTCTATTATGTAATTATCGATTTTACCTGTTACATTATCATAACTAATTACATAATATTAAGTAGCATGTGCGGCCGACCATGCACGCTTGGCTGATTTTATTGCACTTACTATCAGCTGATGATTTGATTGACAACAGGTAATCAATCATCGACATTTAAGTCGCTGATGCTGAGCCTTTTTAAAACCTGCGACATTTTTCAGACCATGTCACGGAATGTACTGTAACTTCAACCTGATTAAACGAAGTATTTGTTTCTACGTTTGTAAAAAAGTCTGGTTACCAACAACATTTGCATGCATTACTGAAAATTCAAACAGGGTCATTAAAGATTTATCAAAATATGTATTTGTTTCTACTCGTGTAGCGTTTAGAAAACAGTAACACACGCGACGTTTACAAAATTCTTGTTAGAAAGAAATGCGGCCTAAGAAAAATCTTTTTAGAATCACAAGAAGTTCTGATAGGTCGTAAAATAAACTTCCCATCACTTTATTCTTTTCACATGTCAATTTAAAAAAAAAAAAATCGCAACGATGTCATAATTGAAAGCACGAGGAAGGCTGACCAAAATGGGTTCATTCTGGCTATTCCTACATTTTGAAATTTATAGGTAAAATAGTAAAAATTAATGTAGGAGTTCCCAGAATTTTTGTGTAAACAATGAGATTATGTAGGATTATGTTGTAACAACATTAAACTAATGAGATCTAATGAATCAAGGTAAATGAAGGTAATTCTTGTAGAAAATAAAGAAAAAGAATAATTTATATCACAATCTTATATTTCATTTAATAATTTCAACGGCACAGTTTGTGTAAATAATATTCAAATGCACAATATGATTTCATAGCTATAATTGCATGCACAAGTAATTCCAATTACAATAATATATACCAGTAAATAATATCATTTGAAATATCAATGTTAAATCATTCTTTAATCAAAGCAATAAATATTGAGTTACACTAAACAAAGCACCAAACGTATACTAAATTATTAAATTTATTTATAGCCTCACATAGTAATACAACATATAAGAGCATACAAAGTCTTAATCAATTTTGCAAGAGATGAGACCAGCATCTCCATACTTGACTGGAGTAAATTCATCATTCTGTAACCTTATTTTCTATTATTATTTATAATAATTAAGTTTTTGATATTATATTCATTTAAAAAAAATCATAATTTGTTAAAATAATGAAATAAATAAATTCTTTGTGCCTGTCCCAAGTCAGGAGCCTGAAATTTAGTGGTTGTTTGTTTATGTGTTACATTTTTTGTTTTTCGTTCATTTTTTATATATAAATAAGGCCGTTGATTTCTCGTTTGAATTGTTTTACATTATCATCTCGGGGCCTTTTGAAGCTGACTATGCGGTATGGGCTTTGCTCATTGTTGAAAGCCGTACAGTGATCTATAGTTGTAAATGTCTGTATCATTTTGGTTTCTTGTGGACAGTTGTCTCATTGGCAATCATACCACATCTCCTTATTTATATTTGAGGCTGAAGTTGAAAGTGTTGGTACCTATTAATTTTCTTTTTAAATACCCTTTTTTTCAGACTTTTCAGACTTTTAAATGGCCATACTCCTTTACTACTTTTTCTTTCATTTTATTTTTATTTTTCCAATGCTTTTTTAGAAATTCCATGGTATTAAAATACTTAAAAGTATTACTTCTAAACAAGAAAGCATGCTTATAAACAAGAAAGTCTCATTTTTACATACAATTAATGATTTTTATTTAATTTCCACAGGTAAATTTACCTTTGACCAAATTAGACACTAATGACTAAACCAACATATTTTGCAATAACAACATGTATTGTTCTTCCACTAATCCCCCATGTAGGAATAGCCAGAATAGTAAAATACAAAATGTAGGAATAGCCAGAAGACACCACCAAAATGTTCAACTTGAGGCTAGTGATTGACAGGTATGATTATATCTTGGGGCTCTTGTGGGGAGCGTGGTGTCGGACGGAAAAAAGATTTCCAGTATTCATATATATATAAATGTCGATCTGATGTGGAAAATTGTGAGGTTTTTAATTTTTAATAGCACAAAGAAAAAGACGTCAGAAGAGTTAGAAGAGTAACAATGTGTAACTATAAACGTATTACTCGTTTATAATCTACGAGACTGATCAGATCGAAGTTTGATAAAAAAAAACAAAAAATATTCAATATCAAACCTTCTTGGTTGGAATAAACATGTTCAATGTATACCTGCAAATATGTCTTAATAAATTAAATTGTGTATTTAAATTATCTCTGTTGAATACAATACAATTTATTACATGTATCTATGATATCCTCCATAAATAAATATCTGCACAGGTAAAGTTAAATTCGGATCAACAGATTGATTTACGACCTTCCGCTTGTCCATGTTGTATTGCAAAAATATCACAGCAGGTGTTACTCACAGTAGACAAGTGTCAAATCAGTATGACATTATGTCGGATTACGGCATCTGCAGTAATTAAGACCCTGTTTTTACTGTTTTTACAGGAACTGATTTATCTTAACATGACAATAAAGAAGAATTTTGTAAGGTGAACATATTTGTAGTATTGCAAAGTTACCACGTGCATTTTCCTGTTCATTGGTCACATTTAAATAGATTATTCTTTATTGAACTAAATTCGATATTTAAATTGCAAGTAACTTTAATATCAAAACCACCGATTTTTATTTCTCGACTGAAAAGGGTAATAAGACGGTTATTTTTATCTGACTGTAAACAGTGTATATAATCACAACGATCTATTAATAACCGCTGCTCACAGATAACGGATTATACAACGATCTATTAATAACCGTCGCTCACGCATCACTGGTTCTATCACTGACTCAATACACACCAGTTTAATCGGACAAACGGATAATTCCCCGAGACACGGAAAATCTCCGGAGAACCGCAAAATATTCTGTAAAACGGAAAATTTACGATAAACCTTTATTTATTATCCGTTCCGCGGAGATTTGCCAAAAATCGCGGTCATTTGCCAAATAGGTCTACCAGTGAATAATATCAGTAAACTTAAAGAAAGTGTAGATCATATTGTTCAGAATCTGGAAAACAGTTTCTTTTGAAGTTCATTTTTCAAAGCCCACATGGTGAAAAAAAATTTTGTTTAAGGTTACAAGGTTATATGTAAAGTCCCTTTTGAAAGAAAGATTAGTAAATTATACTATATAGGTTTTTTTAAATTACATACTACTTAAACCCCTTATTTGGCATATGAGGACAAAAAAGGTGGGTCACTGTAACCCAGCTCTGTTGTTAACCTGAAATATTTTGCGGATTTTTATTTCATATTAAGAACTCTCAGACCCCCCTTCTCACAATACTTGATAAAAATGTAAATTATTTTGCTTGTTGTTTATTGGCTAATTATGGGCTGAATACCTTAAGGGCTGTTCCAGAAAATACTATGTCCCCCCCAGGGAAGGCAATTTTTTTAAATATTATGTGGGTGGTTGTATTTGAAATACCAAAATGCAAAGGGAGTGCTGTTCTAATTAAATTTTATTTCTGTGGGTGGTGGGGGTTAAAAAAAAGTGCCGTCCCTGGGGGGGACATATTATTTTCTGGAACAGCCCTAAGTGGCACCTGTGTAACAAGTAGAAGATAAGACAATCAAGTGTCACCCGTGTAATCCATTAGAAAATAACACAATTAAGACGATCTCTGAGTTATAAGCAACACCTTGGTTTGTCAAATGTTTTGAGTGCTTAATTGCTTTGTCCCAGTTTTATATATTTTGTTTGAACTGTGTTCTTCGATTAAATAGTTTTGTAGTTCACCTAGATTCTAGGTTTTTTTTCTCAAATTATCATACTTTTATCTAATTGTACCATAATAGGGAACAAAACCACACAAGAGGACTATTAGGTAAATCTTACCTCATTCCAATCCTCCATTATATCCTAAAAATAGAAAAGAAAAATTATATTCGATATATACTGTTGAGTTATTATTGAGGTACATGTATTATAGTTACTGTCAATTAAAAATACATGATCATTATAGGATGTAATATACTGAACTAATATTTTTAAATACTAATTTTAATTAAATAATAATAGCATTGAAACAGTGATTTATCTCAACTTTTCTGGCAATAAGACTGCACTATTAGAAGTTAATGAACTGAACTATAAACCTTGAAGATTTGATAACATACCTAAATGATGTACAAATGTATTCTACAAGCAGGATGTGACTCTTTCCATGGAACACCAGAACATCTATTGCACTTTCCCAGGTCTAAGAATGTCAAAAGTTTTCTTTTACCAGCTTTAAGACACACATAAAAAATATCAAGTAACAGTTTCTTAAAACACTATCAATAATCGACTAGAACAGTCAAATTAAAATCAACTGTTTTTTTATTCTGTATGAGCCTGTCCAATAACGTAGTGGATGTAGTTATTAGTTGTGTACCATCTTTGTTTTTACTTCATTGTTGTTTTCAGCAGAGGATTTTTTCTTTTGAAATGTTTCACATTTTATCATACCAAGGCTATTTATAGATGATTATATGGCATGGGTTTTGCTCATTGTTGTAGGCTGTTGGACAACCTGTAATTGTTTATAACTGTGTCCTATGGTCTAGGAATAATTGAATCATTGTTAATCATACCACAACTCCTAATTGTCATATGGTATGGGTTTTGTTCATTGTTGAAGGCTGTCTGACAAACTGTAATTGTTTATATCTTTGTCCTTTGATCTAAAAATAATTGTATCATTGTTTATCTAACCACACTTCCTTATTATCATATGGTATGGGTTTTGCTCATTGTCGAAGGCTGTTGGACAGCATGAAATTGTTTATATCTTTGTCCTATCGTCTAGGAATAATTGCATCATTGCTAATCATACCACAACTCCTAATTATTATATGGCATGGGTTTTGCTCATTGTTGAAGGCTGTTGGACGACCTGTAATTGTTTATATCTTTGTCCTTTGATCTAAAAATAATTGTATCATTGTTTATCTAACCACACTTCCTTATGATTATATGGTATGGGTTTTGCTCATTGTTGAAGGCTGTTGGACAACCTGTCATTGTTTATATCTTTGTCCTATAGTCTAGGAATAATTGTATCGTTGTTTATCATACCACATTTCCTTATTTTTATACAATAAAATGATCACAGATACCCCCTCCCTCTTAACATACTTAATGTACTTACAGGATTGAAGCTATAAGTAAGTTTTACAATTTGCCTAAAAATATGTTAAGTCCTGGACTATTTGAAGTTTCGAGTGAAAGGCCCTTCTCAAGAAATTCAATGGTCCTAAAATAAGTACTAATGTAACGGATTGTACGCCATGGACCTTTGTTTTCTAAAATTCAAATGTTCTCTCACAGAAATGAAAGGTCCCTGACCATTGGGCCCACACTAATTTAAAACTATGAAAAGTAAAGTAAAAATAATGTAATGGTGTGTTATATTGCCATATTTTAGGTTGTTGCTTGGTCCTTAACTAAAAGCTCTTTTCAAAAATGGCACTAGCCTATGCTGTGGAACCATAACTTCGAAGAAGACACATATATCTGTGTCGCTGCATGCAATTGATTGAGGTAACATATTTACTGAAGCATAAATGATCATTCCATAAAATCATAAGAGCCAAGAAACTTACATGAAAATCATCGTTGTACAATGAGTGTTGCAAAATTTCAAACTATTGACAAACAGGGAAAAGCTGCACAGCCGAAAAAAAATGGCTAACACGCTACAACTCAAATTTGTCAAACTGTTCATCTAATATAAAATCATTCCCTTCTATAGAAGCCAAGAAAAATTCAAAGAAAGTTTCATTGTACAATGAGTGTTGTATAATTTCAAACTATCGGCAAACAGGAAGCAACTGCATGGTAGATGTGAAAACTGCTTCGTCTGTATTGATTTACCTCATTTTAGAGACGCAGCAAATATTAATTTTCAAGTCTTTGGTTGAACTGTCCAGGGTTCAAACCCACCACGTCCCACACTTAAGGTTAACACAATACCACAACACCATGAAGATCAACGAGGCAGTTTTTATGAGAGAAAAAAATTGTTATGCAATCTTAAAAAATAGGATACTTACTAATTAGATAAATACTGAAGAATGTACCTCTGAGGTCAGCCTATTTTATAAGTATAAGGTTGTGCCATCATGTAAAGCATCTGTGAAAATTAACTATAAATCATATTTACTTGTTTAAGCCTGAAATATGTAAAATATATGTATCACTTAAAAATACTTCATTGGTACTTCTATTAATAGTTAACTGTTATGAATGCTTCTTATAAATATATCAATGTTTGTGTGTTGTCTCCTTGTATAAACATATCAATGTTTGTGTTTTATCTCATATCAATGTTTGTGTATTATCTCCCTTTCTTATAAACATATCAATCTTTGTGTGTTATCTTCCTGTATAAACATATCAATGTTTGTGTGTTATCTCCCTGTATCTTATTAACATATCAATGTTTGTGGGTTATCTCCCTGTTTCTTATAAACATATCAATGTTTGTGTGTTATCTCCCTGTTTCTTATAAACATATCAATGTTTGTAGGTTATCTTCCTATATAAATATATAAATGTTTGTGGGTTATCTCCCTGTATAAACATATCAATGTGTGTGTGTTATCTCCCTGTATAAATATATCAATGTGTGTGTATTATCTCCCTGTTTCCATAAAATAAACTTACAATTATATTAAAGTTATATGGTTTGCTACTGACCCCCTACGGATCCGTAGACTAGAGGGTTATTAAAATCCATAGGGGTTGGGGCCAAAGGGGGTCAGTAGTGAACCGTATATAGGATATAGCAAATTTATTGCACATGGGACTTTTCCTGTTGCATTATGTAGAAAAATAAACAATGAAATACAACAACATCAATAGATGACGTCACCATTAACAATAGACAGATGTCATGAACCCATATGAAATTTACTAACCCCATACGGATCCATTTGGGGTCACCATGTGACGGCTTTAAACCAATCACAACATCATAGTTCACCCGCAGAGCGATAAAAGGGTATAATGCGCAATTATTTCATTAACATGAATAAATCCTAAATGTTATGGCCAGCTTCATAAAAATGTAGACCTTGTCATATGAGGTTATTTTTGAATTGTTGACTATATATTGACCTGTACACATCTCCTATATATTGACCGGTACACATCTTCTATATATTGACCGGTACACATCTTCTATATATTGACCTGTACACATCTCCTATATATTGACCTGTACACATCTCCTATAAATTGACCTGTACACACCTCCTACATTTTGACCTGTACATGTCTCCTATATATTGACCTGTACACATCTCCTATATATTGACCTGTACAGGTCTCCTATATATTGACCTGTACACGTCTCCTATATATTGACCTGTACACATCTCCTATACATTGACCTTTACACATCTCCTATATATTGACCTGTACACGTCTCCTATATATTGACCTGTACACATCTCCTATATATTGACCTGTTCAGGTCTCCTATATATTGACCTGTACAGGTCTCCTATATATTGACCTGTACACATCTCCTATATATTGACCTGTACACATCTCCTATATATTGACCTGTACACATCTCCTATATATTGACCTGTACACATCTCCTATACATTGACCTGTACACATCTCCTATACATTGACCTGTACACATCTCCTATATATATTGACCTGTACACATCTCCTATACATTGACCTGTACACATTTCCTATATATATTGACCTGTACACATCTCCTATATATTGACCTGTACACATCTCCTATATATTGACCTGTACACATCTCCTATATATTGACCTGTACACATCTCCTATATATTGACCTGTACACATCTCCTATACATTGACCTGTACACATCTCCTATACATTGACCTGTACACATCTCCTATACATTGACCTGTACACATCTCCTATATATTGACCTGTACACATCTCCTATACATTGACCTGTACACATCTCCTTTATATTGACCTGTACACATCTCCTATATATTGACCTGTACACATCTCCTATATATTGACCTGTACACATCTCCTATATATTGACCTGTACACATACATCTCCTATATTTTGACCTGTACACATCTCCTATATATTGACCTTTACACATCTCCATTCTTGACTTGTTGGGTTGCTGTCTCATTGACATTTATCTCACTTTATTTTTCTTTAGCACAAGTTCCATGCTTATGTTCAACCAATCTATTTTTGAAGGCAAATAACACTGCAATGATGGCATGTGTCTTGTTTACTATAAACACATTAGAGTTATGGTATTTTAAATGTAAAAACTATATGTTGATTATCTCCCCTTATAGAGTTTGAATATTTTACATTGGAAACAAATTTCAATAGTAAATGATCCTATATAGTTCACTATACTGTACACTTACCTATAATAACAACTTGGATGGACAAGGATCACATGGACTTTAATAACAACTTGACTGGACAAGGATCACATTGACTATAATAACAACTTGACTGGACAAGGATCACATTGACTGGACATGGATCTAATAAATATAAATAATAGAAGTTCAAACTAAAAACATGGCAAAATAAGAAAAAGACAAACAACAGTACACAAAACACAAAATTAACAAGAATGTGTCCATAGTACACAATTGCCCCACTCACACTATCTTTTTCTGTGTTTAGTGGACCTAAAAATTGGGATAAAAACTATAATTTGGCATTTAAATTAGAAAGATCATATCACATGGAACATGTATACTAAGTTTCAAGTTGATTGGACTTCAACTTCATCAAAAACTACCTTGACCAAAAACTTTAACCTGAAATTTGCACTATCATTTTCTATGTTCAGTGAACCGTGAAATTGGGGTCAAAACTCTAATTTGGCATTAAAATTAGAAAGATCATATCATGGAGCACATGTGAACTAAGTTTCAAGTTGATTGGACTTCAACTTCATTAAAAACTACCTTGACCAAAAACTTTAACCTGAACGGATGGACGGACGGACGGAAGGACAGACGGACGCACAGACCAGAAAACATAATGCCCCTCTACTATCGTAGGTGGGGCATAACAATTAAAGACTGAGCAACAGGAAACCCATCAAAAGTTGAGGGCTATCTCAGGTGCTCCACATTCGGCACTTGTGTTGCTCAATAATAAGTCAGGGATGATTCAAGGTGTTTTCAAATGGGTCCCTTGAACATCAAATTGGGAATTTGTATCCTATTGGGAATTTTTTATGCATACAATCTAAGACTAACTAATATCATTTTGCTGTAAAAACGGAAAATGTTTATTAAATTTCGCCTGTACACTGATTGAAGAAGTTATTGGATTGAGATCAGGGAAGTTGTAATACATGAATAAACTTTATAAGATATCTTATATACTTTATGAGATATCTTTTATACTTTATAACTTATATAATCCTGTGGTCTAGTGGGACGGCTACCGTGCAGGCAATTTGGTGTCATGATATCTCAGAAGCATGGGTTAGAATCACGGCGAGGAAAGAACAAAAAATTAGCAAAAGCAGATTTTCAGATCTAACATTGTTGGGTTGATGTTTAGACGAGTTGTATATACATAATGTACACAGCCAGGTATCACCATCACTGCTGGTGATCCGATGGATAAATCTGTTGTAGAGTTGTCACTGGCTATCTTATATAATATAGAAGATATCTAATATCGATTATAAGACATCTTACATAGTATATATACGATATCTTATAAAGTTTATATATTATATAGTTTATAAGATATCTTATATAGTTTATAAGATATCTTATATAGTTTATAAGATATCTTATATAGTGTATAAGCTATCTCATATAATTTATAAGATATCTGATATCCTTTATAGGATATCTGATAAATATACAGTGTACATACATTACTCCCAACACTTTAGTAATTAAATCGAAATCATTGTCTGTAATTTTCAAAGAAATCGAAATAGTTGAAACACGGAAAACGAAGAGGACCCTAAAATGAACTGGTAAGGAAACAGAAATATGCTCTTGCTCAACGTGGAAGTGGGGTAACAGGCGACCATAAGTACAAAGAAAAATTATATGAGATATTAACCACTGAAAAAGTCATCCATTGGGTATTTTTTCAACAGATCATCTTTATTAACTTACCTTGATTCAAATGGATTTCAAATTGAACTGGCCAATTGTTGAATTCAGAAAATCAATTACAAAAGTTTATATACTTAATTGTTAAGATATTTAAAGCAATTGAACCAGTGAATTTTAAAATTATTCGAATCATTTTCATATCTTTTGAAACAGTTCAATAATGATGACATAGTATATTTTGGAGGGGTAGGGGGCATTTCATGAATGGTCTATCATCAACATTATTTTCAGAAACGCTCAAACTTTTGTCTTTTGATGAAATAGAGTAAAATATAAAATAATTTCTTTTACAAAACAAGCTTTTATCAAATTACATAACCTGCTGGGCGATCTACTTTTACGAGATCAAATACTCCCATAATATTGTAATCAATTGAAACTGGCTGCTAAAATTGTTTAACTCATGTTGACATACTTAAATCATTGTTAATAAAATGTGATTGTTGTCAGCATTCTTATCAGGTTTTTACTACGTTTTGACGACAAACTATGAAAAATTATAGTTTTTCCGAAAATACCGACTTTTATTTTATTTTCCTGAATTGGGAATTTATATTCACAAACATTTTGGGGGACGCTGGCCGATTTAAGGGCTGCTAAGCGGCCCTAAACTGTATAGTGGAATCATCCCTGTAAGAACAAAGTTTTCATTGGTTGAATACAATGTTGACCTCTTTCATTGAATGGTTGCTGTCTCATTGACATTAACATCCAATCTTCAATTCATACACCACAAGTGACTTCTTTGTAATGATTGCAATGTTTTGTTTAGTTTGGACTCCCTAAAGCAATTAATTACTCATGGAAAGATTTGAAGAGTAGCTTGAATAATTTCAAATCATGTTTAGATATGGTGCGGACAAAAAAGATCAGAAATAAGTGCTGGTGTAATACTCCTTAGAATTATCTCCCCTTTAAGAATGTTAACATTTACGATTGAAATTTAGTTCTGAATTTCATTTGATCAAATAAATAACCAAACGTTCCAAAACAATTTGACTATAATAGATATAGGAAGATGTGGTGTGAGTGCCAATGAGACAACTCTCCATCCAAATAACAATTTAAAAATTAAACCATTATAGGTTAAAGTACGGCCTTCAACACGGAGCCTTGGCTCACACCGAACAACAAGCTATAAAGGGCCCCAAAATTACTAGTGTAAAACCATTCAAATGGGAAAACCAACGGTCTAATCTATATAAACAAAACGAGAAACGAGAAACACGTATATATTACATAAACAAACGACAACTACTGTACATCAGATTCCTGACTTAGGACAGGTGCAAACATTTGCAGCGGGATTAAACGTTTTAATGGGCCCAAACCTTCTCCCTTTTTCTGAAACACTTACCTTTACTAAATTATAAATCGACTGGACTTGAATCAAACATAAATGGACAGTAGATCTTTAAACTGAAAATATAAAATAGCTCAATTACAGTTTCAGATAAATATCGGTTGAACCCTTTCTGAACATATATATATATACTTTTTTAGCTTGTGACAAGTAACTTGACGTGTAGATTGCGTAGTTAACTTTTTTTCCTACTTATAAAAAAAAAAATGGAAACAAGAAATAATTGTAACAGGATGCTGCTACGAAGTCACCCAAACAAAGCACTCAAAATAAGTCATTCCCACGGTCGCCTGACATTGAGCATGTTGAGCAACGTCCAATACAAATTGGTCTGGTTTGGTAAAGTGATATATGCACAAGTGACGTCTAGGTATTACACCTGTATGTCATTCAAATCTTCTTGATATCATGTACAGCAATATTCATGATTTAGGGGTGGGGATCTTGACAGTTTACAAGTTCTTAAACAGGCAGGAGATAGGGATAAAAGTGACCCTAGGGGACTAGCCTTTTATTTCATCTGATTTGTTTTATTATCCAATACAAGAATATATATGGTTAAGGGTAGGGGATCACAACCGTTTACAAGTTTTCAAAAAAAAGCGGGTGGTGTCACCCCTGTGGACTTCTTCTATATTTCATTTGATTTGTTTTATTGTCCCATACAAAAATATATATGGTTTATGGGGATCTCAACAGTTTACGAGTTCTCAAACAACAAGGGGGTGTGAGTGACACTTGGGGACTCGCCTTCTATTTCATATGATTAGTTTTATTGTCCAGTACAAGAATATATATGGTCAAGGGTAGGGGATCTTGACCATTTCCAAGTTCTCAAACATGTGGGGTGGGGCTGACCCAAAGGGACTCCCACTTTATTTCATTTGATTTGTTTTGTTGCCCCATACAAAAATCATACAAAAATATATATGGTTTATGGGTGGGGATCTCAACAGTTTACAAGTTCTCAAACAACAAGGGGGTGTGAGTGACACCTGGGGACTCGCCTTCTATTTCATATGATTTGTTTTATTGTCCAGTACAAGAATATATATGGTTAAGGGTAGGGGATCTT
The DNA here is from genome assembly GCF_036588685.1 of Mytilus trossulus. Lineage (NCBI taxonomy): Eukaryota > Metazoa > Mollusca > Bivalvia > Mytilida > Mytilidae > Mytilus > Mytilus trossulus. The sequence continues at coordinate 67,526,297 of NC_086383.1, forward strand.
GACCATTTCCAAGTTCTCAAACAAGTGGGGTGGGGCTGACCCAAAGGGACTCCCACTTTATTTCATTTGATTTGTTTTGTTGTCCCATACAAAGATATATATGGTTTAGGGGTGGGGATCTCGACCGTTTACGAGTTCTCAAACATGAGGGGTAGAGTTGACCTGACTCTCACTTTATTTCATTTGATTTGTTTTGTTGCCACTTACAAAAATATATATGGTTTAGGGGTAGGGATCTTGACTGTTTACAAGTTTTCAAAAAGAAAGGGTTGGGGTGACTGACCCCTGTGGAGTTCCTCTATATTTCATTTGATTTATTTCATTGTCCCATACAAAAATATATATGGTTTATGGGTGGGGATCTCAACTGTTAACAAGTTCTCAAACAAAAAGGGGTTCGGAGTGACCCTCGGGGACTCGCCTTTTTTTTTCATTTGATTTGTTATATTTTACCGTATAAGAATATATATGGTTAAGAGGTGGGGATCTTGACTGTTTTTAAGTTCTCAAACATGAGGGGTTGGGTGGGGGACCCCATGGACACAACCTAAATTAAATTTGATTTGTTTTATGGTCGTGCGATCATTACTAACAAGAGTGCACACGCTGAAATGTCTCGCCTTCTTTACTTATCATAGATATAAAAATATGTTGATAGACCAAATATAAAGCTTTATTACAACTCTCACATAAACTCAACATTAAAAAAGAAAACAAAACATTGATCAATGAACCATGAAAATGAGGTCACGGTCAGATGAACCATGCCAGGCTGAAATGTACAGCTAACAATTCTTCAATACAAAAAATATAGTTGACTTATTGCTTATAAATTCAGAAAAACAGACCATAACACAAGAACTTAACACTGAACAATAAGCTGTGAAAATGAGGTCAAGGTCAAATAAAACCTGCGTAACAGACAAATAGATCATAAATCATTTCCATACACTAAATATAGTTGACCTAATGCATAAAGTATTAGAAAAATAGACCATAACTCAAAAATTTAACTTTGACCACTGAACCATGAAAATGAGATCAAGGTCAGATGAAACCTGTCAGCTAGACATGTACACCTTACAATCATTCCATACACCAAATATAGAAGACCTATTGCATATAGTATAAGAAAAACAGACCAAAGCCCAAAAACTCAATTATAACCACTGAACCATGAAAATGAGGTCAAGGTCAGATGACACCTGCCAGTTGGACATGTACACCTTACAGTCCTTCCATACACCAAATATACTAGACCTATTGCTTATAGTATCTGAGATATGGACTTGACCACCAAAACTTAACCTTGTTCACTGATCCATGAAATGAGGTCGAGGTCAAGTGAAAACTGTCTGACGGGCATGAGGACTTTGCAAGGTACGCACATACCAAATATAGTTATCCAATTACTTATAATAAGAGAGAATTTAACATTACAAAAAATCTTAACTTTTTTTTCAAGAAGTCACTGAACCATGAAAATGAGGTCAAGGACATTGGACATGTGACTGACGGAAAGTTTGTAACATGAAGCATCTATATACAAAGTATGAAGCATCCAGGTCTTCTACCTTCTAAAATATAAAGCTTTTAAGAAGTGAGCTTACACCGCCGCCGCCGTAGCCGCCGCCGGAACACTATTCCTAATAGACCCTATGTCGAGCTTTCTGCAACAAAAGTTGCAGGCTCGACAAAAACCATGTGTGTCTGTCACTTACTGTTTTCAAGTTATAGTCATTTGAAAATTTAAAAGAAAAATCCCATAGGGTTCTATAGTAAATTCATCCCTTCTGTTGGCCCCTCAAAATTCACCTAAATAGACCACAAGAAGAAAAATAATTTAAGAACTGAGCAAAAACTTTGTTTAGGAGTCTTAATAGCAAAAAGTATAATTACAAATTTTGTTATAGTCTGATTTTCTAATTTTCTAATGCCAAATATGGAAAAGGTCGAGTTTGTTGTGGGCTGACATGAGATGATATACCATGATACTTTCGATACTCTCTGACTTCTACGTATTCATTTAACATTTGTAAAAATCGTAGTCAGCGGCGTAAAATGTCCATTCATTTATATTAATTTTCAGTTCAACCAGAGAAAGGTATGAAACCTTAACAAGAATGCACACGCTGATATGTCTCGCCTTCTTTACTAATCATTGATATTATGTTGATAGTCCTAAATATAAAGCTTTATTACAACTGTCACCTAAACTTAACATTAACCAAGAAAACTAAACATTGACCAATGAACCATGAAAATGAGGTCAAGGTCAGATGACACCTGCCAGTTGGACATGTACACCTTACAGTGCTTCCATACACTGAATATATACTAGACCTATTGCTTATAGTATCTGAGATATGGACTTGACCACCAAAACTTAACCTTGTTCACTGATCCATGAAATGAGTTTGAGGTCAAGTGAAAACTGCCTGACGGGCATGAGGACCTTGCAAGGTACACACATACCAAATATAGTTATCCTATTACTTATATTAAGAGAGAATTTAACATTACAAAAAATCTTAACTTTTTTTCAAGTAGTCACTGAACCATGAAAATGAGGTCAAGGACATTGGACATGTCACTGACAGAAACTTTGTAACATGAGGCATCCATATACAAAGCATGTATCATCCAGGTCTTCCACCTTATAAAATATAAAGCTTTAAAGAAGTAAGATAACGGCGCCGCCGTATCACTATCCCTATGTCGAGCATTCTGCAACAAAAGTTGCAGGCTCGACAAAAACTAGGAATATAGACATTATAGTAGTCACTTTTGGAGGCACACATATACATGTATGGATCTGGGGCCGTATGCATAAAACATCTTAACTTAAGTATTCCTTAAACTTAGATTTCACTAAGAATTTCCTTAGTTAAGTCAAATTTTTAAATGGTATGCATAAACTTACTTAAGTTTTCACTTAACTAAGGAATACTTAAATCGGAACCTTTCTCTAATTACCGTATGATATATATTAGCTCATCACATATACTCACCCGTGTAAAAGTTTGTTATGATTATTTAAATTTATTGATCAATGCATGCTTTTATTTTAAAGAGCTGGGGTTTATTTGATAAAGGTATGTAAAACAATGAAATAAAACGTAACATAGTTATAAGTATAATGATGAACAATTGGCGCAAATAAGACAACGCTTTTTATGCTTGATGTTTTGACAGATGAGCATTGAAAAAAAATATTTCGGTAATCCAAAACTTTCCTCTACTTAGGTCGCATTTCTTTCTAACCAAAACATTTTCTAAACGCTACATAAGTAGAAACAAATACATTGTTCAACATGTTTAATAAGTCTTTAATGTCCCTGTTTGAACTTTCAATAAAGCAAGCACATGTTGTTGGTAACAGACTTGTTTACAAAGGTAGAAACAAATACTTTGTTTTATCAAGTTGAAGATAGAAACAAATACAGCGTTTTTACTAACAAACGACAAACTGCAGACGCATTTTTAGCGTTTGTATAGTTTGTCAAAGTTTATGGAAACTTTGCAAACGTATGTTTGAATGAAACGATCAAAACATGTGCGCGCTTAGCGGTTTGCATCATTAGTGTTAGCTTTGCATACGTATGTTTGAATGAAACGTTCAAATTATGTGCGCGCTTAGCGGTTTGCATCATTTGTGTTAGCTTTGCAAACGTATGTTTGAATGAAACGATCAAAACATGTGCGCGCTTAGCGGTTTGCATCATTTGTGTTAGCTTTGCAAACGTATGTTTGAATGAAACGATCAAAACATGTGCGCGCTTAGCGGTTTGCATCATTTGTGTTAGCTTTGCAAACGTATGTTTGAATGAAACGATCAAAACATGTGCGCGTTTAGCGGTTTGCATCATTTGTGTTAGCTTTGCAAACGTATGTTTGAATGAAACGATCAAAACATGTGCGCGCTTAGCGGTTTGCATCATTTGTGTTAGCTTTGCAAACGTATGTTTGAATGAAACGATCAAAACATGTGCGCGCTTAGCGGTTTGCATCATTTGTGTTACCTTTGCAAATGTATGTTTGAATGAAACGATCAAAACATGTGCGCGCTTAGCGGTTTGCATCATTTGTGTTAGCTTTGCAAACGTATGTTTGAATGAAACGATCAAAACATGTGCGCGCTTAGCGGTTTGCATCATTTGTGTTAGCTTTGCAAACGTATGTTTGAATGAAACGATCAAAACATGTGCGCGCTTAGCAGTTTGCATCATTTGTGTTAGCTTTGCAAACATATGTTTGAATGAAACGATCAAAACATGTGTGCGCTTAGCGGTTTGCATCATTTGTGTTAGAAAGGATTTAATTATCTTTACAACAATTTTTTTTAAACTCTAACAAAACATGATCAAGGTTTCAGTGGCGTAGCACAAGACTGAGTGTAGCATTGTAAGCATGACTGTAACTCGAACAAAACATGATCACGGTTTCAGTGGCGTAGCACAAGACTGAGTGTAGCATTGTAAGCATGACTGTAATAACAAATAATTTTACAAAACACTTTTTTACATAAAATGTTCACTTATCGTTCAGCTTATTATGCGCTGCCATCTCCCTTTCCATCTTCCTTGCTTACGTTTGCTTAGGGTAAAAAAAAATCTATTTTGATGTGAAATTAACATTGTGATTGCTTCCCTTTCACAACAAAAAAGGGGGAGGGTAGATTTTTTTTCCAGAAATCCATATACAAACCAGGATAATTTTCAAAAGTCCTACAATCTTTACTTACAAACCTGCTCGTGCATTTTTCATTGTTATTCAACGCAAAATATTTATCTAAGAGACCTGGGACGATCTCATTTCACAAAGGATTTCTATTGTCTTCTTATTGTACCTCGAACTTATTTACCCAGTGTAGGTCTTTAAGTTAAGGTTCAATATACTTAAAGTTAATCGGGCATGACTAATTAGATACGCCCTCTTAAAATCAGGGGGTCCAAAGGATCGGGAAAAAACATCCAGCAAAATACCATAATTTGCAATTTTAGATTTTTTTTTATTTAAAGTGCTTTTGGTTGCTTAAATATCTTCGATCAATAATCAAATAGTATTTTGTGGAAACCGGGAGATGTTGGTTGCAATAGGAATTTATTTATGCAAAAAAGTCCATATCTCATTTACTTATAGTGGCCGTTATTGATTGTAAATTCATGACGTTTCCTTTATGGCATTCGTCTATCGTGAATAAAAAAAAGGGAAGGAGGGCTAAAAGCTTAACTTACGAGTTCGATCATCATGATTCTAATCTATTCTATTACGGCATTTGTTTTACCTCCAGCGAACGCTCTGCCTTATTGTAAAAAGTGCCACTCTAAATGTGTTAGCATTTGTTACAGATTGATCCACTTTGCATCTAGTCGTGAATATGCATGACATATTTGTCACTGGACACAAAGGATCAATAAATTAATCAGCTTCATTTAGTGATGTATAACCATTTGTGCTCAGTTGATTATTATCTCAAACAATTTTCCAATTTTTATATATTTCATTTTTATTTTTATTTGAATTTTTAAGCGTAAATCTTAGCATTTCTTCCGTCATTGTGTTCTTTGCATTTAATTTTTTTTTTAACATTAAAAAAACTTTGTTGTAGTACACATCAGGGGCTACATTATATCCTTTCCAGCAAAACTAATATAGGGGGAGGGGATAAGAACAGAGAAAAAAATCTTCATTGAGTGACAATAACTCTTATATTGAAGCGTACAATGACGGCTGTCTCGTCTAGGTGACAACATTTGCTGTTTCAAGTTTATTTATATCTCAGACTGGTATAATAGTTGTAATAAAAGCCAAAAAAAATGATAAAAAAATGTCGACAACAATTTATAAAAGGATTCAACCTATTTTGGGTGTTTCAATTTTTTTATATTGTCTTTCTGATCGGTTTTGTTATATTTTTTTGTTCATCTACTATTGTCCTAGCAAAAGTCACAAAAAATGTTGTTAAAATCAGCCATGCGACTTATTTGAAAAGTTTTAGATGACCTTTCTTGTTGTTTACACATTTCAATCATTCAACTCGTGCGCAGATCGTCTTTCCCTCTAATGTTTATTAAGGTATAGCATGTATAGATACATGAAATTCTCACTACACCAGGCATCAGATATACATTCCTATTATATTTCGATCGGACAAAGCTGCGTATTTATATATCCGATAAGCCAAACAAACGCACCCATTTAGCAAGGGTATACTGTGGAACGGGAGAGGTCCAGAGATGTCAATATTTCTATACCCAAGTGAATCATTTGGATTTGAATAAAAGGAGATAAAGGTATACATTGATGCGACAGCAACCAAAAGAAACAGATAAATCAAAATATTAAGAGTCAACATTCAGTCTATTTTTTTATAGAAAGATGCGTATACAGAATAATAAGCTCAAAACCGACCCATGGTTAAATAATAGTTATACGGAGTTAATTCAATAACATTTACCGTCAAATATTATATATCCGAAAAGGCACATTTTATATTTTTTTATTTAATATTTTTTACCATCAAAGATATCCCAACAATCACAAGTGTTTGGTTGAAAAATTTCGACTGCCCTATTTTGATTTTGATCGGTGAAAATTTAAGAAGTTGTAATATAAACCAGTAAAAGAAAAACACTTCACTGTATAATATAACGGTAAAATAAATAATGATAATGAATGACGACCAGCGGCAAATAAAATTAATATTCAGGACGATAACATGTAAATATAATAAGAGTAGTAACCGCGTTTTTTACTAGAATGACACGCTGAGTCGGTTTTGTATTGTGTAAGTTCACAAGGAAGAAAAGTCACCCGACCCTGACACATTTCCGACTCTGAGCCGGCCAGTCTGCGTGAGCTCTAACTATATGAAGCCACGTGTTGAGCGTTGAAATAGAATAAAAATTTAATTAACATCTTTGTTTGACCCGTTTGGCATCCCGCTCTCGCGACGAACACCCCCTCACGAGACCAACCAGGAGAGCGGTAGTGATCGGTAGTACAAAATATACCAAAATACAATACACAATACAGTTTCACAGAATTTTCACATTTACTAAAGCGAGCTAAAGGTATCTAGTAACCTAAATTTGATGCGTGAAATGATATTTTTAACTTCACGTAAACATCGATGATCGACTTCAGGGTAGATTTTATAGATCAACGCTCTCGGCAAATTAAAAAGTCTTGCACCTATTATTTGAGTGGTCCGAATGTTGCCAGCTGTTGCAAGTCTAAATTTCTGTCCTTATTCAATACACCCTCATTTTACAGTGGTATTTTTAAGTTTCACGTCCAACCTCACTGTCGATCTCCTATCGCACGACCTACCTATTGTATTTAAAATTTATGTGTTATAGTCATGAACATGCATGAAATATTTGCTACTGAACGTAAAGCAAACAACAATGAATCACAATCAACTTAATTAATTTCCCTGTACTAGTACTTAGCACACAAAGACAGGTCTTGTAAAATGCTATAATGTACAATTTCCATTTAGATTTTTATGGGTTTTTAAGGGGGGGGGCTCTTCAATTTATCACATAACTGACTGCTTTTAAATATTTTTTTACTATGGTTCTTATCTACTGTTTTAATACGATTTATAACATATGATTTGTTTTTCAGGCAAGGATAAAACTAAGAAAGATAGTTTTTTTCAGGTGATTTTGCTTCATTTAGACATGAAAATGTGATTTTGCTTCATTTCGACATGAAAAGGGAATAGCGGACGACTAAATTATAGAGTTTGTTTACACATATATATATATAATACATTGAACTTGCGAATATATCTCACTTTGATCGGGCCAGTGAAACCAAGTTTAATACGGTTTTATTCATTGAAGTTTGCATGCATAGTTTTTATTTAAAAAAAAAAAAAAAGCAAGATCTATTAATTAATTAGACTGAATAGACAAAACTAATTATTTTGCATTCGCATGTTACGTAATGTAGGAAAATTACCGAATTAGAAATAAAATGAACATTTACCGGATGAATATTGTTGGAAGAGTTTACTTACTGTTTTCTAAGGTCTGATCTTTACACGAATCTATTTCATGATTACTGACAGATCAAAATTATCAAGTATATATATAGCAAGAAGTTGTTGGCCAGAATATTCATTGGTCAGTCATAAATGAGGTCTGTATGGGTTTTTAATTGCCTCATTTATTAAATAAGAAATCGTTATTTTGAAAAGTTGGCTAAAAAAATATAAATTTCACCCCTAATTTGGTAAAACTACCATTTGGTGTTATTTTAATGCTAAAAAAATTATAATAAATAAATATTTATATGATGTAATGCCATTAAATCGGTCCGTTTTCATTAAAATTTGGTAACTGTTAATTGTATATATCAGTCTGAGTACTGTTTAACTATCATTTAAGTTGAACATATTTAGACTCGTCCAATTCAGGGGAATTAGGTTTCTGCAAGTGCTTTTTATGTACTTTTCTTATATTTTTGACGGTTTGCAAGTCAGTAAAAGTTCAATGATTAAGTTAATATTGACATTAAAAGACCTCCTCACAAAAATGGCTGTTCAAATCCCCTCGCCCCTTTTTGTTCGGAGGTCTTTTAATATCGATATTAATTTATCATTGAACTTTTACTATTACTAATACAAATTATTACATGAAATATATTCTCCCTGTAAGTGAATTTTTTTTTAAGGGTATGCCATACGTCTTTAGAATAAAACTGAATTGAAAATTCAAATGACGTACCGACCACCTCATCCCCCTCCACCCCCATAAAAAAGAACCCCCACACACATATAAATAAAATGTGGTTTTGCATGCTCTCTCTTCATTCCTTAATTCTGTTTTAACTAACAGTTACAATTGATACCGTGAGGTGTATTTTAACTATTTTAAAAAAAATGTGCAGAGTAAACAAAAGAAAAATAGTACCATGAATTACATGTGTGTAAAAACTGAGTACTTTTTGGTATACATAACAACGAGATTGGAAAATAGTATATATAACTACCCACTGTTATCTCTTGATTATACGTGATTTGAAGAAAATAACGATGATCTTTAATACTTACTTATTATTTAGCAATACATAAATGAATAATTAGTATTTAATTAGCTCTTCATCTTTTATATAAGCTTTGGATTTCAAATATTTTGGCCACGAGCATCACTGAAGAGACATGTTTTGTCGAAATGCACATCTGATGCAGAAAAATTGGTACCATTAATGTTATTAGTAAGTACTGATATATATATATATATATTAATCAATCAAATTGTAGGTTACACATTATGTTCTACAAAAAACGCAAACTTTCAACTGATTTTTAGCTATTTTTGAAAATTTAAGGTCGCTCTATAGGTATCTTAGACTTAAGTGTTATCTTATGCGTTTCCTTAGTATAAGGAGTTTTATGCATACCACTTAAGTTTTGTGGGCGTGACTTAAAACAACTAAGATATTACTTAGGAAATACTTAATTTAAGATTTTTTATGCATACCACTCAGATAAAAAAGGGCGGAGTTTCCTTAACTTCAGTGTTTACTAAGGAAAATCTTTAGTAGCTTTATGCATATGGACCCTGACGCATGTCTGGAGAATACCGATAAAAGCATAACGTAGAAACTGCTGTCATGTGTGTGTATTGATTTTACTTTCCGCATAGCGCAGAATCCACGTAGTAGTATTTGTGATTGCCATTTTCAAAACGAACTTGAATTATTTGATTAATCGATGCAAATTCAGTACATTTTAATTCAAGCTGTATGCTATCAAAATAGAACAGCTCAAAATTTCAAAAGCATCTTTCTATTATTAGTTTTCAAACACCAGTACTACATTATCTAGAAGTAGGACACACTTCCTAAAGTAAGATAGTCTGTCTCACTTCCGGTTAGAGGCCAATGCCTTAAGAAAGTTTATTGCTATAGCAAGCTATAGCAAACTTTCCAAAAATGAAGTAAATGTAGTAAGATATGATGGGTGTTTTATAAATTGAATTTTAAATAAAAATGGACCTTTCTATGAATAATGGAGGGCCTTTCAGTATCTTTGGTCAAAGGTCCTGGACCTTCCATTGCTTAAAGTAAATTTGAACCCCTGATTAATATACAACTTGAACATTTTTTTTCATAAACAATTCAATGATACAATATCGCATACATATTATAGAGAATAATACATGGCAAAATCTGTATCATATGTTGTATCATCCTGAGACACCAATATCAGCCCAAGGGCCTTCAAGCCTGAGGGATGATATTGGTCGAGGGCATGTGATACAGATTTTGCCATGTTTTATATGCTTTATCATATATTTCAACAGGAGTATTACATTATATGAACTGTTTTTTTATTCATAGCACTGGGTTACCTTCAGTTCTACTTTTGTCTTTGGCCTTAAAAGGACTGCTCAATTACTTATCCAAAGCACCTGGGTTACCTTACAATTTGCGTGCTGTTGTTTTAAAAATATTTTGTTTATTATTGTATTTTTTTGTGTGTTTTGTAATTTTTATAGTTGCATATATAGTGTGCCAAAAATATGAAAAGTAGGGGTGTGATAAAGGGTATGCGATAAAGGGTGTGCATTAAAGTTGCGCAATATGGATTTTTTTTATCAAATATTCAAAACTACTGTATTTACTACTAAACTGTACAGTATGGGTTTTTGCTCATTGTTGAATGCTGTACGGTGACCTCAAATTATAACACTTTAGTAAATTATCAAAAATGTAGCAAGGTGCATTTTGAGGTACTGTAAATGACCACTACAATTTGGGTGCGTTAATTCTTCCAGTCAAAACCACAAGGAGGCGATACAACTTGAATTAGATGGAAGTAAAGGAAGTCATACAGCACAGATGAAAATCTAGTATTACAACAACCAGAAATACCATATAAAATATACTAGTACCAACGCTCAGGAGTCATTTTCTTTTTGTTAACGATCGGCCTTTATCATGAAAAAAAGTAAACAAATAAGTAATTTTAAATGAATGAAAGAAATGCTACCTTTCTTAGTGTAACAGACAAAATTTAAAAGATAATGAATAGTTTTATTAATTCTGAAATCTTTGTAGCTATTCCTTTGTAGGCAGTAACACGAGGTATGTCACTGACACTGGTTTCAAGTGTAGACAGTGCCATTGGTGTGTGTGTGGGGGGGGGGGGTCGGCATGGGGTCCCCCCTCCCCCCTTTTTTGTGGGAAAAACTTGGTTATTTAGGGAATCACTGGAGCATGAGTGGAAGCGGGCCCCCTCTTAGGCAGTCAGTGGATCCGCCACGGCTTGTAAACTATGACTATTTAGTATTACTGTAATTACATGTGTATATTTTACTGTTGTTTGGAACTAGGACCACCACTGCACCAGCTGGGACCAGCATTTCAACTTGCACGTCTTATTTTAACATACTTCTTTGTGTATTCACAAAATATTGGATATATCTTCGAGTATGTTTGACAAAACCGTCTATTCTTACCATTTTCTATCCAATCGTTACAGGAAACATACTTTGACAGGCGGTGGGAAACTACTGTACTATGCATAATATACAACTCGTTACAGGACTTGTTTCCGGAAATTTTTCTGATAGGATTTTTTTAAAGTAAGACAGGTTGCAGTCGTACTGGTTGATCCAGGGGTACGTAGAGGGCGTACGCTACACGATCGTCAAAACAGTTTCTCATTGTTCTCACGATTTATATGACTTTAAAAATGTAAAAAAAATCCGCTCTAAATATGTAATGTTCCGTCAGTTACTTTGTTCCGGCGGAACTTTTCAACTAGTTATGATCAGTTATTTCGTTCCGATGGAAAAAAGTCGAAAAGTTCCGGAAAAAAGTAGCTAGTTGAAAAGTCCCGGAACAATGTAGCTAGTTGAATAGTAAACCCGAACCCTAACCCTAACCCTAACAAAGAGGAACTTTGTGACTAGTTAATGTATCACGTACACTACAAAGATGTTTTCACTCCCAATCAGACAACTTTAAACTGATGTATTTCATTTCATCCTTCTTTATATTTTATAAATGAGGTACCAAAAGAAAGAAGAAAGATTAATCTTTCAAATTGTGACAATTTCATTATGAAATATAATTATTACATAATTAATTGTTATGTAATCAGTTGCTATATTGTGATTTCCACACTTGAATGAAATTAGCTTCTTTGTTATTCATAGCATCACAAAACATTTTATAGCTGATTCTTGTACAACACAGCTTGACTTCCAAAACTTTGTCTCAGATTTCCAAAAACATCAATAGAACAAATTTTATACCAAATTAAATTTAGTGATCTCTTGTGAATTGATGTTGCAAACTTCATTGAAGATTAATGAGAGAATGAAATACAATAGGAAAAATCTGAGACACAGTTTTTGAGGTCAAACTGTGTTGTACAAGATTCGATAAAATATTTTGGGATACTATGTAATAATTATTTCATAATGAAATTATCATAATTTGAAAGATATATCCTTCTTCTTTCTTTTGGTACCTCATTTATCAAATTTAAAAAAGGATGAGAGGAATTACATCAGTTTAAAGGTGTCTGATTGGGGATGAAAAATCTTTGTATTGTGCTACCTTAATAAGTTCCATTTGACTTTTGTGGCTAGTATCTTTGTTCCCCTTTGAAAAGGTTCAAAGATTAGGGTTAGGGGTTCAATTACTACCTATTGATATATTTCCTCGGTAAAATTGCTCCCCATTGATATATTTGACGGATCAAAAAAGGGACCCATTCCAGCGGCACATATGTATCTACCTTTATATATAAAGAGACCCCCCCCCCCCCCCCCCCCCCCCCCCCCCCGTGGTTCGTCCCGCTCCAGGTTAAAGTTTTTGGTCGAGGTAGTTTTTGATGAAGCTGAAGTCCAATCAATTTGAAACTAAGTACACTTGCTGCTTATGATATAATCTTTCTAATTTTAAAGCCAAATTAGACATTTGACCCCAATTTCATGGTCCACTGAACATAGAAAATGAAAGTGCGAGTTTCAGGTTAAAGTTTTTGGTCAAGGTAGTTTTTGATGAAGCTGAAGTCCAATCAACTTGAAACATAGTACACTTGTTGCTTATGATATGATCTTTCTAATTTTAATGCCAAATTAGATTTTCTACCCAATTTCACGGTCCATTGAACATGGAAAATGATAGTGCGAGTGGGGCATCCGTGTACTTAGGACACATTCTTGTTACAGATGGTGTTTATGTGACTGCTATTTTAGGTCTGATTGAATTGTCACGCCTAGGTATTTTGCCTTATCAACATGTTCAAGAATGTGGCCATGTATAGAGTGTAGTTACATGCGAATGGATTTTTATTTCGGCTGATGGACATAACATTAATACACTTAATTGTCAGGGTGAAAAGCCATTTTCCATGTATTTTCCCAAATGCCTAGTGTGTCAACGTCTTTTTGTAGGGTTTCAAATAAAAATAGACTTGGACCCAGAACAGATCCTTGAGGCACTCCTGACCTCACATGGACATAGACTGAAGTCTCACCCTCTAGGATAACTGATTGGGTGCGACATGATAAAAAGCCCTGTATCCATGCATTTGCTTTCCCATGTATCCCATAGTAATTTAGTTTGAGTGTTAACAAGTTATGACTGACTTTATCAAAAGCTTTAGAGAAGTCCATTATAAGTACATCTGTTTGTTTTGAGTTTTCAATATTTATAGTAAATTCGTCTATAAATTCCAAAATATAAAAAAGAAGATGTGGTATGATTGCCAATGAGACAACTATCCACAAAAAACCAAAATGACACAAACATTAACAACTATAGGTCACTGTACGGCCTTCAACAATGAGCAAAGCCCATACCGCATAGTCAGCAAAGTTGAGTTTCCGCTCGTCAGTAGTAGATAGATTCCGTTTTCTGAAATAACGCCGCACCCTCGTTTGAAAAATCCTGGACCCGCCCTGAGTCTTGTATATTGACTGATCCATAGTCTTATATGGTAAACAAAAAAGCTGCATAGAAACAATTTCGTAATGGGACATTCCATTTAATATATGAAAAGCAGGGGGGATTATACCTTGTCAAAGACCCCTAAGAAAAATTTCAGGCAAATTTCAATCACTCTCATGCTTTTTTTTCTAAACCCCTCAGATGCCAAATTGTTCCAGCATTTCCTCAATTTTACATATTAAGACAACAAAAGATCCATCAGAAACAAATATGGGCATCCTTCAGATAGTTATTTGAGCCAATCGGGCCTAAGAAATGGCTTTTGATGTCCCTCGGAAAAAAAACATCCACCTCTTTTAAGATATATTAAATGAGTCTGAATTGTACTAGTACTAAATGTGATCATGCGAACAGTTTTCTTGAATGAAAACAAAAAAATGTTGCATTCCAAAACATTATTTGCTTTGCAGTATGAAGATCACATAGAAAAAATTAAGAAAAATCTATCATTTGGTCGTCAATCGGCAATACTTATACAAATAAATTATAAGTGACCGCTGTCGACAATTTATGGAATTATAACACAGAAAAACACAAAAAAAAATAATTACAATTAAAAGAAAACAAAAAATAAGGGATTTTGAAATAAGGTGGAGGGCAAAAAAAAATATGTCCTGTCTAGAAGTTCAATGACACTCCGGAAGGCGCCTGCTACTAAAAATAGATAGATGCTGATTTTCTCTTAACTAAGCATTTTATGTCATGTCAATGTTGTTTACTTTTCTTTTCTTTTTTTTAATGAACAATGTTTAAATATACCTCAGAAAAAGACGAATGATTTGTGCCTAAAGTTTTAATTGTTGTTTTAGTGTAGGTGTTGTCATCCAGAGGAAATAAATCAATAAAAGAGAGGCGAAATATACAAGATGGACATTCAAACTCATAAGCCAAAAACAAACTGACAACGCCATGGCTAAAAATGAAAAGACCAACACACAAATAATAATACATAAAAACAACATAGAAAACTAAACACTGAGCAACCCCATAAAAACTGAGGTTTATATCAGGTGCTCCGGAAGGGTAAACAGATCCTGCTCCACATTTGGCACCCGCCGTGTAGCTTATGTTAGTACAAATCCGGTAATAAGTCTAATTCGGTAGGTTTCATTTGGGACTTTTTTGTCTAGGTCACTTTACTGGATCATTCAAATTGCGTGTGCAATGAATAAGGAAGTATGTATTCTTATTTAGTTGGACCTTTAAATAGATTTACCTTTCAGTGTTAGCAACCCATTGAAATAGCACCGATAGTTATTTCAAATCATTCATTGCGCGATACACAAAGACGATTGAAATACCTGTAAGACTTGTTTATAAGTTTATTTTAAACAAAAAAATTATGTACATCTTACGAGGCGTTACAAGTTTTATTATGAAGTCCAGCTTTTCTATTTGATATACTATGATTTAAATAACTTAGTAAAATAATACCTTGAATAGTTGTCTTCTCATATTCCAGAATGAGGTGCTCAAAGGGTATACATACTTGTAACATATGGTATTTAGCACCATGCAGTAGCAGATGGAGGCTTTCATAGAGGGAGGAGGAAATAGAGGTGTAAATTATTTGAAGCAGGCGCTCAATATTAAAAAAAAACTTAAAACTTAAAACACATGTTTCAAAATAAGATATATCCCTGATACGCCCATGTTCACAAAAATCTACAATTGTATTTTACTCATAAAGGTCATTTAATGTAAAACACAATTATAGAAAATAACTTTACCTAAAGTTCTGTCTGAATAATGAAAAAGAAGTGACCAAACTGCCGAACTCAAAGAAAATTTTAAATCGGAGAGTCCCTTATCAAAAGGCAAAATCAAAAGCTAAAAACATCAAACAAATGGAAATCAACTTCATATCATATTGATATTTCAAATAAATATTCAACAGAGCTTACTAAAATTACCTTTAAAAGTAGTCCTGTTGGTTAAAGAGAATTTCCATTTTCGTTTCCTTTATAAACATTGCCGATTGTCGACACTTCATTTCTACATACGGGTATCTAGTACGGTAATACAATTCATTTCTACATATGGGTATCTAGTATGTAATACAATTCATTTCTACATACGGGTATCTAGTACGGTAATACAAGACCCATCAATGCAATATAACATATATGTGTTTATTGAACCGATACCAAAGATCAACTTTTAAAAGGCTTTTGTATGGTGGCCGGTTAAGGCCATTTCGCGTTTTCGCGTTTTCGCGTTTTCGCCCATCATATTATATAGGGCGAAAACGCGAAAACGCGAAATCGCGAAGTCGAAAACGCGAAAACGCGAAGTCGAAAACGCGAAAACGCGAAAACGCGAAGTCGAAAACGCGAAAACGCGAAGTCGAAAACGCGAAAACGCGAAATATTTTTTCTTTCCGATTTCGCGTTTTTTGACTTCGCGTTTTCGCGTTTTCGACTTCGCGTTTTCGCGTTTTCGCGTTTTCGACTTCGCGATTTCGCGTTTTCGCGTTTTCGCGTTTTCGCGTTTTCGCGTTTTCGCGTTTTCGCGTTTTCGCGTTTTCGCGATTTCGCGTTTTCGCGTTTTCGCGTTTTCGCGATTTCGCCTTTTCGCGTTTTCGCGATTTCGCGTTTTCGCCTTTTCGCCTTTTTGTTATATATATACATTTATATAGTTAAGAATCAAAACTACTGGCTACTTAAGGAGCCTGAATCATTCACCCTGCTTTAATGATCATTAATATGTTAAATCAGAATCAGGGATCATTTTAATAGATAGAAAGGGGAATATATAAAAATATAGAAAGACAAAAACATATATGTACATTTTGTGATAACCAAATAGAAGATGAAATCAACTTTTTCTTTTCTGTATTTCAAACAAATCATTAAGACAAGAATTTATTGAAAATTGTAAAAAAAAAAGCAATAAAAATTTAGAGGAATTAGATGATTCAGATAAACTGGTATATATATATGTATTTTAAATATTAAAGAACTTTAATGCAGGTTACAAAGCATGTCCCTTTATCAAAAAGTCCTGGTCACTGAGGAAAGTGGACACGGAAACTGCCTAGTCTGAGAAGGATACATTATATATATATATATATATATATATAAGTACGTCTGAGTCAGTGACAACCCTACAACAGATGTATCCATCGGATCGCCATCAATGATGGTGATACATGGCTGTGTACATAATGTATATACAACTCGTCTAAACATCAACCCAACAATGTTAGATCTGTAAATTTGCTTTCGCAAATTTTTGGTTCTTCCCTCGCCGGGATTCGAACCCATGCTACTGTGATATCGTGACACCAAATCGCCTGCACTGCAGCCGTCCCGCTAGACCACACGACCACCTGGGCTCTCAAAAAAAGAGCTTTCGGTGGCCATATGTTACCTCGAATCCCGGCGAGGGAAGAACCAAAAATTTGCGAAAGCAAATTTACAGATCTAACATTGTTGGGTTGATGTTTAGACGAGTTGTATATACATTATGTACACAGCCATGTATCACCATCATTGATGGCGATCCGATGGATACATCTGTTGTAGGGTTGTCACTGACTCAGACGTACTTATATATATATATATATATATATATATAATGTATCCTTCTCAGACTAGGCAGTTTCCGTGTCCACTTTCCTCAGTGACCAGGACTTTTTGATAAAGGGACATGCTTTGTAACCTGCACACATTCTTTAATATTTAAAATACATATATATATACCAGTTTATCTGAATCATCTAATTCCTCTAAATTTTTATTGCTTTTTTTTTTACAATTTTCAATAAATTCTTGTCTTAATGATTTGTTTGAAATACAGAAAAGAAAAAGTTGATTTCATCTTCTATTTGGTTATCACAAAATGTACATATATGTTTTTGTCTTTCTATATTTTTATATATTCCCCTTTCTATCTATTAAAATGATCCCTGATTCTGATTTAACATATTAATGATCATTAAAGCAGGGTGAATGATTCAGGCTCCTTAAGTAGCCAGTAGTTTTGATTCTTAACTATATAAATGTATATATATAACAAAAAGGCGAAAAGGCGAAAACGCGAAATCGCGAAAACGCGAAAAGGCGAAATCGCGAAAACGCGAAAACGCGAAAACGCGAAATCGCGAAAACGCGAAAACGCGAAAACGCGAAAACGCGAAATCGCGAAAACGCGAAAAGGCGAAAACGCGAAAACGCGAAAACGCGAAATCGCGAAGTCGAAAACGCGAAAACGCGAAAACGCGAAGTCGAAAACGCGAAAACGCGAAGTCAAAAAACGCGAAATCGGAAAGAAAAAATATTTCGCGTTTTCGCGTTTTCGACTTCGCGTTTTCGCGTTTTCGACTTCGCGTTTTCGCGTTTTCGACTTCGCGATTTCGCGTTTTCGCGTTTTCGCCCTATATAATATGATGGGCGAAAACGCGAAAACGCGAAAACGCGAAATGGCCTTAACCGGCCACCATACTTTTGTACATAATGCAAACTAGTTTGTGATTTTTCATATTTTAGCATTTACTTATAATGCGAATCTTTATGAAATAATGCAAACCGTTGAGTCATGTTTTTCATATTTAAATTGCAAAGGTAGCTGTTGTTAGAATGAAGTAAGCTGCATGCATTACCCTTTATCTGTTTATTCACTTATTGCAAGGTAAAATGTTGATGGCATGGTGATGAGCGGAACAAAGAAATTTAAAAAACAAATTTAAAACCTTATTGTTAATGAGGATCTGTATGGGGTCCTTTATTTGTTTTCTATTTATGCTCTATGTTTTATAGCAACCAATTATTCTCTCTTCTTTTTGTTTGCCCTACTTTACTTTATTCTTTTCTTTTTTGTTGCCATGTCTTCTGCACATTTTAGTCATATTCATTATTATATATAACAAGCGGTCGCATAAGTCTTGTGCAGGATTGGTTAGATACAAAACAAGCGTTTATATTAGCCTTTTATTTTATAGGTTAGATTCAAAGAAAACGCTCGTCTGCTTAGTTGCTACACCACTGATTACTTTATATTAGCCTTTTATTTTATAGGTTAGATTCAAAGAAAACGCTCGTCTGCTTAGTTGCTACACCACTGATAACTCATGTATGTCATGACCACGAATAAAATTAAAACTTTTCATTCTGAATAAAATACAAGAAATATAAATGTGCAGGTGTTCGTCAATGAATCACATTTTGTTTGATTATTATGTAGACTTTTAATTCAATGAGTCTAAATGTACTTGGAGACAGGACAAGTTTTTTTTTGTCCTCCTCCTTTTTTTTCAAAAATCCATTTTCTTTTCATTTCAATTATTTTCATTTTTTTTTCTCTTTGTAATATTTCAACAAATTTACTAAAACAACATTAAATGGAGAATTTACCATGAATTGTAGTAAAATTACGGATTTGTGGGGAAACGAGACGGAGGATAAGATAAATGTCCTGTCGGTGAGTTCAAAGCACTCCGGAAGTCGCTTTCTACTAAAAGATCACTCTAAGTGGTGATTTTCTATAAACGAAATCTTTACTATAAGTATACTATGCCATTTTAATGTTGAGTACTTTTTTTTAAATTTTGATAACTAAACTATTCTTCTAAAAAAAATAGTGTGTGTCGAAAGTTTTATGTTTTTAGTGCAGGGTTTGGCATGCGGAAACATGAACATGATGAATCTATATTTATTGTCTTAATTACCTGACTGGATCATTCAAATGTCGTATAATCAATGATACCTGTGCATATTAAAAGAATAAGGAAGTTATGTCTACTTCGTTGTTAGATGGACATTCAAATATATTTATCTGCGTTTTAAACCCCAGTTCTATTGTTATACTTCGTTGTTAGATGGACATTCAAATATATTTATCTTCGTTTTAAACCCCAGTTCTATTGTTATACTTCGACTGAGTTCCTATATGTCTGAAACAAGTGTAAACTGAATAGATCTATCGCTACACATAACAATGGATTTTGACCTCAAGGTGTGGATAGCGGGTTTCTGGAAACCCCTGTGTCTACATGCCGAAAACACTAGGCATTGTTACTCATAACAAAAAAAATGTTTATTTTTTGAATATCATGAACATAAGAACTTACTAATTGTGTTCAACACATAGTGTGTCAAGATATAGATTTTTTTTTTTTTTTTTAGGAATTCCAATAGCAAAAACAAGATTAAGCATCTATTTTGCATCGACAGGATGTTCTTTCTAACTTTAAAATTCAATATTTTTCTTTTTTGTAATTCATTTGAAAATCGAAAGATTAATATATTGTCTATTTTAAGGCTCCCTTACCTGCTAAATCATATATTGCCTTGTAAAGTGTGTGTCCTTTCCATCGCCATTTTCTCTTTTTTTTCTCTTCATCAACTGGATATTGGTTGATCTTTTTTACTCATAGATCTTTGTTTGAAATCATCTCAGACCATCTGATGTTAAGCATGAACCTGAGACTGTTGTTGATGAAGACTTGGAGTTTTGAAACAGACATTTTGTTGTTTTCCAAGTCTCAGCTCAATAATAAGAGTATGGTTTTCACATTGGAATTATAACGCGTATTTTGGTCTCGTGAGTGATGTTTCGTGCTTTCCAAATTAAATTGATCCCATCATATTAAATGCAGTTCTAGCTTTGCCAATTCTGATTTTTTTTCATCTTTATCGATCTGAGCCGCCAAAATTATCCACTACGCTTCCAATGTATGTAAAAGAATCCACTTTTTCTTAAGATTTGGTGTTAACCATCAGACTTGCTATATAGGGACCTTGTATTTGACTTTAAAACATTGATTTTGTTGTGATTTATGGAAAGGCCTGTTTCTGATGCTCTCTTTCCATCCTGCTAGTTTGTCCTGCATTTGGTGGTGGTTTTGGGACAGCAACACAACGTCATCGGCAAAGTTTAGGTCATTCAGCTGGGTGAACATAGTCCATTGAATACCGTTTATTCTGTCGTCCGTGGAATGCTTCATGATCCAGTCAACTGACAGGAGGAATAGCATAGGTGAAAAAGACAGTCTTGTCATTGTTGAAGGCCGTACGGCGACCTATAGTTGTTAATGTCTGTGTCATTTTGGTCTCTTGTGGACAGTTGTCTCATTGGTTATCATACTACAACTTCTTTTGTTTTATATTTACCCAGTTGTAATATCAAATGCCTCTATTTGTTCGCCTCCGTGAATGATCTTACTCTGTATTCCTGTAGAGGTGTTTCAGATGATTGTAACTTACTCTGCATTCCTGTAGAGGTGTTTCAGATGATTGTAACAAATTTTCATGAATGCCATAGTGTCTCATCAACTGCCACAACACACCTCTATCTAAGTTGTCAGAGGAATGCCATAGTATCTCATCAACTCTATCTAAGTTGTCAGAGGAATGCCATAGTGTCTCATCAACTGCCACAACACACACGACAAAAACAGAATAAAGTGATGAATTGAACTCTTTCAGGCTTGTTTAAGGATGATACTTCACGTTTCTAATTGATCTGCACATAGTTTGTTTTGTTTGATTTGAGGGTGGTTGTCACGAATATTTTCATGTATTGCATTTTTGAGTTTGTTTAACATCTCTATTTAAACTTTCCCTGCATTATGTTTTAAGACGATTCGAAGAAAAATCAAAACCAAATCGTGACGCTGTATAATCCTGTGTAACCAATGCAACATTTTTGATGAAATAGATAACATTAATAATCTTTGTACTTTTTATAAAAAAATAATCGCCGAAAATGTAAAATAGATAGTTCCTTATCAAATGGCAAAACCAAAAGCTCAAACACATCATTCGATAGGGGGAAAACGTCATGTAATTAATTACTGCAAGTGTTCCTCGTTTTACAATTATCGATTATCAATTGTGCTGATATTAGTTGAGCAGAATCACGGAGGACGTTACTTCGGGTTTTACTAGACACCTTTAAATTTTATATCAAGATAACCTTTTTGGTGTAACTTAAGAATAACCAACGTAAGTAGATACAAGTATCTTGTCTTAGAGAGGGATAAATCCTACTTTGTAAAGGATCATTCTGATTCAAACAAAAAATTCTCTGAAACTGACATTATCAAGATGCTTGATTTCTTGATTGACAACATATTTGTTACGTTCGGAGGACATGTTTTTCAATTGTCGGCATTCCTGTGGAAACAAATTGTGACCCTCTTCTTGTCGACTTGTTTCTTTATTAGTATGAGGCTTACTTCATACAGGAACTTCTTAGGGAGAAAGACAAGAAGTTAGCGATATCCTTTAACTCTACTTTCCGCTATATAGATGATGTTCTTTCACTAAAGAATTCAAAATTTGGTGACTATGTGGAACGCATCTATCCCATCGAACTAGAGATAAAGGATACTACAGATACAGTTAAGTCGGGCTCATATCTTGACTAACATCTAGAAATTGACAATGAGGGTCGGTTGAAAACAAAACTTTACGACAAAAGATATGATTTCAGCTTTGGACATTTCGTCCCCGAGGGTATCACCAGCCCAGTATATCAATAATGTGGTAATTTTTATAAATTTTCTGTTTACAAAACTTTTTCGAAAAACTAAGGATTTTCTTATTCCAGGCAAAGATTACCTTAGCCGTATTTGGCACAATTTTTTTGGAATTTTGGATCCTCAATGCTCTTCAACTTTGTATTTGATATGAGCGTCACTTAATTATAATCCTGGTACCTTTGATAACATCATTGGGTCGATTCCACTGCTGGTGGACGTTTCGTCTCCGAGGGTATCACCAGCCCAGTACGAAGTGTTGACATGAATATCATTAATGTGGTCATTTTTATAGATTTCCTGTTTACAAAACTTTGAATTTTTTGAAAAACTAAGGATTTTCTTATCCAAGGCAAGGATTACCTTAGCCGTATTTGGCACATCTTTTTTGGAATTTTGGATCCTCAATGCTGTTCAACTTTGTACCTCTTTTGGCTTTAAAAATATTTTGATATGAGCGTCACTGATGAGTCTTATGACTAAATGTGTGTCTGGCGTACTAAATTATAGTCCTGGTACCTTTGATAACTATTCCGATTGTGAACTTTCCATTTCTAAGTAGCAACATTCCAGCAGCACCTGCATAATGGGTATATATTTCCCAATTGATACGATATGCTCTGCTTGCATTTCCTATCATGATTGTCTTGATAGAGGGTTGCTGCTCACAAGGCAGCTATTAAACCAAGAGTTCCAAATGGTGAAGTTGAAATCATCCCTTCGTAAATTTTACGAATGCCATTACAAGTTGGTTGACGGTTATGGAATAACAGTTTCACAATAGTATCGGATATGTTCCTTACGTCGTAACTAATATCCCCTTCCCTTTCATGAATGTGACCTACCAAATAAGACTATTTACCAGAATTGTTATTACATAAGCAACACGACCAGTGCCACATGTGGAGCAGGATCTGCTCACCCTTCCGGAGCACCTGAGATCACCCCTAGTTTTTGGTGGGGTTGGTGTTGCTTATGCTTTAGTTTTCTATGTTGTGTCATGTGTACTATTGTTTGTCTGTTTGTCTCTTTCATTTTTAGCCATGGCGTTGTCAGTTTATTTTTGATTTATGAGTTTGACTCTGGTATCTTTTGTCCCTCTTTATGGAATTCACAGAACGCCTCTTAATATATTCAGGTGTTAGCACAATCAAGGAAAAAATTCGAATCTACAGGACAACCTTGATATTTACATACCACTACTCAATTGTATGTTGCTAGCAGACTTAAGAAAAAGTTTGGAGTTCACAGGCCACCATTTAAGTGTCACTGATTGACACTTTAACATAGCAGACATAATAAACTTTATTATTTATCACAGAAGTACATACATACACATGATTACATCAACAATTAAATATTGCACATATTGTCAAAAATATTTCATCAATTGAAAATATTCATATTCCTCTATTAGAGTTCAAATTATATAAATTCACATTGCTGAACTGTAAACTAATTATATGACTTTAAATTGCAGTATAATGCATTATTATAATAATAATTAATTTTAATCTACCATGTAAAAAGATAATTTGATGTTTTTTTCCTTCAACACAGGATAAATTATTTTGCTCCATAACACCAATTTTAATGTTCATATAACACTTTAATAGTCATTCACCAATATTTAAGGAGATTTTAGAATTATGTTCTTTCGAGACCCACCAAATAATACCAATGCAAAAATATCAAAGTCTTAGTCAGCCTTAAAAAGTTTTCTTGCAATTTAAAAAAAAAATCAATTTCTTAATAAGGAGCTCCATAACCTATCAATATTTTTAGCTTATTTTGGTTTTTTTAACTTCCAATTTATAGTATCAATTTTAAATTCTATATTTTTTTTATTTCACCTATTTACATCCTTAAGACAAGATGGAATGTGAAAGTGTCTATCCTGGTATTTAAAATCTGTAGATATATATATCATAAATAAGTCCAGCAAAGTTTGTCCTGAATATTGACCTCATTCTGGTATACAATCAACACCAAGTTCTGAGGGAAGAATCAGTCCAACTCCTAGTGCTTCTCTTTCTAATGAGGCAAGTTGTCTGAAATAAAATAACAGCAGTCGTATATTATCAGCAATAACAATCAACCAAAAATCAATCAATCAATTAATCATTCTAATGCAACATTGTTCATTTTCATTGGATATGTTATCAATTTTCATAGTGTCAATTCAAAATTGATGCTATGAAAATGTATTAGCAAACAAAGGCAACTTATGACAGATTTTCAATGCATGATTTGATGTTGGTTTCTGTCAATTTCAATAGAATGGAGATAAAAATAATTCATTTCAAGCTCTGATGGCATTGATTGGCTAACATGTAGCCAATAAACTTAATTTGCTACCATCAAATCATCGATAAAAGAAATAACTTCTAATTTGATGATTATCAAATCACTTGTCCTATTGGACATCTAATATGTTGTCTATTTTTACTTTTTGTTGGTGGAATGTACAAGTACCTTTGTTTTTGTTAGATATATTTCTATTTGTATCCATCTGACAAGTTAAGCCTTTTTTGACTGCTTTTTATACTTCGTTCTTATTTTGTACTTTCCAGGTTAGGTGAGGGTTGAAATCCCACTTACATGTTTAACCCCGCCACATTCTATTATGTATGTGTCTGTCCCAAGTCTGCAAGAACTTTCAGATCTGTACTTAAGTGTCTTTTTGTTGTTGGGATGTACAAGTACCCTTCCGTGTTGCTGTTGCTGTGTTACATATTTGCTTTTTGATAAAATTTTTTTACATAAATTAGGTCGTAAGTTTTTTCGTTTTATTTGTTTTACATTTGACATTTCAGGGTCTTTTATAGCTGACTATGGGGTATGGGCTTTGCTCATTGTTGAAGGTCACATGGTGACGGTTAGATTGGTTGCAATTGAAACTTTACAGTTATTATCATAACTTTTTATTAAATATATTGCCATTTTTATAGATGGTAACAGCTATGTGGAATCATGGATCAGAATTCACAAAAGTCATAACTGTATCATTATTTGGCTTCAATCTTCTGTGTTATATTTCAGTGGTTATCATGTTTAATGGTTGTTTGGTATAATAATTTCTTCATTTTTCACAAAACAACAAAATGAGACAAATATGAGCTTTAACTTCATATTTATATCTTTTTAATATCACTATGTAGTAAGTATGGTTACCTCCTTAGTTTGGTGACCTTTGACCTTAATTCCTTGTCATACTCTCTTATTTTACTGACTTCCTGCCAAGCCTCCTTCTGTTTTGATTGGTCAATTATAGATCTCTGGTATAACCCAGACCACAACACCTGCAAAAACAAAAATAACTGAATATCTTGAATAGACAGAAATCAGATAAAAGTGTGTGAGGATGTAAAATTTAATACACTTACAACAGGTACAAAAAATGAGGTAAAGAAGTAAGTATTATTACAAACAAGAATGTGTCCATAGAATACAGATGCCCCACCCAAACTACTTTTATGTTCAGTGGACCCTAAAATTTGGGGAAAAACTCTTTGGCATTAAAATTAGAAAGATCATAGCATAGGAAACATGTGAACTAAGTTTCAAGTTAATTGGACTTCAACTTCATCAAAAACTATCTTGACCAAAAACTTTAACATGAGGTTGGACAAAAAGACAGACAAATGGACGCACAAACTGAAAAACATAATGAAGCTAGGGGGAGCATAAAAACCTACTTTTCAGGGTACTTCAGCTATGATATTTGCATAATGTATATGGTTAATTAAATTAAGAGAAATGCTATATTACATACCAAACTTTGTGGAGCTACAGAGGGCCATATAACTCGTGGATTAGGATCATACATAGGATTAAGATACTTCTGTAAAACTTCTGGTCTTGCTAAATATGTCCTGTAAATAAAGTTATAGGTTAAAAATGTTACCAAGGCCATTCTAAAATCCCAGCATTCAAACTAAAGAGTTCTAAAAGAATAAGTTTAATCAACAATTCAGTGCTTAAACACTTTTACAGTAAACAAGTAACACATGTATCTCATGTGTAACCTACGTGTATCTCATGTGTAACCTATGTGTATCTCATGTGTAACCTAATCACAAACTTAAAAGGACAAAGTGTTTTCTTGATGAATAATGACTAGAAACAAGATAGTTGTAGCCTTTTATGGGTTTTTTTCTAGATAAAGGATAACTAAATTAATACTTTTCTTCAATTACCATAAAGAGACTGTTCTTGAGGACAATTTACACTCTTTTCTTTCCTTTTCATTATTGCACAGGAATGTACCTAAAAATAGTACAAAATATCCAATAACAACAAGCACAAAAAGACTGTTCCTTTTGTTATATATTTAGATATATATGTTTTATATATGTGTAATTCAGTTTTATATGTTTTACGGAATTGTACAAGTGATGTCCGGAAACGCCTTTTTGTTTTACTTGCTCTTTTATTAAATGTCGTCATATTATTGAAATATTGTATTTTGTATTGATTATTGATAACATGAATAATTTTGTTTGATAGATTAACATGTTTTTGTCTTGTATTGAAGCTTTTATTAGACTTTAAGGGCAGTTAGCCTGAATTACTTTGAAAGGCAAATTCATTGACTTTAGAACGTGTAGCTAGAAGATTTACTTTTTGTTTTTCTCCCCCGTTTTGAATTTAAAATTATGCGTATTGTATTTGTATGTAGTTTTTCATAACGCTTCTAGTTCAAAAGTTTCAAATTGATAATGAAACAAGTTGAATAACCCCAAAACATGGAAATTGGAATAGTAAGGCATAGATAACCAAATGAGATTGTATGAATATCTGTCAATGACTTTTATATGTTAATCACGAATAACCTGAGTAGTATTGCTGTGAGTAGTATGGTTCACGAGAAATTCAGAGTGCATGAGATTTTATGAGCTGGTCTTGAATTGTATTTTTGTGTGAGACTCTTTGAAAGTGTGCATAATTTATCACGTTTAGCATTTATCTACAAAATAAGAGTAAGGACTCTGGTGATTTCATAGTATTTTATATCATATGATATTTAACTGTCACGTTTATGACGAACAAGATATTTTTATACATGTAGTACTCCGCAATTTGTTCCAAGATGCTTATTCCACCAAGTTATCCATACCAGTTACTTGTTCGTTAAGATATATATTGAAAGATCGAGAATTTTGAATATTTTGAAAGTTAGAAAGAATGTTGTAATATTGATCATGTATTTTTATTTGATTGTGAATCTGAATTCCATATATATGCAAAAATTCATTGGAAATTTTCTTTCTGCCAGGGGATGTTATATATTTAGATATATATGTTTTAAATATGTGTAATTCAGTTTTATATGTTTTACGGAATTGTAGAAGTGATGTCCGGAAACGCCTTTTTGTTTTACTCGCTCTTTTATTAAATGTCGTCAACGTAAGACGTGTTTTTGTTGTTTGAGCTAGTCCAACCCAAAACCTATAATTACGACGAGGCGGTATCGTTACACTTTAACCACAAAATCAGGGGAAAACAAACTGGTTGACACATGTAATATTTGGCTGACACATGGTTGATAGGGTATTAATGGCTGACACATGGTTGATAGGGTATTAATGGCTGACACTAGATTAACTTATATTTATACATGACTGATACATTTTTTTCATAAATGGATATAGGAAGATGTGGTATGAGTGCCAATAAGACAACTCTCCATCCAAGTAACAATTTATAAAAGTAATCCATTGTAGGTCAAGGTACATCCTTCATCAAAGAGCCTTGGCTCACAACGAAAAACAAGCTATAAAGGGCCCCAAAAATTACTAGTGTACAACCATTCAATCTATATATAAATGGTCTTCAAAATATCGTGAACATCCAATAAAAATTATCGTTACAAACGAATTGCATTAGAATTAAGGTTACCATGCCTGATGACTTCTGACTAAAGATTATATTACCTGGTGATTTCTCCAAAGACAAATGCAGATGTTTATCTCCTTCTTATTACATTGTAGTTCTGAAGTTCAACAAGATTAAGTGGAAGCAAGCTTCTGTTATCTACTTATTATATTACTTACCAAATTGTGAGGAGTAGGTGTGTTCAAACAGCAGGACAAGAAACTCTTCATTGAACTCAAATGAACAAGGAAACTGTTGCCATATCTACAATGTAAACAACACAGCAGTATAAAATGTCTGTTTCTGAGTATCTAAGACACCCATGAAGATAGTTTAATCGATTTTTAGTCCATGTGCCTTTCTGTTACATTTTGTATCTTAATGGAAAGAGTGAATAGTTCAAAGAGACAACACGACTAAAGAGAAAACAGCCCATGGCCAACAATGGGTCTTAAACACAGAGTGAAAATTCATGAGTATAGGTGTAATACCACAATTAATTTCCCCCTTTTAGTCTAAAAAGTTGTTAAATTTGCACTTTTCAAAAAAATGTGCAGAATTTATCTTTGTTTCAAATAAAGAAATACTTGGCATGAGTAAAGTTTTATCCTGTCCAGTACTAAATAAGAAATTTCACATAACATTTCATTGCATATAAGAAAATAACCATCACTGGAAGTTAACCAATCAAATTTTTCCCCTTATTTAATCTGTGTACAAGGTTTAGTAACCATGTAACCTCAAGTTTACAAAATATGCTATAGAAATCCCAAATAAAAAAATAATGGTGCTTTGAAATACCCAAGACTTTATGAAACAGAAATGTTTTACTGCAATAAAATGTAGGATTAATTACCTACAACTGTCAAATTCAAGGCTAGGAAATTAAAATTGCAAAACTTTAACATGTAATCCTCAAAGCATTCAAAGTGGATCATGACTGAATGTGCAGGTCCCTATCACCTTCCTCAAGAATAATGATTCCAATACAAAATGTACAACTGCATACCTAATATCTATAAACTAACCTATGTAATCTCCACAAAAAAGGAAAGGTGCAAATGTTGATACAGGTAAAATGAGTGGTTAATTTCAAAATAATAGTCTAGTCAATCTAGCATAAATTTAACCCTTACCTTGAAGTAATTGCAACAGAAGATTTTTTTATTTTTTTTAAGTTTTAATTTTTAGCATTATACCCCAAATATACACAGAAAAGAGTCCATTAAAATCTTACTTGAGGAAAACAAACAAAAACGATTTTAAAATTCCTATGGAGATTTGCATTGAAATGGGATATAACTCTGCAAAAAATGCAGAAATATTAATAAACTAGTAGATCCTGAGTCGCTCAACTAGGTCTATGTGCATATTAAACAAAGGACACAGATGGATTCATCACAAAATTGTGTTTTGGTGTTGGTGATGTGTTTGTAGATCTTACTTTACTGAACAATCTTGCTGCTACAATTATCTCTATCTATAATGAACTTGGCCCAGAAGTGACAGTGGAAAATATTTTGTAAATTTACAAAATATATGAAAATTGTTAAAAATTTACTATAAAGGGCAATAACTCCTTAAGAGGTCAATTGACCACTTTTGTCATGTTGACTTATTTGTAGCTCTTTCTTTGCTGTACATTATTGCTGTTTATAGTTTATCTCTATCCATAATAGTATTCAAGATAATAATCAAAAGCTGTAAAATTTTCTTAATATTACCAATTCAGGTGCAGCAACCCAACAACAAAATGCCGGATTGGTCTGAAAAGTTTGGGGCAGATAGATAATGACCTAATAAACAATTTAACTTCATGTCAGATTTTATCTCAATGCTTTGGTTTCAGAGTTATAAGCAAAAATCTACATTTTACCCCTATGTTCTATTTTTAGCCATGGCGGCCATCTTGGATGGTTGGCCAGGTCACCAGACACATTTTTCAAACAAGATACCCCAATGATGATTGTGGCCAAGTTTAGTTAACTTTGGCCCAGCAGTTTCAGAGGAGAAGATTTTTGTAAAAGTTAACGACGCCGGACGACATCGGACGTGTGACGCCAAGTGATGAGAAAAGCTCTCTTGGCCTTTGGGCAAGGTGAGCTAAAAAGATTCATTTTTGTGGAGTTATCACCCTTTCCAATGTTAATTTCCGCTGATTTTGAGTTTTCATAAAGCAAGATTTTATGGAACTTTTTTCTGTGTATATTTGGGGCTAAATGCTATAGATAAGAACTTACATATTTTCTGTTGCAATTAGTTTGAGGTTCAAACTGAGTTTGACTGGACTATAATTCATTTGCCATGAAATATTCAATTCAAAATAATTTATAGTATTTGCTTTATGTGCCATGGAATATTAATTTATTGAGAAAACTATGAATATACTAACCTGCCAGACACAATCTAAAAAGAGAAGAAAAATAGGAGATTCACTTCTCTGTTTAGTAATGGCAAATGCTGATTTGGAACAGCGGTCAGCAAATGGATGTCCTCCTTGTAACCATTCACGTTCTACTAAGGCTTCAAATCTAAAACGAATAAATAAGATTAGGACTAACTTAGGACAAAGGTCAGTAAATGGATGACCACCTTGTAATCTAGACTTCAAATCTATATATAAATACGATTTGGACCAACTTGGGTCAAAGGTCAGTAAATTGATGTCCACCTTGTAATATAGGCTACAAATTTATAAATAAATACAATTAGGACCAAATTGGGTCAAAGGTCATCAAACAAATATTATAATTTAACCATTCATGCCCACCAATAAAAGGTTTAAAATTATGGAGTAAATTAACATGTCAAATGGCAGGTCTATACATAAAATAAAATGTTGGTTGTGTGAAATTGTAGCATCTTCTTTCATTTTCTTTTTATAAATTTAAAGAACAATGTTACCTGACATTAAAAATTAAACAAATATTTGCATTAAGTCATATTTAAAAAGATGTACTTAGGTGAGGTTTTGGAATTTGTGTCAAATGTTCGGACTCCTTGGTGTTTTGCCATACAACACAATGTAAAATATTTTGCCCCATAACACCCATTTATTATCTCATATAAGATTAACCACCTCATGAAAGGTCATTTAACAAAATTTTAGAAGATTCTTAATTTTCTTTCTTTTGTTTTGAGACCCAATAATACCAATGCAAATATAAGGTAAAAGTCTGAGTTAGTCTTTTCCCGCCATATTTTAAATCTCAAATATCTCGAAAAGGAGGTCCATGGTCTATCAATATTTTTAGCTTAATTTTATCCTTAATTGATGACCAGCTAATAGTATAAATTTTAATTTCTTAATTTATTAAATTTTACCTAACCTCAACTTAGTACATCCTTAATTGAAGTTTATTTTTTAAATATTGGTAATAACTGCTTGAATAGACCAACTAATCTAAAGTTGTTTACCCATTAATGGTCCTACAGTCATGGTCCAATATAAGTTGTACAAGGGAGGTAACCTGTAAAGTTGTATCAAATCCCTCAGATCCATGGACCAATACTGAAGCCCCTGTAAAATACAACAACAAAAACTCAATTAAAGAGTGATGGACTAGCACAGGGGAGGTAATCCTGTGTTGTATCAAATCCCTCAGATCCATGGACCAATACTGAAGCCCCTGTAAAATACAACAACAATAACTCAATTATAGAGTGATGGACTAGCACAGGGGAGGTAATCCTGTGTTGTATCAAATCCCTGAGATCCATGGACCAATACTGAAGCCCCTGTAACATACAACAACAATAACTCAATTATAGAGTGATGGACTAACACAGGGGAGGTAATCCTGTGTTGTATCAAATCCCTCAGATCCATGGACCAATACTGAAGCCACTGTAAAATACAACAACAAAAACTCAATTAAAGAGTGATGGACTAGCACAGGGGAGGTAATCCTGTGTTGTATCAAATCCCTGAGATCCATGGACCAATACTGAAGCCCCTGTAACATACAACAACAATAACTCAATTATAGAGTGATGGACTAGCACAGGGGAGGTAATCCTATGTTGTATCAAATCCCTCAGATCCATGGACCAATACTGAAGCCCCTGTAAAATACAACAACAATAACTCAATTATAGAGTGATGGACTAGCACAGGGGAGGTAATCCTGTGTTGTATCAAATCCCTCAGATCCATGGACCAATACCGAAGCCCTTGTAAAATACAACAACAATAACTCATTTATAGTGTGATGGACTAGCACAGGGGAGGTAATCCTGTGTTGTATCAAATCCCTCAGATCCATGGACCAATACTGAAGCCCCTGTAAAAATACAACAACAATAACTTAATTATAGAGTGATGGACTAGCACAGGGGAGGTAATCCTGTGTTGTATCAAATCCCTCAGATCCATGGACCAATACTGAAGCCCCTGTAAAAATACAACAACAATAACTTAATTATAGAGTGATGGACTAGCACAGGGGAGGTAATCCTGTGTTGTATCAAATCCCTCAGATCCATGGACCAATACTGAAGCCCCTGTAATATACAACAACAATAACTCAATTATAGAGTGATGGACTAGCACAGGGGAGGTAATCCTGTGTTGTATCAAATCCCTCAGATCCATGGACCAATACTGAAGCCCCTGTAAAAATACAACAACAATAACTTAATTATAGAGTGATGGACTAGCACAGGGGAGGTAATCCTGTGTTGTATCAAATCCCTCAGATCCATGGACCAATACTGAAGCCCCTGTAACATACAACAACAATAACTCAATTATAGAGTGATGGACTAGCACAGGGGAGGTAATCCTGTGTTGTATCAAATCCCTCAGATCCATGGACCAATACTGAAGCCCCTGTAAAATACAACAACAATAACTCAATTATAGAGTGATGGACTAGCACAGGGGAGGTAATCCTGTGTTGTATCAAATCCCTCAGATCCATGAACCAATACTGAAGCTCCTGTAAAATACAACAACAATAACTCAATTATAGAGTGATGGACTAGCACAGGGGAGGTAATCCTGTGTTGTATCAAATCCCTCAGATCCATGGACCAATACTGAAGCCCCTGTAATGTACAACAACAATAACTCAATTATAGTGGGATGGACTAGCACAGGGGAGGTAATCCTGTGTTGTATCAAATCCCTCAGATCCATGGACCAATACTGAAGCCCCTGTAAAAAGACAACAACAAAAACTCAATTATAAATGATTGACTAGCACAGGGGAGGTAATCCTGTGTTGTATCAAATCCCTGAGATTCATGGACCAATACTGCAGCCCTGTAAGAATACAACAATTAACTGCTTCCCTGAACGCAGCTGGTTATGACCACAAAGGTCCAACCCTGAACAGGTGGGGAAAAAATGGACACAATATTCGCGCTTGATACAGGTTTGAATTTGGATTGTAATTAAATATTTGACACAAATAGGTTTCTGACACAGAATAACTGTAGTCAAAGAACTAAGAATTGTTAATACCTCTTTTTTGCAAAAAATAAATATTTGAAGAAATTTTCTTTTTAATTTCTGAATTCTAAAATTAGAAAAAATTGTCCCTCCCCACAATTTCATATTTACAAGTACACATTAGAATCATACCTTCAGAATCTATACACTGTGCTACAGTACAAGCACAGGTTAGTATATCTTTGACATGTGATAACCAGTTACTGGATTCTAACTTTGATAGCCATTTGTCCATACTACTGGTGTTGTCAAGGGATGCTGAAATTGAAACATTACAAACTAAACATCTGACATGTCACCAAGGGCACCACACAATGAGGAAGCAATTTAAAAAAACAGCTATTAATCACTTTTTGTTGAAATCTGTGCACTTAAACTACCATTCTCAAAATTAAAATTTATATATATTTATAATTCAAAATATTTTTTATTCAATTTTACACACAAATGATCAACAAAATATTTTTTGTCATAGCAAATCAATTTTATTTTTTATATGTTTTATGTGGTAAGAACAATGAGCAGGAAACTTGAAGTTCTGTATAAATTAGTATTGATGTCAAATAAACGTACATTCCATCAATTTGATGAGTGAGTCATGGAAAGCTTGTCTCCTATCCACAGACTGATGTATCCGTCTCCACTGTGGATAATATACTTCAGGTTCATAACCTCCACCTAAAACAGAAATCCATTTAGTATGAAATTTGTTATATATATAAAAGAGTTCAACAAAGATATGACAGTTTCTAATCCATTTTCTACAAAAATTAAAGCTTCCATCTCTCAAAATTGACTTAGAATTAAGAGAAAATAAAATAAACAAGAATGAGTCCATAGTTCATGGATGCCCACCTCTCACTATCATTTTCTTTGTTTAGTTGAAATTAGGGTCAAAACTTTACAATTTGATGTTGAAATCAGAAAGATCTTCGTAGGGAAAATGTGTACTATCATGACTATATTTCAAATTGATTGAACTTTTAAACTTCAGCATAAATTACCTGTACCAAAAAAACTTACCTGAATTGGGACAGACAAACAAATAGACAGACAGAAGAACGAAGGGACCAACTTACAAAAAATGCTCCTAGGTGGGGCATAAAAATCAGTGATATCCATACTGACAAAACAAATGCACATAATCCATGACAAACATTTCTGTAGCAGCTAACAATGTATTTAAAGTTAGCAATGGAATATGGTTCAATTTGGGTTATCTCCCTTGTATTAGGAAAATGTCTCAACTGCGGTAACTCCGAGTGAGAGTGTCTTTATAGGACATTTTCTCAGATATAACTTAGAAACTCTGCTTCAAAATGAGCTGATTTTGTGTCTATAATATTAACTAAGTTGACCCGCCCAATTACAGATTTTACCATACCTTTATTTTGTGCTGATTTAGCAGCAGAAGGTGACATTGTGTCTATGATATAACCTTTGTTGCCCCGCCCCATAACAGATTTCACTATACCTTTATTCTCTGCTGATTTAGCAGCAGAAGGTGACCTTGTGTCTATGATATAACCTTTGTTGCCCAGCCCCATTACAGATTTCACTATACCTTAATTCTGTGCTGATTTAGCAGCAGAAGGTGACCTTGTGTCTATGATATAACCTTTGTTGCCCCGCCTCATTACAGATTTTACCATACCTTTATTCTGTGCTGATTTAGCAGTAGAAGGTGACCTTGTGTCTATGATATAACCTTTGTTGCCCCGCCCCATTACAGATTTCACTATACCTTAATTCTGTGCTGATTTAGCAGCAGAAGGTGACCTTGTGTCTATGATATAACATTTGTTGCCCCGCCCCATTACAGATTTCACTATACCTTTATTCTGTGCTGATTTAGCAGCAGAAGGTGACCTTGTGTCTATGATATAACCTTTGTTGCCCTGCCCCATTACAGATTTCACTATACCTTTATTCTGTGCTGATTTAGGGTGCAATCAACAGTTTTTTTCTATGACGTCATATTTTGAGGGACCATCTATAATTGACCCTTAGTGGTGTTAATGTTAATGAAGATACTTGTATAAAACTAGATATCATTAGAATCAGAATTTTCTCTAGTTTATAATGAAATAAAAATAAATTGTACTTTTAATAGTACCAAAAAGTTATATCCAGAGAAAATGGGAAAAACATTGCCTAATCTATGCATAAAAAACATGAAATCAGGCCATGTGCACACCAATGCAGACATGATACATGCACATTTTTCATATTCAAAACTGTATGAATTTCATAGGTTTTTACCTGGTCTTTCTAAAAATTTATGCTTCAGGCTACGTTCGCCTGCTCAGAAAAGAGCTACAGTGGGTGCAAATAAGTGTTGCACTTTTCACTGCCAAAAAAAATACAGGATGTTTACAGTTTGTCTCCCCTTAAAACATGTGTATTTAATCAAATTTTTTAAAAATATTTTAATCATTCAACCTGTTTTAATTGAAGCTATTTAACTTATTTTTACAATCAAATATAAAAAACATGATACTTTTTTACCAATCATGTTGATAAAAAGGGACTTCCCTCCAAGTCTATTTTTAGTCGGGGAATAACCCCTAGTTTTTTTATACGAAACTGTTTGTTGCCCCGCCCCATTTCAGATTTCACTATACCTTAATTCTGTGCTGATTTAGCAGCAGAAGGTGACCTCCTGTCTATGATATAACCTTTGTTGCCTCGCCCCATTACAGATTTCACTTTACCTTTATTCTGTGCTGATTTAGCAGCAGAAGGTGACCTTGTGTCTATGATATAACCTTTGTTGCCCCGCCCCATTACAGAATTGACCATTCGTTCATCTTCTTTACATCTTTTGTTGTTCATTCCTGTCAATGGTTGACTACACCTCATCATCACAGCCTGGAAGAAGGAATAACAAATATTAATTAATCATGGTCATAAATTTGAAGAACCTCAAATTATCTCTCCGACAGGAGCAAAAAAAGAGAAAAAGATCAAATTAATTTTTATTTAGAAGTGTACATTCACAGTTTAAAGTAATGTTAATCACAAATAACCTGTCGAACCTTTCCAAAAATTCAGTTTGTGTTCACTTGGCCATTTAAATGTACATTTTTCAATATTGTTTTCATGTTTTTATAACTTAGAGTTGATATTTGTACAACAAAATTAATCAAATGAATAATTGATTGGTTTTTTTTCCAAGAAAGAAAAAATCCCATAATGATTAATTTAACTTCACAGAGTCATACCTGCCAACTGTCACTATATGCAGGGGATTTCCCCCATGAAAGCTCCCAAATAGAAATTTTGAAAGAGCAATTTTCAATTTTTGTCCACAATTTTAAACAAAACAGTTAATTTCATAAATGATATTGGGTATTAAAAGTATGAAGAAGCCAAAAAACAACATTAAAATGCATTTGAAGGCCCCCTTGAAGGTATTTTGGGACCACAAGAATCCTCTTGCATGTAAAACCCCCATGGGTGTTCTGAAAAGTTGGCAGGTATGCAGAGTACAGCAACTATTCTATGTGTTCAATGGGACAGTTCACTTTGTAAATTAATAAATGGTCAACTGATTCTTTTCTTTGGTGAAGTTTCACTTCCCTTACATTAAATCAATTGTCAATTTTCAGGGATTTTTTTCTTTGTAATCATATTTGAACAAATAGAGCAATAATCAGCTGAACTAGATATTATCTTAACCTAAAGTGAATTTACTATTATGTATGAATAGAGATTTTTTTTATACTGGTACCTTTGTCTGTCTGTGATAATAACTTAGAACAGGGAACCTGCCATTTTGTCTGAACTGGGAAGCCTTTATAACTGTTTCATCATCTATAGATTTAGGTACAATCACAGCATGGGGATAGGATGCACAAACCTGTAATATCAATCAAATATAGGAATATATTCAAGTAAAAAAAAATAAAAAAAATACAGTAAACTTCTCCATATTAATTTCTTTGAGATAAAAACTTACCTTTGGGAGGCAAGTTATTCATCAAATTAGAGATTTACATTGGGCAATACAATACTTTAGGTATATTCCTAGTTCACAGCATGGGGATATGATGCACAAACCTGTAATTTCAATCAAATATAGGAATATATTCAAGTAAAAAAAAATAAAAAAAATACAGTAAACTTCTCCATATTAATTTCTTTGAGATAAAAACTTACCTTTGGGAGGCAAGTTATTCATGAAATTAGAGATTTACATTGGGCAATACAATACTTTATTCCCACTAAATTAAGTTTAAATTAGCCTTGTAGTTTCAGAGACTGACAAAATTAGAAGAGAGAGCATGGACATGAAAATGGCTTCCAAATGATATTTGATGCACCTGCAATATGTCACAATTTGTTCACTTATTTATTCAAACAGCAATCTTTAAACCTGGTGTATTCACCCTTAAGTAACATACCTTATAATCTTTGTTAACATAACTAAGTCTCCATTCCTCAGAGCAATCTTTAAACCTAGTGTATTCATTTTCTGGTAAAAATGCCTGCCAGCCGTCCTCTAATGGCTCAAATCCAGCTCGATAGAAAAATGGATACTTCAAGCTAATATCATCTATAAATAAATTATCGCTTATCAAAAACTGTTTATACTGTAATTTTATTGTACAACATGAAGGGCTATTTTCCATGTCATTACATCATAGCAGGTTACACATATTAGCTGCAACAGAATTGACCTGCAAGTGCACCAATAATCCTATATATGTACATGTAAAAGACTTTAATTGAATTTGAAACATGCAATTACGAAATAAAAGATGAATTTTTATCTATTTTATTCTTATAACAACTCAATTTTCAGACAGTGACAGACTTTCTGTAGAATTTTTTCAACCTGAAATATAATTCATATAAATTGAAAGACAAATGCTTATTGTTTCATATGACCCCTTTTTTCCTTCCGTACCACTTACCAACATGAGACAGATTTCCCTCCCCTTTTCCTTCCGTACAACTTACCAACATGAGACAGATTTCCCTCCCCTTTTCCTTGTGTACCACTTACCAACATGAGACAGGTTTCTCTCCCCTTTTCTTTCTGTACCACTTACCAACATAAATCAAGTTTCTCTCCCCTTTTCTTTCTGTACCACTTACCAACATGAGACAGGTTTCTCTCCCCTTTTCCTTGTGTACTACTTACTAGACAAATTTCTCTCCCCTTTTCCTTGTGGACCACTTACCAACATGAGACAGATTTCTCTCCCCTTTTCCTTCTGTACCACTTACCAACATGAGACAGATTCTCTATCGATGATGCTACATCTAAACAGTCATCACCACCATTGAATTCTAACTCTATCATCTGTAAGTCTTTACATTTCAGAATCAGTATATATTTCCCATTGGACTGGGTCATTTTTTTCTCTGTACTGTCAATAGCGCTGTGTAAAAGCTGGAATAACATATTTATAAACTGTAAATACTATAAGTTATCTACATTCATATCCGTAGATATGGATATTTTAACACCCTGAAGTATCCAAGTACACCCTGGGGCAAAGCCGTAGGGTGTACATGGTACTGAAGGGTGTTAAAATATCCATATTTACGGATATGAACGTAGATAGAATTTATCCCCAGTCTTAGTCCAAATCTGGTGATTTTAAGAGAAATTCGACCACAAAGTGGAACGTGAAAGTAATGTATTTTTTCATTATTTAAAAAAGTTTTATTGAAATGGTGAGTTTGACTTATTTTTAACTAAGTCACGTAAGTGTATGGTAGGTAGTCAGATAAAAGACGTGTTTAATCCAGAAACAAATAAACTGGTATGGGTCAAATTTGGCACTCAATGTTGTGAGAGTTACGTCATAAACTGTGTGACGTTAACGTGGGTCATTTGCATAGCTAGGTCAGAAGTCCCATTCATTGACAATGTGGGAGTTAAGTGATGCATTTACTTAAATGAGTGCAAAAGATCTGCATAATAGGGTAAAATCATTAGTGGATTAAGTATCTAATTACACAGACATCATGGAAAATCTACAGAATTCCATATTTCATAAACTACCATGGAACTAAGGAAAACATATGTGAAGTTCCCCAATGTAATGGGTAGCAATGTGTTGTAACAACTTGTGTTAACCAATCAAAATCCTAGAAATATACTAAGCCAGGGATAAAGATATATATGTCTCGCCTTTTTGTTGTTTTGATAGTATAACAGTATAATCATGATGCTGCAAATATTGAATTAAAATGTCAATGCGTCAACATGTAAACCACCATGAAGAATACCACATGTGGGGTGTCAGCTATGTTTGACACAGGGTGGTAATTTCCAAGCGGAAATAAACAATACAAGTAAGTTCAAGTATCAAAATTTCTTTTTTTAGAATTCTTAGTACCTTATAATACATGTAATATATTGCACAGAATGAACTGAAACATAAAATTGAGAAGGTGTCCTTCAGCTGGCCCCTTAAAAAAGGTGTATACTAGTACAGTGATGGTGATAATGGACGTCATACTAAACTCCGAATTATACACAAGAAACTAAAACGAAGTCCCGTATAACAGTAGAAAATTTAAAAAAATTTAAATAAAATAATAAAATTAAAAACATTATCTATTTCCTGCAAGCATAAGCAATCGTTTTTAGTGCTGTTTCCTCAAACACCTTTCACTAGTTTTTGTGTTCTTTTAACACATTTTATTATGTATTTGTTTATTAACTAATTTGTACAACATACCCACAACTCTTCATGATTTTCTGATCTTGAGGACAGTATTACATGATGCCCTGTGATACAACATGTATGAGTTCAATAGATGACTCTTATTATAACTTACCCATAATTCCTCATGATTTTCTGATCTAGAGGACAGTATTACATGATGCCCTGTGATACAAAGTGTACCAGTAACTGGTTTGGTAAAAGGACGTTTCATACAGACATTCTCTACTGTAGGGGTCTTGATAAATTCTGCAAATTCCATTTCTTAGAACATGTAGAACACACTACAAAAGAAAAAAATAAATGAACGCATACAGACTCTACAGACATGACAGAAGACGACTGCATACAGACTCTATGGACATGACAGGAGACGACTGCACACAGACTCTATGGACATGACAGGAGACGACTGCACACAGACTACGGACATGACAGGAGACGACTGCATACAGACTCTATGGACATGACAGGAGACGACTGCACACAGACTCTATGGACATGACAGGAGACGACTGCACACAGACTACGGACATGACAGGAGACGACTGCACACAGACTACGGACATGACAGGAGACGACTGCACACAGACTCTACAGACATGACAGGAGACGACTGCATACAGACTCTACGGACATGACAGGAGAGGACTGCACACAGACTACGGACATGACAGGAGACGACTGCATACAGACTCTACAGACATGACAGGAGACGACTGCACAGACTCTATGGACATGACAGGAGACGACTGCATACAGACTCTACAGACATGACAGGAGATGACTGCACACACTCTACAGCAGGGATGATTCTACTATATAGTTTAGGGCCACTAAGCAGCCCTCAATTCTTCCAGCGGCCCCCAAAAAATGTGTGAAAACAAATTCCCAATTCAGAATTATTTAAAAATCGTTTTTTTCCGGAAATGTTTTCGTCACCGATTCAGGCAGTTACAATTTTCCCCATTTGTCTTCAAAGTGTTTTAAGATCCGAATAAAAATGATGGTAAATGGAAGATTGCTAAGATAAGGTATGTTATCATAATTGTTATTAAGCAGCAACCATTTGATTTTCTGGGGGGGGGGGGGGGGGGGGGGGGGGGGGGGGGCAATGGTTTTTTTTTGGAAAAAAAAGTTTGTTTCCAGTTTTTGGTGAAAAAAATAATTTGTTTTGGACCCTGAGAAAAAAAAATTGTTTGTTTCACCCTCAGCTGCCACTATATGTAATGCTAAAATTGAAAGGAAAAATTTGTTTTCGGTTTGTCGCTAAAAAAATAGATTGTTTTTCGCCGATAGCGAAAAAAAAAGTTTGTACAGAAAAAAAACATAGCCCCCCCCCCCCCCCCCCCCCGAAAATCAAATGGTTGCTGCCTTTATATGTGGTTATCTGAGACGTATAAATTCTCAACAACTTTGTTCTCGTAAAAGCAGACCTTCAAATGAAATATGCTTTTACTAGATCAAATACTCCCATAGCATTTCCTTCAATTAAATTGAAGAAAATGCTATGGGAGTATTTGATCTCGTAAAAGCATATCGATAATAGACTGATAGATGCTTTTTGTCAAAATGGGTCGTTTAAAAGCAGACCTCGGCAGGGAGTAAAACTTGTAAATTTTGATAAATTTAATGGGCGCCGATCTCGTAAAAGCACATCGCCCAACAGAACCGGTTCTATAATATGTTTATAAAAAATATAAATCAAAATTGTTGCCTGGCTCTCAAATCAAAGTCCAACTGTCTGAGCATTTTATAAAATACATGTTGATAGAGTCATTCATGATGAAATAGGATATCCACACATTATGGAACAGGTGAAACTTGATACAATTTCCGTTTTTCCAGGAAAATAATATTATGTCATCATAGATTGTATGCGGAAAAAATTCCCAATTGGATGAAAATTCCCAATTTTGATGGTCAAGGGACCCATTTGAAAACAACTGGAATCATCCCTGCTACAGACGTGACAGGAGACGACTGCACACAGACTCTACTGACATGACAGAAGATGCCTACATACAATCTCTACGGACATGACAGGAGACGACTGCACACAGACTCTACGGACATGACAGGAGATGACTGC
Source organism: Mytilus trossulus (assembly GCF_036588685.1). Taxonomy (NCBI): domain Eukaryota; kingdom Metazoa; phylum Mollusca; class Bivalvia; order Mytilida; family Mytilidae; genus Mytilus; species Mytilus trossulus. The sequence continues at coordinate 67,568,875 of NC_086383.1, forward strand.
ACACACTCTACAGACATGACAGGAGACGACTGCACAGACTCTACAGACATGACAGGAGATGACTGCACACACTCTACAGACATGACAGGAGACGACTGCACACAGACTCTACTGACATGACAGAAGATGCCTACATCAATCTCTACGAACATGACAGGAGACGACTGCACACAGACTCTACGGACATGACAGGAGACAACTGCACACTCTACGGACATGACAGGAGACGACTGCATACAGACTCTACAGAAGATGACTGTACTCACTCTAAGTACATGACAGGAGAAGACTGCACACAGACTCTACGGACATGACAGGAGACGACTGCATACAGACTCTACAGACAAGACAGGAAACGACTACACACACTCTACGGACATGACAGGAGACGACTGCACATAGACTCTACGGACATGACAGAAGATGACTGCACACAGACTCTACGGACATGACAGGAGACGACTGCACACACTCTACGGACATGACAGGAGACGACTGCACATAGACTCTACAGACATGACAGAAGATGACTGCACACAGACTCTACGGACATGACAGGAGACGACTGCACATAGACTCTACAGACATGACAGAAGACGGCTGCATACAGACTCTACGGACATGACAGGAGACGACTGCACATAGACTCTACAGACATGACAGAAGATGACTGCACACAGACTCTACGGACATGACAGGAGACGACTGCACAGACTCTACAGACATGACAGGAGACGACTGCACACAGACTCTATGGACATGACAGAAGATGACTGCACACACACTCTATGGACATGACAGGAGACGACTGCACAGACTCTACAGACATGACAGGAGACGACTGCACACAGACTATACAGACATGACAGGAGACGACTGTACACAGACTCTATGGACATGACAGAAGATGACTGCACACACACTCTACGGACATGACAGGAGATGACTGTACACAGACTCTATGGACATGACAGAAGATGACTGCACACACACTCTACGGACATGACAGGAGACGACTGTACACAGACTCTATGGACATGACAGAAGATGACTGCACACACACTCTACGGACATGACAGGAGACGACTGTACACAGACTCTATGGACATGACAGAAGATGACTGCACACAGACTCTACGGACATGACAGAAGATGACTGCACACACACTACTCTACGGACATGACAGGAGACGACTGCACAGACTCTACGGACATGACAGGAGACGACTGCACACACTCTACAGACATGACAGGAGACAACTGCACACAGACTCTACGGACATGACAGGAGACGACTGCACAGACTCTACGGACATGACAGGAGACGACTGCACAGACTCTACAGACATGACAGGAGACGACTGCACAGACTCTACAGACATGACAGGAGACGACTGCACATAGACTCTACAGACATGACAGGAGACAACTGCACACAGACTCTACGGACATGACAGGAGAGGACTGCACACAGACTCTACGTACATGACAGGAGAGGACTGCACACAGACTCTACGGACATGACAGGAGATGACTGCACACAGACTCTAAGTACATGACAGGAGACAACTGCACACAGACTCTACGGACATGACAGGAGACGACTGCATACAGACTCTACGGACATGACAGGAGATGACTGCACACAGACTCTAAGTACATGACAGGAGACAACTGCACACAGACTCTACGGACATGACAGGAGACAACTGCACACAGACTCTACGGACATGACAGGAGATGACTGCGTACAGACTCTACAAACATGACAGAAGATGACTGAATACATTGCCATACCTGCCAACTGTCACTATTTGCGGGGGATTTCCCCCATGGAGGCTCCCAATTGGAAATTTTGAAAGAGCAATTTTGTCCACAATTTACACAAAACAATCAATTTTACAATGACTTTAGGCTTATAACAGTATGAAGAATCCAAAAAACAACATTAAAATGTATTTGTTGAACCCCTTTAAGGTTTTTCAGGACTATGACAGCCATCTTGCTACTATTATAAATACATAAGTACATTTTTTTTTTGTGTTACATATGATCTAGAAAGGCAAAGGAGGATATTTGTATGGACATTAAACGTTTTGTGCATGAACCAAGTCATACTTTCTATTGTTTGTTTAATATATGGTATTTGCTTATAACATTTGTTTTTGAAGATAAATCTACTTTTGATGGTTTGTTTTTAATAACTCCATCTAAAATAATCTCAGACTATAGTGAACTCAGATACTAATTCTGCCTAAAAGTAAAATATATACTCAGGCTATAGTGAACTCAAGATTTTCTAACTCTGCCTACAACAGATTCTGGCTAACATGGCTAAAACTAGCTTTGCCTAAAAAAAACTCTGGCTATAGCAAATTCAGACTAACATGACTAATTAACTAAAACAAGCTCTGGCTAATGGAAAACTCAGACTTACTAACTCTGCCTGTACCAAACTTGGACTAAATGGAACTCAGAAATTAAGCAGATAGGAATGTTGTATAATTGTAGCAGGGTTCATTGTAGAATCGAAATAAGGATGTAGTACCATTGTAATAACAATGAAAAGCTATATTTTCATGCCGCTAATACTGCGACCTCACCACGATTTATTGAATTTATTTTAAAGACAGTCATGTGTCTTTAATGGATTATGCATCTCTTGTTAAACAAACATCAACGTGAATTAAGCATTCATAAGGGGACTAAGTCCTGTATAACAGTAGAAAAAATCAATAATTTTTTTTTAAATAAAATAAAAAAATCGGGAAAATTTCTCGAATTCTTCATTGTACTAATCATCATTCATGATCATCAACTCAAAATCGTTAACTTTTTTTTGTCACTTTTTTTAATTCCTGCATTTGCGCAGAAATCTACAGTGTACTTCCTTTTCCCAGTCTAATTTGCATGAAACTTTGGGTAAAATATATATTTATCAGTCTAGTATAAAATAGGAATGAACACAATACCAATTTCATTTTTAATAATTCCATGATATGAAAAAACGTTACTTGATGTGATAGGGGAAATTCGCCTAATTGCGGACAGCGGCGATATGCGGATGGAAATCGAATTTCACACTTTTCAATCAAATTTTGAGGAAAATGAAGAAAATAAATATTGGAAAAAAAGTGTTTTGTTTTTTATTGACGCTTTATTTTGTTGCAATGATGATATCATGTACATAACTTACGATTTACCTTCATACTATGTGATTGAAAGTACATGCTATAAATAGCTTATGTCAACATGTTCGAAACCCGGGAAATTTGGAAAAAAATCCCAAGTCATCGTGTCACAGTCAATACACAATTATTCATGTAATTATGGTAATCTCATGTGTTGAAAAGAAAAGGCATTGCGTATTATATTCAAGAACACATTTCTGTTTACTCTTTTTACTTATTTGTCTAAATATGATTACAAAATATGGAAAAGCAAGTGTCCGCATTTACACTACCGAAAATAATGTGATAGCCGAAATGCGGACACAAGATTTTTTAAACACCACGTGTAGTGGTGCGATGTCGATACCATGATGTGGAACATACGCAAAATTATCTTAGTATCTATATACATTTGTACATTTGTATATGTATATATACAGTAATTATGCGAATCAAATACATAAATATGATCTCAATAAAGATTTGGGTTGATTTGTTTTTATTTCATTCTTCATATTACAAATATTATGCATTTGGTAGTCTGATTTTTACTACAATTGCATACCTGTCAACTGACCCGAGAATTTCCCAATCATATGAGGGGTCATCCCGGAGACCCGCCGGGTCATTGAATAATCCTGAAGAAATTTCGAAAATGACCCGTTTTCACATGGATTTTTTAATAGCCTTTAGATTTATTTCATAAGTGAATTTCCTTGGAAAAACCGGCAAATTCGTAATTCTTCCACGAACAGGAAGTTCAGCTAGCTGTGTAAACTGTCAAACTAAGTGACCTATTGAGTGCATGGCTTCCCTTGGCAGCTTTGGTGTCAAACACACTGTTAATTAACAAGTACCTTAATTAGCTTTAGGTCGTAGATAATTACACTGTGTGTTATAAACAACTGAAGTTACTTCCCCTTTTTTGTCAGCATTCACAAATGTTCCTTATATTTATGTTTTTGGGGTAAAAAAGATTAAATCGAAAGCAAATAGAATGAAAATACATATTGAAATATTACTTTTCATTATTTTTTATACCTTTCTACAATAATAAAATAAATAGTTGAACATTATTTGTTTGATCTATACTTCCTTTAACTGTTTTAACTTTACTTTACTATACTCTTATTTCATTTCTTTACAATGGAAGGGAAAAGAGAGACGAAAGATACCAGAGGGATATTAAAAAAAGATAAAAAAATTATAAATTGATAATAAGCTAACCACGCAATGTCAAAAAATGAAAAAGACAACTTCAGTTAAACAATACTACACATGACACAACATAGAAAACTAAATAAACAGCACGAACCCCACATCAAATATGTAAGGGCTGATTAGTCAGGCAAGGACTTAAAATACATGCATGTTTAGAATAGACACCCAATTGCACCCATCTTCACTAGGTAAAAAACTGAAAAACGTCCTGCTCAAAGCTGGGTTTTTAAGTCTATCTCTCTCTGTCTTTACAGAATGTCTACATGTTTCGGACTTTTTGCAAGAGCAAATGGAATGAAATCAAATGTACCTAAAATATTTGCCAAAATTTATTTGCAACAATTTCTCAAAAAGAGTGGCTGTTTGAAAATGATGCTGTTTGCTGTTTATTCATAAAATAATTATGTTGATCAAAACATGTATATGTATCAACACTACTATGCGAAATTATTGAAAGTGATAAAGAAAATGAACCCAGCAGCATAGTGTTTATTGCTAGACAATTAGGTAGAAGAGATAAAGAGTTGGACATTATGAATACAGAAGAGACATACGAACTTATTAATGCCAAGGACATACTTTTGGAGAAATGATTCAGTATATAAAACTTTTAAAAATATGATCAAATTAAATACCATTACATCGGCTTTAATGATATCTTTTGACTTCCTGCCAGCGTACAATAGTATTGGCATTGTTTATTCATTCGTCTGTCTGTCTGTCCGTCTCTGTCATGAAAAAAATCCGATGAATCGGAAAACAAACATAAACAAGGAAACTGACAAAGTCAAGAAAAGACACCATCGGTCATTAAAAAAAATAAATCGAATTGCGCCACAAGAAAATCGAAATTAATGGAGTTTCTTCCATTCGTATTTAAAAAGGTTGTGTATGATCACTATCCATCAAAGTACATTTAAGATAAATTGGTGAATGAATCTTGAATAGACAGGCCGATGGATAAGTAATTTTGTATCTTGCCTTGTAGTTAAATCTTAACCCATCTATGGTACTTACTGTCATTCTCAACCATGTGCCATGTTTATTCCTGTTTACTTTTCTTCTATTTGAATGAAATTTGATATATTTTTGTATGAAAAAAACCAAGGACAAAACTGTATCGATTTCTATACATATATTGTCAAACTGTGTGCACAACAATCTTGAAGGCATCGTCCTATAATTCATCTGAAATCTTTGTCTTATTCTACGTAAAATATGAATGAAACAACACCATAGTATAAGAACCAGCATGAGGTACCACACATGTTCTTCATACGCTATTCATTTTATCTAAAAACAGCTGGTGTGAAAAATTCAAAGATACTGAAAAAAAACGACCCCAAAAAAACAGAAAACATATAACAAAATAATAAAATAAAAATAAAATAAAAACAAAACAAAAAAATGGAAATAAAGATACAATTACAATCAACAGGGCTCCACATTGAGGAGTGTCACCAAATAAATATGAAGCACAAAGACGTCTTATCCTCTGGAACTACTTGATTTTAAAGTGATTATGAATCTAAAAAATGATAGAAACGAATACCATGCGATTTGAAATCGATAATTAACACCAAAGCATCATGTATATTTGCATGTACATGTATGCATCTTGATGGACAATAGTCACAAAAGAATTTGTCAGCACAAAATAGCTCCTGCTTCTAAATAGCACCTGCTTCTTATATCATTTAATAATTTACATTTTTGAGATATTTATACTTTTGATTATTATTATTTCACCTTTCCACGTGTATTACAAGTTTACGTGCGAAACCTATTCTCTGGCATGCTTTAAGATGCAATGAAAGGGTATTCATGAAAGGTAATCGTATATATAGACATATAAATTTCGTTTTGAATGGCAAGTGTAGTTAAAAAAATAAGTGTCCGCAATTTGACGACAATGTGTCCGTATTTTAACTCCCTATGTCCGCATTTACACGACTGCGCATTTCCGCGGGTTTTAAGTATTTTCAATCTACTAATCAAGAGAGGTGACATAAAACCGCGGGAAATAGTCCGCTTGATACCCCTCTATCCTTTCCTGTCCAATGCAACCACCAGTATGTCCGCAATTGGCCTCTACGGTATCCAAACTTCCAGATTTTAAAAAGTGTCCGCAATTAGGCGAATATCCCCTAGTGTTACTTTGTTTGCATTGCATATGACATCACAAACTTTAATAACGTCACAACTTAAATACCTAACATGAACAACAGAACCAAAAAAGGAAACGTTACAGTATTTTCATTTTGAAATTAAAATATGTTTGAATTAAAAAAAAAAAAAAATCATATAGATTTCGTCCCAGGTAATGCCTGCCTCATATTACCTAGATATATCTGCCATCTTTTTAAAATGCTTTTTAAAGACTAAAGCCCAGAGGTTTTGCGTGCAAGATGGCTGTCATAGTCCTTAAAAAACTTAAAGGGGGCTTTTAAATGCATTTCAATGTTGTTTTTGTGATTCTTCATACTTTCAAAAGCCTATTTAAACTTAAAGTCATGATAAAATTCATTGTTTTGTTTAAAATAGTGGACAAAATTGCTCTTGTAAAATTTCTCAGTCTTTGGGAACCCACATGTGGGAAATCCCCCGCAAGTAGTGACAGTTGGCAGGTATGACTTGTTTTGTAAATATACCTAGATTTAGATATAAAGTCAGCTTCTGGTTTCTGTATTCTGTATTCTGTAGGTGTCGCTGGTTTCGTGCTGAAAATTTATCATAATTTTTTAGACCGGAAGTTGCAGACAACTCTTTTATTTCCGAGGCAAATACGAGTACAAAAAATATATAATTTAAATCAACACAATTTCATTTTTTTTTATTTTCAAATAAAGGAAAATAAACTGCCTTTTTTAAAATTTCAAAAAACATTTTTGTTATACCCTCAAAGAGTGAAAGAATTTAATTTGCTGCTGAATAGTGTCGCTGGATATTTGGAAGATGGCGGATTACGATGGTAAACAACTTGGTTGCTGACCAAAATATTGCTGTATTTTTCATATTGACATTAGCTTGTCGAAGTCATGTTAAAGCTTCACTGCAACAATAATTCATCTTTCACATAAAATTTAGTTTTAGATTACCAGACAACCAACAAAATGTTTATTTTTTAACTTTGAAAATAAGTTTTAACAACTGCCGTGAGCTGGTGAGTGGCACAGGCACTTGTTTCTATCCAAGTGGGTCTTCCCATGGATAGAAACAAGTGCCTTTGGTGAGAGGGCCTGCTTTTACTTTAGGGACACCATCAACTTATTTTAATGGCACATTAGTGATATAATTACACCTTATTTAAAAAAAAGGCCAGATTTTGATTGGTTGGTAGCCGGTGTATTTTTCACATATATTATTCTATCTATATATCTGGTTTTCCTCATTTCAAACGAATTAGCCTGTTTTTTACAACTATTACTGGTATCGGTGAAAATGCCGTGGTATCGGCCATTTTGGATACTCATTTAATACACATTATCGCTAATTCTGGCTGACCCAGCCGCTTGAACTTTTGACACATACAACAATCACTTTCCATTGTGTCATCAGATTTTTTATTTTATGACATCAAAATTTTATGGCAACCTGTGTGGTATCCAGCTGTAATAGCGGACAAATAGTGATAATTGAGGTGTAAATGAGGCAGGCAATACCAGTGTAAGAGGACAAAGTCTGTATGATTTTTTTTCTAATTCAATACATTCCTTTCTTAATTTTATTTAAACTTCAAAATCTGTTTAAAAAAATTCTGATTTTGGCTCTGTTGTTAAAAAGTTTAGCATGTTTAATTGTGACGTTATTTAAGTTATGTCATGTATGTATGATTAATATTCAATATAAACATGGTAGACCAAAAAACACTATCATCAGGTAAAGTTTTTTCATATCAAAAAATTATTAAATATGAAATTGGTATTGTGTTTGTTCTTATAAGTTGTATACACCTTATCGCTATTCCCGGCTGACCCAAGAATCTGTTCTGCTTGAACTAATGACGTCTTTTGATGGGGTTTTTGTTGCTTATTCTTTAGCATGTTTAGTTTTCTACGTTGTGTGTGCTATTGTTGTCTGTTTGTCTTTTTAATTTTTGGCCATGACCTTTTCAGTTTATTTTCGATTTATGAGTTTGACTGTCCCTTTGGTATCTTTTGTCCTTCTTTTATATAAATCACTTTTCCATTGTGGTGTCAGATATTTTGTACAATTGTTGTATTACAAATGTATTATGGTGTCAAGATTTTATGGGAACCTGTGTGATATGTCCAGTAATGGTAGACAAATAGCAATTTCACTAGGCTGATTAATATATCAGTAAAAATATTTTACTCAAAGTCTCGTCAGACAAACAAGACTGGAATAAGGAAGTACAAAATGTAGATTTCTGTGCCAATGCATATATATATATATGTGATAAAATAAAAAAGTCTGAAAAATAAAAGTGAACTGAGAACAATTTAAAATCATTCTTCATGTTAGTCAATGTTACATGTAGCTATATATAGTAGACTGATTTTTTTGTGGGAAATTTTTCAAAAAGAAAAAAAAATAGATTTGTCTCTGTTTTTTTTTATTTTTCTACTGTAATAGGAGACTTTGTCCTCTTATTACCCTCAGGAGGTTCTTCTCATGATTTGATTGATAGCTCTAGGTACATGTAAATCAAAAACTGTAAAAAATACAAAAAAAAACAAACTGATCTATAAAGTTGAAAAAGAAGTCTTTATTTTTTACAAATGAGTTATTTTAGAATGGATTGACAATCATGTTTATGTCATATATACATGTACCATGACGTTACTTAAAGACAGTGCTAATCATGCTAAATTCCCCATTTCCATTCTCAATTTTATAATAAATAAATTAAAATAATACATGTATAATTCCTAGATAGTCTACTTATAAATCCTAAAACTAATGCATAAAAATGTACATGTATGTGCCTTTCAGCCCTATAGATGTCCCTTTACCTGTTCAGAGAGCTTCAATCAAAATCTATTTGGTGTAATAAAACAGATATCTCATGGAGGGGTTAATAGTCATAATTGTAAAAATAACAGTCTTGGGACCACAATTCCCTTGCCTTGTGGCTTGGGAAATTTCACAGTCCCTTGACTGACATTTATGCAAATACTGTTAAATTAACTCCTGCCAACTCACCTAACTTATGGAAATAAATGAAATCTAGATACATTTATAATAAAGGTCTGCAAACTCGCTAATATATAAAAACTTAAATTGTTTGCCATATTTTTGAGATAACTGTATGTATTGTATTTTAACCATCACACAATAATTCTAGTTCTTTTAAAATTTAATACTTTGAATAAATTTATAACTCCATACTTTTTACACATTTATTCTATGGTCCTCAACTTTTTACACAAACACAAATGGTTAAGCTCAGTCACCGTCAGTCACTTGTTAAAAATACATGTACATGTAGATTATGATACATGTTCAATTTCACTATGCACACATAGATTTTTGTTTACCTACATTTTTTGTGTTCCTTAATTGGCGGTGCATTAGGGATAATGACCCAGATATTGAATCCCATGTTACAATAAGCTGGGGCCTTACAGAGATAATGAATCCCATATTCTGATGACTGATTTGTTTTTTTTGTAATTGGCAGGAAGAACAAGTTTGCATCAACATGTACATAACCTTTTAAATTGCACTTTAAAAATATTGTTTTGGGGAAATTTGGCATGCTTAGTATGACATCATTATCACTGAACTGGTATACATATTTGTTTAGGGGCCAGCTGAAGTGTGTGGTGTGGGAGTTTCTCGCTGCATTGAGGACCCATTGGTGGCCTTTCGGCTGTAACTTTGTCTGTTCTATGGTCAGGTTGTTGTCTCTTTGACTTATTCCCCATTTTTATGCCCCACCTACGATACCGTTCGTCCCGCTTCAGGTTAAAGTTTTTAGTTGAGGTGGTTTTTGATGAAGTTGCAGTCCAATCAATTTGAAACTTAGTACACATGTTCCCCATGATATGATCTTTCTAATTTTAATGCCAAATTATAGTTTTGACCCCAATAACATGGTCCACTGAACATAGAAAATGATAGTGCGAAGTTCAGGTTTAAGTTTTTGGTCAAGGTAGTTTTTGATGAAGTTAAAGTTACATCAACTTGAAACTTAGTACACATGTTCCCTATGACATGATTTTTCTAATTTTAATTCCAAGTTCTGACCCCAATTTTCACGGTCCACTGAACACAGAAAATGATAGTGCCAGTGGGGCATCCATGTGCTATGGACACATTCTTGTTTTATTCTCAATTTTATTGTACATTATGTAAGCATGGTAAGGACATGATGATTATGATCAATAATGACATTTTACAATAAAGGAAATTTTATATATAGATACACATTTATTTCAGAAAATGCATTGAACTTAAAATCTTTTTATAAATTTATACAAATTTTTTCTTGTTTTGAATTTAACTTAAGAAGTTTCCCATAGATGGATTTTAGAATGAAGAAAGGCTGAACCACTGAAAAAAATTTGACTGAAAAAATGTGTTTACCTAATGTACCATCCCGTATTAACGTATGAACGTATTAGGAAAACTGAAGCTATTTATTCAAACACCTTGTTAAAGAATTTGCGATTCATTTTATAAAACTTAATTACATTTTTTGTATCTTGATTATCTCCCCTCTAAATTTTCAAAAAAAATTAAGAAAGAAAAGTTTGATTTATAAAAATCATTTTGCTTAAAAATGGGTTCATTTTTTTTTTAAATCAGGTAAAATCAATTTCAGTCGCTGCTGTCAAGAGAAACCTAAGATGACAGGGTACTCATATACAGTGATACTACTTTAAATAATAAACTGTGTATCTTTAGATAATTTGATTTATATCTAGTATTTACATGGAGATGTTGTGATAAACACAGATACCGCCCAGAATTATTGTAATGCAGCGTTGCAATCTCTCGGCTTAAATGAAAAGAAGCATAGTGTACACAATATCATTAAAGAATTTAAACCACCACCCTTATTGAGCTGTGCTAATCTCAAGTATCATTTATTTCCATTTATAGGACTTTTAAATGAGGCATAAAGTACACAGGCTTCTATTTAAAAATAGTTTAAAGATCTAATTACAGATAGCGTGTGGAATTTTGAATATATTTAAAATTAGACCTAAATTGAAATTGAAATTGATTAACTTTAAATGAAATGGAATGTTTTTAAAATATTTATTTAATTTAATTTGTTAAAAATATACAGGCCAGAAAGTAGCACAGGATAGCTAGCCATGACAATCGATGCTTTTGAATGGGGATATCTGGTTGGAACCCCCTTTATCCTGGGTTGAGAAGCCCCCTTTATCCTGGGTTGAGAAGCCCCCTTTATCCTGGGTTGAGAAGCCCCCTTTATCCTGGGTTGAGAAGCCCCCTTTATCCTGGGTTGAGAAGCCACCTTTATCCTGGGTTGAGAAGCCACCTTTATCCTGGGTTGAGAAGCCCCCTTTATCCTGGGTTGAGAAGCCCCCTTTATCCTGGGTTGAGAAGCCCCCTTTATCCTGGGTTGAGAAGCCCCCTTTATCCTGGGTTGAGAAGCCCCCTTTATCCTGGGTTGAGAAGCCCCCTTTATACTGGGTTGAGAAGCCCCCTTTATCCTGGGTTGAGAAGCCCCCTTTATACTTGGTTGAGAAGCCCCCTTTATCCTGGGTTGAGAAGCCCCCTTTATCCTGGGTTGAGAAGCCCCCTTTATCCTGGGTTGAGAAGCCCCCTTTTATAAATGGCTAGATTGACTATGTACTTTTTCTTAGCCTTCATTGTAATCTTGTTAATTTTTCATTTTGAAAATGCAAACTCAGTCAGGGTGATCTTAAAGGGGCACTAGCTGTCAAATCCATGGTCACCGATTTGACTCAAATTTCATATTTGATTGATAACAATGTAAAACATTTATCCAAACTACCAAAAGTTTAAAATAAACAGTCTACAGAGCATGGGGTAGATAATATGTAGGTTTGTTTCGTGTGTATTTTAGTCCAGACGCCATCTCAATTAACTATCGATTTGACCTCAGATGACCATATATAAGCGATGTAATATAAACATAAATAAAGATGTGAATAGATTAAACCAACACATACAATTGGATTTTAATAGGTCTGTTTGATTTTATTTTATAGATTAAAAATATATATGCTACTCTTTGTTTTAAACCGTATTAGAATGATTTTTTATGGATCGAATCAGTAATCAAATGATTTATTGTAGTTTAACTTTCATTGTTGACTTTCTTTTTCTTTAAATAACCAGAACACATTTACAATGCATGCGTTGGCAATCCGTAGCTAGGGGTTAAATTAAAGTTCACATGAATACGGATTTAATGAGGTCGAGTTATTCACTTGCAAGTGAATAAGTAATTATCAATGTTTCTTTGCTTAATTTGACAAAATTCAACCATTTTGGCTGCTAAAAGCGAATTATTATTTCACTATTTCACCTTCATTATTGATTGAACAAAAAAAAATCTTACTTTGGATTTTTTGTTTATCTCGTAGCTAGTGCCCCTTTAAGGGTTTTTAGGAAAAACATCTACATAATAATTAATCTAGTAGATGATATTGTGGTCATCATGGTCATTAAATAAAAGATTTTTTTTTCATGTTATGATTATTTGACAGTACATGTGACTAGCGGGTCTAAATCAAATTTTTAATTTAATATAGGATTTTGTTATATTTTTCTATAAATGAACTTTATCTTATACTTAATAGAAAAATGGGAAAAAAATTGGGTCACCGTTCAATTACGCTCACAATCTGTCTTCGAAGAAGCATATAATTATTAAATGTCCTTTTTTTCTGTTGAACTAATAGGAGAAACAGCAGTAATATTGAAATAAAAAAAAAGAAATAAATTACAGAAATCGCTTTAATTTTACAATTATTTAGTTTATGTACAGCTTATTCGAAAACAACACTAAAAAATATAGGTCACCGATGAGTTAAAAAAGATATTTTAATTGTAATGCCAAAAAATGGCATTTTTGCACCAAGGGGAGATAATTTGGAGCTTTGACAATGATATATTCTTTTAAAAGTCATCTGGGGCCAAAACGAATTGATTTTTTGGAATGATTTTTGTACCATATCATTAAGTAACAACTACTAAAGGTAATAAATAAAATTTGTAATAAAAAATAAAAGTTTAAATTTTTTCTGAAAATCTTATACCCGCGAGCCTCCTTAACATGTTTAAAAAAACTAAATACATAATTTAATGCATGTTTTACACAATGTATAATGACATATCATTTATGAAATTTCTTTTTAAATCTCATGACCTGCAAAGACTTGTTGGACAGTTGTTGTAATTTGATATTAGAGATCTATTACCGGGTCTCTAACTCACAAACTTGACATAAAAGTCCTTCGGACTTTTATTCAGTTTGTGAGTTAACCGCCCCGGTTTACACATCAATAACCTCTAGAAAAAATGTGTTTAATCCTTATAATTCTTCATCCAAACATACGCGATTATTAATTTACATTATTACTTTGATGGCTACTATATGTACCATCAAAAGCACAACGGCATGTTGTAACTAAGGAGTACGCCGCCATCTTGAATTTCTAAAATAAACTCAAATGTTCGATAAATGCAACATAATCTAAAATGAACTAGCACCTACCTCAAAAAATTCCTTTTAATTAGATACTATGCGAATTGGAAGCGCACAAGTAACGAAATAATCTTCCGTCTGAAAGTTTTCAATCGTATGACGTTGTGTTTTGCCATAACGTAAATTCGCAAAATCATTCGTGAAATTTCCCGGAAATTTATTTAAATTATATTTTTATACATTTTCGAAGCTTTAGTGCATTTATTTTATTTCTTTTTCTTGGTTATATATGCATTAGAATAGAAACAACTGTTATGCAATTGTTTTAAAATCTCAACTTGCTGAAAATCTCAGTATCCCTGCCAAAATGTGTATCGCGCATGAATAGATTACAAAAGTAGTTTCGGAAACATGGTTTATCGAAGTGTAAACCAATAGAAAAAGTCTACTTGACCAATCCAATTCAAGTATTTATAGATATGCAAATGATATAAGAATTATATAAGATTAAATGATTTGTCTATGAATGGATCAGTTGTGTATCATAACACGTCAGCTGTTTTCTCCGTTTAATAAACTGTTTGTCAGAAAGTTTTGTCAAATATGAAATGTTGCCAGTTAAATAAAATATACATCATAATACATTGAAATTGAAAGGGTGACATGAAAGACAAATGAGTTTTTTTTTTTTAAATAACGCCGGGTTAAATTCAGTGCAAAGTTGATTTAAACAAAATGCAATATTATATTTTAAACTATATTCATATAATGATATCTTGTTACATGTTACAATCAAACTTCTGTAGATTTAATGCCATAAAAAGAAGGATGTTTACTGAAACCTGAAGGTCACTATAAATAAAAATTATATAAAATGTCAGTGCAGCAATTTTAATGTATTATTGATGAAAATTTTTGGAGTCCTGGCCATGGCCTTGAAGGAATAAAACTTTGCTCAGTGCTCAGATCACAAAAATCATGCTCGAAACAAGAAATCCAGCAGTTTGAATTGTTGATTTTCAAGTCTGAGTACAAAAATCATGCTCGAAAGTTTTATGACTGTGAGGCCTGGCCTTGCAGTCATAAAACTTTCAAGCACAATTTTTGTACTCGTACTCAAAAATCAACCAATCAAAATACTGCATTTTGTGTTTCAAGAATGATTTTTTTTTTTTAACTTAGACATGTTAGAGCACAAAAATCATGCTTGAAACATGAAATCCAGCATTTTGACTGGTTGATTTTCGAGTACGAGTACAAAAATTGACTCAAAATTTTAATGACTGCAAGGCCTAGGCGTTCCGTCATAAAACTTACTCAGTACTCCGAGTACAAAATAAGTTCTCGAAACACAAAATGCAGTATTTTGATTGGTTGGTTGAAGTTCTTGAATCTGAGTACAAAAATCGTGCTCAAAAGTTTTATGACCGCAAGGCCTTGCCATAAGGTCATAAAACTTTCAAGCATGATTTTTGAACTCTAGACTCGAAAATCAACCACTCAAATTGCTGGATTTCATGTTTCCAGCATGATTTGTGCTCAGAGCACTGAGTAAAGTTTTATGCCTTCAAGGCCTGATGTACAATGTCCACATGTTAATCGAAATTCAAAAATGATACTTTTTAATTTGAAATGCCAGAGGCATGATCTATCTCATTTGGTCTCTGGTGTCTCGTTGGAAGCTGTCATACCACATTTTGTTTTTTTTGTTAATACATTCATATTTGTATGCATACTGCCTCATCATACCTTCTATATCCTTTCTTAAACACTTAAACATTTATAAAAGCAACAACCAAGTCAAAAGTTTCTTCAGATATTGACACAATATATAATCTGCTCTCAACAAAACATACAAATCCCGTTGGAATTGTTTTACATTACCGGTACTAATTTTTGGGGCCCCTTATAGCTTGCTGTTTGGTGCAAAGGCTCTGTGTTGGAGGCCATACTTTGACCTATAATGTTTTACTTAAATATAAATTGTTATTTGAATTGAGAGCTGTTTCATTGGCACTCAAACCACATCTTCCTATATCTATATAAATATATGTACTGTTTGCTACATAGTTTCATGTAAATATTATGACAGTTTCATGCACTTGAAACACAACATAATATAAACATTTAATAAAACAAATTAAATAGACCAAAGAGTTGCATCAATATAATCTATACTTTAACTTAAATGAAATAAAATGTAAACTTTAAAGTACTTTTATTTGAGTGTATTACAAGTTAAGAATTTTAATTCCATGTGATTCATGCTTGAGTTATTTTTGACAATACTATTGATGTCCATTAATTGTTACTGTAAATAAAATCAATATTATGACTTAAGGTAAATTATCTGATTTCTATAGAAGAGATGATGATTTGTTCATCACACAAAAACAAATATATATGTCTGATGTATCAGGTAAAAGCAGGATTGTTATTTTTCCCACTTCAATTTTTCCGCATCAAACCAATGCTATTCATCCAGATCAGCTAACTTTCTAAAATGTACAATGCATAACCTTTTGAATTTATTAATAATTTGTTTTGTCCTGAGTATGTATGAAATATTTGCCACTGGACAACAAGGGAACAGCAATCAATGGATCTTTTTATGGGTTCATTAATTTGTTGAACAATTTAGTTGGAATTTATTATTTATTGTCAGAAGTGGTGTCATTAGTTTTCTCTAATTCTTGATTTATACTTTTCCGGACCTGTTGATTATTTTTGTCGAGCCTTCGACTTTAGTCGAAAAAGCGAGACTAAGCGATCCTACATTCCGTCGTCGTCGTCTGCGGCGGCGTCCACAAATATTCACTCTGTGGTTAAAGTTTTTGAAATTTTAATAACTTTCTTAAACTATACTGGGTTTATACCAAACTTGGCCAGAAGCTTGTTTATGATCATAAGATAGTATCCAGAAGTACATTTTGTAAAAATAAAATTCCATTTTTTCCATATTTTACTTGTAAATGGACTTAGTTTTTCTGCGGGGAAACATTACATTGACTCTGTGGTTAAAGTTTTCAAAATTTTAATAACTTTCTTAAACTATTCTGGATTTCTTCCAAACTTGGACAGAAGCTTGTTAATAATCATGAGATAGTATCCAGAAGTAAATTTTGTGAAAAAAATAAATCAATTTTTTCCATATTTTACTTTTTAATGGACTTAGTTTTTCTGGGGGGAAACATTACATTCACTCTGTGGTTAAAGTTTTTAAAATTTTAATAACTTTCTTAAACTATCCTGGGTTTGTACCAAAATTGAACAGAAGCTTATGTATGATCATAAGATAGTATCCAGAAGTAAATTTTGAAAGAAAAAAAACCCCACTTTTTGCATATTTGACTTTTAAATGGACTTAGATTTTCTTCCAGTTAACATTACATATGTGTAAAATCTGCATTTAAAGTTTTGAAAGCATTTGTTAGATTCATTAACTATGCTGGGTTTTTACCAAACTTGGAGAGTAGCTTCTTATAATCAAAA
Source organism: Mytilus trossulus (assembly GCF_036588685.1). Lineage (NCBI taxonomy): Eukaryota > Metazoa > Mollusca > Bivalvia > Mytilida > Mytilidae > Mytilus > Mytilus trossulus. Next base: position 67,586,374 of record NC_086383.1, read on the forward strand.
GATTGTATTAAGAGGAATATTTTTATTGATTTTTTCCTCATTTTTGTTGAGCCTGTGATTTACAGCAAAAGTAGGCGAGACACTGGGTTCCGCGGAACCCTTACAAATTTTTATTTTATTAACGTGGTGTTTCTTTGAATAAGTTTCAGATGATGATTCTCCGATAAATTTTTTTTTTTTTTGGAGAAAACATATGAATCACCCTGTCTGTCCGTCCTTTTATCCATGTGCCTTGTAAGCAGATCTCCTAATTAACTAAAGGATATTGCTGAAACTTTACTTAACCTGAGGATTTGCATGTTAAAGAATAAATTATGGTTGAGGGGAGATAATCAAACATGCAAAATTTGTGGTGGACAATAAGGATATACCTGTTTCTCTTATAAATGTATATGGTTGTGGCTTGTCATCTATTTCTTGTAGTGGTATGAAGAGATATTTCTTGTAACACACTGCACTGATAGCACAATACAATGTATGTACTGGTAGCAGACTGTTTGAACTGTAGATATTTGTATTTTTTATTGAATCTAATATAAGTATTTTTTTTTTTTTACAGTTGGAGTGAGGAAGCCCTGTAGAATTTGTGGTAGACAGTTTGTTCCAGAATCATTGGTAATTATACAAAAACTGTCTTTGAGGCATGTTCTTTATTTTTAAGGAATGACTGTAATATTATATTTTTTCTGTCTATTCAAAATAACATAAAGATGTGGTTCACACTGAATAATGCGCGTAGCGGGTTATTTAACAGTTTGCATCACATTTTTTATGTTATTTCGAATAGACAGAAAAAATATTACAGTCATTTCTTATAATTGAATTTAAATTCCATTTTAAACCGTAGAAAACCATGAAAAAACTTTGATGACGTCACAGTCACATGACTAAATTATGTCTATGGGCTGATAACAAAATAATGTCAGCCAATCAGAAGACGTGTTACATCCAAAATTAAATTATAAAAATATAGACCAAAGAGAAAAAGCAGATCAAATGAATGGACGATTACATGTTATTATATCCCTGCTTTATGTTTGTCTATTTCTCCTGATCCTGGATCTCCTCATACATTGTCATACCAATATTGTAAATAAAATAGTATACAATTACTGTCTTTTGGTGAGGTAAATGTGTGGTTTTATTGACTTTTGAAAAACTGTTGGCCTCAGTGAATATCAGTTTTTCAAAAGTCAATAAAACCACATATTTACCGAAACAAAAGACAGTAAATGTTTTATTTCATATTCCGGGAGAAATTAATGTAATGGAAAATATTTACTCAAATTAATTGTACATCAAACGTTTTTTTACCAAAATTATACTCGTAAAAGCATGAGACGTTTTGTGTGGTGAATATTCTTTTTCCGCAGGTAAATATACTTATTTATTCAAAATCCCATTCATATAGAAAAACCTACTTATATTTTATCAATATGGAATAAAATTTTATATTGACTGAAAAAAAAAAAAAAAAAAAATTTCTTTCCAGAACATTTAAGAAATGTTCATGACATTGATGAAAACAATTTTGTTTTTATAACAATTATTTATATGACTTAAAAAAATGTTGTTAACTGGTAACATGATTTAAACGATGAAACATTTAATACTGTACTGTGGATTATTTTCGTGGTGTGTAGATTTTCTCTTATTTTCGCGGATAGAACAACATTACCAAAATAAGTTCTGCCAATTTAACATGTTTAAAAGAGCTAATGCATAGGTATCAATAAAAGTTTTGAATCCACCAAAATATTTCGTACACCATATTGAATGAAAATCACAAAATTTTACACCCACGGAAATAGCCTGTTATACAGTATGGAAATGATTTCTAAATTTACAGAATTTTATTTGTAGTCCAAGCATGAACCAATTTGTAGAAAGACTGCAGCAAAAAAGCCTAAAGTATTTGATTCAGCCAAACAGAGGGCGGAGGGTACAGAAGTCAGCTATAAACAGATAAAACAGTCTCAGAAAAAGGTAAGCCTCCTCGGTGGAGAAAACATTTGGTTCAGCTGCACAGGACCCAGTGCTTTTTTAGGTTAATTATGAAAACAGGCAAGATCCTTATTACACACACAATCTCACAAAAAGTAAGCTGCAATTGTATGATCAGTTTGTACTAGGTAACAACAATTCTTGGTAAGTCTGATTGTACATGTATAACCACTAAAGTTTGAATCAGCTAAAGGATTACCAGGTGAGTAAAAAGGATTATTTGAAAAAAAGAAAGCAGATATGTAGACTTTAAAAGTAAAGGGAGATTACTCTTTAAGAAACTGCTGTTTTTATTATAAGCAGTTTCTTCATTGCTTTATAAGCTTTTTAGTGAAACAGAATTTTCCATTTATATTTAAAAATACGTACTTGGTAGCTTAGAAAACAATTATAGAATTAATTTACACAAATGTACAATAGATATGTAGGAGTTATGTCTCTTATCCTAGGTTTACCTAATTAATCTGAACCAAGATTTGGTATTATTTACATGTATTCTTGTCAATATTAAATGTTATAACTAACTTATCGACCAATTACAGGCCAAGCAAGAGGCAAGTATAAAAACAAACAAAGCATTGAAACAGTCAATCTCATACTCAAAATCTTATTTCACTTTCTAATCAAACAATCTAATTATAATTAGTTCTCCGCACTTTCTCCTCGTTGTTTATATGTCACATGTGGGCCTGCGCAACATATAACAACAAGGAGCAAGTGCTGAGGACTTGTTTTGATTAGATTGATTATCAAATTCTTATGCAGTGATTTTTGGTAAATTTTACACTGAGAAATGTAAGTTTTAGTTCTTAGCCTTCATTGTCAAAGATTCTGGAAATGTCAAATGGGATATTTAAAAGTAAACAAAATGACATGCTCAGTAGCAAAGGACTAGATTATGCTAATTTAGAAATTATACTGATGAAAAATATCTTTCGTATTAAAATTGAAAAGTCATAATGCATCTGAATATTTGTGAACATATGTCCTTGATTTTACAGTTGCAAATTTAGTTACATTGTAGTATGGCTCTATTATACATTGCTGCCAGACTCAAATTTGCAGCATTTAAATCAATGGTTTGTGTTGACTAGTCTTGGAAATACAATTATTACTTATTGGCCAAATAAATAAATCTTAAGCTTATCAAGAAAAGCTATATATATATACAAGATGACATTCTTTTTCTCTTTGACCAGAAAATATTTCATAAAACTGAATTGGAACAATTTGTGACTTGTCTCTAATTATTCCAAACAAAAATGAAACTAAAAAGTAAATTTTAAATGAACTAGAAAAAATTGAAAAAAAAAGATTTATTTAGTTGGCTTGACTTGTACAATTTAGGAGTAAATGAATATGATCATCGATAGGATTGTGACTATTAAAGTATGACTGTTAGGTGTACCCATCATTGTCGTAAATCATGCATCTTTAAGACTCTATAGAATATATCACTATGAACCAAATATGACTGTCACTACACTGACATATATACCCTTCCATATAGCAGTTGTAATTATTTTTAAATAACCCAGTTAATTACAAAATCCCTGGATTATACGTATACTCCACTGTCAGTTACTGAATTAAATTTGGTGTTATTTTTCTCTTGTTTGATGTTTACCTAGTCTAAAAAAGATTGCTGTAAACCAAGTATTGTGGATTCAGTATTATATGAATAAAACAGTATTTTACACGATATCGCAAATATTAAAACCGCATTTAAGTCAAAAATGACAAAATCGCAATAATAAATGCACACAATGATTTCTGAATTTACAGTAAAACCTCATGCTAAATTTGAATTAATTGCTAATGGGAAGTTAGTCATATCTTTGGTTCATAATGGAGTTTATGGAACATTTATTGTGTCATAATAATGTCAGACAGACTTATCTATCACATTGAGTCTTTGTTGTAGGAAGATAAAAATGAATATCAAATACTAAACAGTTAACTCAACAAACAATTATATTATGTATATCTCTTGAAGAAATATGAAATTATAGAAGAATTCTAAATTGATAGTGTCAAATATTTGTCCTTTTGTATCTTGATTTTGAGAATAAAAATTGTCATTTTGTTGCATGTCTCATCACAAAATGATGCACTCTGGGTAATATTTTCAAATGCACTTAACCAAAAACTCTTAGATTTTGAAACCAGGAATTTTAGATTCTTGAAAAATTAGAGACAATTTATGAATAGATCTTAATGTAATCCTAATTGAGCTATTAATATCACAAGTTTTATTGTTCATTCAGTTTAGCACGGATACAATGATTTTTACACAAACAGAGATCATTGATAAAATGTTATCATGTTATATAAATAGTTAAGTTATTTCACAAATTATTTTTCAGAGGACTCTGACAGGACTGATAATATAAAAAAGAAGTTGTGGTTTGATTGCAAATGAGACAACTCTCCACAAGAGGTCAAATGACACTGGAATTAACAACTATAGGTCTCTATACAGCCTTCAACAATGAGCCAAGCCCATACCCCATAGTCAGCTATAAAAGATCCCCAAATGAAAAATGTAAAACAATTCAGACAAGAAAACTAACAGCCTAATTTATGTATTATTTTATTCATCCAAAATAGGATTACATTTTGTCCTCAAACTTGATATTAAGGACAAATAACAAATGAAAACAACACTTTATAGATTTCATGCATCAGAAGCCTTATTCTGAATTTACCTTCATCAGAGAGGCTCAAAGCCGAAAACTGAATATGTTAAAGCCAATAATGAATAAAAAATGAAACAGTTTAGCTACATTTGTACATATTGACCTAAAAAGAACTAAAAATAATCAACCTAGACATAATTAGATTTGACTGTATATATATATATATATGTTACAGTGAATTTGTATAATCAGGGATTATGTAGAATCCCTGATTTTTCAGGGAATATGTAGAATCACTTAAATCATTAATAATTATATATAATCCCTGAAAATGACCAGTGATTTTACATAATCACTGAACATATTAATAATTATTCTACAAATTCCCTAATATTATTTCAGGGAGTATGAATAATTTAATGATCCGTTGTTTGATAAAAAAAAATATAGACAAATTATCATTTTTTCCTTTCATATTCCTTGCCAGATGAAATAATATTGCTTTTAAACACAGAGGATGATCTTAAAGATATAACCAACACAGTGTTTGGAGATAAAGTTGAAGACTTCAAAATTAATAATATCAAGATTCCCTTTATACATGTTATAGCGATAAATTTACATGAAACAGGCTATTATTTGAACTTGGAATCATTTTTAATTATGGAATTTGCATAATTTCTTGAAATTTTTAATAAATTCCATGTTTATTTGGTATTATAATCTTTTGAGCGGTTTATTACACTTTCCATACAATATATTTTGGTTAGATAGTGTTGTGCGGCACAGAACATTTCAGTACAGAATAAACATGGAATTTATTAAAAATTTCAATAACAAGAAATCAAGCAAATTCCATAATTAAGAATAATTCCAAGTTCAAATAATAGCCTTTTATGTATAGTTTGTTTATTAAAAGCCAGCGTCAAAAAATGGATATTTATGTCCTATTTGTAAATCCACAGAGCATGTTATTTGTGGTACATGTAAAACAAATGGTAAAGAAGATTATGGAACATCTGTTTTTTTGTTTTTTTGTTTTTGTTCAAATGAAAAAGAAATTCAAACAGAGAAAACTTACACATCTAAATGTATAGAAAAACTAAGGATTGACAATTAAAACAAAATTTTAGAGGATGTTGGCATTTGGTGTTATATTCTCATAGCAATTCCACAGGGTAAAAAAGGAAAGAGAATCCCAAAAAAACATAATTGTAATTGTTCATCAGAAGTCTGAAAAAGGATATATCGCCTGGCCAAAAACATGGTATCTTGCTCGAACCAGTTCAAGGTTGCTAATTCCCTTTTTTGAGGGGGGTACCTACAGATGTTTTTACTGAACACTTTATTTCTCTTAGTCGGGTTATAAAATCTTATTCAATATGTGAAGATTTTTTTTCTCTAAAATGTAGATATTTTGGTAAACACAGATGTTTAATATAGCATATCATTTTAATACATTGTGTTTAACATTTTAATATAATGTGCATACCATTTAAAACAATAGGGTTATCATTTTGATATTTTGTGCTTAACATTTTACAATTGATGTTTATACAGTGTAATGCTGTTTTAATATGACTTTTATTAATTTTCTTTAAAAATAAAACTATTTCACCATTTCAGTTATTATGTATAATCCCTGACGTTTTTCTAGTGATTATACATAATCCCTGAAAATTTTAGTGATAATATATAATCCCTAAACTGACCAGTGATTATACATAATCACTGATTATACATAATCACTGATTATACAAATTCACTGTAATATAGAAGGTTTGTAAAGTGCAGTAATATACAATTTATTAAGAAATGAATTCTCTCTTTTCAGGTTGTAAAACCTCCAAAATCTAACTGGAGATTGCAGCATCAAGACTTTATCAATACTGTCAGAGCAGCTAGGGGTGTAACACAGGCTTTGGAAAGAGGAGAACCCCTGCCCCCTCCTCCCCCTCCCTCCATCAACCCAGGTAAGTCAGGGAGGAAACTCAGCTTCTCCTGTCCTCCCACCATTAACCCCTCCTCCTTATCCTCCTATAAACTCAGGTAAGTCAGGAATAAAACTCAGCCCCTCCTCCTCATCCCACCATTAACCCCTACTCCTCCTCTTTCTATAAACCTACATTTTAGGTAAGTCAGTGATGAGACACAGGTTTTGTAGAGAGGAGAACTCCTTCCCTTCCATCCATTAACCCAGGTAAGTCAGGTTTTATAGAGGAGAGATCCCCTACCCCTCCTCCCCTCCCTTCATTAACCCAAGTAACATACTTGAAGTAAGTCAGGGATGTCTCACAGGCTTAAAAAAAAAAGTAGTTACCCTACCCCTCTTCCCTCACCCTTCTTTAACCCAGGTAAGTCATAGATGCCAAAAAGGTTTAAAAAATAGGATTTACCCTACCCCTCCTGCCACTCCCTCTTTTAACCTAGTTAAGCCAGGAATTTTATTCAGGCCTAAATAAGAGGAGATCACCAACTGCTTTTTCACCTCTCTCTATGATTTAAGTCAATATGTAATAGGAAAAACAAAAAATGTAACATGCACAGCAAAAAAACAACAACACAAAAATCAAAGGAACATTGCTTTTATTGCAGTTCTTTATCTCATATTTGTAGTGAAGTCTTCAACAATGAGTAAATTAAAAGTTGAGACAACCTTTACCATGCTTGAGTGGAACAATATTAATGGAACACATCATTTAATGTTAAATTCAGCATATTTTTTTTAAATGAAATATTCTTAAATAGAATGTTAGAAACTGAAATGGCTTTTACTGTAATAGACATTTGGCATGAATGTTTGTTCTTAATTATTATTCAGACTAAATATAAAATGTTCTAACAAAGTCAATCTCAATAAAAGAATTCTTATATTTACCCCCCCCCCCCCAAAAAAAAACATTGTTTTAACATTTTATACTATGTAACGTTGAAATGCTGTTACCTAACAGTGCAAATATTAAGTCCCCAATGTGAAGATAGAATATACTCTTTATTTCTGACTTTTTATACTCTTTATTTCTGACTTTATATACTCTTTATTTCTGACTTTTTAGATTATGAGCAATGTCCTTACTGTGCCAGAAGATTTAATGCTAAAGCTGCTGAGAGGCATATAAACTTCTGTAAGGAGCAACAATCCAGGATACCTAACAGGGCAACTAAGGGCGATCCCAACGCTAAAGCTAAAATGAATGCTCGTAATACGGTAAGATTAAATGATGGCTTGTAATACCGTAAGCTAAAATGATGGCTCGTAATACAGTAAGATTAAATGAATGCTCGTAATACGGTAAGATTAAATGATGGCTCGTAATACAGTAAGCTTAAATGACGGCTTGTAATACCGTAAGCTAAATTGATGGCTCGTAATACGGTAAGCTAAACTGATGGCTCGTAATACGGTAAGATAAACTGATGGCTCATAATATGGTAAGCTAAAATAATATTAAAAAAAAAACCTAGTTATGATAAAATAATGACACTTAATTGAGTTAAGTCAAATTATAGTTCTATATGAAATAAGGAGATTTAGTATGACTGCAAATGAAACAAATATCTGCCAAAGACCAAATGAAAAAGATTATAACAGTATAGGTCAAAGCAGGGCTTCCAAAAAATATTTAAGCCAACCAAACATTTTATATCTGATCCCGATTTTAACCCCTAAGACTTAGTCACAAAAGGCAATTATGGTAATCAGATGGCCATCCCAATGATTGACATTAGATTAAAAAAAAATGATGCTTTGATGTTCTGACGTAAACTGTTAAATTGGCAGTGCATCATTCAAAGTGTGCACATTAGCGTGCTCATATTTGCCATAAACTCTTTATTTGTTCAAAATGACGTTGTCAAAAACTTTACTGTCGTTTTTAAAATCACATTTTCTTAAAACTGGATGTTGACTTGACAATGTTAAAACATGGACCATAAACTATTTAACATATATGTAAAATCTATGTTTGATTACAAAACATGACTGAGTGAAGAAGCTCTTTCCACATTATTTCTTTAACAAAATACTTGAAATGAATGTTAGATACAGGTATCAATGATAATTTTAGCATTTTTGAAGAAATGTAGGATGCATAATTAAATTTCCCACCTGTTCACATGTGCACATATGCACACATGTTCTAGTTCATACAACATAGCTCTGATGATTTTTCATTTTAAACCTTTTTTAATTTTTCATCAAATCATGTTTACAAAACATATTTCTTATAATTTTAATCTTTTGGACTTAATCAATTAGATGCAAACCGTTGAAATGTAAGAAAATAATTTTGAATAGACCGATAAATTTATACGATGTCCGGTACTGAAAATAGTTTACCTGTCACCTGAACAGGTAGATTTCAGCTGTCCAACAACTAATAAGCCTTGATTAAAATTAGAAAGTATTCAATTAGTGGTTGTTTTGATAGTAAATAATCATCATGTCAATTTTATGACCGGAAATGTGTGGATGTTAAAGGCAAAAGGTTGGGTCAAAAAGATCGTGAATTATGTTAAAATGACTGAAAAAGCCTTGAAAACTAAAACGTAGATGACCATGCTTTGCCCAGCCGGACTTTTACTGGACATTATACAATTGTCCCGAATATATGACTGTTTTGGAAGCCGTGGTCAAACCAACCTTTAACAATGAGCAAAACAAATACCCCATAACAAGCTGTAACAACAATGAACAGATATCTAACATTATGTTTTTTATCATTTTTATTTTTTTAACATAAAAGTTATTACAGAAGTGTTCTCACAAAATATAAGTTTCAAGTTATTTATTAACTTTTTATACAAAGGATTTCTCATTTGAACAAAGTTCTGTATTGTATAACATATTGATAGACTGTACTTGTATTTTACAGTATCAGGCACCTAAGCCAAAGGCAAAAGCCAGCCCAGGAGGAGCAGGAGATAGTCCAGGGTATGGCAGGGCACCAGCTTCTCAACCAGGTAATGCATTGTGGGTAAATCATTGGTCTGTACACACAAGTATTCCACCTTTCTGTCATTTGTAATTGGAACAGTATCACAAATATATTGTATACGGTAGATTGTGATTTATATCTTGAAAGAAGAATTTGTTTATTTGAAAATTAAAGGAAGAAACTAAGCGATTACAGATTAATTTATGTCTGAGTTTATTTTTTTAAAATTATACAACAAGAATCAACCAAAAAAGTATGACAGAAAGGACCATTTTCAGTTAATGCATTCCTCAATTTGATTTCTGTTTGTTTTCATGTATGATTTATCAAGACACAAACTTTCACAAAAATAAGTACTGTGGTTACATTTATTTTCGTGGGTACCATTTTTTTATGGATTATGGAGAACTTACATATTCACAATTTATGATCATGGTTTTGCCACAGTCTGCATACAAGCCGATAGAAATTTTTTTATTCATTGAACATTAATTTTGTGGTTCACATGTGACCATGATATCCACAAAAAATTGGTGTCTGAGGAATAATTATGAATCTACACTACATGGACGTTAATTTGAGGATAAGAATGATACTAAGATAAATAGTTACTGAACAGAGAATTCTAATATTATTCCATTTATTTCCCTAGGCAAAAAATTGAAAAAGCCTCTGTCAAAAAAAAGTGACAAACAAGCAACGAAGTCCTCATCGTGTTCTATCTTATGACAAGGTATCTGAGACGTGTTTTATCCTTAATTAGAATGCTATTACCGAGGACATACAGGGTCGGCACTCGTCTGTTCTGATTTCTGTTGATTCTGGGTTTTAGGACAAATATTTACTATCACTTTCTCTTTGGTAGCAGCTGTTGGTCAAAATTGTTAAAGAATAATGCCATTTTAGCTCCCCTTTCAAGGCCCTTTAAAAAATTGTTTGGTTTCAGGTTACCCAACTTTACCTAAAAATAAGTGCTGCATACCTGCAAACTGTCACTATTTGCGGGGGATTTCCCCCATAGAGGCTCCCAAATTGAAATTTTTTGAAAGGGCAATTTTGTCCACAATTTAAACAAAACAATTAATTTTACAATGACATTATGCATATAGAAGTATGCAGAAGCCAAAAAACAACATTAAAATGTATTTGTAGGCCCTCTTGAAGGTTGTTTATGACTTATGACAGCCATCTTGCACGCAAAACCCCCATGGGCATTTTGAAAAGTTGGCAGGTATGGTGCTGACCCCTTATTATTGTTAACCATTGTGTGATTACTGACTAGTATCAATGTCTGAATACTTGTTAAAAAAAATCCTTCATTCTAAATTTTTTGGACATGTTACCTGAACCAAACATTTTTTAGTTTAGTCCCACATGGCCATTGTGAGCTTTTGCTTTTGCCTGGCATCCATCGTCTGACTAATAATAACTTCAGAAAGTTTTATATGAATAATAAGTTTTGTCTCGTTTTCCCCCATTTTTTGGCAGATATCAGTTGGTTGTTGACATTCTTTATAACACTTTTTATATGGTCTTTTCATTTAAAACCCATTTGGCAATTGAATTCAAATGTAAACACAATCGTCCTTCAATTGTTTTCTTAGAGATGTATTCCCCTTATGAATTGACATGAATAAATTGTGCATACACTGCATAGTTAATGGGTGAAGGATACAGGCTACTTAGATTCTATAGAACTAAATAAAAAAGCAGGAGATGAAAATATTTATTCAAAATCATTGAAAAATTCTCTATTAATATATATGAGCTGACCTGTTATCCTCATGTAGTAAAATTGTAATACAGTGTACTGCTAAACCAATACTGATGATGGCATTGCAATGCTAACTTACACATGTTACAATTTGATTTAAAGATAATTAAAATTAGTGGAAACTCACATTTAAACACATCTTATTTTTCATGCATGGCCGCCAAGTTAAGGGCATACGATACAGTTTTGATCCTGTATTTACAAGTTCATGAAAATTTGCATATAGGCTATTTTTTACCTGATTAAATCAAATATGTAATAAAAAATATACCTTCATGTGCTACTTTTTGAGTAAAATGAGGTCGAAATTTTGCATATTTGCTCCAAATTCAGATTTGTGGCCGTAATTTCTTTTTCGGAAGAAAGACATAAAATTTTTGTTATAAAAGATAAACACAAATTGTTTTTTGATAAATAATCGGTAATTTCTGTATTTTATAAATATCTTAAAAAATATGCATTTTTTTTATTCAGAAATAACTCTTATTTATCAAATGTCCATGAATTGAGGAAAAAACGTCATTTTTTACTGCATGTTTATCAAATTTTAAAAAATCCTCTATTTACAGTTTTATAACATTTGGGTCACATAATCTCCCTGCAAAATGAAACAAAATGCCGTTTCGAAAAATAGGGGTCCATGAGCTCGTTTCCAAATTAAATCAGTTTGAATGATTAAAATCAGTTTGAATGATTAAAATCAGTCGAAAAATGCATCTTTTCCCGATATGTCACAGTTTGACGTCGCGAAAAATAACAAATTACGTTAGCAACGTCATTACCTTCTTTGTAACTGAATCGTATGCCCTTAAAACAATAGACAAAGCATGTTTAACTATTGACCTTTTTTTTTTAGTTTAATTTTAATTTTAAGTAAAACAATGGCTTTAAGCTAACATATGTTTGTTTCAAACATGCTGTTTTAGCTAGATTAAATTTTAGTATCATGTAGTTTATAGAAACCTAGGTTAATTTAGAGAACTGTAATTAAAATCAATGTGGAGATTTTTTTTTACATTAAAGGACAACGCAATATAATAAATTTAAACTGAATGAGGACTTAAGGTGGTACCCAACACCTTCACTAAAATTAATTTGGTTTGTTTAATTTTCTTAAAATTTTGACCAAGTATTTACTTTGACCCTTTAACAAAAATATAAAAAATTTCAAAAAAATTGAACCAACCAGTTTGTCAGAAAAATTACACTGGTTACATAGCAGTTTGACAAACACTAATTTTGATCATTTAGAAACTTAATATTCCCTTAACAACACAACGTAATTAAAACGTTTAGCTGATTTTACAGAGTTATCTCCCTGTAGTGTTAGGTACCACCTTAAGAAGTATTGTATTGGGGTTATCTTGTGTTGATTTGTTTCTATATACTGAAAACCAACTTATTTTCACGGACACTTTTTATCACATTTAGCGGCTTTAGCCCTTCTTAAGCCAGTTCACAACAATTCTTAAATTTACTTAAAGAAAAAAGATAAAGAAAAGTCCAAGTTTGATAATTTATGACTATATTTATATTCGCAAAATTTTCTACTCATGAAAGTCGCGAAAAATTAATAGCTCTCGAAAAATTGGTTGGTTTATAGAATACCATCGGTATTTTCATTTAATTTAGAACTTTTATTGAAAGAAAGAATTATATATTAGATTTGAGTTGATTAATCTATACAGTTATACATAAAAAAATGTAGGAATTCCATTGGCTACAAATTCCTTGTCAAAATGGGTTTAGTAAGTCTATAATACCTTACAGTATGCATTAAATCTTTAAATGAGACCCAGCTACTACATTACTTAATTATAAACCAATATTTAATCTATCTATTTATCTATTAAAAGCATAAGGCATATATACAGTGTAATTGCCTAATCCGACACCTGAGTATTCCAACATCCTGCTTTGACTGACACATTATCCTGGTCCCAAATTATGCCTATCCTTGCTGAAAAAACCTGAGTATTGGGACACCCTGCTTAATCCGACATTTATACATTTCTTTCTGGTCCCCCTGTGTGTCAGATTAGGCAAGTTACATTGTATATATATTTATGCACATTGCACGTTTTTGGTAGAACCTTTTTCCTAAATACATTCACAGTATATATAACTTATAAAACTCCTTGATAACGATTTTCAATTCTTTTTATAATAAATTTGTCACCAGTTTTCAATATTTTTATCTTTGACGCAGTATTTTGTTTCTTCCTTTATAATAATGTATGGTAATTCTTTCCTTTTTTTCTTGTTTCTGTTATTGTCCATGGTGCTCATTGTTTCCTTTAGTATACATGGTATACTTCTTACCTTATTTCAATTGTATTTTTATTTTGAAATTATAATATTTTTATATACATGTATTAAACATCAATATAGAAAAAGAGTAAAAATCATTTAAATAAGGGTTCGGACATATTTTTGGGAAATACGTATTCTTTTATTATTTTTTGTTACAGATTTCTCCTGTTCTGCTTATAGAATGACCCTATCTTAATAATTATTAAATGATCTCATCTATTGTTAAATAATTTATGACTTTCAGAGTTTTAGCAGAACACACTTAACCTGTTATAGGTAACTTTTGAATTCATGTATTTTCCCATATTAAAGTAAACATCAACATAGTCATAGACAAAATTGCGATAAACATATTACCAATGGTCTTACGAACTAGAAGATGTCTCTCCGTCACATCTCATCTGTCACCCTGCGATGAGATTGAGAAACAGTCTCTGGTTTAAATAACCATTGATAATGTATTAACATAACATTAGAATTATCTTGATAACAATGATTCAGAATAAACATGACATTAGTAATCATGATTCAAAATAAACATTATATTAGTAATCATGATTCAAAATAAACATTACATTAGTAATCATGATTCAGAATAAACATTACATTAATAATCATGATTCAGAATAAACATGACATTAGTAATCATGATTCAAAATAAACATTACATTAGTAATCATGATTCAAAATAAACATTACATTAGTAATCATGATTCATAATATAAAGATTAATTATGTAATGCTATTAGTGGAATATAATCAAAATGACTGCTTCTGTTTTGTTTTTTTTGCAATCCTATTTAATTTCTCATCCTATAATGTACAGAAGGTGTAAGCATGTTTATTGTGATTGAGAACAGATCTCAGATATCTAGTCATAAGTTCCAATATAACTTAACAAATATCATTAATTATACTCAAAACCTAGATAGAGTAGAAAAAGAGGGACGAAAGATACCAGAGGGATAGCTGCAGAACCATAGCTCTTAGGTCCTTATGCTATTTTTTGACTACTTGTGGACTATATGGTCAGCAAATAGTCAGAAAATAGCATAAGGACCTAAGAGCTACGGTTCTGCAGCTACCAGAGGGACAGTCAAACTAATAAATAAAAAAAAGAGGAAAACGCCATGGCTAAAAATGTAAAAAAGACAAACAGACAAACAATAGTACACATGACACAACATAGAAAACTAAAGAATCAGCAACCTGAACCCCAACTTTATTACATCCACCTTGGATGTCCGTTTGTCAAATTTTGCTGGTATGATACACTCTTCCCATTAGCTATTCTGGTAATACATATTAATGATATTATTACTGATGTTTTAATTTTAATTTCTTAATTCTACTTTTAGCAGGAGTTGGTAGAACTCCCCCTGGTGCTAGTAACGGTTACGGTAGAGGTGGAACCAGCACTAGAGGGCGTTCCACTGGAACCACATCATATCAGGTAAGATTTTTGAGAATCTAATTTACATGTATTAGTTTTGATAATCACTTCTAGTATAGATATTAGGAAAATTTCACCTAATACATTAATTTTCAAGACAATTTTTTAGTGAAATGTACTTGTTTTCTGCCCTCAAATTTTCAGTGATTCATAATCTGATGCATTGTGGGTAATTTGGTGAGTTAACTATGTTCTTTAAACATTTTTACAATGGCAGAGTTATAACATTTTATTGTGAGTAAAAAAATTACACACAATTATTTTCTTTCTAGAAATTAGTCCAAACAGCCCGCATAGTTAATTTAAATAGTTCTATCAGATTGTATTTTAGAACAAAGTTTCTGTTTTTCACATATTACATAAAAGAGTAGTAAAAAATAGGGCAATAATAATTGAGAAGTATAGTTTAAATGTAATAATAGACTTGATTTATACTTTTCTTTTGAGCTAAGCTTAGACACATCAAATGTATTAGAAATGTGTCAAAGGGAGATAATTCAGTAAAATCAAAGTTCAAGGGAGATAATTTTTTATGTTGAAAAATAAATGCAATTTAAAGGTATTTAAAATGGTAATTTAACTAGGACATCCATGAGGAGCAAGCTATAGAACCACAACCACACAAACCATGGGCCAACCGTGTGTCTTTTCGACCAAGTTTTTTAGAACCTGTCGATGAATTTGTTCACACGGTAAAAAATGTGATCTAATACTGCTTCTGCATGTTAAAAAATGTTAACAACCATAACTTTTAACACTGAAGATATGGATTGGATATTTGAGATATATACCCTTAAAATATTTTGAAATGGTTGACGCTTGAAGTCATTGATATAAGAAAGCTGTTGTATGCCCTTTGCGCTGGCATACATGTGATATATTATGTCAGTATTGAGTATTTATTGAGACCATATGGTTCATATGATATTTTTTCTTCAATCAAATTGACCACTTGATTTTAGTTGTAATGCATGATGTGGCAATATTAATGGAGACCAGTAACACAATTGTTTAATAAGTTTGAACCATTGCTGGTTGTACATGTTGTGTACGTTGATTAACCATTCATATATCAGTCAGCTTTATATAGCCAAGTATGAGTGGCCGTTCATGTCATTTGCGCGATTATATACGCGTATATAATTTTCAACGCGTATATTTACGCGTATATTGTGGTTTTCAACGCGTATATTATCGTTTTATACGCGTATATTGTTAAAATAAACACGTTTATACTTTATTCCAATTTATTTATCATATACGCGTTAATATACGCGTTATTTGCATAAATATACGCGTTAATATACGCGTTATATGTGTTAATATACGTGTATGAAATCATTATATACGCGTTAATAAACATTCGTTTGTCTTATTGTTTTAACCAATGAAAGCTGCGTTCTTAAACTGGTTTGCATGTGACAATTGTATAACGGTCCGTGTAACACTTATCAAATCAAAGTTTTAAAAAGTTTTGAAATTTTAGATTTTTGGAATTTTGATCCAAGTTTTAAAATATCAAAATTTCAAATTGTGTTAAAGTTTTGAAATTTTGAAATTTTAACCAAATTATTAAAATATCAAAATTCTTAATATCGTTTATAAATTTGATAGTTAAGAAATTTGATCAAACTTCTAAAATACTAAATCTAACGCGCAATTTTAATTATTTCACTTTTTGAAAGTTTGATTTTTCAAATGTTTGCTTAAAGGAGCACTAGCTACGATATATATAAAAAAATAAAGCATGATTTTTTTTTAGATTAATCATTAATTAAATTGGAATAATGAAATAATAATTTGCTTTTAGCAATCAATTTGCTTTAATTTTGTTGAAATAAGCGATTATACATAATTTTTGACTGATTCACTTGCAAGTGAATACGTCATCATCATTCTAAGCGGTATTCATGTGAACTTCAAGTTAACCCCTAGCTAGAGACTGACAACGCATGCATTGTACGTGAACTGGTTATTTAAAGAAGAAAAAATGTCAACAATGAAATTAATTACTAATTCGATCCACATAAATCATTCTTATACGGTTAAAAAACAATGAGAAACTTATATTTTTAATCTTTAAATTCAAATCAAACAGACCTATAAAAATCCAA
Organism: Mytilus trossulus; assembly: GCF_036588685.1. NCBI lineage: Eukaryota > Metazoa > Mollusca > Bivalvia > Mytilida > Mytilidae > Mytilus > Mytilus trossulus. The sequence goes on from NC_086383.1 coordinate 67,603,608, forward strand.
TTGCACGTGCTGGTTTAACCTATTCATATCTTTATTTGTGTTTACATCGCTTATATGGTCATCTGAGGTCAAATCGATAGTTAATTAGATGGCGTCTGGATTTAAATACACACGAAACGAACCTACATATCATCTACCTCATGCTCTGTAAACTGTTTATTTTAAACGTTTGATAGATTGGATAAATGTTTTACATTGTTATTACAGTGACTTGACTGTTAGTGTTGCTATCCACCAATTGCAACTCATTCAAAATTTTGACCCAATTGCAATTTGTTTTATTAAATCAAATTGTTCAACTGGTCAGAATATTGAACAAATTGTTCAGTCAAAATGTGAAAGTGCAAGGTGATAAATTAAAACATACTTACAATCCTATAAGACTTTAACTCCACTTTAATGATGTTGTGACAAAATTTGTCTATCAGTTTGTATAGGTATATTATAGTAATTACCATGCTTAAGGTGAAATTGTTATTTTGAATTGCTGTAAAAATTTCCATACTAAGCTTTCATATAGTTTTTCTTTCGAAAAGTCTTTTATATTCATAAGAATCAGACATTGTGTGAATTAAAACATTTCATATTCAGTAAAATAGGTGTAAAATTGCAATATGTTTGTAGGAAGTTTCCATGGGGAGATAATATTTTTTTCTTTCAAAAAGTCTTAATTCAAAAGATCAATATTTTAAGTTATCTCCCCATGAAAACTTATCAATAGCATATTGTTATTTCACACATATTTTCCTGAGTATATGATGTTTTATTTAAAATGATATCTGGTTCTCATGGATATAGAATACTTTTAGAAAGAAAAACTATATGAAAGCTTAGTTTGGACATTTTTATAGCTATTCAAAATAAACAATTTCACCTTAAGCATGGTAATGACTATAATATACCTATACAAACTGATAGACTCAAATTTTCACAACATCATTAAAGTGGAGTTAAAGTCTTATAGGATTGTAAGTATGTTTTATTTTATCACCTTGCACTTTCACATTTTGACTGAACAATTTGTTCAATATTCTGACCAGTTGAACAATTTGATTTAATAAATCAAATTGCAATTGGGTCAAAATTTTGAATGAGTTGCAATTGGTGGATAGCAACACTAACAGTCAAGTCACTGTAATCAAATATGAGAATTTGAGTCAAATTGGTGACCATGAATTTGACAGCTAGTGCCTCTTTAAAATATCAAAATAGAAAAGGGGCAATAAGAGGGATACCTGTAAAAAGCGAAAGGAAATAAAAGCGGAACGATAAGAAACAATATGAATTAAAAACATACTGATACTTAAAAGTTTATGTATGAAATAAAATGGACAGTTGTAAGCGGTGAAAAAATAATGACAAAATTAATATTTCTTCAAAGAAGATACCAGACGTACGGCTCTGATATTGACCATTTTACCTGCTGGTTTTTCTAGCATCCATATTTTTGGAGAAACAGGAGTAACAGTAAAAACTGAACAACTCGCAGTAGTTCATATAGTATGGTTATGTTGAGCATGTATATATACATTTTCTACTAAACTCTTAAGCAATAAAAAAGCCCAATACACGATGTATTACTTCTTTTGATTTCATTTTTTTTTCTGTTTTGCTTTACGACTTCTTACTTTCTGCAATCATGTTGGCTAAAGAATATGTCATTTCATGTACAGAATGAACGATCATCTTAAACGTTTTTATCTATTCTTTGTAAGTTGTTTGCCCTAAATATTCAGCTTTAAGCGTTCCGTAAGAAGGTTGGTCAAGAAAAGCGCTTCATGATACTGAATGCACGGTGTCCTAATTAAGGTTGTGCTAGTCCACAACGTGGGAGGTTTTTAATATAATCTTATTTACGCTGAAATTAAGACGGTACTAAGATCCAATATCACAAAATTGGAGCCAAGATATTGTTACAAGGTATCTACAACAACTCATCATAGATTGATACCAGGTTATAAATTTTGCCGCTTTTTGCGCCAGACTCGCGTTTCGTCTACAAAAGACTTATCATTGACACTCGAACCAAATTAAGTTAAAAAGGCAAATAAAGTCAAATGAAATTGAAAAGGCCAAATAAAGTAAACTTTTAAATCCAACGTATAGCTCTGGTTTTGTAAAAGTTGAAATGTATACCATAAACATTATTTTCACGAGCATTTATATTTATGTAATAGTTACCGCTGTATTACATTTAGCACACAACTTTCATTCATGTTTATGTAATATTTGCCGCTGTACTACATTAAGCACCCATCTATCCAGTTGTAGGTGTTGGCATTTTGAAAGTTGAAAATTGTTTTCAAAAGTTTATATCAGCGATAAATAGTAATCTTCTGGGAAACCAATATTTAGATAGTCACTATTTTTTTACTTGATACTACCACTAGGGGCTTCGATAATGGTACATTAAAATTATTATGATCCTCAATTTGATGATATAATGTTCTGTGCCAGCAGAGGACAAAAGAAAAATTCTCCATGCCTTTAATGTTAGATATGAACCAGATAAGTTGATTAATAGCGATGAAAAACTTTAAAAAAAGTTAACGCTTCGACAAAACAACCTCACCCCACTTTTAAATTTAAATGGTTGCTCCCTTAAAGACAACGTTTGCACTGGTTATCACACACGTAGCTCCATTATAGGTTCTAAATCAACCACTGTTTTATAATAGTAAACAAAAGCAATAGATTTTTTTGTATTAAAGGATATTGTTGTCCCGTATTTGAATTTTGTTATTTGGGTATTTTTAAGTTATCGTACGACAATCGACTTTGAGCAAACTAAAAGTTCACATTTACAACCAGTCATAATGGAGTGTGCAAAGAGAAGCCGCACTGTCAGCTGCATGATGATTTTTTTTCCATTTTTGGCCGTACACCAATGTTGCTCTCGAAAAACCAGTCCAATGTAAAACGCTGAATTTTAAGTAAAGAATTCACCTACGGAACGCTGAAACTGAAATTTGAAATTCAAGAAAAATAAGAACGAAACAATTAAAGAGGTTTTTGACCAAAGTGAAGTTAAAACATATCTACTAGTAGTTTAATTGAGGTATCCAGCTGGCGTATGACAGTAACTGCTAGACTTATATATAGAAGTCCTTTGTTAGTTTATTATCATTGTCATATTGATTAGTTTCTTTTGTTTCCTATTCTGACACATTAAAGTGCGTTTTACTGTTCGTATTACTGTGTGTTTTTCATTCTTTATTGGCTAGAGGTATAGGGGGAGGGTTGTGATCTCACGAAACATATTAAACCCCGCTGCATTTGTGCGCCTGTCACAATCCAGGAGCCTCTGTCCTTCTAAGTCTTGTATGATTTTGATTTTAGTTCATTGTTATATTTCGGAGTTTAGTATTACGTCTATAATCACTGAACCAGTACACTTTTTGTCTAGGGGCCAGCTGAAACACGCATAGCACAACTTTCATTGCGACGCTATATATTAAGTATTCCTTCCGTATCATTTCTGGGAACTGAAATAAATCTTAAAAGGCAATATATGTTCATCAGGCAATCGATAAACATGAAGGAAAACGTTTTAAGTTGTATATGCGACCGAAGCGCTTTTTCTGGATCTACCTTCATCAGGAACGTCAAAAAGGCGAATAATGCTATTTGGTTAACTGCATGCGAGTTGGTCATTTTTCACTGGTACTTCTAAATGTTGGGCACTGGGAACACAAGATAGCTTTGAATTATTTATCTCAAACACTAACCTTATACTTGTATAAGAGATTTAAATCAACGTAGTTGATTCCGGATTACATAGGTTTAATTATAATTTTTTTTGATAGATGCACAACCTTCAAATTTCAGGATACTGTTATCCCATGTGATGTCTAATATGTTTCATAAAAAAAAAAAAACTTCTTCTTTTCATTATTTATTTTGTTATTAAGAATGTTTTGATATATTTCATGCTATTTATTTATAACTAAGAATAGTTCTTATCAGAGCCGTGTTTACATCAGTGTTTACAGGTACCCCTCTTGTCGCCCCTTTATATTTTTGATATTTTAAGCAAACATTTAAAAAATCAAACTTTCAAAAAGTGAAATTATCAAAATTGCACGTTAGGCCACGGTTTTTTAATTTGTTGGTTTACGGATTTTCTCCATGAAAAAGTCGGGTCGGTCGGTCGGGAAAAAAAAGAAAAAAAAAAGATCTTACGAGACAAAAAACTGATATGCAAAATAAATATATATATTTCACCTTTCTAATAATATGTTTGTCATACTATTTTGTCATCATTCTTAAATTTTAGTTCGATGAAATACTATTGCTCAGCTGTAAAAAAAACATCGCATGACATTGTCTAATAATTTCCCGTAAAAAAGGGGTGCACGGACATAGACGAAATTAAATCGTCATTTCACAGATAATAAAAAGAGATTCACGTCAGTAGCTCTTATTTAAAACTTGTTGGTGAATAATAATAAGCACGAAAACTGAAAGACAAAAATGTAAAAACGTCGTACGAAAATAAGTTTCAATAACGTAATAGACTCTTCCACTGGAAAAAAACAGAAATTATATCGGGTTAAATAATCGTTGTCATGCATTCCCGTTTTTTATCAAAATTGACGATATATTTTTATCATCTATGAAAACAAGAAAACTTCAAATGATTTTTAAAATTCAGTACTTTAACTCGATGTCTTGAACTTCCACCTGTCCACATTTTGACAAGTCTATTTCTATGAGAACAGACATCTTACGGACTGGTGACGAATGAAGGAAACGAACTTATTGTGTAACTGGTTTTAAACACAGGTTTGGTTCCGCAAAATTATTCGCAAACGACATTTCAAGGTCATTAATAATTGATTTGTCTATTTTTAGAAACGTAACCTGAAAGTTTCATTTTTCACAACAGAAAGTGTGATCACTTCTGTAAGTGATTAATGCATTTCATTTCATAAAAAAAGGATATTTTAATTATAATTTTTAGGGATAATGCATTTGATATGGTCGGCGGGAATAAAAAAGCATGAAAAGTCAATTCTGGAAACCGGCAAAATCGGGTCGGCGGATCCGTAAACCAACAAATTAAAAAATCCTGGCCTTATGTTTAGTATTTTAAAAGTTTGATCAAGTTTCTTAACTATCAAATTTATAAACGATATTTAGAATTTTGATATTTTAATAATTTGGTTAAAATTTCAAAATTTCAAAACTTTAACACAATTTGAAATTTTGATATTTTAAAACTTGGATCAAAATTCCAAAAATCTAAAATTTCAAAACTTTTTAAAACTTTGATTTGATAAGTGTTACACGGACCGTTATACAATTGTCACATGCAAACCAGTTTAAGAACGCAGCTTTCATTGGTTAAAACAATAAGACAAACGAATGTTTATTAACGCGTATATAATGATTTCATACGCGTATATTAACACAAATAACGCGTATATTAACGCGTATATTTATGCAAATAACGCGTATATTAACGCGTATATGATAAATAAATTGGAATAAAGTATAAACGTGTTTATTTTAACAATATACGCGTATAAAACGATAATATACGCGTTGAAAACCACAATCTACGCGTTGAAAACCACAATATACGCGTTGAAAACCACAATATACGCGTATATATACGCGTTGAAAATTATATACGCGTACATAATCGCGCAAATGACATGAACGGCCACTCATAGCCAAGGGACTGGAGTAATTAAGTTAAATATTATAGTTATATTATTTCTGTATTTCTAATTTTTTTAATAAAACAGAATGAGATTATTTTCCTGATGTGATGTCAGTTTTCAATTTTTCAAGGTTTAAATTTGTTTGAAAGAACAGCAAAGCTGGTGTTGCCAACCAAGCTACAAATAATATCTAAACGAATTAACCACCAATCACAACACTTGAAACAACCTATTTATTGCCCAGACTGGGTTGAAATTATTTTTACCCACCATGCTTAACATAGTATTAGACGTTATATTGATGGGAGAAATTGCTTTTGCTAGTGTCCTTTGTTCACTAGTCTATAAAAAAATAGAATTCAAAATTTAATGGAATTTTATAATATTATCTGAAGCATTAGCTATATCACCTACCAAATATTGATTTTTAAACATTAGAAATGTGGTAAATTAAAATTCTAAACAAAGCAAGAAAAATATTTAGTAAATGTATCATGAGTTTTAGGGCAATGAATATGTTATATTAATATGAAGATTAGCAGTATGTTCTTCCTTTTAAATGATTTATTATTAAAATTCTAGGAAAACGTAAATATTGATGAGGTAATCTGTCAAGGAAATGTTTTTGAATAACAAAAAGGGGAGGTAATTGGTATTGTATATTTAACAAAGGGAGGTAATTGGTAGTGTGGAGTTAACAAAGAGATACTTTATGTTGGGATAACAAGGGAAGTTAATTCTGATAATTTTGTGTTGGATTTGTAAATTTAACTATAGGAGGTATTTTATATTAGTAATGAACATTGTACCCTTAAAAAAGGGAGGTAAATCATGTCTGGGATTGTACCATTAACAAAGAAGAGTAATTCATGTTTGGAATTGTACTATAAAAAACAGAAAGTAATTCATGTTTGCAATTGTACCATATTATAATAGGAAGGTAATGTAGATTAAGGGTTGAAGAGCTAACAAAGGGAGTTAATTCATGTTTTGGTTTTGAATTAACAATTGGGGGTAATTCTAACATGCTTGAATAGAAATAAAATCATGTTTTTAGGTGGTATGCTAATCTAAACATTGGGAAAATAACTTAGAAAAGCTTTAACTTTTTAAGAAATCCTTTGACATTTTATTTTATATTATGTTAAATATACAGTGACCCTATGTTTATTCCCTGGCCATCAAGGGAGGGGCTATAAGTGTAACCCTTACCCATCTGTACATATATTCATATGAATGTCCCAAAATTGGTTTCCATTCTAGAACTTTAGTTTGCTAAAATCAAATATTATGAAACTTCTACACATTGCTTATTACAGTGTACCACAACACAGATTAATTTTGAATTTGGGTGGTGTCAATTTTACCATTCTTGAGTTATATCCCTTTACTATTATATATGGAAAAGTAGTTGCAATTTTCAATTCACAATATTCCATTCTACAATTAGTAAGGTAAACAAATTCTATAATATTTTGTTTATACTGTCATACCACCTTCAGCAACGTTAGTAATAATAAAAGGACAGATTATATACGTTATAGCTCAGGAACATATTGTCATTTCAATCTTCCAACAGTCCACACCCTCACATTTGAAGGGAAGATTTTAGGAAAATATTCTTTGAATGTGAAACATTAGTGTCAAAGGGAGATGATTCAGTTAAAACTCTTGATGTGTGTTAACCACATTGATGGCCGGTAGAAATGACAAATTCCTCCCGAACTGCTGTGAATATTCTACTAACTTGTGATAAAATAATTACTAATTTTGAAGTGTTATTTGTAGCTTTGTTAATCATCATGGGAGTCAAGAAATATTTATCTTTAAAAAAACATAGTTCGCCAAAATATACTGTTCATTCAGAAATTGAAAATTCAGAAAAATCTGCATACAGATATATATTTATTTTATGTAATAATGAGAGTTTTTATAATTACAAATGTAACCCACTAGTCTCAATGTTATTTCATAATTTACAATACTCAAGATTTATGAAGCAGTATTTAATTTTTAGACTGGTTTCTATCTCTATAGTAAGATATTCTGGTACTGTACTCGATCAAGAAAAAGCAACTAAAAAAAGTAAAATCAAGCAAACAATCTGCAAATTAGAATAAAAAATAGTTAATTATACCCCCGCTTTAAAAAAGGGGGGGTATACTGTTTTACCTCTGTCTGTCAGTCCGTCTGTCAGTCCGTCAGTCCGCCCCATGAAACTTTCGTCGCATTTTTCTCAGGAACTACACATCCACCCTTTCTGTAATTTAATATCAACATTTATATATGTCAGCCATACCGTGTGATGCGTTTTCAGATTCATCATTCATCGACTTCCTGTTTACCGAACACTTGTATGATTTTACACATGATAGCCAAGTTGAAAATTTTCGTCACATTTTTCTCAGGAACAACAATACAAGGATTTCTGAAATTTGGTTTCAGGGTTTATCTAAGTCAGCTATACCGTGTGATGCGTTTTCAGATTGATCACTTGACAACTTCCTGTTTACCGAACACTTGTATGATTTTACACATGATAGCCAAGTTGAAAATTTTCGTCACATTTTCCTCAGGAACTACAATACAAGGATTTCTGAAATTTAGTTTCAGGATTTATATAAGTCAGCTATACCGTGTGATGCGTTTTCAGATTCATCACTCGACAACTTCCTGTTTACCGAACACTTGCATATTTTTACACTATTAATATTATCCACTTGCGGCGGGGGTATCATCAGTGAGCAGTAGCTCGCAGTTTCACTTGTTATTTTACCAAGTACTGGTTTTACTTCTTTTAGTTGTTCATAGGGAGCTACCATTTGATTTAAATGGGGAGGGGGGCTAGAATAAAATTCTAAAAAAAAGGCTGTACAGGAGCTTTGACTAAAAAGGCAGGATGAGCACCTTGGCAGGCCAGAGAGAGTGAAAAATAAACAGGCAGGACAGAGATTTACAACTTATAAAATGCAGGGCATTTTTTTTCAATCCTTTTATAAAAATCAAATGATAGCTCCTTTACTTGATCGAGTACCAAAATGTCCAGCTACTACAGTGGAGGTAACCTGTCAAAAAAACCTATAAATCCAGGGACAAAAATTGGTAGAATGAAATTGTTCTATCGTTATATTGAATGAAAATTTATGGTACAGCAAATACTAAAAGTAAAGCATTTGAAGCAATGCTTATTAAATGCATGTTTTAGTATACATGTATTGTATACTTTATAGTAATATATCATTTAAAATTGCATTATAAGATATAAAAAAGAGGCATTTTAGGTGATTAATCACCAACTGCAGTATTGTGTTATGCTACAGGGTTGTAAGCTATGTTATGTCACCAGTTTATGAACTTAAGTCATGATCTCGGACTTACTATATATTAACCCCATTCCTTATAGATAAAATTATGGTAATTGTCAGAAAATATTCATGTTTAATAGAATTAGTCCAAATTTCACAAAACATATTTGCTTGGGCTGAAAATGACCTCATTGCTAGAATATAAGCATAACATATAGGTTCCTATTGAAATTTCATGTTCAAAAGTGGCTGATGAAAACTTAACCAAATTTAACCTTCTAGCAGGATCAATAAGATCATTGTCTCATGTAAAATTTTTAGGTAGTAGAAATGTCAGTTGCTTAACTATTCATTACTTAACAAGATCACTTTTAGATTTGTTCTTATTAAAAAAGACGTTGATCATGTGACATAACATTGTTTACACTGTACACTTTTTAAAATATATCAAATGCTTTGTAGATTTTTTTCAGTGTTATTACTTTCACTTTGATTTAGGAAGCATGCTTTTGTAGATTTTTCAGTATTTAGCTCACCTGGTTCAAAGGGTCATACTAAGTTTTTGCAATCACTTGGTGTTTGATATTCTTCGTCCATTATCTGTTGTAAAATAATCTGTCATGGTTGAAATTATTAAAAAGTCATGATTTACCAACTTTCATTTGTAACAACATTATCAAATCAGTCCATGTAAGATTTAACCAAAAAACAAACAATTTTTTCTTTAGTATTTTCTCCATATTAAATTAAAACACTATACAAAATTTGTAAAGAGCAAAAATCACTGGCAAAATTCTAAAATGTCAAAATAGCTGTATCCATAAATTGATCCTTAACTTATGGGAGTTATTCCCCTTTATTGGTAATTTTAGCTGAATTGTAGAATTTTTCACAAATTACCTTAAAAAAAAAATAAGTAGATAGACCAAACTGTCATGAGCAAAAATAATCAGAAATACTTAATCTGTAAAAATAGAAAAAAAATTTGATGAAACCATTAATGTTATTGCCCTTTAATTATTACTTTAAGTTGACACCATGTTACCTTCTATGACATCTTTAAAAAGTAAAATCACAATAAGATAATAGATAGACAGAAACTGTAAACGATAAAGATATCCAGCTGTTGATGATCTAAATAAAGCTCATATTATGGTAAAGTATATTATTTCTACCTAAAAGAGTTATTGCCCTTCAACAACTTCTTTCGACATATTTTGGCATTGTTACTTTTTATTTTCATAAAAATGATTTATAGACTAAACAAAAATGTTAAGCAATACTGGGTTAAAGGAATTTTTTTTTTAATTAATATTTTTTATCCTATGGCATATCTTTACCAGGTGAGCAATACAGGCTCTCTGGAGCCTCTAGTTACTTTGACTCTGGGAGCATGCTTTTGCTTGTTTATTTCTACAATTATCACAATTATATAGGCACAAGATTACTCTGACAATCAAAGTAACGGTCACGACAATGGAATGAATGCAGGCAAGGCCTTACGCACTGGCAGAGGTGGGCGAATTTACCAAGAGGCAAAACGGGACATTAAATCTGCCAGTAAACTGGGTTCCAACAATTCTTTGTTAAGGTACCAGTTATTTATTTTTTACAAGCATGAATCCTAACCTCTTTATGTTGGTGTTTGTTTAATGTTTTGACCTATGTTTATATTTCTGCATCATTATAATTTATCCAGAGCAACTGCTATTTGAGTTCTGTTTATTTTCTGTTATCTTAATTAGCTGTATCGCATGTACATGTATGTGTAAATGGTGTTGCCTTTATGTACACAGAATTTGGAATACTAAGTAGGGTGAAGAGCCATAACTCCATATTGGTGTCACTAAAGATGTTATATTCTATCAGTAATTGGCCTAATGGTTTGTCTTAAAATCAAAAATTCATAAAGTTGGTGTTGGACATGTTTTAGGCTGACAATCATTTTCTTCATCATATAATTGACATATTAACATAAAATGTACTAGGATAAGGAGAGGGTTGGTGCCTTCAAACTTGTTTAACCCTGTCACCTTCTGTATGTGCCGATCTAAAGTCAGGAGCCTGTAGTATAGTGGTTGTCTTATGTTGCTGTATATCATATTTGTTTTTGTTCATAATTATGCCCAATTTAAGGGAATTATGTTTTTCAGTCTGTGTGTCTGTTTGTTCGTTTGTCTGTCCTTATGTCCCGCTTCAGGTTGTTTTTGGTCAAGGGGTAGTTTTTGATGAAGTTGAACTCCAACCAACTTGAAACTTAGTACACACTTTCCCTTTGATATGATCTTTTAAATTTAATTGCAAAATTAGAGTTTTCCCCCAAATCCTCAGTGCTTGTGGGGCATCTGTGTACTTTGGACACAGACTTGTTAGTATCTTGTTTACTTTCATTTCAAAGCCCAGGAAAAGGCTGTAGTAGGTCAGAGGAATCTTGAATTAGCAGATTTATTGTTAATTTGATCTTGCCATGAATATGCATGAAATATTTGCCACTTGACATTTAGCAAATAATAAATCATCAAGTATTCTGTCATGACATTACTACACTCATCAGAGAACTCAAACTTTTGTTGTGTGATACAAAAGAGGAATTTATTGTTTTAGTATTTTCTATGGAAGATCTTAAGTATTGTGTTTCTATTTATGCACATTTATATTAATTAGGGCCCCGACTAAAAGTCGCGTCGCCCTATAATGATCAGTCTGTCTGTCCGTCCGTCCGTAACACTTTAACTTTGTGTCCTCTCCATATCTAGAAAACCATTATGATTTCAAACTTTTTACTTTACATGTTTATTAACCACCACCAGAGGGCGTGTCATGATGTATGTACAACTTTCTAGGTCAAAGGTCAAGGTAAAAAAACTTTGGTTTCAGTCGACAACCCTGTGTCCTGTGGTGATGATCATGTCCCCTCTATATCTTGAGAACCCTTATGATTTCAAAGTTTATACTTGACATCCATTTTAACCAACACCAGAGGGTGTGTCATGATGTATGTACAACTTCCTAGGTCAAAGGTCAAGGTCAAAAACTTTGGTTTCAGTTGACAACCCGGTCCTGTGATGAAGATTGTGTCCGCTACATATCTAGATAACCGTTCTGATTTTATACTTAATACTTATCATGTTTATTAACCAACACCAGAGGGTGTGTCATGATGTATGAACAACTGCCTATCTCAAAGGTCAAGGTCAAAAACTTTGGTTTCAGTTGACAACCCTGTGTCCTGTGGTAAAGATCGTGTCTGCTCCATATCTGGATAACCTTTATGATTTCAAAGTTTATACTTGACATCAATTTTAACAAACACTAGGGGGTGTGTCATGATGTATGTACAACTTCCTAGGTCAAAGGTCTGTCTGTCTGTTGGTCTGTCCATCGCTTACAATTTTGATTCACACTATATTTATTTACCCAACGTTATTGACAGGGGGGCCCACAGAGATGGCTTCCATCTCAATGATATCTAGTTTGAACTAAAACCTTTGTGTGTCTTCTGCACTGTTCTTCAGTAATAATACTCAGCTTGTAGAGAGCTTTTTAGTGTGCTTTAAATGTGTTTAATATATGTGTAAAAATATATGTAATGTCAATAGCTTAACACGGTATTTTCATATTTTAGGATTTTTGTTTTTTAACATACATAACTGACCTCAATTTGTGGTCATTTTATCTTATTGATTATGCTTGCAAAATAACGACTGATGGTCTGTTAAATGTATTTTGTTTACTATATTGTCAATGATAAAAGGATATATGTGTAAATGAACTTACTGCTTGTTCACGGGTGTCAATTGAATTTAATTTTTGTTTAATTCATTTGATGCTCAATTTTTGTGGTTTTAATTTACACTTGAGTCATCAAAACTAAAAACTATGCAATTTCTTAACTAAATGAATGGGAATAATCTGTTTGATTTTTTTCTGAAATAATTTGATATGATTTTCAGCATGTCCCCAGCCAGTCTAGCTCCAGATTGGTATGTGGCTGTTCAGTACTAACATATTTTACAAATGCATTGTTCAAATTTTGTTCACTGTTTTAAGTTCACAGTAATTTGTATTCAATTATGTTACAAGTTGCACTTTAATGATTTGACTTAAAGAAATAAAAAAATATTCATGGAAGCCAGGATAAAATAAGTTATGTTACAACTTTAATATGAGTATGAAATAATATTTATGTGCCATGTGGAAGAGAGTTCCTATATTGTGTATCAGACAGACAGATAAGGTCTAATACATGCTTACTAAAATAATTCAAACCCCATTGGCATATTGAGACTGTTTGTGGTTGGAAAATTAAATGTAAAGGTAGAATTATTTTGCTTTATAAGCACACAAACTGTGTCAAGGGCACCTAAGCATGCAGGTAACAGGTTGTGTATTCATTTCTCTTCTAAGATAATTAATTTAAGTTTCTTTCAGGTTCAGTTTAATTCTATAATGATATGCAAACAACAAATTATAAAGTCTGCATGTCCATTTACTTATTCATTTTAAGCATGCTTGTTATTTGAGAATATTGATGTTCCTATGTTGGGATTAGAAGCATGGAATGTTATATTCTTCTGTGGATTCATTCAATTAATAGTACTAAGATAAGAGTATTCATCATTTGTGGTGCAGGAGTACACAACTACTTTTGCATAGGTACCATTTTTGTACTATTTCTGTACTGAAAATCTGTAGTACTGGAAAGTTACTTTTAATATTTAGTACAATGTCTCTACTTTAGAATTATTGTAATATTTATAGGTACTTGTATTTTCCAGTACTTGAATTATGTTAATATTTATAGGTACTTGTATTTTCCAGTACTTGAGTTGTACTTAAAATATTGGTACAAAAAAATGATCACAGTATTCCATGTTTGAACATCATAACTTTAAGAGAATTGAAATAGACAAACTTTCAAAATGCTGAAAATGTAACCAAGCAACCAAAAATCTGTAGTACTTCAATTTCAAGTACAAATCAAGTACTGTAAAATACAGGTACCTAAATATTACAATATTTCTTAAGTAACAAAATAGTACTGAATATTAAAAGAAGATTTCAAGTACTATATATTTTTGGTACAGAAATAGTACCTACACAATGTATGCAAAAGTAGCTGTGTAGGTTTTCACAAAAAAACTTATACTTAAGATCAATCTTAGTTGGAAGTTGTTATGTGTAACATACTCCAGAAAATTTGTTTCCAAAATCTGCCAGGACGCACCAAAGATTAAAATGACTTTCAACTAAGTAAGTCACTATACATGTATCCCAGATGATTTTTATGCCCTATTTATGGGCATTATGTTTTCTGGTCTGTGCATCTGTTCATACATCTGTCCTGCTTCAGGTTAAAGTTTTTAATCGAAGAAATTTTTAATGAAGTTGAAGTCAAATCAACTTGAAACTTAGTACACATGTTCCCTATGTGATGATCTTTCTAATTTTAATGCCAAATTAGAGATTTGACCCCCATTTTCACAGTCCACTGAACATAGAAAATGATAGTGCGGATGGGGCATTCGTGTTCTGAGGACACATTCTTGTTAAATTGTAAAATAAGAAGTATTAAAATTACACATGAGAGATTTTGACCACAGTTTGAGTAACATCACTTTTTTCACTGTTTACAGTCGAAGAATAAAGTCAGCGTAAGTTATACAACAACATGCATGAACAACGTGTATAGCAATAATGCATGACAATAACACAAAAGTTATCTAATAACATATAGCATAATAATTCATCAAACACTGCTGGTCAGGTAGATTTCCCAATTCCACATTGTCCATCATAGACCATGGCGGGAGTCAGCATAGGGCATTGCTATTCAATCAATAAGTCCTGTGTGCCCACCTTCAAGTTTTTGAATGGAAATGCTATTCCTTTTCCCATGATGACAAATGAGCATACAGTACTTAGGAAGATGAGTTGAGTTTTTGTATTCCCCTGCTTTAATAGCTTTCTGGTATGTCCCAGGTTAAAATCTTGGTTTAAGGTAGGTTAAAATCTTGGTTTAAGGTAGATTAAAGTCTTAGTTTAAGATAGGCTAAAGTCTTGGTTTATAGAATACAAAGTATTTTTAGAGTGTGTTAAAGCATGGGTTTAAGGTTTGTTAAGTTCTTGGTGTAAGGCAGGTTAAAGTCTCGGTTTAAGATGCTTTAAAGTCTTGGTTAAAGGTATGTTTAAGTCTTGGGTTATTGTATGGAAAATTTTTGTTTTAAAACATGTTAATTTTAAGTGTTTGTTTGAGGTTGGTTAAAGTGTCGGTTTAAGGTATGTTTAAGTCTTGGTTTAATGTAGCTTGAGGTTTTAGTTAAAATTAGGTTTAAGTCAGTTTTTAGTATGTTACAGTCTTGGTTGAAGACATGTTTTATTGTTGGTTTAAAGTATGTCAAAGTTTAGTTTAAGGTATGTTAAAGTTTGGTTTAAGGTATGTTAAAGTTTGGTTTAAGGTATGTTAAAGTTTGGTTTAAGGTATGTTAAAGTCTTGGTTTAAGGTATGTTAAATTCTTGGTTTAGTGTATGTTAAAGTCTTGGTTTAAGGTATGTAAAATTCTTGGTTTAAGGTATGTTAAATTCTTGGTTTAAGGTATGTTAAAGTCTTGGTTTAAGATATGTTAAATTCTTGGTTTAAGGTATGTTAAATTCTTGTTTAAGGTATGTTAAATTCTTGGTTTAAGGTATGTTAAAAAGTCTTTGTTTAAGGTATGTTAATTTCATGGTTTAAGGAAAGTTAACAGGTATGAACTGGAGGTAATGATTTGATCTACCTGAACTTCAGCATATATATTACATAGTTTACTGTAATTTTTAACAACTGCATGCAGTGTCATATATTTGGGTGTCTTATTATACACAGTAATAATTATGACTTTAATGAGCTATTTTTTTTTTTTAAATAATATATTTTGGCATATGCATGCATCGTTAAAAAAACAGCTGAATATATACATATATGGTTGGTATGTTTTTACTTTTAATGAGGCTTTATGTTTTAAATAATATTTTAAAAAGCATATATGCATGCAAATATAGCTGCACGATAAAGAAGTCTTTTTTTTTTAAAGTTTAATATAAAAATCAATCATGCATTTTATATCTTTGCTTTGTATATAAATACAATGAAGAAATGAGGTTTATAAAACAAAGTTGAAGAAGCCAATCAACCAATAAATCAGCTTTAAACTAAAGACAATTCAGATGGTGTTTTAAAAATATTGAAACAAATAGTTTGAAGCTTATTTGATATGACAATACAGCTTCATCTGTGGTCGCATTTCCACAGAGCGAGACCCTCTTTTAAATAAAAATGACTGCCGTTACTATTTTTGTGGAAGTTGAAAAGTAATGAAAAAGAATTGCACTACTGTAACAGTTATATTACTCGTTTTTTTTTAATATAAAAAAAATATAACAAGAATCATTATATAAAAATATTTGAAAATACAACAGACTACATCAACTACTGAACTCTTCCAAAAAAAAAAACAGACAAAAAAGGGGGTCAAACAACATAGAATAACACATGGTCAAGATAGATGGACTTTAGAGTGGGGAGCTCATATTCGCCATGGACACAATTTCGCCGTTTTATGCTTTTGAGGTGTAAAAACTTCAAAGGATGGTTGAAATGGAATAAATATGCCGTAAAATTATATTTTTATAACAAATATGATTATTTTTGAAAATGAGACTAAATTTCGGCACTTACGGCAAAGGACCAAAAAATGGACAACGATTTTCACACAATTTCCTGAATGACAAAAACGATTTCAAAGAAGCATTTTTTAGTAATTTTTTGATTCTTTGACTGATTGCCCTAAATTTCAGATTTTTTTACACCTTTCAAATGTGCTATTCGTCTATAATGAAATTTATTTGATAAATATTGTTTAAAGCTACTGTTATTTGGTTTTAAATAGATGAAGAAAACATTGAAAGATATGGCGAAAATGAGCACCCCACTCTATATACTATCACAAAATGGAGTTACTGTTAATTCAGAAACTATTGCGATGTTTTATTTTTACGAAAAATGTGACTTGCATTAATTTAAACTATTATTTTTATATATATGAATTAAACTGTATTTTTATTTTCTCAATAGCTCAAAAATTAAAATGGTATTTTAATCTGAAATGACTGAAATTTGCAATAATAAATGCACACAATAATTTCTGAATTTACATTTACCAGATTAACATGTACAAGAACTTTTGGACTAAATTAATAAACAAAAATTGCAGAGCTACAAACATGACAAGTTCCTAATATTATAACTGGTTTGTAATTTTGAAAAAGAGTTCTAGAAATTTGATGTTAATATATATGCCTTACATATACTAAAGATTTTTTAAGCCTAATATTATTTATTTTTACAGGGACGCTATGGGAGGTAGTAAGAACAGCCCTGGTGGTAGTACTGGTGGTAAAATTTCTATTCACGGTGGCGGAAATCATAAAGAAGGAGAATCTGGTTACTATAGCAGCAACTCAGAAACAGAACATGTCAACTTACAATTCCAGCGTCGTATCTCTAGTGCTAGCTCATCTTCCTCAACTCATCATCATCATCACTCAAGCTCACAGTCTCAGAACATGCCTAAGTTTTGTCATGAGTGTGGAAACAAATATCCCATTCAAAACGCCAAATTTTGTTGTGAATGTGGAATGCGACGGATTGCTATATGACAAAGTTGTAAAATTATAGTTTGTTAATGAATTACGAAAAAAATTATATATTTTGTTAATGTTTGAACAAGTTATACAGATATAATAATGAAAAACCCTGTACTCACAGAAAATCTTTTGTTTACAGCAAATAAATAAAACACAGACAGGGATTATACAGGCCTCTGTAGACTTATCTGAATAAGAATTAACTGTGATATTTGTATAAGGTTGTTATGGATACAAGACTTGAAACATGAATATCACATCAAAAAAGATAAATCTAGCTAAAAATTCTCAATGTAGATTGCTCATAAATAGCTTTTAATTGAACCGGTACTCTACCATATTTTTATGGATGGTAACAGTTAGGTGTATCCTGACCTCAAAAATCCAAAAATTTACTGGTTTTTTTTGGGGAGGTAAAGATTGCATCAAATGCAATCAAAGCCCTATGTTACTGACTTGATATATAAATCTTCTAAGGCTTATCACTACCTTTTTGATACACAAAGTATAGTGCATTGATCATAACATTCTGTACATCCTGTCCATGAACGTTTCCAGAAATTTACCAACATAATATACGCTCAGATATTCAAGTCAAAAAATTATGTTATGTATACACCTCTCAAGAGAAATTACATAACTTTTTAAAAGTGCAGGAATCTAATATCTGTTCTAAAAATATAAATGATGTCATTGTTAAAGTCATCTTTAAAATTGGAGTTATCTCCCATAGTCCAGAATTTTAGTTGAATCAACTACAAGTAATGCTTTATTGACAATGCAATATTTTATTTCCCATTGATAAATTAACACAATCTTTACCCTTATGTGCTTTTAAGTACTTTCACTTCTAACCATATTACTTATGAATTTGATGTTCGGATGTAAACTGTTAAACTGGCAGTACACCATTCAAAGTGTGCACATCTTAGAAATATTTAACCCTATATTACTTTGGATGGTGGAGCTAGATGTTTCATCAATCATACAATAATTCTACTGATCTCTGTCCCATATATACTAGTATATAAAGCACTTTGGAGGTTAACAGCTAGGTGTATCCTAAATCCAGCAAATTGTGTTCATAAGCTGACATTGGGCCGTTCCAGTTAATATCTGATAAATGGGGATGGATGGTCCTTTCTGAGGGGTGTACAATTTATTCATCTTAGGGGTGGAATTTTTTTTTTTTCATCTGACAGGTACACTTTTACACAACAATTTCTGAGGGTCTTGCAACAGTAAATAATTAAAAATAAGTACATCTTAGGGGTTACAAAAAATACCTATTTCATATCTTAGGGGTGCTTTGGAATGTAGACAGTTTCGTTTTGTGTATTACCTGGTATTGGATTTAAAATTCTAATGGGTACAATCCTTGCAGTAAAAATTCTGATAGGTCAATTTTTCCCATGAAAGCCCATCTATTCATGATGTTTTTTTCTGATAGGTATGAACAAAAATCTCCCCATCAATCCCCAACTGTCAGAAATTAATTGGAATGGGCCATTGTATTGTTGATACCTAAAATGTCAAAAAGTTGTTCAGTTTGCATTGTTTATTCAGATGATCAACTTCCCATATATTTTTATATTTTTGTACAATTTTAACATTTGCCTTCACAAAAATAACTTTGATAAGATTGGGTGTTCTGTTCTTGAGCTGCCACCAGTTGTAACGTGATCATTATTTATTTGTGTGTTTTAGTGTTGATAGCTTGTATTATTCAGGTATTTTGTGATATTAATGTATGTAAAAACAAATTTGCTGCTTAATTTATTATGTATTTCAATAGGTTGTTTCATATGAATTTAGTTGCTGTCTTTGGTAGAAATTTGTAATTGCTGTTATGAATCAGAGATGGGTTTTAGCAGAAATCCTCTATTTTAAATTTATTGATCCATCATGATTTCATACATTAAATCTGTCATTATCTGAATGAACAACATGATTACATCTCTTTTGTGTGGAATTCTCAAAATTTGTCATTTTTAATGTGATTAATTAAAGAATTAAGATAAAACTTAAATTGATTCGAAAAAAGTTAAATGCACATGTTCATCCTCAAAACTATTCTTAATTTTACAGCCAAACAAGGAAACCTGACAATTTAATAGAACATTTATGCTCTCTATACATATGGAAAAGTAGCAACTTTGATTCTAATCTCTTCAAATGCTTTTACCATTATTTTTAAATACACATGTACATAATACATTTAAAGGAAAATGGTTTTCAAATTTTATTTTTGAATTCAAATATATTGCTTACTTTGATAGGCTTTCTTCTTCTGGTATTCAGGAGTCGATTTCACAAAAACTATTACGACTACGATTTGTCTTAAGTCATGCACAAATCAGTATACTTACGATAAATCTTAGTCGTAAGTTTTTTGTGAAATCGACTCCAGGTATTTGAAGGCTTTGTAACTGTAATAATCACAATTATCACAAAAAATAACAAAATTATTTTCTAAAGTTTGGTATTACAGTAGGAACACTGTTACACAGCAGTATAGCAATTTAAACAATAATGTTTTTCCAATAGTTTAGAATTTGTTTTAAAAATGAAAATAAATACAATTTTAGCTGACAATCTGAATCATATTTTGTTTATTTTCATGCTAATGAAAGAAATCTCTAAATTATATTTGTTAAATTGATTATTCTTTGTGTTTTGCAATTTTATTTATGCTCAGTGTTTAACACAGAATGTTAGATTATCTTTATTTGAAAGAAGTATATTTTTTCTTCACTAAGTGAAAAGTTTATTTATTATGTGACAAAGCAGCTAGGTTGTATCGCTTTATATGTACAATGTTGATATGTTACATTAATCATATGATATTATGTAGAGATTTTAATTCTGGTAGGAGGTACTGACTCAATATTGTACATCTTAAGGTGGTACCTAACACTACAGGGAGATAACTCTGTAAAGTCAGCTAAACGTTTTAATTATGTTGTGTTGTAAAAGGAATATCAAGCTTCTCAATGACCAAAATTGGCGTTTTTCAAACTGCTATATAACCGGTGTAATTTTTCTGACAAAACGGTTGGTTAAAAATTTTGAACTTTTGAAATTTTGAAATTTTTGTTAAATACATTGTCAAAATTTGATGAAAATTAAACGAGCCAAATTAATTTTAGTTAAAGTGTTGGGTATCACCTTAAACATTTCACTTTATGAAGTGATAAAATTTTTCCGTCCAATTATTTATTGCAAAAATATTTATATTTGCCGACTGTGGCATAAGAATTTTATTGATGTTTAAATTGAATCTGTCTTCTTAAATTATAATATTATATTTTTGCAATCTAACTTTTGCATGAACAATTGTTTGGTAGTAGGTTATATTGGCAAAATACTGTATTTGGTTGATAAAAATGGCAACATTTTGAAAACCTGAGAAGTTTTACAGCTGAACTATTAGGCTGTGTATTGTAATTTGGGCAGTACATATCCTTCATTGTCCTTCTGTTTTGTTAGACAGACCCTGGATGAATGATAAAAAGGATAACTAATAAAAGAATTCAAATATATCGAAAAATATTCAACTTGTGACCGAACAACACTGATAATAAACTCATGCGCAATGCGCATTAGCGAAGTAATGGTTTGTTCAGTCACTCATTGAATATTTTTCTCTATTTGAATTCTTCGATTTGTAATTCTATAAATAAAAATTTTATATTAAATATAAGATTTATATTATTACATCATTGCTATTTTTAGATTGTTCGTCATCATTCCAATAATTATATATATATCTTGCACAGCTGTTTTGTTTTGATGCTCATATTTTGCTTTACAATATATCTGTTAAAAATTAAATGATACACTTAATCACATCTTGAAAATTATTTGATGTCCGATAAAATTGGGAGAAATGTTTGTCAATAGGATCAGGATCTGCTTACCCTTCCAGAGCACTTAAGATAGCCCCCTAGTGGGAGAAAAGTTTGCCAATAGGAGTAGGATCTGCTTACCCTTCCAGAGCACCTAAGTTCTTCCCCTCGTGTTGCTTATTCTTTCGGAGCACCTAAGTTCACCCCCTCTTGTTGCTTATTCTTTCGGAGCACCTAAGTTCACCCCCTCATGTTGCTTATTCTTGATTTTTTTCTATGTTGTGTCTTGTGTACTGTTATTTGTCTGTTTGTCTTTTTCTTTTTAGCCATGGCATGTCAGTTTGTTTATATTTATGAGTTTAAATGTCCCTCTGGTACCTTTCGCCTCTTATTTGTCCACTCTTGGTTGACTCCCCTTCTCTCAAATAGAGGGACAGATGGGTCAAGTTAAGACGAGTGCTGAGGAAAAGGTACCAAAGGGGTAATAAAATTTTAAAAAAATTATCAAGACAACACCATGGTCTTCAAAAACATGAAAAAGTTCAAACATATACAACGAATTGAATGCATATACCTGATTTGGTACAGGCATTTCCATACATCGACAATTGGTGGAATAAATCTGGTTTTACAGCTAGCTAAACCTCTCATTGTATTAGAGTTGCATTAAACTCCTTTATACTGTGTGAACAAAACAAACAGACAAGAAATTGGCATATAACAGTATTTAGGGACTGGCTGGCATTTTTCAAAAATGCAAGTTAACCTTGTGTTATATTAAGGTATGTAGGACTTTTTTTACTGAGACAAGTGCCTGTGGTACAGCTGCCAACGTGATAAATGTGAAACAAGAATGTGTCCCAAGGACACAAATACCCCATCCACACTATCATTATCTATGTTCAGTGGACCGTGAAATTGAGATCAAATCTGTTATTTGGCATTAAAATTTGAAAGATCATATCATAGGGAACATATTAACTTAGCTTTAAGTCGATCGTACTTCAACTTCATTAAAAACTACCTGGACCAAATACTTTAACCTGCAGCTGGACAGACGGACGAACAAACAAACCCACAGATCAGAAAACCTAATGCCAATTAATGGGGCATAAAACATGAAACCAATCCTAAATTAAGGTAAATTCAGAGCATTGGAAAGTTCCTTCTCCACAAGTGGTACATGTCTTATTGTTCAGTTCAAGTCAGAATCCAACGAAAGAATATGAAGGGTTCATCTGTCAATAAAAAAAAAAAAAACATCTTTCAAGAATGGCAACACTAAATCTGTAATCCGCCATGGACACTGATATCTGAATCCTGATTATGTAATCCGCCATGGACACTGATATCTTAATCCTGATTATGTAATCCGCCAAGGACACTGATATCTTAATCCTGACCATGTAATCCGCCATGGACACTGATATCTTAATCCTGATTATGTTATCCGCCATGGACACTGATATCTGAATCCTGACCATGTAATCTGCCATCGACACTTATATCTTAATATGCCATGGGCACTGATATCTGAATCCTCTGACCATATTATCCGCCATGGACACTGATATCTGAATCCTGACTATGTTATCCGCCATGGACACTGATATCTTAATCCTGACCATGTAATCCGCCATGGACACTGATATCTTAATCCTGACAATGAAATCCGCCATGAACACTGATATCTGAATCCTGACCATGTAATCCGCCATGGACACTGATATCTTAATCCTGATGATTATGTAATTCGCCAATGACACTGATATCTGAATCCTGACAATGTAATCCACCATGGACACTGATATCTTAATCCTGACCATGTAATCCGCCATGGACACTGATATCTGAATCCTGACCATGTAATCCGCCATGGACACTGATATCTTAATCCTGATTATGTAATCCGCCATGGACACTGATATCTGAATCCTGACCATGTTATCCGCCATGGACACTGATATCTTTATCCTGACCATGTAATCCGCAATGGACACTGATATCTGAATCCTGACCATGTTATCCGCCATGGACACTGATATCTTAATCCTGACCGTGTCATCCGCCATGGACACTGATATCTTAATCCTGACCAAGTAATCCGCCTTGGACACTGATATCTAATTAATCCTGACCATGAAATATGCCATGGACACTGATATCTGAATCCTGACCATGTAATCCACCATGGACACTGATATCTTAATCCTGACCATGAAATATGCCATGGACACTGATATCTTAATCCTGACCATGTAATCCGCCATGGACACTGATATCTTAGTCCTGACCATGTAATCTGCCATGGACACTGATATCTGATTTCTGACCATGTAATCCGCCATGGACACTGATATCTTAATCCTTACCATGTGATTCGCCATGGACACTGATATCTTAATCCTAATCATGTAATCCGCCACGGACACTGATATCTGAATCCTGACCATGTAATCCGCCATGGACACTGATATCTTAATCCTGACCATGTAATCCGCCATGGACACTGATATCTTAATCTCGACCATGTAATTCGCCATGGACACTGATATCTTAATCCTTATCATGTAATCCGCCATGGACACTGTTATCTGAATTCTGACCATGTAATCCGCCATGGACACTGATATCTGAATCCTGACCATGTAATTCGCCATGGACACTATATCTGAATCCTGAACATGTAATCCGCCATGGACACTGATATCTTAATCCTAACCATGTAATCTGCCATGGACACTGATATCTGATTCCTGACCATGTAATCCGCCATGGACACTGATATCTTAATCCTAACCATGTAATCCGCCATGGACAATGATATCTTAATCCTGACCATGTTATCCGCCAGGGACACTGATATCTTAATCCTGACCATGTAATTCGCCATGGACACTGATATCTGAATCCTGATCATGTTATCCGCCATGGACACTGATATCTGAATCCTGATCATGTTATCCGCCATGGACACTGATATCTTAATCCTGATCATGTTATCCGCCATGGACACTGATATCTTAATCCTGACCATGTAATCCGCTATGGACACTGATATCTTAATCCTGACCATGTAATCCGCCATGGACAATGATATATAAATCCTAATCATTTAATCCGCCATGTACACTGATATCTGAATCCTGATCATGTTATCCGCCATGGACACTGATATCTGAATCCTGACCATGTAATCCGCCATGGACACTGATATCTTAATCCTGACCATGTAATCTGCCATGGACACTCCCTTACAGAACTGAAATGTTTGCTGCAGGTCTGCTGCAAACAAAAAGCTTGCAGGAACCCTTTGAATTGTCTGCTGCAAACAAAAAGCTTGCAGGAACCCTTTGAATAATGTTTGCAGATATTTGCAGCTAGCTGCGTACCTCCTGCAAACATTGCAGCTTTTTGCTGCAAGCTTGCGGCAAGTTTGCAGAAACTTTTATGTTTGCAGTAAGGTTGCAGGAAACTTTAGAATTTAAGGGATGTTCGCAGCTAGATTGCAGGAATCTTTGACAATTCTATATGTTCGCAAGAGCATTACATAAAACGAATGAGAATGCCCATTGGTAACTTCCTGGAAGATACAGATTTGAAATTTGAAAATGTTCAAGGTGTTTGAGTCGTGTTATCATACAATGTATTAGTATTCAGTGAGTATTTTAGGTTGGAAATTAATAGAAAAGTTTTCAAAGACATTTGTTGTAAGTATTGATTCTTCATAGATGTGTAAATATATGAAATTCGTCCCCTCAATAAATACCTGCATAAAGTTTTAAAAAACATTTTCAAACATGTAACAACTATATACAGTACACTCAAGAATGTTTGGAGCTTATAACTTATTTTAAAATATTGTGTTGTTATAATTCAAGTTGAATTATTTGAAAATGTTAATTAAAAATTAGTATATATGCACAAATTAAAAATCAAAAAGCAGACTGTATATGCACAAAATAAATTTCAAATAAACCTTTTTTCGTATTTTAGATATGCATGCAATTCATTTTAGCACGCAAATCATTTTTTGTTCTTTTCATAATTTTACTTATATACATATAGTTTTAAAAGTCATACTTGAAATCCTATTAGACCACTACCTTATATAGAAATGCATAAATTAGCATACTTATGTTCTCGCACATGTAATTGTTTATTTACATGTGACGCAATTTATTTTTACCTAGGTTTTTGACCAATCGACTAAATAAGTCACAATGCATGATGGACTACTACGTGTTTACAATCAACCATGTACACGTGTTATTTAATGAAATACAACACATTTTTTCGTGCAATAGGGGATTCACAATTTCGCTTAGTTTTTCATTTTCTGAATCTTCATTTATAGTTCTTGATATAAAGTATTTCTTTCATGCTCAGATTAACGAAGAGTTGTTTCTATGCGAATAAAAAAGGGTTTGAATTACCCGATATATAGCCATTAACATGTTTGATGATGACACATTTTATGTATTTGTCCACCAGACAGCAACGAAACAACAGCGAAAAAACACAATTACCCATGATACAAACTTACTAGTGTAAAATATTCACGAGTACAGCAATGTTCGTATAGGTAATTAAAGGCAAATGTGGGATCCTTGAATTTTGTGTTCGTAAAAAGGCGAAGAAATATTAACATACATGGCAGTGTTAACAAAATCTATAAGCAGTTTTTAGGTCACATTTCATTATATGGGACTTCCAAACTGTTCCCTTTGTTTTGAAGGTAGTGAAGTCAGTAACTGTAGTTTCAGTTTGTTTGATTTTTAACAGGCTCGGACTTTTGCCAAACTGAATAAAATCATTACAGCTGATTTCCTATACCTGCAGAGTAAAACTTTGGTTGGCTTGCTTGCTTTGTTTGTATAGTTGTTTATACAAGCTTCGAAAAAAAGATTGACATCTTTAAACATAAATATACATATAGACATAGTTTAACTTGTATATTTTATATTTTGTTTAATATACAAACAAAGCAACCAAGCTAACCTTACCAAAGTTTTGCTCTACATGCATTAGGCAATACGCTGTAATGATTTTATCCATATGTATGTGCGACAAGGTGGAAAATTTGATATGTTTAGTGAAAATTGCAGCGTTGAATTTATAATAAAAAAGAAGATGTGGTATGATTGTCATTGAGACAGCTGTCCACAAGAGACCAAAATGACACAGAAATTAACATTTATAGATCACAATGATCAAAGCCCATACCATATAGTCAGCTATAAAAGGCCCCGATATGACAATGTAAAACAATTCAAACGAGAAAACTAACGGCCTTTTATAATGATATATCTTTTTTTTGATGGGATCGATTTGTTGTCCTTTTATATATTCAATTGGGCCGGGGTTTTTTTGTTTTTTGTTTGGATTGTTTTACACAAGTAATTTTTGGGTCATTAATAGCTTATTTGTCAGCATTGCACATATGACTGCTTACTTTACTAAATTATGTCTTTGTTGGAAAGATGTTTCATTTGGCACTCATACCTCATCTTCTTATTTCTATATACAAAGCACGTTTTAGAAAAAAAATTAATAGGTAATATGGCACCCACTATGATCCACAGATTTTTAATATTGGAGATATTTCACATATGTCAACAGGACAGCCGCCGAACGATAAAAAACCTCTGAGGTATATTTTGTGATAAAATTAGCAACAAAACGGATATTTTCGATGGATGAAACTATAAGAAATGCATTGAGCTATAATTTACATTACCCGCTCAGTCAGGTGGATCCAGGGGGCGGGGGTTCCGGGGAATGGACCCCCTTCTTTTATGACGATCAGTGCATTTGGATGGGGACATGTAGTTGGAACCCCCTCCCCTTTTTAAAATGGCTGGATTCACCCCTGCCGCTTTCATAACACTTGTTCTTAGCAAACTGAATATCATGATGTTCTTGCTATTAGTTCAGGTCCTGATAAAAAAAAATCACATTCAGTACATAAAGAAGTGTTTCAATGAAAGGTTTCGTGTTTTTCTAGGCAGAAATGGTTTTTGAATGACATTATACAGGTTTAAAAGAGCTCAAATGATTTTCTTACTGCACAGTGGTCACTTCATTAGACATTTCACTGTGTCCTGTCGTGAAATAAATGCAGGTTCAATTTAAAACAGTGCACAAAACCGGTTCAACTACTTTTGCAAGGCGAAAAAAGAAAGTCGAATCGTGAAGCCAATAAACAATATTTTTTTAATCTGAGCATGCAAATTGAAGATTACGTGATATATTTTACATTAAAGATATTTGCAGAATAAAAACTTCGGTAATGAGAGTCCCAGACAATATATTAGTTGATTGTTTTCCCACTAATTCCACGTGTTTTAAGTAGTAGTTTACTCGTAGCAGCCCACAATGCATTGTAGTTCATTGAGTCGATTGGTCAGTTTTTCAAGGCCATATTGGCCTTGTGTTTTGGAAATTACTATGCAAATATATTCTGACGTCAGAAAATCTAGAGTTTTCGACCTGGCTGATTAAATACTTCTTATTTTTTTTTATCGTTTTCCTGAAAGAAAAATGATGCCAAGCTTAAATGTAGGAAAAGTCTAGAGAGAATCATTTCCCGCCACTTTTTCAATTGCTTTTATCCTGAAAACAAGCTCATCGACAACAGGCACGAATTCGTCTCAGAATCTCTCCGGGTAAAAAATATTTTGTCTCTCAAGATCTGGTATCTTAACATTGAAGGTATTGAAGAATCATTGAAATAAATGCGGTTAAATATATTTAATTCAGAGAGATGAACTCCGCTAAATATTTAACGGCAGGTGTCGATTCATGTATCAGTGGCGAATCCAGAGCTTCTAATAAAAGGGGGCACTCATGCATGCTTCAGTGATTCCCTTTATTATAATCAACCAATTTTTTTTCCTACGAAAGTTGGTCCTGGACACGCTAGATCCGCCTATGCTGTATAAAACATTTTCTTACTATAGGTCTACAAAAAACACTGATTGTTATCTCCCCTGGATTTGATCTGAAATCATTCTTTTC
Organism: Mytilus trossulus; assembly: GCF_036588685.1. NCBI lineage: Eukaryota > Metazoa > Mollusca > Bivalvia > Mytilida > Mytilidae > Mytilus > Mytilus trossulus. Next base: position 67,632,135 of record NC_086383.1, read on the forward strand.
TATTTTTTGGTCTTTTGTGGAATTTGATCATGAAATGAATAATATTGAAAACAAAAATACTATTAATTTAATTTAATACAATTACAAATCTTCAAAATTTAAATATGATAAATGTAAAATTTGTAATGTGGCTTATAAGATTTGCCCGTAATGGTATGTTTTGTAATAGAAGTTTATAACCATTAAATTTGACAATGTTAGTTACGACGACGTGATAGCAATATATATAACGTTAGGGCGCAGCTTTATACGATTATATTAGAATATTTGAGGCTTAGAAAGCTAAGCATATAAGAATAAAAGTAATAGGAGACAAACACACCTTACACTAAAATAAGTAACAAACTGTTGATTACAAGTTTAACTGTAACGCTCCTTGTATTAATATGTATTTTTATCGCTATTTTGTGCATTTTTCCTTTGATCTTTTTTTGTGATAATTTTCATATCATGCTTCTCGCTTGAGATGGAAAAATTATCACTAGAAACTAAGCATGCACGTGGCGTTGCTAACGAAATTGACATGAAATTGACAACGTCGTCATAGGTAAAATAGCGATAAATAGATTATCATTGGTCATCTCAACTCGATTGCTTTTCTCACTCTCGCTGTTCCAGCTCAAGCGAGAAAAGCAATCTCGTTGAGATTATCAACGATAATCTATAAATATCTGCAAGAATCAAGTTAAAACAATGTAACAAAATTCCATCTTTTAAAAAAATGTATATGTAACCTCATATCCTCAAAAAATTGACAGGAAGAGGTTCGCGAGGCTAAATCAAAGTACTGAAGTACTGAACATCGGATCATGATAGCAAGTTTTTGTGGATGGCCAAAAGCTAATAAAACAGAAAAAAAAATCACCCTCTTTACCCGAAACTGAGGTTTATGTACATGGATTTTAATTTTCTGAGACAAGTTCGTATGTGGATGATGAATAAAGGACAGGAAATTCAACCTCACCTTTATAACTATTATATTGTAAAATTAATGATACAAATTAGTATATACACTGGTTTGTTGTTATATATAATATTCATATACCAGTTACATGTATATATAATTTTCCTCCATTTGTATATATATCCTTCTATTCGTCTATTATTGATAAGGCTTTTAAATCAAACAAAAGAATATATGCATGTTTTATTGATTTTAAAAAAGCTTTTGACACTATAAATAGAGAAGCTCTGTTGCACAAACTTGCTGAATATAACATAAATGGACCATTCTTTAATATCCTTAAAGATATGTATAAAGAAGTTTTATTTGCAGTTAAAGTCACTGAAGGCGTTACTAATATGTTCCCTTCCTCAGTTGGAGTAAAACAAGGCTGCATTATAAGTCCTACCTTATTTTCTTTTTATATAAATGATTTAACCTCAATGTTTGATAACACATGTGATCCTGTAACATTACATGACATAAAATTGTCTAGTCTTTTATATGCTGATGACTTAGTATTAATATCAGAATCCTCAGAAGGTTTACAAAATTGTCTAAACAAGTTAAATACTTATTGTGAAAAATGGAACTTGACTGTCAATCTTGACAAGACAAAAACAATGATATTTAATAAAAGTGGTAAAAAACTTACAAAAGACCAGTTTGTATTGAATAATGAATTAATTGAATGTTGCACAGAATATAAATATTTAGGTATACTATTCAAGCCATCAGGAATTTTCACTAATGCTGTAAATCTCCTATGTAAAAAAGCTTCTAAGGCATTGTTTTGTATTAAAAAAATACTCTACTCAGATAAGATGGATGTTTCTTCCCATATGAAACTATTTAATTCTTGTGTTAGTCCAATATTACTGTATTGTAGTGAGATATGGTCACTAAATATTGTGAAGAACAACAAAACTCTTGAATCTCAATATTTATCTATGGAATCAGTAAAACTCCAAATCAAATTTGCGAAAGGTCTTCTAAATGTTAATTCAAAGGCAGTAAACACAGCTGTATTAGCTGAATTGGGAATGTACCCTATTGGTATACAGGCCCTTAAGTCTTCTATAGGATTTTGGTTACATATTTTAAAGTCAAATGAAAATGAGTCTTTATTATATAATGTTTATAAAGCTAACAAGCAGTTAAATGATGGATTTGCTTCAAAAGTTAAAATGCTACTTTCAAAATTAAGTTTCACTCATGTTTGGGAAAATCAATGTACCTTCTCTAAAAAACGATTACTATTAGCCGTCGTGAAGAAGCTCAATGAAAATTACATTATATTTTGGAAAATTGTCTCTTTAATGATGATAATTCAATAAATGGAAATAAACTAAGAACCTACAGAAAATTTAAAGTTAAGTATGAACTAGAAAAGTACCTTTTATTGAATTTAGATAAAAATGTTACAAAAAATTATGCTAAAATAAGAATAAGTAATAGTATGTTGGCTGTTGAACGTGGAAGATACAACAAAACAGCTCTAGAAAATAGAATATGTCCTTTATGCCATAAAGAGTTGGAAGATGAATTTCATTTCATCATTACATGTTCAGAAATTAATAAAACTAGGATCAAAATGTTTAATGAAATTTCTAATATTGTCCCCTGTTTTAATTCCATGAGTGAAGAAAATAAATTTGATTTTATATTTTCCTGCGAAGAATGTGATATTTTACTTATCATTGTTAACTACATAAGTGAAATGTATAATGAGAGAAACAATTATAATGTCAATATATGAACTGTGTAATGTATATTATAACATATTTTTTGATACATAAGCATAATATTTTAATACATAACTTTAAAGAGGAGGCATGCTGTCAAAAATACTATTATAATTAATACTATTAATCTATGTTTTTGTTTTTCTTTCAATGCTACATGTTTGTAGTGTAACTGTTTATTGACTATCGTTTTGTAATTTTAATATGCTTGCTTGTTTGTTTGTTTTTTTTGTTGTGTATTTTAGTAACAATCCTATTGTTTGGATTTCAAACTAATAAAATTCTTAGAAATATTGCAGTGCAAGTGCATGATGCATGGACACTTTTCTGTTTAACTTCGATTTTGTATAAAATATACAGTCCAAATCTATTTTTCAAAATGTCAAATGTATCTTCGTCTTTGAAATTTGAAATTATATCTGATTTCGCTTTCTCTGATTTTTTAGGTGATACATATGTTATTTGTATGCTAATATGACATTTTTACATTTAAGGAATGACTGTAATATTTTTTTCTGTATATGAAGAAATAACATAAAAAATTTGGTGCACACTGAATAACGCGCGTAGCGGGTAATTAACAGTGTGCACCACATTATTTTTTTTTATGTTTTTCGAACAGACAGAAAAAATATTATAGTCATTTCTTATAATTCAATTCCATTTTAAACCGTAGAAAACCATGAAAAAAACCGTTGATGACATCACGGTCACTTGACTAAATTATGTCTATGGGCTGATAACAAAATAACGCCGGACAATCAGAAGACGCGTTACATCCAAAATTAAATTATGTATAATTAACAATAATTCTATATATCTTACGGGAAGATTAAAAAAAATATAACTTGAAGAATATTGTATGACATGTGCGTTGTACAGGACCATTGATTGAACTTTAGAAATAAATTGTTGTGTATCTTCTTTAATTAATGGATTGCTGTCTATAAAATTGATTACATATACTTCATATCTCTTTTTAAATCTTTGATGGAGATTAATATAAAAAAGAAGATGTGGTATAATTGCGAATGAGACATCTCTCCACAAGAGACAAAAATGACACAGAAATTAACAGCTATAGGTAACCGTACGGCCTTCAACAATAAGAAAAGTCCATACCGAATAGTCAGCTTTAAATGACCCCGAAATGACAATGTAAAACAATTCACACGAGAAAACTAACGGCCGTATTTATCATAAAAAAAGAACAAAAAACAAATGTGTAACACAAAAGCAAAGAAGACCACCGAATAACAGGCTACTGACTTGGGACAGGCACATACATACAAAATGTGGCGGGGTTTTACATGTTAGCGGGGTCCCAACCCTCCCGCTAACCTGAGACAGTGCCCTTGAGTGGTATAGCAATGCTGAAACATGATAGCATACCTGTATTATTTATTACAGTAGTTTTATATTCTTCTTACATGATATGTTCCCCTTTCTATTATTTATTTGATCTTCTGTTCTTCAACATCTTCTTCTTTGATAGGAGGTCTCATTGGGGGGTTCCGATCCCGGACCCCGCTTACTAATTTGTCAGATACCCGTATTCCGCTTACTGATTTGTCAGATTCCCGTTTCCCGCTTAAACTATGTACGTAAGCAATTCTCTTTTTTTTCATTTCCCGGGTCATGCAAGACCTCATTTCCAGTTTTCACGGCACAATAATTTGATTTTCACGTTTCACGCTTACTAAAAATCGGCTATCCCGCGTCACGCTTAGACCCACTTGATGGGGAGAGCCAGACAACGTTCAACCCAGTCAATCTCTCCCCCTAAGATTTTGGGACATATAATAGTAATCGTTTGTAGTGAGAGGTAGAAGTGAGCCGTTAGAAAAGGCTTTTATTTTAATCTTCATGATATTTAATGCTCTTGACCAGATATGCTCCACTCTGATCTTAATTGACAGGGTTTTAACCTGCTCTTGGCCAGATATGCTCCACTCTGATCTTAATTGACAAGGTTTTAACCTGCTCTTGGCCAGATATGCTCCACTCTGATCTTAATTGACAAGGATTTAACCTGCTCTTGACCAGATATGCCCCACTTTGATCTTAATTGACAAGGATTTATAACCTGCTCTTGACCAGATATGCTCCACTCTGATCTTAATTGACAGGGTTTTAACCTGCTCTTGACCAGATATGCTCCACTCTGATCTTAATTGACAGGGTTTTAACCTGCTCTTGACCAGATATGCTCCACTCTGATCTTAATTGACAGGGTTTTAACCTGCTCTTGACCAGAAATGCTCCAATCTGATCTTAATTGACAGGGTTTTAACCTGCTCTTGGCCAGATATGCCCCACTTTGATCTTAATTGACAAGGATTTATAACCTGCTCTTGACCAGATATGCTCCACTCTGATCTTAATTGACAGGGTTTTAACCTGCTCTTGACCAGATATGCTCCACTCTGATCTTAATTGACAGGGTTTTAACCTGCTCTTGACCAGATATGCTCCACTCTGATCTTAATTGACAGGGTTTTAACCTGCTCTTGACCAGATATGCTCCACTCTGATCTTAATTGACAGGGTTTTAACCTGCTCTTGGCCAGATATGCTCCACTCTGCTATTCATTGACAAGGATTTAACCTGCTCTTGACCAGATGTGATCCACTCTGATCTTAAATGACAGAGTTGAACCTGCTCTTGCAAGATGTGATCCACTGAGAAAAATTACCAGGGTTGCCAGTACTGAAATTGGTGATAAAGCTTGATTTACTTTTGAGGGGGAGGGGGTAGCCTAGGATTTTTTATAACATCCGAACTAAATAAGTTTTTTTTCAACATTTGTAAAGACATGGGAATATGATATCTATAAACATTTATTTTGTCCATAGCCAACCCCCTTATACTTTTGAATATATAATTTGGCCCCTGTCAATTTATGTATGTGCCTGTCTGAGAAGGGAGCCTGTAATTTTGTGGATGTCGTTTTTGGCTGTGTTACATATTTGTCTTTCATTCATTTTTTTTGTATGTTAATTAAGCCTCAAGTGTCATTAGGTCTTTTGTGAAGAGTTGTTTCATTGGTAATCATACCATATCTTCTTTTTATATATGGCCACTTTATTTAGTTTGATAAGTCTAAACAAATGTTTTAAACACCTGATGATCCATAAATAAGATCTGACAAGAGTTTATTCAAATATCTGAGATAAAATAACCTTTTTCATTGGTATTGATACTGCAGCCCCTCCCCCCCCAATCCTAAAAAAAATATACATAAAATTGTTTGTGCCTTACAGAACTTATCTCAAAGTACTGAAGTTTTGCTATCAAGAACTTTCGACCATTATATTGCCAAGTTTGCTGTTCAACACAAACAAACATAACAACTTTAATTTTCAAACATTTTTATTATTTCTTGTCAATAACAATAACAACAATTGAAACACTGATTACACATCATAATCTGGTATCCAGCAGGGATACAGTACACATCATAATCTGGTATACAGCAGGGATACAGTAGCACTTGTCAATATCTCATCATGTGTGTGGATTTTATGAAGATGTCAATGATGTGTGTAAACTGATGATACATGATTTATGTTTATGATGGATGAAAAGTCTCTTTTTTTTTTGAAAAAATAATAAAAAATGCTTAAAGCAACTAATACATAATTGAACAGCACAATGTGCCACATGTCTGTACAAACATGAACAATATAGAATGAATTAACAGTCTATGGGATAAGACAAGTGTATGTATTAACGGGTGGAAAAAAAGGCAAATAAAGCAAAATATTAAAAACCAAAAAAAAATGGGAACTTGTATGCCATCAGCCAAAGCTTCAATTATTTACTATTCAAATGTTATTGAAGAAATTATACAATATCTCATGTGAAATGTTGCTCAAATGTATCATATACCCAAGAGCATGTCATTTCTTTACAGCTAATTTCCTAAAGCATGCAGAGCAAGACTTAAGTTAGCTTGCTTGCTTTGTTTTTATATTGTACACTCATTAGGATAATACCCAATTAAATTCAAATATTATATATTCAGGTTAAACAATGCCTATATATATTGTTTAAAGATTTCAATAATATTTACAAAGCTTGTATAGACAATTATACAAACAAAGCAAGCAAGCCAACCAAAGTTTTGCCTTACATGCATTAGGAAATTAGCTGTAATTTCTAGTTCTACTTTGTTATTACATTTAATAAATGACAGTAAAAGGGGAATAACTCTTGTATTCCTCATTCTTACTGGAACATTATATACATATATCTACAAAATTCACTCTATGTACAAATCAACACTATTGAAATACATCAAAAATCATAACAGTTGTCAAAAAAATTAAAAAAAAACAACAAATAAACGGATTAAAGTTAAAAAAAAAAAAAAAATCAAAAATACCATTTCAACCATGCCACTCTACTATAATGGTAAAAAACATTTTATATTTTAACACAACTTTTGCTGGGAACATACAACATATATTTATTTAAACACAACTTAAATATCACCAGGAAATTCTTCTAAAGGACTAGACAAATGATAAATAGACTTGCAAAAATTGAACCAACACGACAATTTTTACACATGATAAATGATGTGACACAAATTTGCATAAATGTACATGTACCAAGTGCTGTCTTTGATTAATCTATGTTGAGGACCAATCTTTCACAACTAATTTTCTTGTTCTAAGCTACTACTTCTTAATATTTTTGTTAAGACTTTGATTAATTAATGGTGAGGACTTGTGAAAGATTGGTCACTAAAAACTTTTACTGGCTAATGTACATAAACTAAGCTACTATTTCTTAACTTTATGCTCTATCTTTGATTATTAAATGGTGGCAAACACTAGTAACAAATTGCAGTGGCAGATCCAGGGAAAAAGGGGAGGGGGTGTGTTCAGGGGTTTGGAACCCCCTCTTTATCTTGGCGATCAATACATTTGAATGAGGACATATGATTGGAATCCCCTTTTAAAAATGACTGGATCTGCCCCTGTATTGGTCAATATAAACTTGCTACGCTACTTTTTCATACTTAAAGTATGCTCCAACTTTGATTATTCAATGGTGAGGAGCATTTGTTAACGATTGGTCAGCATAAAGTTTACGTGAGGTAAATATGTCTGATTGAACATTATACCATGTAACTTTTAAGTATATAAAGTTTAGTTTGGAAGCATTAGCAAAAAGTTTGACTAGGTCTATCTCACTATGTCTTTTCTCATGGTTATGATCAGACTGCACAAGGTCATGCAGCCAAATATTTTTTATTAAATGTACTCAACATGCATTAACTAAAAATATGTCATGCCTGTTTTTCAGATTCAAACAAAACTTCAATAAGCTACGAAAATGTCAATTAATGTTGTAATGATTTTATGGTTAATGGGTCCTGTCTGGAAAAATTATACATGCTTTATGTAAGATGAAGGAATTAATGTACATTTTTGTAGCTCTACACGGTAAATCGTGCTGTAAGAACATTAAATATTTCATTTCAATGTAAAACATTTGTTTTTGTATATATAAATGTTATGCTGCCCATCAAAGGTCGTTAATTAGAACAATAATTTTTCTAATTGTAGTTGATCCTTTCTCTCTATAACTCTGATAGGCCTAAATGTAGTTTAGGCCTAAATGCAGTTTTTGATTTTTATTAACTTTCACTAAAAAAATATTTGCCTATTTTGGGTGATAATGACAACCCTAGCTTTTTTAAGAATATTTCTGTTTCACTTCATGCTGCATAAATGTGCATTCTTCAATTTAAATTTGAAACACTTTTAATCTAGAACCATTGCATGTAATATTCTGGGGCGCCTAAATAACGCCTTTTTAAAGTAACTTGTTTGAAGTATTATGAACACTTTTTTTCATTTTTAAGGGCTTTTTAATTGATGTACATGCAGCCAAGTAGTACATGTAGTGCCATAAGGAATTTCAAAAATAAACTAGCATATATATAGCATACATAGCAAACTATCTACTGAATTAACTGTCTTTGATTACATTTTTCGTAAAATTTTATCATTAAAAATGGACGGAAAATTATTTTCCTGACGAATACAATCATACAGTCCTAAATTAAGGTGAATTGATGAAAACAAACATGATAATAATTATTTCTTACTGACATTTGATTACAAAAACTATGTCGGTTATCAAATACAAATACATAAAGAGGGTCAAGGTCATTTGATTAACATTTTTGTACTACATAATAAAATAAATTAGGTTATGTTTTGAAAACAAAATTAATTATCTCCACTTATCAATATCATAAGTTGTTATGCAGTCGTGTGTACATTAACAAGAATATCAAACAACGCAATTCATCACCTGAATAATATCTACGTTTCAGTAATACAGTCTTACATACTAACATTTGGCTGACCTAATTTTTTTAATATTTTTTGTGAAAGTTGTAACTTGATGAAATTTTTTACACATTAAACACCTGTATAATTCAGAATAAAAAATCCAAAATCTATTTTTGTGGATACCTATAGCTAGCATGGTGTTACTACAATATATATCTCTTTTATTTTGGTGTACATGCAGTTTATGAACAATATGATTACCATGTTACCACATGCAATACCAAGATACTGAAAAGGCAAATTTATTTGAATTGCATTCAGGTTTCTTGAATTTGATATAATATACATTGTACTTGATAAATAGTAGTCATATCTTAAAGTTGAGCAGGGGCTTGACTTGATTGTAAATTTACACGGTACATCTTGAGCAAACTAAGTACCGGTATTCCTCTTTTAAAAATTAACAATTTTAATTTGCTGTCAAATCTACATGATTTTTGCCATTGTTTAGAAATTGTCGAGACATCCATATATACATGATATATATGCATAAAACATTCAACTAAGAAAAGAACATCGTGAATTTACTAAGTAGTGACACTAAAAAATTATTTCCCCTGAGTGCCATACGTTGAGGTATAAGTAAATAAAGTAACTTATCATGGTATAAATTTAAAGTCAGTACATAAATATAATATCATATAAATTCAATTACCATAATAAATCTTCATTTTTTAGATATGAATTCAGGAACACTCAATTTCATTCATGACAATTCAAGGCGAGACATGTGGATGCAAGTTGATCCAATATCTATATGTATTATGACCCTATTTGATTAGAATATATATCCTGGTTTAACTAACAAAGATCTGACAACACTAGTTCATTCTATTTTCGGCTCTGATCATTATTACATCAACCAATGAAATTTTTTATGATGTGTACATTATGAACTGTTACGACAAAACCTAAGGAACCTAAGGATCCGGGGAAACCAAACAGAAAGTGAAAGTACATGTAGTGTTGTAAGTTTAAAGCTTTGACACATGATCAGTTTTTAAGATTGATTACCAGGCGTAAGATTTCAATAATAAAGAAATAAAGATCTTCAATTATATACCAAGTCCAGTGAGTTAAATGTAATCCTATGTTTTTATAGGTTCATCTTACAAGTAAAAGGTTGGCATGGGAGTAACACTTCAATGTAATGACTACACCGATACCTTACACGAGGGATCAATTACAAGTAATAAGATTCTTCGTTTTGGTGTAAAAAAATCACTTCTTATAAAAGGGGGGGGGGGGGGGGGGGGGGGGGGGGGTGCTGGAAAAAAAGAAAATTTTAAAGGAAAAATATATTTGGCGAAAAAAATAATAAAGTGGCGAAAAATATATTGTTTTGGCGAAAGAGGTGGCGAAAAAAATAATTGACCCAGGGGAAACCCTGCTTACAACAATACAACCAATCTTCAGAGTCATCAAAAAACAGATCACACATTTTCAATAGAATTGTAAGTCGTATTATCCGGGGAAAAAAATCAAGTCAACCTGCTGAAAAATGGACTCTTTCTTAAGTATCTTTACTATCAGATTTTAAGGTCAATAACATTTCTAGTCTGCTGAAAAATGGACCCTAGGTACATGTATTTTTACAGAGGACAAAACACTTCACCATACTTTTGTGTTAAACATGTTAAATAATGATGTACATGGTAAACTGCTTTTCTACAGAGTTGATAAATGGACTTGATGTATTTTTTTCCAGAGGACTTATTCACCATGATTCACATGAGTTAAAATAATAATGTCATTGATGTAGGTAGCACCTTGTTTATAGAGTTCAAATAGTGTTGATAAACTATCTTTAGGTATCTTCACCATGGGAACGGACATCTCATTCTCTGCACATAACTTCTGTGTCGGCAGTAAACTCCCAATAGAGTAAAAATAGAATGGACTTCAAGTTCCTGCACCAGAAGACTGTAGATCTTCAATAGAGTTCTGTGTTTGTAGGATACTCTTTATACTTTCTGATAGTTTTTCATGAGCGAAACCAGCATCTTTTGGTGAAGGTGGCGTAGAAAATATTGTCATGGATTGAAGTGCTGTTCTTGACTGGAAAAAAAAGAATTGACATAATTATTGTTCAGGAGAAATAAACATGATTAGTTTCAAAATTTACTGTATTTCAGTAATTTCCCTTGGGCTTGGGTTGTTCGGCCCTCATGAAGACTATCACATTTTAAAACTAACTTGTCATGTGGACCACTATTGACTAAGGTATAAAAGTTTGTGTGACTATCAAACCCTGTTTCTGATGAAAGTGTTAACAATTTTGCTAAAATACATGTACATGTACGTTGTATTGTAGGTTTTCTGAAGAAAACAAGTTTTTTAGTCAGTTCTTCGTGAAATGATTTTACTTCCGCCACAGATCTATATGAACCAAGGGTTCTAATTTATGTTTTAAAATGATAGCAATTCTTGGTTTTATTTTTTAAAGGACAATCTTGACAATCAAACCCTGTGACAAGGTCATTACAATAACAGGGGCAGATACAGCCATTTCTAAAAGGGGATCTCCCAACCCAGTAGAAAAGGGGGAAGTGTGGAGGAGTCCCCAATGTCACTGAAGCATGACTGAAGAGGTTAGAACTTTAACAATCTTGGAGTAATATATGTGTATCAAACATGTCTCTGACAGTAAATAATGTATCACATAGACATCTGTGTTCAGCTATGCATATTTAATTCTGTGTCTGTACCAAGTCCTTTTAACATGTTTAATACTGTTTTTATCCCTTAGCAAAAACAGATTCTGACAGGATGCCAGACACAATGTTAAAATAAACATGATAGATTGTTAGGGGCAAGGCTACCTTCATTCTAAATTTATTCTAATACGCATCTAGTCATCTATTTATAGAAACACCTGCTGTAAAATTGTAATTTATGGCAGGATAATAAATTAACAAGGCCTAATAAATATTGTTTGTTTCCCCAATCCAGAATGTCTCTACAAAAGCAGTGAATGAATAAAATTTTATTGTCATGAAACTGTCAAATATTATTTTCCCATTTTCATGATTTTCAGGCTTGCCAGATCTACTGTCAATGACTGTTATTGTTACAGTTTAATATTTGGAAAAAAATAAAATATTTCCCTACCTACACCTACTTTGCAAGATCAGGATTGGCATGATTGGAGAAATAAAAAATATACCAACTTGTATATATATAAATTTATTTTCCTGGTACTCACAGAATGAAACTAAATATATATAACAAACAAAACAAAGAGATGGTTGGATGAAATATAATGTACATGATATAGATCTCTTAAATGATGGGAATAAAAAAGAATCAGTGTAACTCCCACTTATACAGCAGAGTTCGCGAAAAGTGTCAGTCCTTAGGATTTAACCACCAAAACATTGCATAGGACTGACACAGTTTTAGTATTTTTCAGTAGACTTGATAGTGAGGACCAGCAGATTTTCTTCAAGGACCAATAAGGAAAAAAAGATTTCGCGAACTCTGATACAGAAATCAATACAGAAAACATAGACATTTGTTCATTGTTTTTTGTTATACATGTGAAACTCTAAATATGCATGTTCCCAAGACAAACATGATGTATTAGTAACAAACATAAAAATTATATATCAAAATTAACATATAATATACTATTTGTTATTTAAACCAGATTTAACCAGTTTTGACCTACTGTAAATTAAGAAATATACTGGCATTTAATAATATTGGATTTTTGGATGAAATGGAGAATAGACAAAAATACCAGTTTGATCTTTCAGATTCCAGAAAAATCTGCATACAGATATAAAATTGAAAGCTCTAGATATTCTGAAAATTCAGAAATTATTGTCGCATTTTTGATGGAGTTTTTAATATGAATTAAAACTGCAATTATCTGAAAATCGCTAAATTCAAATCACATTTTAGTCGAAAGTGACAAATTGGCAATAATGAGAATTTACAGTATCAGTGATATTGTTTGCCTTAAATTACTGGAGAATAAAGGCTTTATCCCCTGGAGAAAAATCCCAATTTGAAAAAAAATGGCTAAAAATTATTCCTAAAAAGACAACTTTTTCCCCAAACAGTGCAGTATCAGTAGTAATTGATTCCAAACTGAAAAAAACTCATTTGTCATGCCTAAAATATCTTAATGTGCAGATTTGAGGGTCCATTTATGTATCACCACCCCTGAGCTTGTCTGGCAAAATGGACATCAAGAGTAATCTCCGACTAAGGGGTCAGTCATACCTGCCAACTTTTGAAAATGGCCATGGGGGTTTTTGTGCGCAGCACCATTTTTTAAGGTAGAATTTTTCACGCCATTTTTTCGTGTGATGATTTTTGGCTCCTTAAAGTGGCTGACATGCTTCTTTTTTAGGGGGTGACAGTTGAAGATACTCAGTTGAGAACCACCTACGGGTGCAGGATTTTCCTTGTGTGTTGAAGACCCATACATGTATGTGGTGTTCGGCTGTTATCTGCTCTTGGTCTTTATTGTGTCTCTTTCATTCTTAGACAAACTACCCATTTCCATTCTCTTTTTTTTAGATCTGATCTGAATAGACCACTTTCGAGTTCATCCGTCACCGGCAAAAACTCGTCAATTATACACGCCTTTATGACGTCATTTACCAGATAGAGGGGGTCGCCTGTATCCCTGCACTATTTACGTTCATCAAGCGTCTTAGTGATCGTCTTTGTGGAGGATAAACTAGAAATAATGGTTGCTCTGTAGGTACTTACTGACAATTCCCTAATGACAGCAGTGTTGATTGTCAATTTTGAGAATTCAATTTGCCGAATAATTCGTACAATATAGAATTATAGTTTTCCAACCACTCGCTCAACATTGGAAGGAAATGACGACGCCCCTAAACGCACAAATGACGGTGATAAAGGCGCGTATAATTGACAAGATTTTTCCGGTGACGGCTGAACTCGAAAGTGGTCTATTAGCTTTTTGATGTCAAGCAACAATCACTAATTAAATGTGACGTCAAATTTAAGGGAACAGAAATGTGTGAATTTACATAAAACTTTTACGTAAAATCACAAATTTTTGCATACATATTGTAATGTACATGCTTAAAGGGGATCTCATTTGGGGGGGGGGGGGGGTTGATCCCGGACCCCGAATCTGCTTACACTATTTCCTTAAGCAATTCTAATTTTTTTTTGTCATTTCCTGGGTCCCGCAAGACCTCATTTCCCGTTTTCACGACACAATAATTTTGACTTTCACATGGCACGCTTACATAAAATCAGCAATCCAGCGTCACGCTTAGACCCACCTTCAATTATCAAATACTATTTAAAGGTGAGTGCAAATTCATTTTTGTTTACCTGATCACTCCAGCCATGTCCATATTTCCATTCTGTTACATAATGTTCTGAGTTTTTACTTAAAATGTTATATTCAACTGTCTTTCCGATAAGTTTGTTCACATTTTGAATGATCGTCTTTGCCTTTAATGAAATAAGCGAACGATTTTTTGCAGGTACTTTCTTATTGTTCACGCGCACAAGAACGTTACCCATGTCTGTTAGTTTTCTTTTAACAACTTTTGTGGAGGAAGTTCTTCCTATCATTAAGTCACCACCCAATAAGACAACTTCTCCTTTTCCAAAATACAACCCCCATTCGGCGAAAATTGTACGGTCTATCTCTATCAGATCACCTGGACGTGCATGTAAACATTCCGGCTTCACAAATGGTCTCAAACCAACTCCTATTGGATATTTATTGGGAGTTTTGCGTTCTATTGTGGACAAAACTTCCATACCACTTGAATTATTACAATGTTCTTTCTTGTTTCGTTTTCTTGATAACGACAGACGACCTAACACGTAAATAACAACTATGTCAACCTTGTCACTTCAACTGGAACTGACTGGAAAACCGACTTTTCCGTAATGCCGCCGGGGATTTTCCACAAGAAGTTGTCACGTGATTAGTTATTTTTAAAAATCTACATTTGGGGTAATATATATGGCCTTTGTTTCAAGAATGAACAAAGTAAATAAATTTATGAATCTAAGACTTTTAACTAAATATGACTTATTTGCCTGTTTATCAGTTAGCTAGTTTTCTTGTTTATAACAAATTACATGACAATAAGCTTTTAATATTGTTTCTCCCCTTTTGTCCCTCATTCATATAGGTTAAATATACTTCTGGTTTCTTTGTAAATCAAGCGCGTTAAGATACCAGTCTGAAAACCCAACCTCCAGTATTGTCCAATCAAAACTTTGATGAAGAAAATTGTCAATAAGGTCAAGGACGATTTCGGAACCTCTTTCGACTTTACCATTTATGAACAGAACGACCACAATGAGTGATATGTTGGTGATTGAAAATTTTATTAACGGTGAATTTGTTCCTACAAAGTCACATATTGACAGCTTTGACCCTTCAACAGGTTCAGTTTGGGCAAAGATTCCCGATAGTGACGAAACAGATATAAATAAAGCCGTAGATGCAGCCAAGAAGGCTTTCCAAAAGTAGGTCAAAGTCAAAAAGTTTTATTTCAGAAATTATAAATACATGTAAAATGCTTTAAAACTTCTTTTTTATATTTAAGTTCTCTGCTGGTGTTTTCGTAATGTAACATGACCAGAGGGTAGGCAAACTCTATTGCTTAGGATGAAACAAAGTGCTTCACATATATATGCTAACTCAATCTTGATCAGCAGGAATTTAAATACACTGTTAGACAGCAACCATTTGATTTTCTGGTGGGGGCTATGGATTTTTTTTCAGGACAAATTTTTTTTCTCTCGCCTGTGACGAAAAACAATCTGTTTTTTTGGCGACAAGTCAAAAACAAGTTTTTTCTTTCAATTACAGCATTACCATGGTTACATATAGCATGTATATGCTATTTTTTTACTATTTGCGGACCATAGAGGTCCTTATGCTATTTTTTGACTATTTGCGGACCATCTATGGTACGCAAATAGTAAAAAAATAGCATAAGGACCTTAGAGCTACGGTTCCGCAGCTAGTATAGTGGCAGGTGAGGGTGAAACAAACAATTTTTTTTTCTCAGGGTCTAAAACAATTTTTTTTTCTCAAAAAACTGAAAACAAACTTTTTTTCCAAAAAAATTCCATAGCCCCCCCTGAAAATCAAATGGTTGCTGCCTTAGTGTTACTTTGTTTTTAAGGGTTTGATACTTTTATACACCTTATCCCTATTTGAAAATCTACACAAATTGACATTGACAAGATAATATGGAATATGGGCCACTTGAACTATAGACGTCAAACAACAATCATTTATATATTGTGGAGCTGGTGAGGGCAAAGATGCATCAAAATTGAAATATTCTGTGTATTAAAACTGAACATATATATATATCATTTTTTTCATGTTTATAATCAAAAGTTTAAAAGAATTCAGATTTTGATTTCATTTCATTGAGCACTCTATTTATAGAGAATAAAATTATGAACTATATTGCATTGAAATATCTTCTTTTTACTATTCATTTTATGAAATAATATTACAGATGGTCCTCTACACCAGTACAGGAACGTTCACGCATCATGTTAAAAATAGCAGATCGTTTAGAAACACAACTTCAGTCTTTTGCTGAACAAGAATCACATGATCAAGGAAAGCCAATCTGGTTGGCTAAAGCTGTTGACATACCTAGAGCTGTTCACAATATCAGGACATTTGCAACCAGTATATTACATGATACAAACAAGTAAGGAAGCAACCTTTTAATTTTATGGGGAAAAGGGGGGGGGTCTAAGTTAAAAAAAAATGTTCTGCATTACTATTTAGTTAAAGTCTCTGTCCTGCCTTCTTTATACCTTTATCCTGACTTGTTTTACGCTAGTAGTCATCCTGCATTTTGGTTTTGCCAAGTTGCTCATGCTGCCTTTTTTAACTCGAAACTCCTATATTGTTATAGAGTACTGTTCCTCCTTTAGGATAGCAGTTGTCTATTAGGGTATCACATATTTGAGATAAAAAATGGAGGCAATCTGACAACTGTCAAGATGAAAACAGCATTAAAAGGACTATATTTCAATGTAATTTGGTTTAATTGAAAAGAAATCTCTGTAGTTTTGGAGATGAATTGGACAAACAAATATTTTGTTTAAAGAGTAGTTTCTCTTTGACTTGTGATTTATATACAAAATAATACTGTTAATGCAAAACAAATACGATTTACACATGAAACATCAACAAACAATTAAAATTCAAAGCATCTGCTGAAGGACAGGCACATACCAGTGGAATAGGTGGCATGTTGTAAACCAGAAATTTTGAAAGTAAAAAAGGCAAAAAAGACAACTGTTTATCTGTGAAAAAAATGTAAGGTTTTTCTTTTAACAAGAAACATCAATGGTTGATTTTGTATAATTTTTATTACTCAAACTATGAAAGGTTTCATCTGCAGTCCAATAAGATTTCCTGTTATATAAAATTGAGAATGGATATGGGAAATGTGTCACAGAGACAACACAACGCTCAAAGAGCAGAAAACAGCCCAAGGCCACAAATGGCTCTTCAACACAGCAATAGGATCCCACATCCAAAGGCGGGCTTTAGACAGACCCACAAAGATGTGAACTAGTTCACTAAAATTGGACATCACACTAAACATGCTTAACTTCAAAACATATAAATTAACTAAAATAAAAAAAAACCCATACAAGTCAAACAAAGGCCAGTATGAGGCTCCTGACTTGGGACAGGCACAAATACCGTATGTGGTGGGGTTTAACACGTTTTGTAAGGTCTAATATATATATATATTACTACAGGTCATCAGTTGTGGACAGAGTTTGATGCTTATAATTCATGTAATTACACAATAAAAAATCCAGTGTTTTTTTTTTTTGGGGGGGGGGGGGGGGGGGGGGGGGGGGGTTGGAGGGACGGAATCAAGTTTTGTAAGATCTAATATATATAACTACAGGTCATCAGTTA
Source organism: Mytilus trossulus (assembly GCF_036588685.1). Taxonomy (NCBI): domain Eukaryota; kingdom Metazoa; phylum Mollusca; class Bivalvia; order Mytilida; family Mytilidae; genus Mytilus; species Mytilus trossulus. The sequence goes on from NC_086383.1 coordinate 67,650,127, forward strand.
TGGATGGAGTTGATGCCTTTAATTACACAATCAAACATCCAGTGGGTTGGGGTGGGGGAGGGGGAGGGTAAACATGTTTTATGAGATCTAATACATGTATATATATTACTACAGGTCATCAGTTATGGATGGAGTTGATGCCTTTAATTACACCATCAAACATCCAGTGGGTGTGGCTGGTCTGATCAGTCCTTGGAATCTGCCATTGTATCTACTGACCTTTAAACTTGCACCAGCCATCGCAGCAGGAAACACAGTGGTTGCCAAGCCAAGTGAAATGACTTCAGTCACAGCATGGATGCTAGCTAAAATCTTCAATGAATGTGGTAAATATACAAATTTTCAATGAATGTGATAAATATACAAATTTTCAATGAATGTGGTAATTAAATATACAAATTTTCATTAATTGTGGTAAATTTAAGCCTTCGTTAGTCTTGTATTATTTTAATTTTAGATTTTTGTGTACATTTTAGAAATTATTATGGTGTTCATTATCACTGAACTAGTATATAATTGTTAAGGGGCCAGCTGAAGGACGCCTCAGGGTGAGGGAATTTCATGCTACATTGAAGACCTGTTGGTGACCTTCTGCTGTTGTTTTGTCTATGGTCGGGTTGTTGTCTCATTGATACATTCCCCATTTCCATTCTCAATTTTATTAATCAGATGTTAAATAACTATGGTAAAATTGATATTTATTTAGGACTTCCACCTGGTGTAGTAAATTTAGTATTTGGTGTTGGACCAAAGGCAGGAGAAGCCATAGTAAAGCACCCAGACATTCCTTTAGTATCATTCACTGGTGGAACTGCTACAGCCAAACGTTTGAGGGCGTCAGCTGCACCATTCTGTAAAAAACTATCATTAGAGGTGAGTTGTTGTCCACTATTAGAACTGCTACAGCCAAACGTTTGAGGGCATCGGCAGCACCATGCTGTAAAAAACTATCATTAGAGGTGAGTTGTTGTCCACTATTAGAACTGCTACAGCCAAACGTTTGAGAGCGTCGGCAGCACCATTCTGAAAAAAATATCATTAGAGGTGAGCTGTCATTCCGCGGTTTCTGTACTGGTGAGACTAACACATGAGAGGATTAGGTTCACCATTCGTTAAATATTTTATTGGGTTACACATGTGTTTTTTGTGTGTAGAATTATAATGTTCAAGTCCTATTTGTAAAGTTCAAATAAAATTGATTATAATAAATAGATAAGTGAGAAATGTCAACTCCTGTTTAACAGTCAGTGGACTTACTTAAATGAGTGATTTTCTAAATGATTCAAGTAACATTAGTTCCATAAAGGTTGGAAGTAAGAGTTGTCTTTCTTTAATAATCACCTATTTAAGTAGTACAAATTAATTACTAGAAGAAGTGATTTAACTTTATTGTAGCTTTAAATATAGAATACTTTATTACTAATGATCCAGGGACTAATTTTGTTTCTAAAATTATCAGAACCAACATCTGTGTTGATAGGATGACCAGGTCATTTCAGGTGTCAGATGACTTTGTACTGATTCTAGGATAATGACATTAAAATCACTTGTTTAAGTATCAAACCTCAATTTCCTTCCCAAAAATCACTTCTTTAAGTATCATTATTTTAATAACCCCCACTGATTTCAACACCCCCCCCCCCCCCCGAACAGTGAAATTTTTATCGCAAACAGTCGAATTTTATTACATCATCTGAAAGATGAAACCTTGAACTTTACAGGAAAAATACTCTCACTGCTGGAAAAAAATCTTTTAAGAAAGTATCAGTTCATTATGTAAAGCCATTATTATAGCATTTTTCAACTAAAATAGAATTTGCAGCTAAATGATAGCATCAAATGCATAAACCATGTAAACCTTGATACTTAAAGGAAGCAAAAAGTTTTTTTTCAATTTTACTAATTAAAAGATATTATTTCAACCTATATATATGTGTTTAAAATTTTGATAAAACTATCAAATCACAATTTGTGACAAAACTTCGAATTTGCTACTGAAATAAGTGACTTAAAAATCAATTAATTTCAAGAAGTCACCTGACTGTTTAATTAATTAGATTCCAGTTTAATGGTTTGGAGGAGGCATGGAGATTTTTTTCAGACCAGTCACCCATTTGAACTTAAAATGAAGTTTGGAGTTGCCCAGATCTCATTTCCCATGTATTATTAATTTGAAGTGTCTTCCATATGAAGGTAAATCCAGAAAAGTGCTTCGGACGCATTGAAACTATTAAACATGTTGTTTTCAATTTTTCCAACTCTTCCATGCAACCTTTTCCTGGCTTACTCCCAAGAATCAAGTTCTGTCTGTTAAATATTTTTACTGTTTTATGTATGTGTATAATATTTTTTAAAGTGTAGAAATTTGTGTATTACAGTTAGGAGGCAAGAATCCAGCTGTGATATTCAACGATGCAGATTTAGACAAATGTATTCCTACAACAGTCAGGTTAGTGACCAATCAAAATTTGTATGGTTGATGTCAAATGAAAATCCATTGGTTAATAATTTAATTTTGGATGTAACGCATCTTCTGATTGGCTGATGTTGTTTTGTTTAACAGCTCATAGACATAATTTTGTCATGTGACCAATGATTATGAACGTTTTTTCATGATTTACTGATGTTAAAAATTGAATTTTGAATTAAATTATAAGGAATGATGGTAATAATTGTTCTGTCTATTCGAAATAACATAAAAAATGTGGTGCACACTTAAAAAATAACCCGCTACCCTGGGTATTCAGTGTGCACCACATTTTTTATGTTATTTCTTCATAGACAGAAAAAGTATTACAGTCATTCCTTAAATAATATAATGATAAAATTAATAGATATTTTGATAAAGACTAGAAGAGCAAAATTAAGTGATAAAACATGAGTGGCTCCCAGCTCTTCTTCTAATTATACAACGGTACTGATTGTGTTCTCTCACTCATTATCTTTGAGAATGTTAATGTTGTCTCCCTTCTCCTATATAGTTTTAGTTTTATTGTCATGTATTGTATCTTCAAATAGTTCAATGAAAAAAATCACCACAATTATTTGTACACTTTAATTTAAACTATAATTGTACTGCTCCTCGGGGCTTCTTGATTAACAAATAAAAATTGCTGTTGCTGTTGTTGTTGGTTAGTCTAAGTTTATCAAATGTTATGTGATACACAATGTCTCTGTACCATTGTACTTTGGTTTATGAGAATAAAGATATATATAGCAGATTTCACTCACATCAATTTTACATGAATTTTAAATATACATAATTTAATTTTGGATGTAACAAGTCTTCTGATTGGCTGACGTTGTTTTGTTTATCAGCTTATAGACATAATTTTGTCATGAGACTGTGATGTCATCAATGTTTTTTCATGGTTTACTCTGGTTTAAAATGGAATTTAGAATTAAATTATAAGAAATGACTTCAATAATTTTTCTGTCTATTCGAAATTACTTAAAAAATGTGGTACAGAAAAAATATTACAGTCAATCCTCAAGTGAATCCCATGTGAACTTCACCTCAAATGTGTTTATACTTGAAACTCACATGAAATCAATCACATGATTTTTTTTTCATATGATATTCACATAGATTTTTAAAATAAAGTAACATCTTAATTTTCACATTAGATTATCATTCTTTGGTTGTTGGTATCAGACATCATTTGAGCAATGTTATACTGTCTGTTCTTCCAACAAATACTTTGGTCGCTCTTTTCTCATTAACCACTCAACCACATTTAAGGTGGTACCTAACACTACAGGGAGACAACTCTGTAAAGTCAGCTCAACGTTTTAATTACGTTGTGTCGTACAAGGAACATTAAGCTTCTCAATGATCAAAATTGGTGTTTGTCAAACTGCTATATAACCAGCGTAATTTTTCTGACAAAACGGTTGGTTCAAAATTTTTGAAATTTTTATATTTTTGTTAAAGGGTCAAAGTAAATACTTTGACAAAAATTTATGAAAATTAAACGAGCCAAATTAATTTTAGTGAAAGTGTTGGGTACCACCTTAAGATCTAATGGACACATTCTTCCTGTAAACAGATACATCTAATGTATCAATAATTTGAATGAACTTTAAACTCTTTGTCACATATTTCCCCAAGTACTATATAGAGAACGGAACATCTTCATATTTGTTCATTAGCTTGGCAATATTAAGTTGTAAATTGTGCAAGTTTTTTCCGAGCACTGTAGATAAATATAAAATATAATTTGCTGAAAATGTTTTTCCAAAAATATAACCTCCCATTTTAGATTGTGATTGTAATTATTTGGTATTATTTGTATACCTGTAAAGCATTTTCTAAAATTGTAAAAACAAATTTCACTTTTTATAAATTGTTTATTAATGACATTGATAAACATACACAACAATATTTTCTGACTTTGCTGTATATGGCCATGATCACCGATGATTGGTGTGTATAATGATGTATGATATATGTTTTCTATTTAAACAGGTCAAGTTTTATAAACCAGGGAGAAATCTGTTTGTGTACCAGTAGAATTTATGTACAGAGAGAACTGTATCCCAGATTCCTGGAGAGATTCTCTGAAGAAACCAGGTACAATAGAGGTGAATGAAGGTGACTGTATAGTGAGAACATAACATTCTAGAGGCAGATCCAGGGTTTTTTCTTGGGGTTGGAACCCCATGCATCATTTTTGGACTGTTTGACAGTCTGTAACCGACTTATATTCATGATATTGGGATATTTAAAAAAAGTAGTAATTTAGTTTATGTAATCCTCTCATCCTTCAGATTTAGATCATAGCTCCCTGAAACGTCATAGGAAGGTTACACATATGTTGAAATTGTGCACCTCTTACAATGGAATTTTAAGAAGATTTGAAGAAGAAAAAAATCAGACTCGAGAACTCAGAATTTTTCAGCAAAATTAATAATAAATAATTTTTATTGCCGTACAATCAAACAAAACATGTTTGTGACAAACTAAAAAAATAAAAATAACATACACTCATACAAATACTACATATGAAAAAGGCTGTAATGGCCGAAATGTATGGGAATTTGTGTTATAGTTTTTATTATATACATGAAGATTGCCAGAAGGCATGAAAGTGCTAGTGACAATATTTTAACGACCTGTTATTATTTGATGTGAAATGTAGTTTGCGAATTTAAAATTTTGATTATATATATATCAATTGTTGCAATTTAACTTGGTTAATCAAGAGTTCCCGGTCCTCAGTGAAACAGGGTACACGTTTTTTTGTAACCAGCTTGTCCTACTGTACATTTTCAACCTAGTTTCCTAAAACTCACAAGAAGATTTCACACATTATGAAGGTATTATGTAATTACTTTTGGGAAATTTTACATTTACTTTTTCAAACATTTAAATGTTAATTCATATTCTTTAAAGAAACATTTTGCAGAAATGACCATTTGAGTCTGGTCTATTTTTTTTCATTCTAGGAAGCTAGTCGTAGGAGACCCTAAAGATGACAAGTCTATTCTTGGGGCTTTGATCAGTAAAGAACATTTAGCGAAGGTTAAAGGTTATGTTGAAGTGGCTGAAAAAGAGGGCGCTACAATATTATGTGGAAAAGAGGATATGAATTTACAGGATAAAAATAAACAGGTAGGCTATTTACAGGATAAAAATAAACAGGTAGGCTATTTACAGGATGAAAATAAACAGGTAGGCTATTTACAGGATGAAAATAAACAGGTAGGCTATTTACAGGATAAAAATAAACAGGTAGGCTATTTACAGGATAAAAATAAACAGGTAGGCTATTTACAGGATAAAAATAAACAGGTAGGCTATTTACAGGATAAAAATAAACAGGTAGGCTATTTACAGGATAAAAATAAACAGGTAGGCTATTTACAGGATAAAAATAAACAGGTAGGCTATTTACAGGATAAAAATAAACAGGTAGGCTATTTAAGAATGTGATATTCCCTGTGAAGAAAAATAAGATTTTAGTATAATCTATAATCAATATTCTTACAGGTAAATTTTTTAAAACTTTTTAAGGTGGTACTACCCTAATACCTTAACTAAAATTAATTTGTCTCGTTTAATTTTCATAAAATTTTGACAAAGTATTTACTTTGGCCCTTTGACAAAAATATAAAAATTTCAAAAAATTTGAACAAACCATTTAATCAGAAAAATTACACTGGTTAATTAGAAGTTTGACAAACACTTACTTTGATCATTGAGAAGCTTAATATTCCCTTAAGAACACAGGTCATTAAAACGTTCTGCTGATTTTACAGAGTTATCTCCCTGTAGTGTTAGGTACCACCTTAAATAAAAGCTACATGTACTTGTTAGATTTGAGATAATCTTTATTAAGCATTGACCTGAATTAATGTTCTTTTGGGGTAAATTGTTCATGGATGTGTCAGTCTCCAGGTCATGCCTAGCTAATGATGTCACATTATATACATGATAGGGACAATTATCAAGATAAAGCCTAAATTCTGAAGACATAACAGAACGTCCAAACTCAGAAAATATTTTTTTACATTTTGAATGCGGATGCATAATTGTAATTTGGGTTACTATTTTTTGTGTAATTTGTACTCAAAAGTTTTATTATAATAGCAATGTCTAGTGTCACTTTGGTGAAAAGGTTTCAAACCCCCCTTCCGGAGCTACATATAAAGTTAATGCATAGACTTTTAACTCCCCGATATCAAAGTTTTCCTAGTTTTGGGACCATGTGCCCTTTTTTTTCAAAATTCTTGTCCCACATCTGGAAAGTATAATGCTTTACAAATTTTTTATCTTTATTTTATTTTAGGGATATTTTATGCGACCTACGATAGTAACAGATGTATCTGACGACTCTCGTCTGATTAAGGAAGAAATATTTGGACCTGTTACCTGTGTGATGCCATTTGATACTGAGGAGGAAGTGATACAGAGAGCAAATGATGTCCAGTATGGTCTGTGTGCCACTGTGTGGACGACAAATGCTTCTGTATTACATAGAGTGTCTAGGGCATTACAGGTAATATAACAATGTCCAGTATGGTCTGTGTGCCACTGTGTGGACAACAAATGCTTCTGTATTACACAGAGTGTCTAGGGCATTACAGGTATAATTACACCTTACATAAGAATGCTTGATTTTATTTTGGTTCTTAAGCCAGTGTAATTTTGACATATTCTAACCTTTTTTCCTCACTTCAAACAAATTTGCCTGTTTTTCACTACTGTCGGTGAATATGCCTCAGATTCCAATCTTGGTATTTGTCGTTTTGGATATTCTCTTTTTTAATCTTGCCAGCCTTTTCCCGCCAAAATTATTCAGAAACCTCTCTCGTTTTATTTTGATTATTAGGACAACATGGTTAAGCAATATTTATCAAGTTAAACTGAAAACTGTATACAAAAATATCAGACAACAAGACTACATGGCACCAATCTTGTGATATACATGTAAAGTGGGGAAAATATGTAAATACAAATGAACAATTTAATGATGGAATAACAATGATGTCGACACATATGGATAACATGACATTGACACATATAGATACCATGACATTGACACATATACATACCATGACATTGACACATATACATACCATGACATTGACACATATACATACCATGACATTGACACATATACATACCACGACATTGACACATATACATACCATGACATTGACACATATACATACCATGACATTGACACATATACATACCATGACATTGACACATATACATACCATGACATTGACTCAAATACATACCATGACATTGACTCAAATACAAACCATGACTTTGACACATATACAAACCATTACATTGACACATATACATACCATGACATTGACACATATACAAACCACCTTCGCCGCGATATAGCCTTTTTTGTGCTAATGCAGCTTAAAGCAACCAACAATCAATCATATACAAACCATGACATTGACACATGTACATACCATGACTTTGACACATATAGATACCATGGCTTTGACACATATACATACCATGACATTGACACATATACATACCATGACATTGACATATATACATACCATGACATTGACACATATACAAACCATGACGTTGACACATATACATACCATGACTTTGACACATATACATACCATGACATTGACACATATACATACCATGACATTGACACACATACATACCATGACATTGATACATATACATACCATGACATTGACACATACATACCATGACATTGACACATATACATACCATGACATTACAAAAAGACAGCACTGAATTACTGTTGTTATTTGATTTTCTTTATGTTCAGGTTGGAACAGTGTGGGCTAATTGCTGGCTAGTAAGAGATCTGAATATGCCTTTTGGTGGAATGAAGGATTCTGGGATAGGAAGAGAAGGCACAACAGATTCCATGGAGTTTTTTATGGAACAGAAAACTGTCTGTGTTAAACTGTGAACCACAAAAACTGTGTGTGTGTAACACTGAACCACAAAAAGTAGACGAAGTTTGAAAAGCGAGATGAAATGTACATGTATATATAAGTGACCTCAGAGAAAAAAATCAAATTATGTGAAATGTCGATATATTTTTCTTACATACCAGCCGTGGAAAATTTGTAATTTGTTGAACATTTGAATCAGTAGTTCATCTGTACCCACAAACTCCATAAAGTATCAGTATCAGTGTTATATAAGGTACAGTATCAACATGTTTTGTATGTAAACACCAATGTGAGACATGAGATTATTTGTTATAGCAATTAAACATTCCAAACTAAAGTTCTTTGTTTACTATTTTTATTAACAACATGTCTACAAATAATGATAAAATGGAGAATGACAATGGGGAATATGTCAAAGAGACAGCAACCCAACCAAAGAGCAGATAACAGCTTAAGGCTATCATATCTTTTTTTTTGCAGTTTACCAGATACTGTTTTAAAATAAAAATTCATGTGTTGATGACTTTTGATTCTAAAATTGAATGATCAAATATTTTACTTAAATTCAGAAGAATTAAGCAACAAAAGTTACAGCTACCAACATATGAGGATTGAAATCCAATGGTGGTAAAGACTATTTGTATAAAGCTTTATATTTCAGTAGATAGCAGACCTTAGATTTTTTTGTTATGTTAATTTCTATCTTTATTTGAATTTATAAGAACTACATTTGGTATGTGTGTACCTTGAAAGTTAAGGTCCTCATGCCTAGCTGTCAGACTGTTTATCTCTGGACTCTATTATATGGATCAGTGATTATGGTAATGATTCTCTGGTCAAGTCCATTTCTCAGATACGATTAGCAATAAGTCTATTATACTTATTTTATGTAATGATTGTAAGGTGTACATGAATGTCCAACTGGCAGATGCCATCTGACTATGACCCCATTTTCATGATTCATCAGGTGTATATGTCTGTTTTTGCAGGTTTTATATGACCTTGACCTCATATCAAGATTCTTTGGTTTCATCTGTTTTCAGGAAAAATAAGTGATATGACCACTATATTTGGTGTATGAAATGATTGCAAGGTGTACATGTCTGTCTGGCATAGTTCATCAGACCTTTACCTCATTTTCATATAAAATTGATAAGGTTAAGCACTTGTGGTCATTGTTGTTAAACCTTCATATTACAGACTTTCAACATGAAATCTTGTGCACTCTTGTTCTTTTAAAACCTTTAACCATTTTAAAACTAGGTAGGTAATATACAAGAATGGAATACATTATTTCCAGTTTCCATATTTATTTCTATCTTTCAGCACTACTATAATAAATCACATTCTTACATGAGTCTAGATGTAAATAACAGTGATTGTTGTACAATGGACAAAAACATGAGATTAATGATTAATTTTCGTCATATGAGAACAGTAAAATGATATTGATGTGACAATTGTAATTTAAACAATGAAGAAATGAGATCAAACGATCCAAACAATAATTATAAAGGATTAATCAACCAAGATTAAAAATAAACTGTGGAAAGACTATATTTCTTTTCTATTTTCAAAAGTATCATTTGTACGAAGTTAAGCATTATTTAAATTCTCAGCTTTAAAAAAATATTTTCCATGACTTTTGAAATTATGTTTTAAAGGGTACATTTGTACAAATATCTCAAACTAGCAAGTACTTTCTAAATAGCTGAATTTAACACACAGCACATATTCTTGTGCCTAAGTGGCAGCAGTAAAAAAATTCTGACAATATAAAATCCTCCTTTCATGGCTTTATGGTGACCATTACACTGACAAGTTCATAGTTCATTTGACATTCTCTTGTTAATGACCTCTTTAATCACACAAAACAATGTATATTCATATAAAAATTAATACATAAACAGTAATATAACATCAAGTTGGTAATGGTGCCAGTTCTGATACCAGAGGTAAAATCTGTTCTGTTTTTAACCTCCAGTTTTGAATGTCTTTTGATACACGACACCAGAATTCACCGTGGTGTGGGTCAGCATTTATACACTTTTTACGTACTTCATTTTGTGTCTCCTGAAAAAGAAATACAAAACATAATTGATAAATTGCAAATATTTCCCATTAAATTGACCTATAGTCTCAACCTGCAAAAGTTAATGAACAATGACTGAGAGGGCTGGGCCATATGATATGAATGTAAGTGAGAAAATCTAAATATGCTAATATACTGCTTGCGGCAAAATAACTCCATACAAATGAGATGTGCAAATGCGTTAGTGGTTCCCCTTAAACTGGCCTAATCACAAATTTAAATTTAAAGAATGTGTTGACACTTTGGTTCCTATGCCAGGAACAGAATGACCAAGTCTTACCTCTGTGACTTTGATGAGGTGAGACAAAAAGAGAGGAGAAAAAAATACTATGCTGTACAGTGACTTATAATTGCCTGTAATATACATGTCTTTTGAACCCTGGTGCATAGTTCACTCATTGGCAATCATACCACATTTGTTTATTTTTATATAGGTAAGAAGCTTAGCTTTTAACCAGACAAACTCTACAACCTTGATGAAGATTAAACTGTAGATAATTACCATCAGATTAAAATAAAGATCCTGTGTCAAAGCTTTATATGAAGTTGAAAATCCTCTGTTCTACTTTCGGTTTTAAAGACCTTTCAGGTTCCTCCGGTTTTATTGAATTAAGCACACCTTCATATATTTAAAGGCAGACATTTCATTGGCTGATGTAATAATTACAAGAACAGAAAATAAAACGGCTTTTTGTCAGATCATTATAAGAAAAGCTTTCTATTTTATATCAGATGCATGGGTTCAAATGACTAAAAGCTTTCTGACCTTCTTTCTGTCTTATAGACCTTTCAGGATCCTCTGGTTTTGTCTTATTAATACACACTTTCAAACATTTAAAGGCAGACATTTCATTGGCTGATGTAATGATTACCAAATCAGAAAGCAAAACAGAGTGATGTTAGATTCTTGTAATGAAGAGTAGACACAGCACCTTTATTTTAATAAGTTTCGAAATGATTAACTTCATGTTTTACCTCATCCCCATGCATCAGTTCAAACTTGTAGAAAAAGGCCCAGGCATCTCCCAAGTCTGGCTCTATCTTCACAGTCCTGGTGAACCATTCTCTAGCTTTACTGATCTTCCTCTCGGACCAGAATATAAATCTGTAAAATAAATTATTGTTATTCCAGGGACTTTCCTTCGGACCTCAGTTTTATAGAACCACTCTAAAGCTTTACTGATCTTCCTCTCAGCCCAGAATATAAATCTGTAAAATAAATTATAGTTAGTCCAGGTACTTTCCTATGGACCTCAGTTTTATAGAACCACTCTAAAGCTTTACTGATCTTCCTCTCAGCCCAGAATATAAATCTGTAAAATAAATTATAGTTAGTCCAGGGACTTTTCTTCAGACCTGAGTTCTAGTGAACTATTCTCTAGCTTTACTGATCTTCCTCTCGGACCAGAATATAAATCTGTAAAATAAATTATAGTTAGTCCAGGGACTTTTCTTCAGAGACGAGTTCTAGTGAACTATTCTCTAGCTTTACTGATCTTCCTCTTGGACCAGAATATAAATCTGTAAAATAAATTATAGTTAGTCCAGGGACTTTTCTTCAGACCTGAGTTCTAGTGAACTATTCTCTAGCTTTACTGATCTTCCTCTCGGACCAGAATATAAATCTGTAAAATAAATTATAGTTAGTCCAGGGACTTTCCTATTGACCTCAGTTTTATAGAACCACTCTAAAGCTTTACTGATCTTCCTCTCAGTCCAGAATATAAATCTGTAAAATAAATTATAGTTAGTCCAGGGACTTTTCTTCAGACCTGAGTTCTAGTGAACTATTCTCTAGCTTTACTGATCTTCATGTCGGCCCAGAATATAAATCTGTAAAATAAAATTATATTTATTCCAGATACTTTCTTTTGGATCTATGACTGTCCTGGGAATACTTAGCTTTACAGATCTTCCTCTTAGCCCAGATTTATATCTGTATAATAAATTTCCATTAGCTCAGGTACTTTCTTATGGACCTCAGTCCAGAATTTGCATATGTAAAATAAACTTTGTATTACATTTTGGATTCTAAAATATTTTGCCTTTAGGCATCACTGTAGAGACACTTATGTTTGAAATGCACATATAGTACAGTGAAATTGGACTGTCCTATGGACCTTACTTTCTCCAAAATATGTATCTGTAAAATATAATATGGCTAGTCTGGAGACTTTCCTTCAGACCAGAAAATTAACAAATAAAAGATGACATGCATCAATGAGACCAGTACAGTCAAACCTCAGAAGAGACTAAGTGGGCATCATATCGTTTTTAACAAGACCATGATTGGTTTCACAAAATTAACAGATATAAATTTCTCAGGCAAGAGTTCATAAATCAGAACCAAGAAACATTCCTTACTTTGATGCTGCCAATAATACATGTGGGTCATGTTCACACTTTCTCAAAGCATCGACTGATTTGGTTTTTCTCTGTGGTCTTGGTTCAATAGCTATAGATTCTGCCCACAATATTCCAGAATTTGAACATTCTTGTAGAGCTGCATGAAAAGATAACATTTTGCTCATTATTAATTAAGTGGTGCTACTGCAAAATAAGTTTGGAGAGTTTGGTACAGAATTGATACACTGAATAAGTGTGGATTCGTTTAGTTTTCTTGGATACACATTTTCATGGAAAATTGTGTAAGTGAATATTTGATATTGTAAAAGTCTGCATATATATTTAGAAAATATATACTTTGTTGAAAATTTCAATGTTGAACTATTCACAAAAACAAGAATGTGTCCCTAGTACCTGGTACTCCACTTGCACTAGCATTTTCTATGTTAAGTGGACCATGAAATTGGGGTAAAAACTCAATTGGCATTAAAATTAAAATCATATCGTAGGGAACATGTGTACGTACTAAGTTTCAATTTGATTGGACTTCAACTTCATAAAAAACAACCTTGACCAAAAACTTTAACCTTAAGTGGGACAGAAGGACAAACGGACTCACAGACCAAAAAAACATAATGCCCCTTCACTATCATAGGTGGAGCATAAAAAATGGTATTCAATGAATATTTTTGAACTTCGTAGTACAATGTAGCATTCATCAACAATATTTACGCATCTTTTTGACAACTGATGCTTGATGTTCATATTCCCAATGTTTAGGACTATCATTTCATTTGAGAGAATTATGTGAATTTTTTTTAGCCTACCTCGTGCCATCAAATTTTGAGCAATATTCTTTAAGCCAGCTCTGTTCTCTACCCTGACTGCCTCCAACCTACAAACAAACATGATTCACATTGTAACACACAGGAGCTATAATTAATTTAGACCATTCTCTAGTAAAAAACCATTTAAGATAGTTGTCGTGTGTTTATGTAGTTCATACATGTTTTTTCGTTTCTCGTTTTTATATAGATTAGACTGTTGGTTTTCCCATTTGAATGGTTTTACATTACTTATTTTTGGGGCCCTTTATAGCTTGCTGTTCAGTGTGAGCCAAGGCTCCATGTTGAAGACCGTACTTTGACCTATAATGGTTAACCTTTATAAATTGTTATTTGGATGGAGAGTTGTCTGATTGGCACTCATACCACATCTTCCTCTATCTATATAACACTAAAGGGAGATGACTCTGTAAAACTCAGCTTAACGTTTTAATCACCTTCTATTGTTATAGAAATATAAAGCTTTAATTTTCAAAATAAGTGTTTGTCAAACTGCTATATATCTAATGAAATTTTTCTGATAAAATGTGTGGTTCAAATTTTTGGATTTTGTTTTGCAATTTTTGTCAAAGTATGCTGTAAAAAATTTTATGAAATTTAATGAGCCAAATTATTTTAGTCACTGTGTTTGGTACCATGTTAAAAAAATTGTTTGAAGTAAAATCTGTTTTATTTTAGTTTAAACATATTTATTTATAGTGGATTGGGAAACAAGTTTTGCAACTTATATTAATCCCTTTCCACTTTGCGGGTGCGAGTGCTGCCTTGTAGCGGCATTAGCCTACACTTTTTCGAAATCTACAAGGGTGTCTTTAACGTGCAAGAGATATGGCTCTCTCTTAACACAGGTCAGCCATTAATCGTCCCCGTCTGACGGACTATCATTGTTTCCTCAAGACCATACTCGCAAATGGTGTCAAGTTTTATTTTAGTCTCTTGTGGAGAGTTTTCTCATTGACAATCATACCACATCTTCTTCTTTTATAATGCTGTCATGCTATGTATTCTATATCTCACAATTCAAACTATAGGAAAGCAGGAGGTAAATATTGATTGATTGTCTTTCAGAACTATTATGTTATTTCATGGTGGTCAATTGTTATTATTGGAGAAAGCTATAGAGAACCACTGACCATCAGTAGGAAAACTAATGCAATCATTGTCAATTAAGATTGGAGCTGGTTACACCTGCAACGTGAAGGATTCAAACCTCAGGGTTGACCAACTAGTGATGCAGATACAGTAGGTCGACTACTAAGACCACTCGAAGACAAATCCCCCTCCCTTAAAAAAAATATGTTGTTAAAAGATATATATTTAATAATAATTAACTCAATATCCTATGTACATTTTTCACTTATTGTGGTTGAGAACGATATATTCCAACATTATAACTGACATTTTTCAGGGTCCCAAATAGGCCTATCTTTGCAGAACAGACTTTTAAAAGTATTCCAACACCCTGCTTAATCTAACATTTTTTCTCTAGTCCCCCAGTGTGTCAGATAACACAGCTTGCCCTATACATGCACGATGAAATGCTCTCTTGTTTCTTACCATAGATCTGGGACCTGAGGATTTGTTTCTTACCATAGATCAGGGACCTGAGGATTTTTGAGTCTAGCTTTCTCTAGGATAGATCTAGCTTTAATTAACTGTCCATTCTTTTCCTCTAGTCTGGATAATAACAGCCACAATGGTATTGCCTTGGGACATTTTTTAAGCTGAAAATATAAAAATAAAATTGTATGATACTGTATTTACTTTTAGATAGTGTCAGTGTTTAGTGTTATATGAATCTACAATAATATTTGCTTTATTATTTCATTTTTTTTTAAATTTTGAGGAACTTATTTCTCATGTCTGTGTTCTCTCCAGAATTTTTAAATGGTATTATGGAAATTAACATAGCACTGGTTTTCAAAAATAAAATTTGAAAAAAAAGGTCCTTAATTTATATATCTATATAAATACTAAAATTAGGAGGTCGAATTTGTCAGCCGTCCTCGGGTAAAAACGACAAATCAAAGAATTCAACTTTAAATATAACTAATATAGCTAGGGCAATGGTTTAGATTAAAAATTACACCACTCAAGACCCTTTTGTTTTCCACTTAATTAATATTGCCAATAATTAGCAAGTTCCGGGTATTCACCTGGCTGTTACCTATTAACTTATCTGTACGTTCTGCATTTGACTGGCGCACCACCAAAAGATGTCTTAGGCAAACGGGTCATAATCACAGGGTTGACACTTCTAAATTCAATCATTGTCAAATTGTTCCCTATTGTAATCAGACTTTCTAGAATAACAATACGAAAACTAAAAATCTGGACTTAAAAAAGGGTAGACATAGGTACAGTTTTCAATTTGTTAGCGGGCGAATACAAGAATTCAACTTTATTTACAATGCTGTTGATTAAAAAATACTCCATTTCAGGACCTTTTGTTTTCCAAATTATTAATAAATACCAATAATTCACCAGTTCCAGGTCGACGGGTTCAAACAGAAATTTCTTGCAAAAGCAGAGAAAACTATGTATCTTATAATCGGTATGACTTTATCAGTTGATAATACCAATACTAAAATAAGGCTTACGCATTGTTATATACTTTAATTCAGTCACGGACCCGCAATATTACGGGTGTGTTCTAGTTCTATTATAAAATCATCCAAGATAGCACATGATGGTGGAAATTTAGCACCAGAGTACAACAGTTAAATACCATAGGGAGAACGCTGCTAATAAAACACAGTACTATTTGGTCATTTGGTCATATAAGTTTGCCTTTAATTCATATAATAATTTACAATTTCATATTCTAAAATGTGTATAGCAAAATTCCAGGCAGAAAGTAACATATGTGTATTTTTTTGTATCGTTATTTTACATACTAGTACGCTGTATTTCAATTTCATATATCAGTATGTTTACCTGAATATTTTATTAATCTAATTGAGATGCACAAAATCTATTAAACATAAGAAGAAACCAGAAATAATCAAAAATATCAAACAGTTCAACTGTGAGAGCAGACTTCCACCAAGAAAAAAAACCTTACTATAACAAAGTAAACAATCAACAACAAATAGTCAAGTCTATAAAAGCATGAGTTTGTACAGAACCTTTGAAGGACTTCAACCATTCCCCCCTCCTTATTCCTAATGATATAATTCATGTTGTCTTAAAATTGGCACCTTACCCTATATAAATGCTTCTTGCATTATCAACTATTAAAGTTGCCTTTGTATCAAATAAATGTTTGAAATCTCATAAGGGAGCTACCATTTGATTTTTATGGGGGGCTAGGATGAAAAATTTTGTCCTGCATTTTTTTTAGCTGTAATCTCTGTCCTGCCTTTTTATTTTTACCTCTGTTCGGTCCTGCCTTTTTTTTTTAGTTTATCCTGACTTTTTTTTACCTAAATTGTCGTCCTAAATTGTCCTCCCCTAAAAATCACAAATGGTAGCTCCCTAACAGTTTATTTTCCTAATACCCAACTTTCCATCAATTTATTTTCTAAAAAGATAGTGTCTGAGTATGGTTCCCCCTTTCTGTCCCCCTCCTCCTTATTTTAGATATATTCTGATATAAAAGAACATTTAAAATTAATTTAAAAAATTTAAAAGCCAGGAAGATCCACCTTGTGAAAAATCAATATTTCAACAAATAAATTTAAATTGTTAGCATTCTATTTTTAGAACTGTTTATGTTGTTGCTATAAACAAAGATATATTTAAACATTACTTTCCTTTTACCTGTGCAGTAAAATATTGATATTTTTTTTAACTGGATAGGATTAGAGTAAATTGACTGTGTGAAATAGTTGTTCATTGAGTTATTCATCCACATACCAAAGAATTAGTTCTCTAGAAGGACAGGAAGTTGGAACTACTAATCTAATAAGTTCTGCACAGTACTAGCACAAGGTGAGCTTTTTCATAACATGTGAAAACATGAAACTAGACAAAGCATAAAGTGAAAAACTGTGAGCATTTGTAAATCTGATCTTAACCTTTGACGCAGAGATTATTATTCAGGCAATATGGCAAAGAAAGGCCAAGCATCAAAGAAAGGACAAGCACCAGAGTCAGATATACTCATCAGAATCGACCAATCAGAAAGAGAAGCTATTGATATGATAAAAAAATATGCCAAGAGCCTTCGTGATCAGGCTAAAAAGGACAAAATGGAATTCAAAAAAGGGGAGTTGAGTACAGAAAACATGGCGCAATTATTTGGAGTAGTTACGGAATATAAAAATCCTAATGAAACCTTGACCGTTGTCAATAGTTACGATTCTGACTTGAGTTTTATATACCGGTTACGTATCCTTGGTGAGACTTCCATCTGGATTTCAAATTTCAACACTAAAATATTACGACAGATTACCTTTGAAGATAACAATATCAAAACTTTACACGAAATTTCTGCAGACATCTTTGACATGTCTAATTCATCTAACAATGATATCTTCTTGTCGATGCGCGACACATGTGAGGTCAAAATGCTGATGAAGTCTGGGAAAATAAAATCAGTATTCTCCGTTTCAACTGGACTTTTGCCTCGTGCTATTCACGTCACGAAAGACAACAGAATTCTGTTAGGTGTTACTGATCGTGGACATATGTATAACTTGGGAGACGATAGCTTCAGAAAAATCATGGTCTATGGAATGGACGGAAAACAGAAACAATCCTTCGGAGACGAAATGTTAACATTTCCATACAGAATAACCACCAATACAAACAAAGATATTGTGGTGATTGATGTTATAGCAGACGATTCCGGGAGAATTATTAATCTGGGACAAGACGGTACACTTCAGTGGATTTATCAAGGTCACCCTCCAATGAATAATACCAAACGACCTTTTGACCCTAGAGATATCGTGACAACATCAAAAGGTCTGGTGATAGTAGCTGACTGTGTCAGCCATGGAATCCATGTTCTATCAGGGGAGGGAACTCTAATAACATGTAAAAACATGAAAGAACAAGGAGTTATCTTTCCTTACTCATTAGATATTGACAACAAAGGGTTAATATGGGTTGGGTGTGACACTTTCAAAGGCAAAGCAGACGCCAAAATACACAACATTGAAATTTCTTGACATCTGTAGATAATTATATGTAGAATCTTTTTAAAACTATTGATTTAAATCAAATTTTTTAAATAAACTGTTATCACAGAGATATGTCTCGCCTTTTTGTAATTTTGATAATGCGAATGTTGAAATTAAAATTATTATAGCAGTACTTTAACATGTAAATATTCAAAGTCGATGAACCATGACTGGAGGTAAAAAGCTAAACAATCTCCATTGAACGAGATGTGCCAATGCTAATACAACTGCATACCAAATACCAATGACTCATTATAAGTCGTTCCCTTTAAACAAACCTAAACACAAACATTACCTTGTAAATTATGTAAAAGTTTCAAAGTCAATGAACCATGATCAGGGGTGGGGGCTATATAACCTCCATGGAAACAATGCTTTTAAATGCCAATACATTTGCATACCAAGTATCATTGACTTAACATTAGCAGTTTATCTTAAACTGATCTAATCATAAACTAATACATGTAAACTAAGCAAAAGTTTCAAAGTCAATAGACCATGACTAAGGGGACAGGGCCAAATATTCACCATGGAAATGAGATATGCCAAAGCTTATACAACTGAACACAAATTTACATTGGCCTACAACTAATGGTTCCCCTTGCAACTAATACATGTTAACTTAGCAAAATTTTCAAAGTCTATAGACATTGACCAAATAATCTCCATGGAAATGAGATGTGCCAATGCTTATACAACTGCATACCAAATATCATTGACCTACTACTAGTGGTTCCCCATACATTGACCTAATCACAAACTAATACATGTAAACTATGAAAAGTTTTAAAGTCAATAGACCTTGACTGAGAGGGCTGGGCCAAATAATCTCCATAGTAATGAGATGTGCCAATGCTAATACAACTGCATACCAAATATCATTGACCTACCACTAGTGGTTCACCATGAACTAGACCTAATCACAAACTAATTCGCTGTCACTGACACAGGAAACAGCATACCTATGTCTCGCTTTTCGACTCCGTCAAGGCGAGATAAAACTGTAGACAGACTTGTCAGTTTAGCCAAACTCAACAATATAATATGAAAAATTTAACATCAGGTGGATTTGGTTTTCTTTTTTTTATTTAATCATTCTCTTTAGAAAATCATGGTGGCCATTAGTTTTCTTGTTTGAATTGTTTTACATTTGTCAGTTTGGGAATTTTTATAGCTTTCTATGCAGTATGGGCTTTGCTGATTGTTAAAGTTGGTACAGTGATCTATATATAGTTGTTAACTTCCATGTTATTTGGTCTCTGGTGGAGAGATGTCTTATTGGCAATCATACCACATCTTCTAATTTCTTATTTTTTACAAATACAGAAATTTGATACCCGTAGATGTGAAGACAAGATATGCCTTGTTATTTTTATTAGTGATATTCGATAATTAAGGATTTGTGACATATTCATTTATTTATGAAATTACTAAATATCAGTTTGACAGACTTTTATCCTTGATACGTAGAGTGGGGTGCTCATTTTCGCCACATCTTTTGATGTTTTGTACAGTTTATGTTCAAGTCTAAATGTTTTTGAAGTATACTGATATTTCTTTATAAAGATAACTTCAAATGCAAAATATTCTTAAGCTTGAAAACATGTTTGTTTGAATATTATCATCTGAAAATTATAGATTAAAGGGTGTTCGAAATTGATTTTTTGTCAATGGGGGACACATATTCGCCGTTTTTACACATCTATTTAAAACCAAATAACCACAGCTTTAAACAACATTGTCATTGATCAAATCAATTTCATTATAGATGAATAGCAGACTTTTCAAATGTGTTAAGAACTGAAATTTAGGGCATTCAGTCAAAGAACTACTTAAAAATACTTCTTTGAATTCATGTTTTTTATCCAGAAAATTTGCCGAAAATTGTTGTCCCTTTTTCGGTCCTTTTCAGTAGGTGCCGCAATTTTGTCTAAGTTTTAAAAAATAATCATATTTGTTGTATAATATCATTTACCGGTATATGTCTTCCATTTCAGCCATCCTTTGAAGTTTTTACACCTCAAAATTGTGTTCCCGGCGAAAATGGGCGCCCCACTCTACTAAAGGTGTGAAAAATAATGTGATGGGGAAATATAGTGAGATTATACGATTAATTATAATTATCTAATTTTAATCAATGTGAAAGCTTTCACTTTTGGCTACTGGTTATAAAATGTCATTTTAATAGAGTATTTCTAAAAACTTGTCATGTTAATTAGGTTTTCAATATTCATTATATATATTAGTTGTAAATTGTGTTTAAAATAGAACATACAGACACATAAAGAGTTAGAGTCGAGATATTAACAGTAGGAGTCATAATGTAATGCAGAGTTTTCATTATCTATCATGGTGACTGGTTCTTGTCAATATATTCAATGAACATCGTCCTGAATTCACTCACCAGTAACATAAGAGAGTAAAACTATTGCCTCGTAATGCAGGCAGTGTTCATTGTTAATGTTTGGCTTGGAATTAATTATCAAAGGCCAGAGATCAAAGGTCAACCTGTCATTAAAACTAGGATCAAAGCTGGTGAAAATATAAGTCAATCCTTGGTCAAAGGTGAGAATATAAGATAATCTAAGATCAGAGGTGAAAAAGCCAGTTCAAATGTGACAATAACAGGAAATCAAAAAAGATTCAGAAAAAAAGGAGAAAATGTCACAGATTTAACTAAAAGGTGAAAATTTCACCAATTCAGTAAAAAATAGAAAATGTTTAATTCAAACAAAGGCTGAACATGTCACTGCGTTTGACAAAAAGTGAACATGTCAAAGATTCAACCAAAAGGTGAAATTTCTAATGATTCAAACAAAAGGTCACAGTTTCAAATAAAAGGTGAAAATGTCAAAGATTCAGATAAAAAGTGAAAGGTCACAGATTCAAATATTTACAAGAATGTGTCCCTAGTACAAAGATGTCCCATCTGCACTATCACTTTCTATGTTCAGTGGACCGTGAAAATGGGGTAAAATCTCTAATTTGGCATTAAAATTAAAAAGATCATATCATAGGGAACATGTGTAATAATTTTCAAGTTGATTGGACTTCAACTTCATCAAAAACTACCTCGACCATAAACTTTAACCTGGAGCAGGACAGACGGACGAATATAGGAACGGACAGACCAGAAAACATAATGCCCATAAATGGTGCATAAACATGGTGCATAAAATTGTAAATAGTCATTGATTCAAACAAAAGGTGAAATTGTCAAGACCTGAACCTGCATGCAATTTTCCACTGAACAAGTAATAATCATGATAATCATTTCATCAATGATATTCTTCTAGATTCAAATGAAAGTTGGACATGTAACAGATTTATTTGACCAGTATAAAGCACTCACACCCTGATTATAGGCATCTCTAGCAGCTTCTTTCTTTCCCTTAAGTAACTCACCCCCTGATTATAAGCATCCCTAGCAGCTTCTTTCTTTCCCTTAAGTAACTCACCCCCTGATTATAAGCATCCCTAGCAGCTTCTTTCTCTCCCTTAAGTTACTCACCCCCTGATTATAAGCCTCTCTAGCAGCTTCTCTCTCTCCCTTAAGTTACTCACCCCCTGATTATAAGCATCTCCAGCAGCTTCTTTCTCTCCCTTAAGTAACTCACCCCCTGATTATAAGCATCTCTAGCGGCCTCTTTCTCTCCCTTAAGTAACTCACCCCCTGATTATAAGCATCTCTAGCGGCCTCTTTCTCTCCCTTAAGTAACTCACCCCCTGATTATAAGCAACTCTAGCGACCTCTTTCTCTCCCTAAAGTAACTCGCCCCCTGATTATAAGCATCTCTAGCAGCTTCTTTCTCTCCCTTAAGTAACTCACCCCCTGATTATAAGCATCTCTAGCAGCTTCTTTCTCTCCCTTAAGTAACTCACCCCCTGATTATAAGCATCTCTAGCGGCCTCTTTCTCTCCCTTAAGTTACTCACCCCCTGATTATAAGCATCTCTAGCGGCCTCTTTCTCTCCCTTAAGTAACTCACCCCCTGATTATAAGCTTCTCTAGCAGCTTCTTTCTCTCCCTTAAGTAACTCACCCCCTGATTATAAGCATCTCTAGCAGCTTCTTTCTCTCCCTAAAGTAACTCGCCCCCTGATTATAAGCATCTCTAGCAGCTTCTTTCTCTCCCTTAAGTAACTCACCCCCTGATTATAAGCATCTCTAGCAGCTTCTTTCTCTCCCTTAAGTAACTCACCCCCTGATTATAAGCATCTCTAGCAGCTTCTTTCTCTCCCTTAAGTAACTCACCCCCTGATTATAAGCATCACTAGCAGCTTCTTTCTCTCCCTTAAGTAACTCACCCCCTGATTATAAGCATCTCTAGCAGCTTCTCTCTCTCCCTTAAGTAACTCACCCCCTGATTATAAGCATCTCTAGCAGCTTCTCTCTCTCCCTTAAGTAACTCACCCCCTGATTATAAGCATCTCTAGCAGCTTCTTTCTCTCCCTTAAGTAACTCACCCCCTGATTATAAGCATCTCTAGCAGCTTCTCTCTCTCCCTTAAGTAACTCACCCCCTGATTATAAGCATCTCTAGCAGCCTCTTTCTCTCCCTTAAGTAACTCACCCCCTGATTATAAGCATCTCTAGCAGCTTCTCTCTCTCCCTTAAGTAACTCACCCCCTGATTATAAGCATCTCTAGCAGCTTCTTTCTCTCCCTTAAGTAACTCACCCCCTGATTATAAGCATCTCCAGCAGCTTCTTTCTCTCCCTTAAGTAACTCACCCCCTGATTATAAGCATCTCTAGCAGCTTCTTTTTCTCCCTTAAGAAACTCACCCCCTGATTATAAGCATCTCTAGCAGCTTCTTTCTCTCCTTTAAGTAACTCACCCCCTGATTATAAGCATCTCCAGCAGCTTCTTTCTCTCCCTTATGTAACTCACCCCCTGATTATAAGCATCTCTAGCAGCTTCTTTCTCTCCCTAAAGTAACTCGCCCCCTGATTATAAGCATCTCCAGCAGCTTCTTTCTCTCCCTTAAGTAACTCACCCCCTGATTATAAGCATCTCCAGCAGCTTCTTTCTCTCCCTTAAGTAACTCACCCCCTGATTATAAGCATCTCCAGCAGCTTCTTTCTCTCCCTTAAGTTACTCACCCCCTGATTATAAGCATCTCTAGCAGCTTCTTTCTCTCCCTTAAGTAACTCACCCCCTGATTATAAGCTTCTCTAGCAGCTTCTTTCTCTCCCTTAAGTAACTCACCCCCTGATTATAATCATCTCTAGCAGCTTCTTTCTCTCCCTTAAGTAACTCACCCCCTGATTATAAGCATCTCTAGCAGCTTCTTTCTCTCCCTAAAGTAACTCACCCCCTGATTATAAGCATCTCTAGCAGCTTCTTTCTCTCCCTTAAGTAACTCACCCCCTGATTATAAGCATCTCTAGCAGCTTCTTTCTCTCCCTTAAGTAACTCACCCCCTGATTATAAGCATCTCTAGCAGCTTCTTTCTCTCCCTTAAGTAACTCACCCCCTGATTATAAGCATCACTAGCAGCTTCTTTCTCTCCCTTAAGTAACTCACCCCCTGATTATAAGCATCTCTAGCAGCTTCTCTCTCTCCCTTAAGTAACTCACCCCCTGATTATAAGCATCACTAGCAGCTTCTTTCTCTCCCTTAAGTAACTCACCCCCTGATTATAAGCATCTCCAGCAGCTTCTCTCTCTCCCTTAAGTAACTCACCCCCTGATTATAAGCATCTCTAGCAGCTTCTTTTTCTCCCTTAAGTAACTCACCCCCTGATTATAAGCATCACTAGCAGCTTCTTTCTCTCCCTTAAGTAACTCACCCCCTGATTATAAGCATCTCTAGCAGCTTCTTTCTCTCCCTTAAGTTACTCACCCCCTGATTATAAGCATCTCTAGCAGCTTCTTTTTCTCCCTTAAGAAACTCACCCCCTGATTATAAGCATCTCTAGCAGCTTCTTTCTCTCCCTTAAGTAACTCACCCCCTGATTATAAGCATCTCCAGCAGCTTCTTTCTCTCCCTTAAGTAACTCACCCCCTGATTATAAGCATCTCCAGCAGCTTCTTTCTCTCCCTTAAGTAACTCACCCCCTGATTATAAGCATCTCTAGCAGCTTCTTTCTCTCCCTTAAGTTACTCACCCCCTGATTATAAGCAGCTCCAGCAGCTTCTTTCTCTCCCTTAAGTAACTCACCCCCTGATTATAAGCATCTCCAGCAGCTTCTTTCTCTCTCTTAAGTAACTCACCCCCTGATTATAAGCATCTCTAGCAGCTTCTTTCTCTCCCTTAAGTAACTCACCCCCTGATTATAAGCATCTCTAGCAGCTTCTTTCTCTCCCTTAAGTAACTCACCCCCTGATTATAAGCATCTCTAGCAGCTTCTTTCTCTCCTTGTTGTTCTTCTATCTGTCCTTTCATCATCCATAACTGTAAAATAAGACTGTATTAACTATTCAGTCTTTTAAACATTAGAAAGCACAAATATGTATTTAAAGAACACCATTCCCTGCTTACGCTATCACCTTTCCATGTTAAGGAAGTTTGCTACTCAGTTTCAAAATATTTAACTTTCCATAACACTAGTATATATTGATAGGGAATTAATTAAGGAATCGAAAAAGCAAAAAAAATATAGAGGTCAATGTGCTTGTTTTTACCCATTGAAATGTTGGCGGGAAAATGTTCTCTCTTGATTTTTCATAGCTATTTCATTGACAAGTTAAAGTTCTCAAAAACTATTAAAAAATAAATAAGATTTTTTAAGACTTCTTCAAATAGCTCTTATAATTATACATGTAAAAGATTTATAAAAGGAGAAACAGGGGTCAATGGGAAAATTATTTAAGGCATTCAGATGGATAAAACCAGAGGATTTCGAAAATCTGACAAAAATTCCAAAACATGACAAGCAAACATCCTTAAGTAAATCATTAACCCTACTTTGGCATCTATTTTAAAAAGTTCACATCAAAATGAAAATGTGTACTTTAGTTTCCAGTTAATGTTATCGAAACTTCATGCCAGATAAACAATCTAGAACAAAACTTTTAAATCTACAATTTCAGTTGCTTTCAACTATTTAGGAATTTATGCATGAGTGAAAATAATACCACAGCCTGATAATTTTCTTTTATCTTAACAAAAATAATAGATTTTCTGTGAAAAATGATTAAGAAATTATGAAAATAGATATTTACCTTTGGAAAGTCTGAATAATGTCTGACAGCTTCTACCAGTAATGTTTTAGAGTTCTGTATTTCTCCTAAACACCATTCTAATTTCACAGACTTCATCATGACCTGCATAAAAATAAACATGAATTAATTGTCTGTTCATGTCAACAGTATTTTCACAGTTATCTCCCATTGTGACAAGTTTAAAGCTTGGTATAACGTAAGGGTACCCAGATTGCACCAAGTACCCAAATTGCACCTGTTTAGAAAAAATAGCCACGGAAATCCTACAAGATTTCCTAGAGACTAAACAATTTGTATTTTTATTATTTGATACTATGCACATCTTTCAACATAGGTAAACATATTTAGATATACACTAAACGTTCACAGTATTTATTAACAGATGGACTGTTTACTGAAAAAGCAAAATGTACGAAAACGTCACCATGCGACGTCATCAAAACGTCATCTTTTTAAAATTACCAAATACAATGTATTATAAGTATCCATTTCGTAAAATATGAAGAGTATAAAGCATAGACTAATATCCAATTGTTCAAAATATTTGAAGAAATTAAACAAAAGCTCGGTTATTAGACTTTTGACGATGTGCATTTAAGCATGGCTGCAATTTGGGTACTCCTCATTACAAAATCATGTGTAGTTTTGAGGTTTATTCAAACCCATTTTTTTATGACTCAATATGGATTAATAATTAAACTGGTGTACCTATTCAATAAAGAAGGATAGGGCTACAAAATAAACACAGTACGGACATTGTTTTCTTGATCATAAAAAAACGTAGGTGAAAAAACTGTCAAAATAGGTGCAATTTGGGTACCGTCACGTTATGTTTATACTAAATACCAGGGATTGAAGTAAAAAATTTGGCATGGTAGCCCACAGCTTAAATTTTGGTAGCTGATATATATAGTTCTCTACTAGAAAAGCAGAAATTTAAGTAGCCCACACAAAGTTTATGGGGCCATTGGCGAGTTGACCCTGCTAATTTCGAACCTTGAATACATTATGTTTAGAGCCTACCAATTTATATAGTTGACTACTTAATTTCAAAGGGAACTTCTTTTTGTTGAACTAGACAAAAAACAAGAGGCTTTCAAGAGGCTCTCAAGAGCTGGATTCACTCACCTGTAATTTATTGCTCAAATATTTCATCAATATTATTTTTGCTTTTCAATTTCTATTAATGAGTGGCTTAAAAATTCCATTTAAATGTTCTTTGTATCTCATATGTTCTTCCAAAGCAAAAAAATGCACTTTAACCTGATATTCCATTTCAGCCATAGTGGCTATGCTTTGGACGTACAAGGAAATAAAATACAAATTTTATACAAGATACTCTAAAACTCATTCAGTAAAAAAACTGGGTGAACAAATTGTGAAAATTTTTCTTTAAAGTGCAAATACTCCTCAAGGGGTCAATTGAAAATGTTTGTCATATAAACTTGTAGATTTTACTTTACTGAACACTTTTGCTGTTTACAGTTTATCTTTATCTATAATAAAATTCTAGATAACAATTTACCCATTGACAGATTTGCTCTAAATTCTTTAGTTTTTGAGATATAAGCCAAAACTGCATTTGACCCTGTGTTCTATTTTTAGCCATGGCAGCCATGTTTGTTGGTGGATCAAAATTTCAGATGCAATTCATAAACTAGATACCATAAGGAACATACGTTTAAGTTTGAAGATATTTGGCACAGTAGTTTCAGATAAGAAGATTCTATAAATACTTTAAGACAACGATGGACAACAACAGATGCCAAGTGATGGCATAAGCTCACATGGAGCTCTTCAACTTACCCTAGCTGTTGGGGCACTAGCTCTGGCTTTCTGTAAAAGTCTTCTAGCTCTCTCATACTCATTATTTTCTGACTCTAACTTAACAGCAGCTAACCAGATCTCTTCACTGTTAGGATTGGCCTGGAAAGCCAAAGCTAAAATACTTCTGGCAGCAGGAACATCTCCCTGTAATAAACGAAAGAAAATAAAATGAAGAATTTGTTACTTTCACACTACATCACAATTATGTATGAGCTAACGTCCATGGTGGGGTTTGGTTGCACAGTCTTTACTATCTATGTGGGGCTTTGTTGACTTTTGCTTGTCATTTTGTTGTTGTTTTATTTGCCACATTGTTGTTGATTTTTGATCGTGTAAGAATATCCCATTGTGAATTATCAAGCAATTGATGTGGTCCTAACCTCAGGAGGATTTTATAGAGAGAGGAATAAGTTTTGTCTGACCCATCAGTTTAAATGGTCTTCAAGTATCTACCCTAATGCTCAGTGTAAAATATTGACAAATATAATGCCTATAAATCCATGTTAAAATGAGCATAAAGTATGACATGAAGGAATTATTTCTTCACCAAAATGGCAGATTTAACTTACTGCCATCCATTTAGATTTAGCTCCCATCAACCATAAGACCTCAGCTTTAGGACAGTGAGCAACTGCTCTTTGTAACAATGCTTCTAAAGATTCCCTGGAAAATATAAGACTCAGATTATTATATACCTCCTCATTTTATGTTAAGATTGCAAAAATGTACAGCAGAAGTGTATATCATTATCGTGGATTTATTTATGTTCATGGGTACCAATTTTTGTATATTAAGGTGGTACCCAACACTTTAACTAAAATTAATTTGGCTCGTTAATTTCCTTGAAATTTTGACAAAGTATTTACTTTGACCCTTTGACAAAAATATAAAAATTTAAAAAATTTGAACCAACCGTTTTATCAGAAAAATTACACTGGTTATATAGCAGTTTGACAAACACCAATTTTGATCATTGAGAAGTTTAATATTTCCTTTACAACACAACGTAATTAAAATGTCTAGCTGATTTTACAGAGTCATCTCCCTGTAGTGTTAGGTACCACCTTAAGAAAAACTTAAATGTTCGTTGATATTAAAATTTGGTGTTGTTTTTTTCAAAGTGTACATACAAGCCTAAAGAAAATTGTCTTTCAATGAACTTATAATCTTGTAGTTCACTTGTACCCACAAAATCAACAAAATATATTTTCAAAGGATAATAATGAATCAACAGTCATAATCTATGTCTTTTATTCATAAACCACAATTTTCTTTATGGACTTAAAAAAAAGTTCATTCATAAAACTTTTTTCACTTAATGATACTGTAAATTCAGAAATTATTGCTATTTTGTCATTTTAGACTAAAATGCAAATTTATCTTGATGATATTAAGAAAAAGCCTGTTAAATTCATGTAATTTTTTTTTTAAATGTAAGTTTAAATTATTGGGATTATAACCCTGTCGCATATTTTGCCATAATGAAAAAAATCACAACAATTTCTGAATTTAAAGCATCTAATATAAAATCTAACCTGGATCCATGACTCTTTTCAAAGTAGGCTGCTCTCAACCAGATACTCTTCTTACTGGGAAACTCTGCCAAGGCAAAGGCATAGATAGCTCTGGCACATTCCACTGCTGAATGTGTGGCACACTGTTAACAGAAAGAAAAGTGGTATCAAAATCGGCATAAATAACTGTGGCACACTATTAAGAGAAAGAAAAGTGGTGTTAACATAGGTATAAATAACTGTGGCACACCACACCACAGCTGAATGTGTGACACACTGTCCACAGAAAGAAAAGACTTAGACATAGACATCATAACTGTAGCACACTCAACTGCAAAATTGGAGGCTGTAGACCTTTTTTTTTCCCTTTCAGAAGATTTCTATTTTTAGATCAGACTTACAGATTCAGCATCCTCTAATCAAGTATGTTTTCTATCTCCCTTACAGAAGATTTCTATTTTTAGGTCAGACTTACAGATTCAGCATCCTCTAACCAGGTATGTTTCTTTCTCCCTTTGAGAAGATTTCTATTTTTAGATCAGACTTACAGATTCAGCATCTTTAACCAAGTATGTTTTCTACCTCCCTTTGAGAAGATTTCTATTTTTAGATCAGACTTACAGATTCAGCATCCTCTAACCAAGTATGTTTTCTATCTTCTTCTTCTATACCAACACTTATCACAGCTCGTCTGTAAATAAATACATAAATCACAGCTTCTTATTATATCATAAACAAACAAAACCAATTACTTGACGATCACGATTCTGGATGCCTAATTTTTATAAAGACACCATTAATATATACTAAGGAGGTTACTTCACTTACATATCAATTTGTCAGGAATGTGAAAACTTGCAAAATAACATGACATGAAAATCAACAACTCAAAAGATAATAGGTCAACAGGTATTTGACAACTTGTGTAAAAGTCTTACAAGTAAACAACTAACAAAAAAGTGTCGGAGGTAAATGACTTCTTACATATTACATGTTGAGAGTTGTTTCATTGGCAATAATACCATATCTTCTTTTTTTTTTATATTATATGTAATTAAGAACTTGCATGGTAACCTGTCAGGTAACTGACAAACAGACATTGTTACTTGACAGGTTATTGAGACAACTTATAAGGTAACCTAACAGGTAACTGCGAACTAACATGATAGTCTGACTGGTAACTCAATACTTACATGGTAACTTAACAGGTAACTGAGAACTTACATAGGAACTTGACAGGTAAGGACATACAATTAACATTGGAAACTGGCAGAGGTAACTGATATTAAACTTACATGATAGCCTGACAGGTCACTATACTTCCACTCTTCTCACAGTCTTCAGCGTCTTTGATCCACAAGTCTCTGTTCACCTCTACCATATTAGCTCTCAAGGAGTTCAAAGCTGCAAATATTCACAATGTATCATGGAGTCCAGATAAAACAAATTTTACAACTGTCCTGGATTCATTTTTTGGGGGGTTTAAGTAAAAATTGTTTTTTCATGGATATTTGATTAAGTGGTTTGGTCATAGTAAAACAAGAATGTGTCCATAGTACACGGATGCCCCACTCAATCATTTTCCATGTTCAATGGACAGTGAAATTGAGTAAAAAATCTCACCTCTGTCTACGATTTTGTCTACCATGTGGTTGTTTCCATTAGCTTCCTCCAGTTTAGCAGCTGTAATCCAGATCTGACGATCGGTGGGGATATTCTCTCTGGCTTTGTTAAGGACCTTCCTGGCATTATCATAGGTCTCAAGTCTGGCTAAGGCTAACCATAACTATAAATAGGTAAGAGTATCACATGTCAGACTAGAGGTCAGGCAAGGTTAACCAGATCTGACGATCGGTGGGGATATTCTCTCTGGCTTTGTTAAGGACCTTCCTGGCATTATCATAGGTCTCAAGTCTGGCTAAGGCTAACCATAACTATAAATAGGTAAGAGTATCACATGTCAGACTAGAGGTCAGGCAAGGTTAACCAAAATTTCAAAGTTAAACAAGAATATGTATCCATAGGACAACACACCCATAGATATATACATTTCCATGTTTACCGAACTGCAAAATATCAGTCAGATCCCTAATTTGGAATATATTCTAAAAGTTCACATAAAACACATTAAATAAAAAAGTGTATAAAATTGATTTCAAAATTCTGTCAAAGATCATCAGGTTGATGTGACCTCAAATTCAAGGTAAATCACCAAAAACAATACTTTAATTTGATTGGACAAACTAACATAAAACATAATGCCCCGTTACCCTAACCCCGCTACAGTAGGTGAAGGAATGAATGCGTTACCTCTACACTTGTTGGACAACATTCTACAGCCCGACTCAACATGATTCTAGCATCCTCCTCATTTTCTAGTTCTACCCTACCCCCACTACAGTAGGTGAGGGGAATCAATGCCTTACCTCTACACTTGTAGGACAACATTCTACAGCCCGACTCAACATGATTCTAGCATCCTCCTCATTTTCTAGTTCCACAGCTTGTTTCCACAGTCTGACAGAGTTTGGTATGTGTTCCAAAGCTAAAAATATTATGTCAAATTTCACAAATCATAAAATATTCGTTTTGTAATTCATTATACCTCTTTCCACTACCTGACCAAGTTAACTATAAAGATTGGAACAGATTATTAAATGACTTTGTCTGTATAGACAAGCTTGTTAAAAACTTCCATGTACACAAATTACTATGTAATTGATGCAAAAAAAAATTCCACCTTTCTGGACCAACTGTGAAATCATTATTTTTTTTAAGGTGCCATTTTTCATAGATTTAGGAAATTAGCATCTACGTGGATACATGAATTCATGGTTTTTGCCAGAGTCTACATATATTCATATAGAAAATGAGTAATTTATTAAACTTTAAAATTTGTGATTCCCCTGTACCGACCAAATCCACGAAAATTGGTATCCAACAAATAATAATGAATTCACTGTATACCCACATTCATAGATAGCATTAGACCAACTTTAGAAGATATTAATTACTTTATTAGTTAAAAAGAATGTGTCCCAAGTACAACAATGCCCCATCGGCACTATCATTTTCTATGTTCAGTGGACTGTGAAAATTAACCTGACCAAAAACTATAACCTGGACCAAAAACTTTAACCTGAAGCGGGACAGAAAAACGTACGCACAGACCAGAAAATATAATGCCCATATATGGGACATAATAATAAATGGGGCATAAAAACAAAATTGGCACCAAGCTCGATGCCCTTTTTTACAGACTAAGAATTTTCACTATGATGTAGTCCTACCCTTTCTAAAGACTCTTTTCTTTGCCTTCAGTTCTGTTTCTAAATCTGCAGCTTTGATCCATATTCTGACAGATGAGGGCAGTTGTCTGGCCGCTTGTGCTATAACTGCTTTGGCCTGGTCAGCTGGCTATTAAAATTTAATGATTCATCAATATTTACAGTTGTTATTTTTTTTTTATTTCTCTAACATCTACTTTTTTGGCACATTTATTTCCCATGTTCTTTTAGTAACTGTTAGTACTTATTCATTACTACATTTTCCCTATTGTTTTTATGTTATTTGGTTTATTTGTACTTCATTTCAATTCATTGAGTTAAGCCATTTGCAACTACTTTTTACATTTTGTTCATATATTCTTCTGTCCAAGGTGAGAGAGAGGCTAAATAAGTGCTCACAAACATGCTTAAACCCCCCCCCCTCTGTATTTTACTGTTCCAAGTCAGGAGCTTGTAATTCAGTTGTCAATGATTCATGTCTGTCATATTTGATTTTTGTATATTGTATTGTATTGTATAAATTAGATTGTAAGTTGTGTTATTTGAATAGTTTCACATTTTCCATGTGATGACCTTTAATAGGTGACTTTACAGTTTAGGTTTTGCTCATTGTTGAAGGCCTTACATTGACCTATAATTGTTTTTATCTTCGTCAGTTGGTCTCAGGTAGATAGATTTCTCATTGGCATTCAAACCACTTCACCATATCTCTACATTCTTATTTCAAGGGAAGATTTGTAAAATACACTTTCTGTTTCACGAGTTTTAATTCAATTCATATGTACACGAAGGCCAGGACCTCTGGACACACAAAAGGCTGGGTGACTTCACCACCTACTGGGTGTTCATTTGGAAGAAGTGAATATTATTTAGCTTACTATAACAGTATGAATTATGATTATTGTTATATACAGAGACCTATATATGTTTGTATCTATTATATTGCTCTTGTTGATAGTTGTCTCATCCACAATCAATCATATCACATCCCCTTACTTTAATATAAATCCCCTTTTTCAGCTTATTCATGTTATTAGGGAAGACATCAAAAAATCAATTAAGGATAAAAAGCTTAATTCAAATAGTTTGGGTGTGGGGGTCAAAATTGCTACAAAATTTGTTCACTTGACATAGATTTTATATATATCCTTATTGGTCAATCAATTTTTCCCAAATTAAGTTAAGAGGGGGGTAAGGGTGTCAGTGAAAAAACTATATGAATCAAGTTTTTTATCCTACATTGAACTTTTGATGTCGTCCCTTAGCATGGGAATGTTTAAATATCGCCTACCATTAATCTAGCAGCCTCTAGCCACACATCTTCACTCTTAGGACATTCCTCACAGCCTTTCATGATCAGGTTCCTAGCTGTCTGTAACTTCCCTGTCACTTCCTCTAATCTAGCCGAGGCTATCCATGCTGGAGGATGTTTAGGATTGGTTTCTCTCACAGACTTCAACAGTAATCTTGCTTTCTTCACATCACTTTCAGATAAATATAAAATATTCGTTAATTGCAGGAATCAGTGGCGTAGCTGAGTTATTTTAACGTGTACGCCCGACCCTTGGCGAGGGACATGAGGGGTGCCAACCGCTCAATGATAAAGCACCTGCTGGTAGTGTGTTCGAATAGGACAAAGCCCCCGAAAGCTATCGAGAATGAGATATACCGTAAAGATTCCTGTTAGTAAAAAATCATTGATAGCCACATGCTTTTGAATCTAAATGGTTTAATTGTTTTGGTTAAATTTTGTAATATGTTAACTTTATATTCGTCGTATTAACCTGGGAGGTAGCCTAATGGTCATTGGTTGTAGAGAGAACGTTCAAACCAATATCACTTTTAAATAAGTTTAAAGGGTGCCGTGAGTGAGCATACACTCGACAAAAGCACCTTTTAATGAACACGAAAACTGAAATATCCAAGAGGGGAAATATAAAAAAAAAATATTCTGAAACACCTAGGATTTCTTGACACTAAAAGTGAATCAATTTATCGTTCCTTTCAAGGAATTTTAAAATAATCTAAAATTTTCGTTTGTCTTTTTTTTTCTTGATTTGGAATATCAAGTTCACGACAATCTATGAAGGTTTATAAATTGAGCATGTAAAACAATTAATTGCGTAAAGAAGAGTCCGGCTATCTGTCTATCAGAAAAGAACAGAAAAATGAACGAAAACAAATGCTTTCAAAATTTCAGCTTTAGACATTCGGCATCTTCATAAAATTCTTTGAAGGTTCGACAAGTAGTTAACTGTAATTGAGAAAATAACAAAATGTAAGCCAAAACAGCGACCATGCACTTATTAATTGCAGAAAGAAATACATTTTGTCCTGAAAATGCAGAAAAAATAAAGATATAATAGCATAATAATATTGCTCTGAATATTCTTTTGAGCACAAACAGTTTCTGTCCATCTTTCGTAAAATTTCACGGAGAGTCATTCAAAAGACTTTATCCACATTCGGAACCTAAATATTGACACCGCTTTGTCTCTTTTTTGGGACATAAATCACAGGCTTGACAAAAATACAAACAGCATATAGAATCTGAGCAGATAGTGAATTGCTTTTTAAAAATACAAGAAAAGTACGTAGAATTCATAGTAGATTCAGACTTTTACAAAAGATTCGAACAAATATATTAAATGATCTATTTGAGTAAATTTAGTCCCTTTTTATTCAAAATTACAATTCATTGAAAAAAGAAGCACAAGGCTGGTGTGCTTTTGACCAGTTTTTCTTATTCTATGTCGATTATTTGTTTTATTTTCAAAATTCAAGTGTACGCCCGGGCGTTTTGATGTAAACGTAGCTACGCGCATGGGAATATATAAAATTTATTTGTACAAGCTTTTACAATTTGAAGAAAAATGTAACTTTCCGAGCTTTACTTCTGTTTTCTAGCGAGTACAAACAAAAAGTTTTACTGGTTGCTGTGCTAACCAACTCATAATTTAAGAATAAGAAAACAAGAAGTATGTATTTAAAAGATTGTAAAAACTTATCATTGCAAAGCTGCTGACTACATATAAAGTCATTCTGTGCAATGCTTTTATAGGAAAGTATAAAAAGAAAGTTTAGTTTAATTCAACCTATTGAAAAATGAAAGTATCAGCCAACAGAAAGTAGGTGTGACCATATATAAAGTCATTCTTTTCATAAGTACCTGAGAAATATGTGATAGATTTTTTTTTCTAGACAAACAGACAGATTGACAAGGAAGCAATATAGCCTGAACCTTTCAGAAGATACAAGAGTTTTCTCATTGGCACTAATATCACAGCTTATTTATACATATAACATAAATAACTTACTTAATATCACCTCCATGTGAGGGTAACATAGACTGTAGATCTGTGAGGTAACCTTTGGGGTCAACAACTGTCTGACCACTCACAGAGTCGGATACCTAGAAATAAAATTCATTTTGTAGTCTAACTATACTGTAAGTAAAAGAAAATATGGTGTTAGCTTGAAAAACAATACTGTTTGTCCACATATCATTCTTGCAATTTATTACATTGGTTGCAATGAATTAAATTGATTTTCCAATGAAATAAAAACCGATAATTTCACATGTGGTCATTTTACTCCTCTGACGTCATACAACAATAGACATTGTCAAAACATCAATAACATCGGATAAAAACAAATTGTCAATGAGTAGAAAAAGATAAAGTTTCTTCAATTTTCTACTTTAACTTCATAAAAAAGCCATTTATCAATGTAATAATAACAATAACTAATCAAAGAATTTAAATATCGAAAAATATTCAACTTGTGACCGAACAGCCATGATAATTAACATATGCACTATGCAAATTCGTGAATTAATGTGTTGTTCGGTCACACATTGAGTAGATTTCTCTATTTGAATTCTATGGTTAGTTATTCTATAAGTAAAATATATATAATGATCTCCAAAGTAAATGTCTTCAACTGATATTACCTGTGTAAGTTTAATTACCTGTGTAAGTTTAATATCCATCAATGTATTCCTAGCTTCACCAATCTTCTTCATATCAATATCTCCTGGTGTTGAGGTACCTAGAGGGGTAATTGCTCCAAACGGTGTGTTGATTCCGCCATATTTCTGTAAAAGGTTATGAAAAGAAATATTTACTATAAGGGATCATGCATATAATGGGGGTATAACCCCCAAAATATTAAATGATATTTTAACATGTTAAATGATGGAAGTGAGAGAACAAATATGGTGCCCCCTTACAAGGAGATAAGCTTTTTAGTGACCTGCTGTCATATTTTTTTGTGCTGGCTATACAGGAAGATTCTTTTCTGTTATGAATTTAGACAAAAATATGGTCTTATAACAATCCACTTTTTTGCAACTATGACCTTGAACTCTGATATATATAGTTACATCAAAACCAATAGCAATTTTCTTTTCATTATATGTGAGCCCATTTTGATTAAGGATCCAGAAACCCCTTTCCTGCACAAGTTAAAATCTTTTTTCTTGAAACTATGACCTTGAAAAATTGACATGGGTCGAAATTAGCGCTGGTCCGGGGCCAGTTGAATGTGCTTCTGACCAGTAGAAATTTGTCGATAAAAATGACTGATTGCATCGCAATCTCCGTTTGTTTACAAAACAATTTACCTGTGAAATCAATTACACGGTACTGGGGGGTATTACAATTGATCAAGTTAGTTAATATCTCGGGTGAGCGTCTTTCACCACAATATAAAATGTGGAAATTTTTGGAAGGAGTTAAACTGCCGGACAAAAAAATAAAGAATGATTTGCGATCAAAATTGCCTCCAACTGTTTTATCAGATCTTTTATGAAGATATAACTTCATTTGATCAGGTTGAAATGTGGAATATTTCTGGACAGCGCTCCAGACAACCCAGTCAGGCACCCTATGGTCATCGTGAGGATTGCAATGACGTGGAAGACAATGTTGATATTTTTTTTGTCCTTGATCCTGATTTTGATAAAGAAAATCATTGAGATTATCAAAGACTTTATCATAATCAGAATCAAGACTATTTTTGTTTATATAGATTAGACCGTTGATTTTCCCGTTTGAAGTGTTTTACACTAGTAATTTTGGGGCCCTTTATAGCTTGTTGTTCGGTGTGAGCCAAGGCTCCGTGTTGAAGGCCGTACTTTAACCTATAATGGTTTAATTTTTAAATTGTTATTTGGATGGAGAGTTGTCTCATTGGCACTCACACCACATCTTCCTATATCTATCCCTTTGTTCCTGTCTAACTTATGTAAACGAAAGCATCAAAATAAAATTAAACAGAATGTCATTTATATTAGTGTTTGTCAAATGAATGTCATTTTTGCAGCACCAGTAGATTTGGAGCCGGACCAGTAGAGTTTTCAGTCCACTGGTCCAGCTGGCCAGTAAACAAAAAAGATTAAATTCAACCCCTGCATGGTAACCTAAAAATTAATATGGATCTTCATCTCGTTATATGACCACATTTACCAGTCAACTGTAATTGTGTAACCAACTGAAAAAAAATGACTGACAAATTAGCTTATATGTATGGACAGATTGGCAGCCAATTCAAAAACAATATTTTCAGATAATTTTTAGTCTCTCTGACAAGGTTTTAACAATTCAAGATGTTACCTGGTCCCGATCTGATATTGATGTAGCATTTCCTGTTCTGGCAACAGCCCCTGCTAATACACTGTCTGGTAGTGGGGTAAATCTGGAAAAATAAATATGGGAGAATTTCAATATAATTGCAATGTTGTACTTATTTCATTGATACACAAAAAGTTTATAAATTTCGAAATTGTTGATTTATTTTCTTTTTGTGCCTTGTATTTCATGTATTTAAATCATAAGTAATAAATAACTGTATAATTAGTCAGCAGAGTTCACACACACTCCTATTACTAACATATTTATTGAGTTTTTTGCATGCCAATCTCCATTTCTTGTTTGTTATTTTTAACTTTGTCAGAGAAAAGATGGGGTACAATATATGAATTCAAAACATATACTGTGGATTCATTATTATTCGTCGAATACCAATTTTCGTGGATTTCGTGGGTACCGATGAACCACGAATTCAAATGTTCACCGAATAACATATTTTCAATAAGCTTTGCATACAGAGATTGACAAAATCACGAAATCAAATGTCCACCAATATGCAAGTTTAAAGCAATCCACGAAAATTGATACCCACGAAAATAAATGAATCCACAGTATTGGCTTTGAACTAGCTGTCAGCGACTGTGAGTACTCTCAGATCTGTGGGTGTGGAGATGTGTAAATATCCTGCCATGTCTGGTCTGTGTTCTTGTTATTAGCTTTTCTGCTTTGTATCTATCTGAAGAGTTAAGCCCTTTTCAGCTAGTTTTAGTAGTTTATGCTTTTACACGGTAACACCACTGTCACAGGTTAGGGGAGGGTCTGGATCCCCCTTACATGTTTAAACCCAACACATTCTGTATTAACTGTCCAAAGTCAGGAGACTGTAGTTCAGTGGTTGTCATTTGTTGTTGTATATCATATTTGTTTTTTATTCATTGCATTGTACATAAATCAGGCAGTTATTTTTTTGTTTGAATTGTTTATCATTCCTGGGCTTAGTATAGGTTATGCTCCTTGTGGAAGGTTGTACAGGGACCTACAATCATCACCATCTATGTCATTTTGTGTCCGGTGGAGAGTTGTATCATTGACAATCCTACCACATCTTCTTATTCTTATAGTTATACAGTAATTTGACTAATCAAATCACTTGGCCACTGAAGCCCCATACAAACACATTTGACAAAAGCAGACTATATATTACATACTGATCTTTGCGAGCCAGTCTTTGTTTCCTGTTTCTAGCATCACCCACCTCTGGGATATTCAACCATTGGTCTTCTGATACTTCGGCTAAGTTTCTCTACAATAAATAATACACATATATTTAATTACATGTAAACACAATAAATACACATATATTTAATTACATGTAAACACAATAAATACACATATATTTAATTACATGTAAACACAATAAATACACATAGATATAATGACAGGTAAACATTACATATATTTCTGGGGTTAAGATATGAAGACCTTTCTATAAAGGTTTGACTTTACCTTTAAATCAGAAAACTGTTGCTGGATTTTGGGACGTTCTTGACGATATTTTTCTAAATCTTCTCTCAGTTTCAGTTCCCTCCTTTCTTTCCTTTTTTCATCCATTCTTTTGTCGATAGAATCATAAATCTGATCAGCCTCTTTGTCATCTTCATCATATGGATCTTTACCACATAAACTTCCTCCGTAACCAGAAAACTAAAAAAGACAAGGCATTTTACTGTTTATTCATATAACATTGTTTCACAACTGGTCCTTGAATTTTGTAATTCTAAATTGAACAGTCCTCTTCTATAAAAGAAAAGTTCCAGAACACAGACACACGCTTATTTTTAGCCCTGTGTGTGGAAATGACCTGAGAGAACATGTGTAAACATAGTCAAGACAACATTTGCAAAAATATTAATATGTATTTCTTGAACAGCCTTGACAAGAAACTCTTCTATTTGTTTCATTTTTAAATATTTAAGCAAATAGCAAATATATAAACTGATTTCTAACACTTGTTGTCTTCAACAATGCACAAAACTGATACTGTATACAACCTACCGTTACCTCAAACCTGACAGTATAAAACAAATTTTTATTGTTCACTACCTATATGAAGTCATTGGGATTGATTATCTCCCCTTAATACATTTTGCATTCCTTTTCCATTGTTACATGTATGCTATTTTAGCAAGTTTTACAGGTGTTAATTCATCATCATTTGTATGGTACCAAATCAGTTGGATTTCCTGGTATATATGATCGATGTTTGATAGTTACAAACTTTGAATCTTTTAAGTGAAATGACAATAGACATTCTGAAATGACATTTTTTTTTTTTACCTCATCGTAGTTAGCATCGTTGTGAAATGACAATAGACATTCTGAAATGACATTTGTATTTTTTACCTCATCATAGTTAGCATCGTTTAAGTGAAATGGCAATAGACATTCTGAAATGACATTTGTTTTTTTACCTCATCATAGTTAGCATAGTTTAAGTGAAATGGCAATAGACATTCTGAAATGACATTTGTTTTTTTACCTCATCGTAGTTAGCATCGTTTAAGTGAAATGGCAATAGACATTCTGAAATGACATTTGTTTTCTTACCTCATCATAGTTAGCATAGTTTAAGTGAAATGGCAATAGACATTCTGAAATGACATTTGTTTTTCTTACCTCATCGTAGTTAGCATCGTTTAAATCTTCCTCTTCCTCCTCATCCGTTTTCTGCTTCTTATTGTGAGCATGTCTGTCATCACTATGGAAACAAAATTACAATAAACATAGATACAAATAGAGCATAATCACTTGTATTCTAGGACTGTCCTTACATTTATGTATCCATTTCCCAATTCATTGAACTAACATAGTTTGCCACACACATTTACTGCCACATAGTGGAGGCGTACAAGTATTTTCTTTCTCAAAAATCTTTGAATGAGATATATACAAGGGGTACAATCAAAATCACGTGATGGATATAAACACATCGGAAGTAACAGTTGAGCAGACCACTTGAAAGGAAAGTAGTTGTATTTACTTGTTTATATCAATAAAATTTAATGAATAAGGTAGTGCACCAAATGTTGGATACTATCTAGTTTTAAGTATACAATTATCCTTGCTGGAAAGCGTGCAGTTAATGCTAACACTTCGACACAGTTCCAAAATTTCACCAGATAACTGTGTTGAAGTGTTTGCAATAACCATGATAACTGCATGCTT
Source organism: Mytilus trossulus (assembly GCF_036588685.1). NCBI lineage: Eukaryota > Metazoa > Mollusca > Bivalvia > Mytilida > Mytilidae > Mytilus > Mytilus trossulus. The sequence goes on from NC_086383.1 coordinate 67,691,569, forward strand.
TCTAGCGAAAACAATTGTGTATTTCAAAACTACATACTATCCAACATTCGGTGTGCCAACTTATTAATCAAAATTTAATTGATATAAACAAGAAAATGCAACTACTAACCTTTCAAGCGGCGAGTTCGACTGTAACTTCGGTGTGTGTATATCCATCACGTGATTTTGATTGTACCCCTTGTATGTATGTAGTGTATAACTCATTAATGAACAAATATTTCTATATTTAACTCTTATCCATTCAAATTCCAAACCCTATATATCTTCTTTAAAACACTGTCTACAGTGCATGTACATTTTCTTTCATTTGCAAAGTATATTTCCTGCATTAACCTTTAGATCCTGCTCCACATGAGACCCCCTCTCCCTTGTTTTGCGCCATATGCATACTAATCAAATCATCTAATAGACTATGATTTATTTGACTAGGAAGGAGTGAGAGAAATGTAAACACTTACGATATATCATCTGCATCTCTAGCTGGACCAATATCAGATCTTGTTGTGAAACCAGTGGCTCTGAAATAGAAAAATGCAGTTTCTCATACTAGCATTTGGCACAGATTCTAGACTCAAAAGGCCCATATTTCCAAATACATGTATCATGAAAATAAGCCATCATAAGGTGTCATTATTTATGTATTTCATCGTGTGTTTTCTATGTTGTGATGTTATGCTATTGTTTCTGAAAAAGGGAGAAGGTTTGGTACCATTAAAACATTTAATCCTGCTGCAAATGTTTGCACCTGTCCTAAGTCAGGAATCTGATGTACAGTAGTTGTCGTTTGTTCATGTAATTTATATGTGTTTCTCGTTTTTTATATACCATGTGAATACCATACCATGTATACTGTGGATTCATTATTATTGTTGGATACCAATTTTTGTGGGTACAGGTGAACCACGAATTCAAATGTTCCACAAATCACAAAATTTCTGTAGGCTTTATATGCAGAAATTTGCAAAACCACGAAATCAAATATACAAGAAAAAATGACGGATTTATAAAAGGCACTGGCTACGGTTACATGGAAATGTAACAATAATAAAAATATTATTGTTACATTGCAGACTAAATGCCGGAATGCATAGTTGGGTAAAGACCTGTGTACTTGCGAATGTAACAATAATTACTGAGGCTACGGTTACATTGCGTTATTATTACAAACAGCAATGTACGATGGGACAAGTAATATGTACTAAATATTAAAAGTTGAAGACATTTATTTTATATTTACAATACATACATTATTACATACAATTTATTTATCTTAATTTTTTATTCACAATGACAATTTCTACGTACAAATCCAGTAAATGGTTTTTAAAGTCCGACACATTTTTGATGAACGAAATTGCGTCCTCCACGAATAAAGAAGTTCTTAGTATTTAAGTTACAGTTAACAAACTTTGCTTTTGATGTATCAAGTTGCGTCAAGTTGTTGCTGTATGAAATTTATGTCTTGATATTGTTTCAGTTTCATTTAAAACGCATCCCAAGTTTTAATTTTTCCACCCCAATCAAAATTGGTTCAAAGTATAATGACAGTAATAAGAGATGTTCAGTTTAACACTTTTAAAAAGTGACACCATTGAACTATATTTTTTCGCCTTTGACACTCATAATCTTGAGTATAGTATCTTTAAGAACATCAAAACCATTAATACGTAAAACTATTCAAGTTACACACTATTTGTTGAATAATAATATTTATTATTTATCAGTATTACAATTATTGTTAAGTACATATGAAAGAATTAAGCAATACAACTATAGAAGATATAAGTTTAATAAAATTAGCGTAAATTGCTGTTTTTCATGTAACAATAACGTAATGTTACCGTAGCCTCAGTATTTATTGTTACATTCGTAATTAGTCGGTTCCTCGCCCAACTTTGCATTCCGGCAATTAGTCTCCAATGTAACAATAATATTTTTATTATTGTTACATTTCCATGTAACCGTAGCCAGTGCTTTATAAAATTCTGAGGCCCCCAGTCAGCTCCAGAAGCGAGGAGGCAGCGCATCTATTTTGGGTGGGCAAATATCCACTTTTTGATATGGGACGAGCTCTGACGTCCCACGGCCCCAGCTTGTCTGGCAAAACAGCCGTCGCACGTCAGAGTAATCTCGGACCAGTTCCCATGCAGTGTTGGTCATAATTTTACAAGAACCTCATCAAAGAAAATACAAATTGGGACAAATTCATGAATGTCTTAGGCCAGCTTGGTATACATCATTGACCTACCCTCTTCCTAAACCAGGAACATATCCCAACGGTGCTGATAAACCAATGAAATGCTTCTTTCTTTTGCTAACAAACGACTGTACAGACATTTTCGGTCTCACAACGTTGAAATATCAACATCCGGTCGGAGAAAAATAGGCTAAAAGAAGTATCTCGTCCTGGAACCATACCCAGTATAATAATAATAAATTCTTTATTTTTGGAAAGTAACACAGATAACAATACCGAAACTTCGTAACATGAGACATCTATATACAAAGTATGAAGCATCCAGGTCTTCCACCTTCTAAAATATAAAGCTTTTAAAAAGTTAGCTAACACCGTCGCCCCCGCCGTAGCCGCCGGATCACTATCCCTTTGTCAAGCTTTATGCAACAAAATTTGCAGGCTCGACAAAAACTATTTATGATTATTGCTTAAAACTTTACACGCTTCTTTGTTATATTAATCTTCAATCTTCAATCTAAAGATCTGTATACTTTTTGGTTTTGATTCAAAATTTTTTTTAGTGATATTTAGTTGGGTTTTTTTTTCATATGTCCCTCCGTATCTCAAAAACAATATATGGTTATTGCTTAAAACTTTCTCAGAAACTATTTATGATTATTGCACAAGACGACGGGCGTATCATGCACTCATGGCGCAGCTGTTTATTGTAAAAGAAGAGGGACGAAAGATACCAAAGGGACAGCCAAACTCATAAATCTAAAACAAACCGACAACGCCATGGATAAAAATGAAAAAAAGACAAACAGAAAAACAATAGTACACATGACACAACATAGAAAACTAAAGAATAAACAACACGAACCCCACCAAAAACTAGGGGTGAGCTCAGGTGCTCCTGAAGGGTAAGCAGATCCTGCTCCACATGTCGCACCCGTGGTGTTGCTTATGTGATTACAAATCCGGCAAATAGTCTAATTCGGTAGGTCACATTCATGAAAGGGAAGGGGATTGTAGTTACGACGTAAGGAACATATCCGATATCATTTGTGAAACGGTTATTCCATAACGGGTCAACCAACTCGTGATGGCGTCCGTAAAATTTACGAAGGGATGATTTCTACTTCACCATTTGGAACTCTTGGTTTAATATAGCTTCCTTGTGAGCAGTAACCCTCTATCAAGAAAATTATGATAGGAAATGCAAGCACGGGAATATCGTATCAATTGGGAGATATATACCCCGTATGCAGGTGCTGCTGGAATGTTGCTACTTAGAAATGGAAAGTTCACAATAGGAAAGCTGAAATCACCTCTTTTGTCGTGAAGTTTTGTTTTCAATCTACCCTCATTGTCAATTTCTAGATGTAAGTCAAGATATGAAGCCGACTTAACTGTATCTGTAGTATCCTTTATCTCCAATTCGATGGGATAGATGCGTTCCACATAGTCTGTAAAGTGATTTACACACAACAACGATGTTGTTTAGGGCTTTTTAAACGTGTACAACAATTTCGGTACAAAGTGGTCTGGTAGCATAGAGATGTAGCAACACAACGAATTCAAAATGATTTATCAGTATTTGTTATAGTTCGAGCTTGGAGTATTCTAGGATGTTAGTGTATTCAAATAGTTATCAAATGTACCAGGATTATAATTTTATAAGCCAGTCGCGCGTTTCGTCTACATAAGACTCATCAGTGACGCTCAGATCAAAATAGTTAAAAATCAAAACAAATACAAAGTTGAAGAGCATTGAGGACCCAAAATTCCAAAAAAGTTTTGCCAAATACGGCTAAGGTAATCTACTCCTGGGGTAAGAAAATCCTTAGTTTTTCGAAAAATTCAAAGTTTTGTAAACAGAAAATTTATCAAAAATGACCATATAATTGATATTCATTTCAACACCGACGTGCTGACTACTGGGCTGGTGATACATCTACATCTACATCTACATCATACGACGATCCATCAGCACATTGATGACTATACGTCGGCGCATCGCGAACAGACACTTAATAAAATATAATAACTAATTTTGTGCAATAATTCAAAAATAATTTTGTGCAAAAACAAAACAAAAATTAACGCATTTACATTATTTACAAACAGGTTAGATATCTAAATATACTGACTCTGGATCAGTATTTTAAACTGATCCAGGGAGTTAACGCTGATGATGTTTTGTGGGAGTGAGTTCCACAGTACAACAGTGAATGGAAAAAAGCTGTACTTGAAATAGTCTGTTCTTGTGCTAAATGTCTGGTATTGTAATGGATTAGTGAATCTGGTGTTTTTGACTGGCTGTGGTAAAAGGTAAAGGTTTGGGTCTACTGCAATGAGATGGTGAGAGATTTTGTAAAGCATAGTGACTCGATTGATGTTTCTGCGAGTTTCAAGTGACTTCCATTGAAGATGGTCAATCATGGAAGTAACACTACTGGTGTTGTGGTATCTGTTGGTGACATAGCGTGCTGCCCTTCTTTGTACTTTTTCAATGTTGTTTTTTTGTTTTTGGGTGTGAGGTGACCAAACTGAAGAGCAGTATTCTAAATTAGACCGTACCATGGATTTGTATGCCAAACTTTTAGTTTCTTCCTGGTTTATTTTCAAGTTTCTTTTTAGAAAGCCTAAGATCTTATTTGCTTTTGAAGTAATATTATTTATGTGTGTATCCCAAGACATGTTGTGAGAAAGGGTGATACCAAGATATTTTGCAGTGCTGACGGATTCTAAGATGTGGCCTTTTAATACATAATCATGTTTGAATGGTGACTGTGATCTTGTTACAGTGAGGGAGTTGCATTTTTCAGGATGGAATTGCATACCCCAAGTTTTTTCCCAATTGGCTAGGCAGTTTAGATCGTTTTGTAATATGGTACAATCTTGTACCATATTACAATCCGCAATCAAACGAATAAAGAAGCTGAACCTGGGTGATTTTTGGCCTGATTCATTGAAAAGCTGTAAGTATTTTAACTAAGTTGTGTTTTATTTTATCGGCTTAACTTGTTTACACAAAAAAAGAACCACATCATTTCGCCTTTCACGTAAATAAAATACCCTCGGGGACGAATTCGTCCACCAGCAGTGGCATCGACCCAGTGGTGTAAATAGTTATCAAATGTACCAGGATTATAATTTTATACGCCAGACGCGCGTTTCGTTTACATAAGACTCATCAGTGACGTTCAGATCAAAATAGTTAAAAATCAAAACAAATACAAAGTTGAAGAGCATTGAGGACCCAAAATTCCAAAAAAGTTGTGCCAAATACGGCTAAGGTAATCTACTCCTGGGGTAAGAAAATCCTTAGTTTTTCGAAAAATTCAAAGTTTTGTAAACAGAAAATTTATCAAAAATTACCATATAATTGATATTCATGTCAACACCGAAGTGCTGACTACTGGGCTGGTGATACCCTCGGGGACGAATCGTCCACCAGCAGTGGCATCGACCCAGTGGTGTAAATAGTTATCAAATGTACCAGGATTATAATTTTATACGCCAGACGCGCGTTTCGTTTACATAAGACTCATCAGTGACGTTCAGATCAAAATAGTTAAAAATCAAAACAAATACAAAGTTGAAGAGCATTGAGGACCCAAAATTCCAAAAAAGTTGTGCCAAATACGGCTAAGGTAATCTACTCCTGGGGTAAGAAAATCCTTAGTTTTTCGAAAAATTCAAAGTTTTGTAAACAGAAAATTTATCAAAAATTACCATATCATTGATATTCATGTCAACACCGAAGTGCTGACTACTGGGCTGGTGATACCCTCGGGGACGAATCGTCCACCAGCAGTGGCATCGACCAAGTAGTGTAAATAGTTATCAAATGTACCAGGATTATAATTTTATACGCAAGACGCGCGTTTCGTCTACATAAGACTCATCAGTGACGCTCAGATCAAAATAGTTAAAAATCAAAACAAATACAAAGTTGAAGAGCATTGAGGACCCAAAATTCCAAAAAGTTGTGCCAAATACGGCTAAGGTAATCTACTCCTGGAGTAAGAAAATCCTTAGTTTTTCGAAAAATTCAAAGTTTTGTAAACAGAAAATTTATCAAAAATGACCATATAATTGATATTCATTTCAACACCGACGTGCTGACTACTGGGCTGGTGATACCCTCGGGGACGAATCGTCCACCAGCAGTGGCATCGACCCAGTGGTGTAAATAGTTATCAAATGTACCAGGATTATAATTTTATACGCCAGACGCGCGTTTCATCTACATAAGACTCTTCAGTGACGCTCAGATCAAAATAGTTAAAAATCAAAACAAATACAAAGTTGAAGAGAATTGAGGACCCAAAATTCCAAAAAGTTGTGCCAAATACGGCTAAGGTAATCTACTCCTGGGGTAAGAAATTCCTTAGTATTTCGAAAAATTCAAAGTTTTGTAAACAGAAAATTTATCAAAAATGACCATATAATTGATATTCATGTCAACACCGAAGTGCTGACTACTGGGCTGGTGATACCCTCGGGGACGAATCGTCCACCAGCAGTGGCATCGACCCAGTGGTGTAAATAGTTATCAAATGTACCAGGATTATAATTTTATACGCCAGACGCGCGTTTCGTCTACATAAGACTCATCAGTGACGCTCAGATCAAAATAGTTAAAAATCAAAACAAATACAAAGTTGAAGAGCATTGAGGACCCAAAATTCCAAAAAGTTGTGCCAAATACGGCTAAGGTAATCTACTCCTGGGGTAAGAAAATCCTTAGTTTTTCGAAAAATTCAAAGTTTTGTAAACAGAAAATTTATCAAAAATGACCATATAATTGATATTCATGTCAACACCGAAGTGTTGACTACTAGGCTGGTGATACCCTCGGGGACGAATCGTCCACCAGCAGTGGCATCGACCCAGTGGTGTAAATAGTTATCAAATGCACCAGGATTATAATTTTATACGCCAGACGCGCGTTTCGTCTACATAAGACTCATCAGTGACGCTCAGATCAAAATAGTTAAAAATCAAAACAAATACAAAGTTGAAGAGCATTGAGGACCCAAAATTCCAAAAAGTTGTGCCAAATACGGCTAATGTAATCTACTCTTGGGGTAAGAAAATCCTTAGTTTTTCGAAAAATTCAAAGTTTTGTAAACACAAAATGTTTTGCATAAATTCAATATAAACCATGATTTAAGGCACAAAGGAGCCTTTTGTTTTTTTAGATTTTGATCTCAAGTCTTTATGTACAATTCATTAAAAAATGTATGTATACATATACATTAATAAAGTTATTTAAAAAATTACGAGAAGACACTCAGAAATATCACCGTATTTATTTCAGCAGAAGTGAATAGGTAGCCATAAATACAAGGGTCTGGAATGGGGATAAATTTCAAGTTGAGAATCAAAATATCATTTGATCAAAAACGCTTAAATTAAATTTTTTTTTTAAAAATTACTAAGCAAGCATAGCGGGGTCCATATATCTATCATCATTCTCAAGATAAACGGCAAACACACTAAACATGGATAAAGGTCGTCATTAAAAAAACACGAAATCCAATAAGGAATCTACTAAAAAAATCCGTCAATGGACCTCTTGGTAAATATTGACTTAATTATTGGCCTTTTTTGCTGTTTATTTTTTATCCTTTTACCCTTAATTGGTGAAAATCATAAACTAAACAAAGTTACTTTAAATGCTGTGTGTTATTTCTAAGTTGATAAGAACGTCCTTATAATAATCATAGAAAATCTATATTTACAAGTATGCAATAAAATAATAGAATTAGAATTGAGAATGAAAATGGGAAATGTGTCAAAGAGACAACAACCCGACAAAACAGCAAAAAAAAAGCCTCTGTGTAAAGCCCTATGGAAATAATGGGTGTGATATTGGAGATCAACTTATCTCATAAAAAAAAAACCATTTATATTAAACCTACATGACAAAACAATTTAAAATGAATTCTAGAAATCATCTTTTTCTTTTCATTTTGAATAAAGGATCACCTGTTTAAGAAATCGAATATATTTTTGAATTTTCAAAGAAACGCAAAATTTATTACTGAATCAAACATGTCAAACTCATATGTAGATTATGGTGACCGGTTAAGGCCATTTTGCGTTTTCGCAATTCATATTATATAGGGCGAAAACGCGAAATCGCGAAGTCAAAAACACGAAAACGCGAAGTCGAAAACGCGAAATCGTGATAAGGCGAAGTCAAAAACGCGAAAAGGCGAAGTCGAAAACGCGAAAACGCGAAATGTCCTTAACCGGCCACCATAGTAAATTGCTAATTTTGTTCTTTTTTGTATTGAATTGTCAATTTGATTATTATCCCCCCCCCCCCCCCGTAGCAAGTATATATGGGTAGAGATAAATCTTCTACTCTAGGATGTTTTGTTTTTAAAATGTCCGGCTTTCTTCAAAATTAATCATCGTTGACACATTAGATATTCTCAAAACTAAAACTTCAGTAAAACGATTACCGGTGATTACAGATAACAATATTTTTCAATATATCCGAAACAATTATCATCGGCAATGTAATATCTCAAAAATCAAAGTAAAAATTCATTGCCACAAATCCTCTTCACCAAACATTTGCGTTATGAATTACTAAAATTTGTATATCATACTTCTTAATATAATTATTTATTTTAACACTGTTTATTTTTTGCTTTATTGAATTCTTGAGCCGAAAGAGACTAAAGAGACATTTAAACTCAAAAGTCGATAATAAACTGACAACGCCATGCTAAAAAAAACCTTAACAAAATCAAAATTACTTTCGAAATCATGAAAATACATGTATCATAAAAACATTTTATTAGGCTAATGATATGGTATCACACAACACAATTATAGTTCAATTAAAGAAACAATTACAAGAATTATCAAGGTATAAATTCTAAAAATGTAATTGCATACAATTAACCCTAAACTGGTATATAAAAAATTATCATATAACACTCTTATATTTAGGGTATGGGAGGGCGGGTTAATATTTTTCTCTTAAATCTATGGAAATCGTTGATCGACGCTTCAACTCGAAAATAGATGCATTTTATATATATAAAAGAACTAAGTGTTTACCGTGTGAAAACCAATCTTGAAGTGAAAATTGCAGGTAAGTAATTTATCAGGTCAATGCAAGTGAGTAGATTTCAACTGATTTTTTAAATTATAAAATATATAACTGAACTTTGGTAAACAATTTCGAAACAGTGAAGTAGAATAAATCTTGCAAGAAATTAAATTCTTTCTCAGTAATTAATCATTTTTATTAAAATTAAAATTTCCAAATTACTTTCGAAATCATGAAAATACATGTATCATAAAAACATTTTATTAGGCTAATGATATGGTATCACACAACACAATTATAGTTCAATTAAAGAAACAATTACAAGAATTATCAAGGTATAAATTCTAAAAATGTAATTGCATACAATTAACTCGCCAAACCGAAGGTCCGCAGCCAAAAAAAAGTGTAAAAATAGTATTGAAAAGGCACACTTAATAAATGGTTTTTATAAACAGAGTCAGTTAACAAACAAGCCTCCCTGGTGTCCATAAAGGATAAAATCAAGGATCTGCTGAAGTCAACCCTCTGGAAAACCAAAAAGAGAAATCTGCCACAAACTCTCCCCCTGCTATTAAAAGAGGTCAGAGTTTAAAAAGCCTTTCTCGTAAAAGTTGCCTCACAACCTAGATCTACTGAAAACGATTTAAGTTACTCAAGGGGGATATAATGGTCAACAACAAAAAAACCTGTGAAGTAACGCAAAGCACTAAGCGTTTATAATTTAAAAAAAAATACTGTTCTGGGTAAAATAAATGAAAATTTAAAACTATACTATTATAGGAACAGTTAAAAAAATATTTCTAAACTTAAAACAATTACAAGATAATTAAAATAATCACTATAAATAAAAGTTCACATACACCTTGCTCAGGTCTCTAACTTTTTGTTCTGTTTCTGTTTATCCAATGTACAATGTAACTGCTCTCTGGAAATAGACTCCGACAGCACCTGTACTTCCTCTTGCTGTTTATGCGCTCTCTGATATTGTGTTTTCTTAACGCATCTCTCTTATTCTCAAAGAACTTCACATTTAACTCCCCCTCGAGCTCAATATCAAAAGACTGAGTAGGACTAACGACAGCAGGACGCAATTCTTCACCAATATCTACTTGTTCTTCTGGTGTAAATAATGAATACAACCATGAGATCGCTGTCTCGTCCATACTTGCTGAAATGATAACCGAACAACAGAATTCGTTGTATCTAAATTTGGTATTTAAAATCACTTCACGGAAGAGGAAAATATTAGAAAGTTTGTCAAAAAAATCAACTGAAAATTAAAAATCTATATTCAAAACTAATGAAATAGTTGATCGACGCTTCAACTATATATAACTTCAAAAGATCAAATCTATAAAAAAAAATAATCCTTAAATCTATCGAAATCGTTGATCGACGCATCAACTCTGGCTCCAAAAATTCAAATCTATTAATATTTTTCTCTTAAATCTATCGAAATCGTTGATCGACGCTTCAACTCGAAAATAGATGCATTTTATATATATAAAAGAACTAAGTGTTTACCGTGTGAAAACCAATCTTGAAGTGAAAATTGCAGGTAAGTAATTTATCAGGTCAATGCAAGTGAGTAGATTTCAACTGATTTTTTAAATTATAAAATATATAACTGAACTTTGGTAAACAATTTCGAAACAGTGAAGTAGAATAAATCTTGCAAGAAATTAAATTCTTTCTCAGTAATTCATCATTTTTATTAAAATTAAAATTTCCACACCAGTACACAAAACACAACAAATAAAGAACACATAGCTGAGAGGGTGATAGAGCAGATTAATACCCCGAGAAAACATTGTCAACCGCGGCGAAGCCAAGGTTGACAATGCCTGTTCGAGGGGTTCCAATCTGCTCTATCACCCTCTCAGCTATGTGTTATTTAATTTATTATACTGAATGTTCTGTTATCACTGTCGATTAAATTTAAAATTCAAAGTAATAAACTATGACATATTGTACATAACCATCCGTATTTAATAAAGCGCACACTTGATCAAACGTCTCCGTGAAGGGTAATAGAGTATTTGCCATAGGATAGAGTCGTATTTAAATAAAGTGCACACTTGATCAAACGTCTCCGTGAAGGGTAATATAGTATTTGCCATAGGATAGAGTCGTATTTAATAAAGCGCACACTTGATCATGTTGATCAAGCGTCTCTGTGAAGGGTGATAGAGTATTTGTCATAGGATAGAGTCGTATTAAAAAAGCGCACAATTGAGCAAGCGTTTCCATGAAGGGTAATAGAGTAAATTGACACCCTCGTATTAGCCAATCAAAATCTTGCATTTTGACATGAAGTATAAAAAATAAAATTACCAACTGAGCAGCAAATCCCCACCAAGAACCTGTGTGATTTCAGGAACTCCGAATGTGTAAACATATCCTAATTCACACATGACACCCGTTGTGTTGCTCAACCCTTCAATCCTGTCGTAACTGGAATAAATGAAAAAGAATAAAACAAGTTCTGTTGCGGAAGCTGGAGACGTTACCGAAACGACAGTTAGTGATAGACCACTGGTTACATGCCAATCGAACATAAATTGAAAGTTAAGGAATAACAACACCATTTTTTTAAAATTTTAATTCTTTTTAAAAAATTTACGAAGAAGGTGGTAATTAGTTTGAAAGATTGACTCTCCGACTGAAGCCTACATTTCAGTCTATATACTATAAAGGTAAACAATAATTGCATATTGCAAAAAAATTAAGGTTACACAATAATTAGAGAAAATTCAAAACTTGCAATTATAACTGTTAGAATAACTCAAAACTCTGTACGACTATTGTTGTTTTTTATGATTTGCCAAACGATATTGGCGATCGTAGAACTTTTGAATAATTTCATTATTTTTTTTCCACTCCTGGTGTGGTAGTTTGAAATGATTCGAATACCATTAATGCATAAAATAAATATCTTCAATAACCATACTTTAACATTTATGTATAACAATTACAAAAAATATCTTCAATAATCATTCTTTAGTCGATATGTATAATACCATACGATTAAATCTTTTAATAACCATTCTTTAGGTAATATTATTAATCTAATCATGATTGCATTATCAGTATTATCTGTATTATCCCATTACAAATGAATATCTTTAATTGCAATTCTTACTGAGAATAAAGAGTTTTAGCACATACTTACAACTTCTCGTCCAATCAAATTGCTTGAATTTGTCTTCTAATTTTCATAGTACATACTTTTCCCGTGTAATAAGTAACTACGCATGAATGACCACAAGGGTAAGATTTCATTGTATTGTAATCAAGATATTAGAACAAAAATTGCTACTGGCTATTTTGAAATAAATTCTGTGTACCAAATTTCACTAAATAGTTTGTAATTAATTTTCAAACAGATTTTTAACATCCTACTAATCAATCTTTGATCTAAATTTTGTTTTGACAATTAAAAAAGTTTCTTTCATTTAAATAAAAAGTAATAATTATGGTGCTTTATACCTTGATTAAAGTACAACTCAATCTAAAATTTGTAATCCTTTATCTTCCATGCAATTACTTTGTTCACAAAAAGAGTCAACCATGAATATTTTGAAGAGAAACTATTAACAATTTGATATATTTAGTCATAAATTGGTAGATAATTAGTTGCCTAATGATCAGTGACAAATATTTCATGCATATAAACTATCCACTAGACTACCTATGGGTACATACCAGGGGCAGATTCAGCAATTTTTAAAAGGTGTTTCAACCAAATATGTGGGAGAGGGATCCAACTGTTTGTACTCATTCAAAAGCATTTTCAAGATAGTTTTAGGTTTTATGTGAAATTAAAAAAAATGTTTTCAAGAATGTAAAGCTTTCACTGCAATTTAAGAATTGTCTGCTCTTGGTCAATTCATTTTGTCATCTTACCATGTAAATAAGTACGTGTATAGTAAAACAACGCTTCGTTTATATCAGTAAACATACTTACACCAGCAGCTACCTTCTTTACATTCTGAGGTCAAGGGCTATTTAATATCCCATTTTTACAATGTTAATATAGTGAGTAGATTTACATAACTACGTAAATGAGCTACATCCAGTCAGCCAAAACATATCAATAGACTAATTACAGGATTACTCAAGTTGTAAATATGTGCTAAATTGGATATTGTATAGAAAGCCCCGCGCTCTAATTTTCATAGTATATACCTTTCTATACAATAACCGAGACGTATTTTGATAACCAGTGCAACTATACATAAGTGAATATAATTAATTACAGGTCATCAACAATGAAAAAAAAACCAGTACCTACTATAGTCGGCTATAACATGTCAAACAAGAAAAATGTGCATTAATTCAAACTATAAAACACACGGTCTGATATTAAAACAAAACAATTTACGCACAAACCGTTATACTAGTTATCAATGGGGTTCATGTTATTTATTCTTTAGTTTTTTATGTTGTGTCATGTGTACTATTGTTTGTCTGTTTGTCCTTTTCATTTTTAGCCATGGCGTTTTCAGTTTATTTTCGATTTATGAGTTTGACTGTCCCTCTGGTATCTTTCGTCTTTTATCAAAGGTATCAGGATTATATTTTAGTACGCCAGACTCGCTTTTCGTCTACATAAGACTCATAGGTGACGCTCATGTCAAAATATTAATTAAATACAAAGTTGAAGAAAATTGAGGATCCAAAATTCCAAAATGTTGTGTCAAATACGGCTAAGGTTATCTATGCCTAGGATAAGAAAATCCTTAGTTTTTCGAAAAATTCAATGTATTGTAAACAGGAAAATAACAGATATGAACGACAGTAACTGACCTACAGGCTCCTAATTTGGGAAAATCACATGTTTTACAGCTGAATGTAGTTTGATTAAACATTTCATGAGCGCTAACCCCTGCCTGGCTTACCAAGGATGGTAATGTACAACAGTATGACAGTTGCAATTTACTACTATGTAAAAATTGAGAATGAAAATTGGGAATGTGTCAAAGCGACAACAACCCGATCATAGAGCAGACAACAATATTATGTAGCCTATACATATTTAATACCATTACAAAAAGTTTCTTCAATGACCATTCTATAGCTAAATAAAGGCAACAGTAGGATACCGCTGTTTAAAATACATAAATCGATGAGAACAAAAAACGGGTTACAAACTAAAACTGAGGGAAACACATTTAAAAGTATGAATATCTTCAATAACATACATACAAATTCATTACACATACCTGGTTGTTATAAGATGTTTAACTTTTGACTTTTCCTTTATTTAAGAGGTCGTATGACATATATAATATAAACATATTTGTTTTGTGTGTGAAAAACACAAAACCACATATCCAAAAAGTTTTGATCAGATATTACGTGATAGTAATGGTGATATTCTGATAAGATTTTTTTTTATCTTTACTGACTTAACAGTTTAATACTAGCATAAAGATTTACTACCATTGCTACTGCTCCCTTAGTTTATATGGGAAGTGATTTGTATGAAAACCAAATGAGAATTAAACAAAGGTAAATTTTGACACACAATAATACATAATCAAATACGAACTGCATTTCAAAATCACATACATAACCTTGTAACCTTTACGGTATGAATTTTCTATAACATTTTATCTTAAATCTGACTTTTCTTTTTGATCTGAATCTCAAGTACTAGTACCTAGAAAGCTCACAATAAAGTACGTTAAATATTGGATTTTTTATTTACATTTTTATATGGTTTGTATCTGTATGTGAAAAATTTATAAATATCTCTTTGTATTTTTATTTGTATCGTACAGATTTACTCGAATCTTGCATAACGGATATACATAGTTTAGATAAAATAGAATTTGTGCAAATTTTCAGAAGTTCCTTGTTCCTTGGAGACTTATAGTTCGATTTTAGAAATAAACAATTTACAGTGTTAATTAGAGAAAAAGCGGTTAAAAAAGAATTGAATTTAAAAATTTGCAAAATTTACTTGACAAGTTGTTCCTCGTAAGGGTAATATGAAACAAACACTTAACAATTTTAAAATTTAATCAGCTATTCTTGTTATTTATAATTTAATAATTGATGTAATTAAGTTGAAACTACTTGTTTTGTTTGTTTTGCCTGGATTGAATATGAATATTTTCCTTGTTCTCGTGTGGATTTTGTAATCAACAGTAAAGTTGTGAGTTTAAATTCCGGACGTGAATGGTGTGTTCGATTTTAATCTAAGTTGACTACGATTGTCAGTTTTCCTGCCGAAAGTCAGTGGTTTTCTGCGAAAACTCCAGCTTCCTTCATCAATCATTACTGACCGCTATGTTATGGTTAATAGTTCTGAAGGTGGTGTTATCTATATATAACAAGATACATAATTTATGTATTTATAAGTTTTGAAGGCCGTACTTTGACCAATTGCCATAATGGTTTACAAATTGTGTCTTGGATGGAGAGTTTTCTCAGAGTTTTCTCATTGGAACTTATACCACATCTTCTTATATCTCTCCTACTGCCTGTCGATTCTTTTATTTTGACATTGCACAATCATACGTATAGTAAGTGAAACACGAAAAACACCTCTAATACAGGTAATACAGTGTAGAAATATAGTTTTAGTTGGGACACACTTTTTTCTTTGTTTAAGCTTAGTTATTGAAACAACATATACTATTTCCTGTCTTTGCTATTACAAGGCATTGCATAACAATTGGTTGAATCATCCTCCGATAATAGAAAAAAGTACAATGTAGCAACGTGCTATAATAAATTTAAATAAAAGTGATGGTGTTTTGCATATTTGCCAACGCCTATGAAAATTCTCGCACTCTGCATGTGTTTATAGTTACACAATAATAAAAAGGCAATGAATTTTCGTCCTCTACCAAACAACTGAATTACTATATTATTAATGCAAAAAGGATTAAACATAAGCATTTAAGCGGTGAGTTTTATATTATTATGACATTCTAAATTGATAAACCCTTTTTTATGATGGTAATTGTTAATATTTGTCGTTGAAAATAACCACCCTGAAAGATGTAAATTGTATCTTTGATGAGTAGTGGTTATTGACAAGTATCACTGTAGGATCAACATTTTCATTTCATTAAAGTTAATGTATTTAAATTTAATTTTATAAATATGAAATTGAAACAAAACAAAGCTATTCCTGTTTTGATTTGCTTCGAGATAGTTAGGTACAGGATTCTGTGGGTGGGTGTTGAGTGGTTTGGAAAATGCTATTTTGACACACTATGCTAACTAAAGGCAACAGCGGTTAACATGTGATAACATCCGGTAAATTGATTACTATATATATATAATGATGAGAATAATCAAATAGATCTCTTGTTATTCATAAGTTGAATTATTCTTATGAATAGAATCAATTATAGGTTATGAATGACTATATGTTTGATTTGGGAATCCAGTAGTTTATATTTAGATATGTGTTACTTTGTGCTAAATATGTTAACAATTGTTTAATTCTCAATTTGTTCTCATACAATCATGTCCAGTATTAAATCTTTTCTGTTATATTTACGTTGATCAGTTAAGATTAGTTGATACTTATTGAATATTAACCTTGATTTAGATGAATCGACTTCTCAAAACTTTGTGATACTAGTCATTCTCAACTTTACATCAAATATACCGGGAATTTCATATAACTATGTAATCACTGTGTAAAATCGATAACGTACGTTTTTGATGAAAGCATAGAAATATATATATTTATTCATCACATACATCAAATTTCTTTATTGAAAGTTATCAAACTATATTTTTTTATTCTAGAAACGTGTTGCTTTCATTTTCTATCGTATTCTAAAATATACAATAAAATGCTATAAGTATTTTTTTGGGGGGAAATTCTAAACAAATATATGTCAAATTCAATTAGAAAAAATGTGAGTAGCATTTACTTGTAAGCAGACATGATATGTAGGTCAATATGTCTAACCTTTCTGAATATAAAGACGACCACCTCTAAAGTCAAATTAAACAAATAATTCTGTATTTTATTAATGTATTAATTACCATATCATATTTCATAACTAATTTGTGTCGGTCGGTTGCTTAATTTTGATCTTACAGCTACCAAGTGTCTTTAAAAAATACAATGCCATATCATGAGTTTTCCCTAGATATCTCAATATATGGCATTAAGATTCATAATGTGTCTAGAATTAGTAAAGCATCTTGACGTGAAACAAACGTGACTATACTCATCAAATTTATTTTTAACCATGGTTTTATATATTTTTTTATGAAAGAAACGTCGTCAACTGTACTTAAAATTTACATTTCCTTATAGATTCAAATTTTCAGATGATTATCCAGTACTAGCTGCTTCCCCTAACACAATAATCACAATTTCATACTGGAAAGAAACATCGATGTTGAAGTACAAGGTAATCTTTATTTTATTGTACAAACTATTGTGTTTGTATTGTTTTATTTTCTGATTATTTTGATAACTCATTTGTGTCGGTCGTTTTTTTTTTTATTTTGAACAAAATTATTCGTTCTCCATATCAAAAGAAGAATATGTGTATTGTTGTCTTTAATATGTCTTTGTAAATTATTAACTTTTTTTGTTCAGTCTATTTTTGGTAATATCCCTTGACGTGGATCGGTACTTATACATCCCGCCAATGTGTAATTCTGCTCTAGTTATTTTATTTTATTTTTGCGTATGAACTTTGTCTTTATGCTTTTTTGTTTTTCTTTGTTTTTTTATAGTGATTAAGATAATAACACGATGTTGACTGTTACTTAATTATCCTTAATTTGGATATTTTTACCTATTATGTCTGTTTTGTTCAACATTGTTGTCGATATAATGGACTTTTATGCGACTATTATACACGTGACAGGTTTAGCTAGCTATAGAACCAGGTTTTCTACATGTACCAAGTCAGGAGTATAAGAGATTTTCATTCGTTTGATATGTTTGAGCTTTTGACTTTGGCATTTGATAAGGAACTTTCCGTTTTGAATTTTCCTTGCAGTTTGTATTTTCATTATTTGATGATTTATGATTATCAATAAGTCTGAATAGACAATTAACCACGAAATTGACTTTGATGTAAGAAAATAAAAAGTGCATAACTGCATTCAACTTTACCGTTTAGTAAGCTTTAAATACCTCAATCACGACAAAATTAAAAAAAATCAAACAATTAAAATGAGACAAAAACTCCAAAACCAAACGGATAGTTTAGAACATACAATTGGTCGATGTTAGTTTGAAAAAAAAACACCCTTTTGTTGTTAAAACAAAGCAACGACATTGTTTAGCTTAAAAAAACCTCATCAAATCTAAATACCTTTGCAAATTATCACTACATTAATAAATTGACATATACAATCAGAACACAATTTAAATCTAATCATTTTGAGACATACAATGACGCGAATGAACACGTCTGAGGGGAGGGGCATATTTCAGAGAGTGGCATATATATATTACCAATGTTATTTCAATTGATCGGGTGGAGCTATCGTTTTAATTTGCATATGGACAGTCTATTTGAAGATGTGTGTGATAAGGATGATAACCGTTATAATTAATACTGATTTCTAATCACCAATCAGTGTCATCAAAGGAATTTACAAAAGAATGACTAGACACTTCATTGATGAGTTTATCCTAAAACACCTATCTATAGATGGACTGGTTTATTAGGAGCGAACCGGTTAAACTCCGCCCATTCAAGTGAATTAAATCGAGTAATACTTTCATTTATTTTGTGTCCGTTTGTCATCTGATTGTGTAACGGTAGTGTATCCCCGAATAAAAATTATTGATTAAACTTGGACAAATGCTGAGGTTTATTTGTTTCTCAATATTTACCCATTCTATATATATACCTCAAGACAGTTCGTATATAATTACACATCGATAAAACTTTATCAATGACAGGCAAATCATTTTATTTTTATTCTTTGCCATAAACAGTCTATGGAAGGTGCGATACGATAAAAACTTTTCTTATATCAATGAGTTGCATTGTGGGAAATCTCAGACGAATGTTTACATTTTTATGAAGGAACTAAGATTTCTCGGTATAAAGGAATGATTCTTTTCTTTAAACATGCTTACATTTAACAAGACATACGTCTGCTGTATAATTTCCATGAATTATTTTAAGTTATACCAAGCAAGGTGAATTTAAACGAGAAAATTGAATTGTTGAATAAATGAGACATAAATGCACGATTTATCATTTGTAGATGTACAAATTCAATTAATGTCACGTAGCAAGTGATGTGGAATGCAATTGAGATTAATTCAATTGTTGGATAAGCCAAAATCGCCTATAAGTCAAAGATACTGCTATATTTTAAAATATCAATGCGATGTTTGTCTTATATCATAGCGATATTTTTTTAATATCAAAAATTTATGAATGCGATACTTTTCTAATATAACTGCTATAGTTTTCTAATATAAAATTAATACGATGACACGTCACAATGCATGTCAAAAGAACCGCAAACATAATTCACAAACTTAGTTCATGACCGGCTTAATGTTTGAGGATCAATATCACTAAAATTTCGTATCTGTAACAGAATTAACGCTTACACGATCTTATCATTTTAAAAATGTTGCTTGACCCTATTGATATTTGAAAGTGTTAACAACCTGTTCAGTCTATTGTTTTCAATCACATGGTTTAACTGACTAATTCTATTTGAAGTGATGATGCAATGGTGGAATTTATATGCGGTTGTAAATAGACTACCAACCTTTTAGATTCTAATATAGGTCCAGTGGCCGATCAATGCATTTGAATTGGGACATATGGTTGGACCCCACCACCTTATCCTAGGTTTGGAACCCCCTTTTGAAAACGGCTGGATCTGCCCTTGAGGTCACACTGCTAAAGCATATCCACATGGATAATATCGAAACAGACAAAAACTAGATATGTCAAAGCAACACGAATTGTCCCGTCTTAAAATCATTACTTAAAAAAATTTCTTTCAAACAGTCCAATCCAATCCAGCTCCAAATAACAATAAATATTCAAATGGTAATATAAATATTCCAAACAAATTAAAATGTACAAATTCTGATGTCCCGAACTTTAAAGATACCAACTGAGTAGCCTCAGACTATAAGTTGAACAATTTCAGATACAACGAAAATCAAAAATCTTGTCAAACAGAAAATGTATTTATTATTAACATAGAAAAAATATTGAGAAGGAAAACAGTTCTTTTTTTATATCAAAGACTTTCCCCGTTGGTAAATCGATATCACTATGAACATAATCAGCTCGCCGCCTGGACGCTCTTTTACATCGCGATGACCGTGAGGGCATTCCGTTACTTTGTTACCACAGAATTCGAAATTTGACTTGCTTTTTTGACTAGTAATCGATCATATAAATAACAATCCGTATAGCTTGTTATAAATTCATTTCTTTAATGATACTAAAAAAATATGTTTAGAAAACAAATGAATAAGATGTAAATGTCTGTTGACGTTACAAATGTGTATATATTTTTTCTATATTTATACATTTAGATCGTTCAGTGCTGTTTATTTGGTATTTTTATTGACGTAATCGTTCTTGTACCATCATAACTGTCGTTACCTTTAAAGCTTTAGAAGTGTGTTTGTTCATATTGCACTTAACAAAAGATTCAGGTTTTGAAGGACAGGAAACCAGTTATTTGTAAGGGGTTTATCTGATATAAGATTTATAGATATACAAAGAAGATGGTACATGAGTTCGAATGAGAGAACTTTCCATCAAAGTAATAGTCTGTTTTATTTAAACCATTATAGATCAAAGTAGGGCCTTAAACAAGGAGTCTTGGCTCTCAGCGAACACCACGCTATACAGGAACCAAAAAAATACTAGTGTTAAACCACTCAAAAGAAAGGAAAGCCAACAGTCTAATTTGTATAAAAAAGGAGATTCAAAAATGCACAGCAGGCCAAATTTTGTCGAATCAATCTGGACGAGGACAGTATGATTCTTCTTTGTCAAAAGTTAGTTTCATTGTTTTCAATAAAGAAAGTCTTCTATGCATGCGTTGCGAGCAAATCTGATATATATCTTATTTCGGTGCGTTCATTATGAATTTGCTAAATGTTATATATATGTGAATAATGATTTTGATACTTAGCTATTTGATTACGACATTGTTTATTTAACCCCATCGGTGCTGGCATTTTCAAATTTTGAAAATAGTGGATTGAACCTGGTTATATTGCGCTAAACCTGTCACGTGTATGACAGTATCATTAAATTCTGTCATATTTACAACGATGCATGAACAAAACAGACATACAAGGTAAAATTGTAAAAATATGGATACAGCAGTTAAATATTAATACTAATAATTACTAATATCTATATTACAAAATCACCGCTATGATATTTTAAAAGTATCGCATTGTTTATTTATGTATATAAGAAAAACACAGCACTTCAAATTTTACACGAACATAAACTTTAGGTTCTAACTAACTTCTGAATGTATATTTATACTCAATTGTTGTTTATATTTGAACAATAAGTTTTAAAGTTAGTATTTTCTTAATTTTTTGTTGCCGAAAACAACATTTTCCGTATGGAGTGTCTGCATATTTACAATTGATATTAGACAATATCGCTCATTGATATAAGAAAAGTTTTTATCGATACGCTTCTTCCATAGACTGATAAATAAAACATATAACCCTTACAAAGTCAAACTGATAAGTTGAAGATACTTTGAAGGTTATTAGGTCTTTCCACTTTTCGTGGAAAGACCTTTTGTTTTTCTTCTGATTATTAGGTCTTTCCACTTTTCTGTGGGAAGACCTATTGTTTTTCTTCTGATTATTTTTTTTTTCTTCCGCCTAATTTTGTTCTTGCGATAAACATTTGTTTCGCAATATGTCGCTTAGATATTTTGTATATGATATCGAACAGTTTATGCGCTTTTGAAATTTACCCTGCGTAAACGAATACTTTTCTTTGTAGGAGTTATCTCCCCAAACACTGTTTTCCTTGTTATCGAATCTCCTTCGCAACCGTAAAAGATTATGACAAATTTATTTTACAAAATTGCTCGTTATATCCTTGGCATGATTTGTCCTATTTTGACCAAAGCGATATGACCGCTCCATATGAGAGTTATTTCCCCTTATGCATCTGATATAAGTGATATGAATTTCTATCTTATAAATCATAAGTGATAGAGACCTAGGATCTTTTGATTTGAGGTCCTTGGTCCCAAAAAATGAAAATTAGGTCAAGGTCAAAGGTCAAGGTCATATTCTAATATTTGAATTTGGCTTATTTTCACTTATATCCAAAGACTGTATAAGATATCAACAAATTATTTTTACTAAATTGTTAGTTGCGACATGTCGTAATATGTAAATTTTGATTGCAAGCGTACGTTGAATGTAAAAGGGAGTTTTCTCCCCTCTTGTATTTAAAAATACGCGTTTGGTGATATAACTCATTAACTAAATATAATTAAGACCTATGGTCTTTTGATTTGAGGTCCTTGGTTTATGACCTTGAAATTGATCTCAAGGTCATAGCTTAATTTGACGTTCTAGATTTTGACCTTTGCTTTTATTCTATATGTATACATGATAAAGATATACAACTTTTAGAAAAAGGTATCAAACCATTTAACCTTGAAAAAAACAACCGGAAGTGACTTTTTGTAAACCGGAAGTAGCTATTTTTTGTACTTTATTAATATTAAAGTATAAAGAACCAGATATTTTTGGAATCAGTGTCAAGTAAATATTCAAATATAATCGGAAGTAACATTTTTCAAACCGGAAGTAACAAATGATCTCCCTTATTTAAAAAAAATGTATGGAAACAATATATTTTTGGAATCAGCTTACTAGGAGCTATCATTTGACGATTGAAATGACATTTTAAACTTAGTTTCACAACTTTTCATATCAAAATACATTGTTTTGATGGAAAGACCTTCAATTGTTCTCTGAACAATTGGTTTTTAATTTTTTTTTTTTCTTCTGCCGTCTAAGAAGTTTTTTGTTTTACAACATATCGAATGGATGTTTGGCCAATGATGTTGTACAGTAATTGGGGTTCCAATAATCACCCTGTGTAACCGAACATTTATTCTTATAGGAGTTATCTCCCCACGTCCATTTTTTCTTGTTATCGCTATATCTCTAAAACCGTAAAAGATTTTAACAAACTGTTTTCACCAAATTGTTCGTCTACTCTTAAGAATGATTTGCTTTATTTTGAATGGAGTGATCGGAAGACATCTTATGGGAGTTGCTTCCCTTTGAAAATTTAAGATAGACAATATGTTGGATAAATTCATACGGTATAAGTCATAGAGGCCTACAGTCTTCCGATATGAAGTCCTTGGTCCATGACCTTGAAATTGAGGTCAAGGTCAAAAGTCAAGGTCATGTAATAAATTTTGAATTTTGCTTGTTATCGTTATTAAAAAAAACCTGTTTCAGTTAATGATATGATATGTTTGCAAAATTACTGTTTACAATAAGGCGAATCTTCATCATATTCAGTCGAAGGGTTTTGGTTAACCCTTATAGGAGTTTTCTCCCCTTATGTATTTGAAATCATTATTTCTCCACAACCATACAAGTGATTGACCTCGGGCCTTCATATTTGAGTTCACTGACCTATGACCTTGAATTTGAGGCTAAGGTTGAAGGTCAAGGTCATATTCTAAATTTTTGAATTTGCTTGAAATCTATATTCAAAAGAAATTGTAACATTTAATGCTATGATGTGTTTGCCAAATTACTGTTTACAATAAGGGGCAACTTCAACCCATTAAACTCGAAGTGTTTTGGTCAACCCTTTAGGAGTTTTCTCCCCTTTTGTATTTGAAATCGGTATTTCTCCACAACCATACAAGTGATTGACCTGGGGGGGTCTTTTGATTTGAGGTAACTGACCTATGACCTTGAAATTGAGGTCAAGGTCAAATGTGAACTTGACGTTCTAGATTTTGACCTTTGCTAAATTCTAGACTCAATTGTTTTATAATGAACAAGAGAGTATATTTTTATATCAGTTTGAAGTACCGAATTACATCAACAAGGAGTTTTCTTACATCTTTTTATAAAGTTCATTCTTATTATCGAGGTGGAAAGACCTTCAATTGTTCTCTGAAGAATTGGTTTTTAATTTTCATTGATCTTTGCTTATGTTTATTTATAGTGTATTATATTATATCTATTTTTGGTCACCAGGATGTGATTCACCGTTTATTTCAAGTTAAATTTATAAATGAAAGAAACTTCAACATGTTCAAATTGAAAATACATACTGTCGTTAGATCAAAGGCAATTTTGTTAATAAAACGTGTTTCAAATTGTAATACTTTAATAATTGTAAATTCGTAGAGTAAATTTTTTATAATTCTTTATCTTTGTTATGATCTTTCAAAATATTTCCATATTTGACTTCGTTTCTCTATTGAACTATGCTAAACATAGAACGATGATGTGTAGTGGAAACTAATCATTGTCTCCGGTTATGAAATAATAAAAAGGGTACTCCGTTTAGTCATTATCTATTTGGCAGGTGATTATTAGCTCACGATTATCATTAACGTCATACAGGTCTTTATTTAAACAATTCCAAATATTTTTTTTTAGTTATTCTTCCGAGGACATCGATTATATTAAGGTACAATTACATTTTATTGTTATTTTTAGTTTTCTGAGGAATAAACTTATAGATAACTGCAAAAAAGTAAGGTATAAGACCAATTCCATTTCAATTATTTAACACCAGTGGTAATTTCTAACAGTTCTCAATCTTTTCTAAAATTAACTGATTCATAGATTCAAATCTATAATGAAAGGCATTAACATTTTTTGGTGCATTTTTGTACATTAGACCAAATAAAAAATGCGAAAAGGTGGCTCGAAACCGTAGTTTTAAATCATTCCGGCAAATTCGGAGTATTTACTCAAAACAATTGTATAAAAAGGACAAACTTCACCAAACCCCAAAATCTGTGGAAAATAAAACTATGAATGGTGTTTCAAATAGAAAAGTCATAGAATGGTTTTGGTTAAAGATCCGTTTTTGTTTGATTACCATGTAGACGTTTTTATTTGTTATATATCAGAAGGTTTAATAACAAATTCAGACTCTGGACCAGGGAGTGCAAAAAGTAAAATAGGATGTATACCTACTTCTTTCTTTTATGACTGATTTGTTGATTTAATTCCTATCTAAGACAATTTAAGAAGTTTTAATTGATGTAAATATATTCCTTAAAATAAATTAATGTTGGCAGACATTTTTTAATTGATGGGGAATAACATTTAAAACGTCTTCAAGAACTATGTTTAACAAATACACTTAAGAGTTTATGCAATTCACTCAGTTTTTATTTAATACTTGTATATGTTTATATGTTTAAAAAAATGTATTTACGATATTTTAACATGATATTAGTAAAAGTTCCTGTCATTTTTAATATTTGAGTTTTCTTTGAGAAAGATACACACTCATTATCAGCAATTACTTGTGGTTTGGGCATTTCTTTGTGTGTGTATTTCAGACTTGGGGTCAATTACATTGGAATGTAATTAATTAAATTACACATTACATTGCAAAAATTATCAATTACACTTATTACACATTACACAGTTTTTGAAATGTAATTAATTAAGTTACAATTACTTTTCTAAAGTAATTAATTAAATTACACATTACATTTCATCATATTCTTCAACAATATTGTACATGCATGTGTAAAATATTCAGGTAACCATAGTTTAAAGGTTGCATTTGATAATCATTAGTTATTTTAATGTTTTGTCATTTAGTCTGAATCTATATGGTCTGAACACGTTGAAAGCGATTTTAAAAAGTCTTTCTACAGGAACATATGTGGCAGATATTGTTTGATCAGAAGATCATCATATAGATAGGAAAGGGAATTTGTTCCTATTAACTTGACAACATCAAGGGTTATTTTGACATCTCAAGTGAAGTCATTTAAGTTAAACATAATTTAATAAAGAAATTATAAATAAATTAAAACAAAATGTTTTTACTTAAAAAATATTGAAAAGTGTGCTTGTCACAATATTGAAAACAATTTTTATTACACACAATGTATATAATGTCTAAATATAAGCAATATATTACTAATTAGATGAAATACGTCATGTAATAGTGGCATTGCCCCCGGACATTTTAATCTGATAAGTTGCTGTTTGTTTTTACAGCTGTTCATTTTTATTTCTATAATCCTTTTGTGTATACTAATTTGACAAAATGATTGTGTGTAGTGATTTTAAATTCTAAATGAAGTATCTTGGAAAGATTTTTCAAAGTGACACAATTTTTTGGTTTTTGTTTTACAAGGTGATTAATTACTAATCAATCTTTTTAGTTAATAGATCTTTCTTAAAAACTTAACAACACAAATATTTAATCCTCACTTTTTTTTTTTATTATAAGACTATTCAAAATAATTCTGTCATGTATGTAGGTCAAATAAATAATATTAAAACTTGAGAATGAATTACAGATTTTCATATATATTAATAAAAAGTATGTGGTATCAATATTTGAAAAATAAATATAATTTTACAATTCATATTATTAGACACAAATCCTTATCTTTAACATAAATAAAGTACATGTAATTGAAATGTAATTCAAAAGTAATTGAGCATAACATGCTTTTTTCAATGTAATTAATTAAATTACCATTACATGTAATTAAAAAAATGCTCAATTACACATTACATTCAATTACATGGAAAATTGTAATGCATTACACTTAATTACCATTAAATTTCAATTACCCCATCCCTGGTGTATGTGGTTTGTTTTTGCATTAGATTTATATGACTGGGTCTATCTTAACTTTTCTAATAATAAAAAAATCATTTAAAGAAGGTCTGATCTCCTTGTTGAAATCCAAAAAAGGGAGGAACATTAAAATCTGTAGATCTACTACAACATTTATCACCATGTCAATTTCGGACAGGTCGTACCCCCGGATATATATTTTTCTAAAACAAATCAGAAACATAATATAATGATTTAATAAATCAAATAAATTTTGTAGGATATCGTCAATATGAAGGCAAAAACTTTTGCATCAGCACGAGAATTCCACGAAACTCTTTCGATGGAACCCTTTTCACTCCATGAGTCGATCAAAGGAAAGAAGCAGCTACAATTTATGTCATTAGTTAAAGAGATTGCAGATAAGAAAAGACGTAGGCGAGATGACTCGTTTAGTTTAGAATCGTCAGGAAAACAAAGCCTTTCAGAGGATATATTAGAATGCAAATTATCATTGTTGCAAATCCAAAAACATTTGAACAATCCAGACAATTTGGATAATGCCACGAATATAGTGGAACATCAAAATAAATTAAAAGCGACTTGTGAAAAACTTGAAAAGAAAGGAAATGTGAATACCGACGAGGAAAGTTTTATCCGAATGCATGATCCAGAAAGTAAACATCTACATGGAAAAGAAAATAATATGAAAATGGTTAATGCAGAAGGAATACCACGAAAAGAGTTAGGCGATTTATTGAGACTCCGTGTACCTCAATATCATACACATTATCTTTATCCTTTATCACGATCTATGTCAAATGAAATGATGAGATTTTCATCATTAAGTACATTCCCACGTCATATAGATATCAGTATGACACGTTTAGCTAGAGCTGGGTTTTTCTTTACTGGAGAGGGCTGTACAACAAAATGTTATTCTTGTGGAATAACTTACGACCAATGGAAATCAGGATATGACCCTTCAGCAATTCACAAAAGTATATCACCATTTTGTACACTTGTGAATAGTTTTGATTGTGAAATTCCTCCGTTTCAATGTGATAGTTACTTATTAAGAACACCGCCAAATGATGCGGCTACATCTATGAACGTCGGTTTTCATGACGAAAATCTTCAACAAAGTCAAGGTACAGTATCTTCACAAAGAGATGCGTACACTGGTCACAAGATAACGACAGTGAAAGCAATAAGTGTTCCAATTTCTCATGCTTCAACCGAAAATGCGGCTAGAAATATCCCAACCAGTGACATAACAGGACAAACTGCTGACGATAGTAAAAATAATTCAAGGACGAACGACTGTCAACACGATTATGCATCGCTTGGTATAAACATTGACAAGCCGAAATATCCAGATTATGCTGCTCTGCAAGTTCGAATTAGTTCCTATCAAGGATGGCCATCGTATCTTGAACAAACACCACGCGAGATGGCTGTATCCGGATTCTTTTTTGCAGGTTACCATGACTATACGAGGTGTTTCTTCTGTGGAGGTGGACTACGTAACTGGGAGCTTGGTGACGATCCTTGGTTAGAGCATGCACGATGGTTCCCACAATGTTCTTTTTTGAAACAAAACAAAGGCGATATATTTGTCAATGACATTCAGAGACGGAAACAACAATTGGTAATTATTCCTAATATAAAAAGGAAGATGTGGTATAATTGCCAATGAGACAACCGTCCACAAGAGACCAATATGACACATAAATTAACAACGAATTAAGTCACCGTACGGCCTTCAACAATAAAAAAAACCCATACCGCATAGTCAACTAAGTATATTTATGGACTTTCATGGCATAAAACAAGGTGAATTGCAAAAGAAGGGAATTTGGGAAAAATAGTATAAAAAATACGGAACTTTAAGGTAAAATATAAAAAAGAAGTCAATGAAATCTAACAAAATGAGGCGTTATTAGCAAAATCAACAAACGGAAGAATTAGTAAACAATTGTCATATTCCAGATTCGGTCCAGACATTTCCGACGAAAAATAACGGGTTAAACCTGGTTCGATAGCTATCTGAACCTCCAGATACTAAGAGAGGATTGGAATTCAAAAATATCAAATCCAATAAAAACAGACATTTTCATGGCCAAACATAAGAAAGAACACGTCAATTGAAAACTAAAGACTGAAAGACAAACCCAACCAAGAAAAAAAACAACAAACAAAGTCAGGTGTTCCGAACAGGTAAGCAGTTTCTGATCCACGTAATAATATAATGAGAAATTATTAAATATGTTGGCTAAACTTAATAAGATGGATGTACACGATAAGTATAGTGTGAATGCATTTAGTATTAACAATACAAATACATGGGGTGAACGCTACTTCAGAAACGTTGTTTTAGTATTTTATTGCTTTTGTTTGCGTTGTTTTTTATGAACTACCCTGACAGTTTTTAAAGACAGGGCATCATACGAATGTCTCATAATTTATTTATTCATGTTTTCATTTATCTGATCAGGAATATGTTTCATTGAAGGAAAATACTACTCAGCAGAACAACTTACAGTCATTGTCAGCTGAAGTTAGCGGTAGTAGAAGTACACAGCCTTCGACAGACATGGATACACATCCATTACTAGATAGTGTCGCTGTGAAAAGTGTTTGTGAGATGGGATATACTAAAGAACAAGTTGTAAAACCATTACAGATAATCAAGGACTCGGGACAAGGTAACCAATGTTTCTAGTATAGTGATTTGATTGATTTTGGTTCCTATTTAATCGTTAATCTTATAGTTTTTATGCCCCACCTACCATAGTAGAGGGGCATTATGTTTTCTGGTCTGAGGCTTCGTTCGTTCGTCCGTCCGTCCGTTCGTTCGTCCGCAGGTTAAAGTTTTTGGTCAAGGTAGTTTTTGATGAAGCTGAAGTCCAATCAGCTTGATACTTAGTACACTTGCTGCTTATGATATAATCTTTCTAATTTTAAAGCCAAATTAGACTTTTGACCTAATTTCACGATCCATTGAACATAGAGAATGATAGTGCCAGTGGGGCATCCGTGTACTTTGAACACATTCTTGTTTTAAATGGATGTTTTCGTATTGATCCTGTATAATTTCAAAGAACAGTCGGATAAGATCGAAGTTAACTGTTAGGCTCGACGCGTAGCAGGGTGCCAATACAGCTGATTGAGATCCATTACGGCTGTATGGTCAGCATTTACTCTCATTATATCTATTCCGATGTTTTATATATTATCAAAACATAAAGCACAGGCATAGTAAAAAGTAAAATCCCGAGCTCCGAGGAAAATCATAAAAGCAAAGTCCGTAATCAGATGGCAAAACAAAAGCTCATACACATCAAACGAATGGATAACAACTGTCATTTTCCTGACTTGGTACCGGCATTTTCTTATTTAGAAAATGGTTAATCAAACCTGGTTTTATAGATATAGGAAGATGTGGTGTGAGTGCCAATGAGACAACTCTCCATCCAAATAACAGTTTATAAAAGTAAACCATTACAGATCAATGCACGGCCTTCAACACTGAGCCTTGGCTGACACCGAACAGCAAGCTAGCTTTATCTAGCTGAATATCACAATTGTATGACAGTTGCGTAAAATTCCATTATATTGACAGCAAAACAAACAGACATAATAGGTGAAAATGTCAAAAATAGGGGTACAGCAGTCAACATCAAAATTAATCACTATAAAAACAAACAAATATGTCAACAAAGAAAAAAACCACCACAAAATGCATTTAGACAAAGCACATTAGCAAAAACGAAAGACAAGAATACAAAAATTTACCATAAAGAATAACACCATGACGGGATGTTTAACTACCGAGCCACGTCAAATAGATATTACTAAAAATAGACTTAACAGTAAAAGTAATAATTTACAAAGACAAATAACACGATTTTAAGATGATTAAAAACGCCAGTACCTAAAATCAATACTTTAAGACCATCGTGTATTTTTTGTGAAGTTGATAAGGAATATTTATCAACAAGTTCTAGGTATTTTCCGATGTTTTGTTTTAGAAAACGCTCTCTCTAAGCATTTTATTTTTGTTGTGTATTTGGTATCCTATTCCAAAGTATTCTATAGATATAGGAAAATGTGGTGTGAGTGCCAATGAGACAAAAATCCATCCAAATAACAATTTAAAAAAAAGTAAACCATTATAGGTCAATGAACGGCCTTCAACACGGAGCATTGGCTCACACCGAACAACAAGCTATTTAGGGCCCCAAAATTACCAGTGTTAAACCATTCTAATTATGTCAACATATCAACCGGATGCGAAACTAGCATATAATAGTTATCAAAAGTACCAGGATTAGAAATTAGTACGTCAGACGCGCGTTTCGTCTACATAAGACTCACCAGTGACGCTCAAATCAAAATATTTATAAAACCAAACAAGTACAAAGTTAAAGAGCATTGAGGATCCAAAATTCAAAAAAGTTGTGCCAAATACAGGTAAGGTAATCTATGCTTGGGACAAGAAAATCCTTAGTTTTTCGAAACAAATCACATAAATTAGCCCCGGTTATTGTGTGATGCGTGTTGCTTAATTTTGTATTATTATGTTGATGGCTGGTGGTTTATCTGTTAGTCTTTTTCTTTGGGATTGGTGTTATCCGTTTTCTTTAACTTATGGTGTTTATTGCCCATTTATTATTTCAGATAAATGTTTAAATAATTAAATATATTTAAATAT
This sequence comes from Mytilus trossulus, assembly GCF_036588685.1. Lineage (NCBI taxonomy): Eukaryota > Metazoa > Mollusca > Bivalvia > Mytilida > Mytilidae > Mytilus > Mytilus trossulus. The sequence continues at coordinate 67,723,329 of NC_086383.1, forward strand.
GTATATCTTATTTCATTTAATATTGCTCGATCTGTATTATAGTTGATATTGGGGCCTAAGTCTAAGTATTTAACTTAAATTCACTACCATAGCAGGAGGTTGTGAGTTATAACCATACTGTTGGCAGGTGCGTTCGACTCCTAATTTAATTGACAATGATAGACAGTTTGTTTTCCTGACGAATGACTGTTATTCTCTTTGGGTAATTTTATAGCAAAATTTTACGTAATTTGCATAGTGGCCATATTGCCGTAACATGATTACAACCATTACAATCATATTATACATGCCCCCAAAGATTTGCAAACAATGCCAATTCTTAAGTCGAATCAACCATTTATGAGCATATTGGAGAATTGTACATATTTTTCAATTTCTGTTCGTTTACAGATGAACATTGTCTACCTTGAAACTTTCGGCCTTTTCAGTGATAAAACCGAAAGCGAACCGTGATACAATTGCTATAAAGAACAACAAAAATTCGTCAAAAAAGCCGGATTTAAAAATAAAAAGAAGGATACAAGAAGTGATTATTCAAGATTTTTCCGTATATAGAGAAACACCTTAGAAGTTGAATTTTGAGGTGAAATTACTTTTATCTTACCTGTTTAGTTTGCGACCAAGTTTGTTTGAAACAAAATTATGATTTCGTAAAAGGTTGAATTTTAAGCAATTTCCAAAAAACACAACTATTTTTGTAAATATTAGCCAAAATAAGTTTTCAATGACACGTAAAGATGAAAAAGTCTATCTGTAAAGTTTGTATACTAGTAATCTATAGAAACAACATAACGTAATGCAAATTATATGACAAAGCTACGAGGTAAAATGGACACCATCAATCATTCATGAAATTGCCATTACGTTTTTGTATTCTATTTTCAGAATTAACCGCTCATAATATCCTGCAAATTTTACTTGATCGTGAGGATGCGATCAGATTCAATACATCTCCATCCACACGAGCCACTGAGAGTGTAGCAACGCCTAGTACTTTATCGCCAAGTACCCCAAACTTACGAGATGGTGAGTTATTTTTTAATGTCAAGATTAAGGGAAATAAAAATAAATCAGTTTTAAACTTTGTACCTTATTGACAAATAATAAGTCATAAATAATGTACTTGCATGCATTTTATACACATCTGAAGAAGACAAAACATAATAATACAAAATAATTCGTAGTGCAATGAACGTTTCTAATATAATTGTATATGGCACTTCAAGTTGTACTAAAGTAGGCCATACAATGAAGACTGTCTTGCATGTACCAAGTGGGGGATATGACAGTTCTTATACATTCGTTTGATATGTCTGAGCTTTTGATTTTGCCATTTGATTATGGTTTGAATTTCCCTCGGAGTCATTTTACTTTTTGCATTTGAAATATTTTACAGAATGTTTACAGTCTTCTTAAAGGATTTGAAAATCGTTTGGCCTCGAGAATCACTGAACAGACACTGATTGTCGAAATGCGCATCTGGTTCAACATAATTGGAACTGTTTAAGACAAATTTGAACACAGAAGTTGAAAACATTATTATATTTTCTCTATTAACCTAAAATTCATGAGCAAATGTCTCAACTGTAATTTTTTTTTCAGAAGCAGAAAAAATATTAGAAGAAAACCAGCAATTAAAAGAACAAAGATTATGTAAAGTGTGTCTAGATTTAGACGTCTCTATCGCCTTTCTACCATGTGGACATATAGTGTGTTGTAAAGACTGCGCTCCTGCTATGAGAAATTGTCCTATTTGTCGCAAATACATAAAAGGAACAGTTAAAACATATCTTGCATAAAAATAAAATATATATTACATAAAATAAATAGTAATAAATGCATGTTGAACAGGAAGTCAAAACCCTGTAGTAGTACATAAGCATTTACGATATTAACACTATTGGAGCAAAACTTATTTCCCTTTTGTCGCCATGTTAGAAGTCTGTTAACACAAAATTCTTCATAAATCAGTCAAATTCGACTTGTGTCACCGACCGCTAGACGTCTTAATATTTAAATCCCCCCACATGCTTGATTAATCACTTTGGACAATTAAAGATCTATACATCTGATATGTATTCAAATCCTGATTATTCTGAAATTACACAACTCCATCAAAACAGTTTAAGCTAACAGGGGCCCTGTTAAAGAATAAGAAGACGAAAGATACCGGAGGGACATTCAAACGCAATTGCCTTTATTCAAGTCGAAAATAATTTAGATTATAACGCCATGTCTAAAAAGGATGACACACAGACAATAATTGTACATAACATGTGACATAGAAAACTAAAGAATGAGCAATTTAACAATGTAAAACATGTACAGTGTAAACAATTGTTCAAATAGTCATGTTAAAATCAATGTAAACACTTGAAACAAAGAATTTTCTTTCTTAAATCTGTGTTTAAAAAGTTTGATCATTAACTATAAAAATAACAAAATGTTCTCTTCTACACGTTTTCCTCTCTCATCTCATTACCGATGCTTTTTTTGTGACACTTGATCCAAACAGAAAGTTGTTTTTTTTCAAGATCAGACTAAATGGCAGGTTTGTCTACTTTCTTTTATCTCAGTCATTAGAATCATGTCAATCTATTAAAAAAAAAGGTTGTGATAGTTTATAATTTGAATAGATTGACATGATCCATTTAACATCGTGATCATACTGATGGAGAATATCTGCTATCCGAAATATTGAACATTTGTTCATTTTATTGTAACTTTATGGTGATGTTATACCATTTTAGACATGTATATATATACGACTTAAATAATTGTTATCATTAAACCAATATAGTATTATGTTGTCATTTTTATAAATTTCCTGTTTACCAGACTTTGAATTTTTCGAAAACCTAAGGATTTTCTTGAACCAGGAAAGGATTACCTTAGCCAAATTTGGCCTAACTTTTTGGAATTTTGGATCCTCAGTGCTCTTTAACTTTGTACTTGTTTGGCTTTATAACTATTTAATATGAGCGTCTCTGATGAGTTTTATGTAGACTAAACGCGTGTCTGGCCTACTAACTTACAATCCTGGTACTTTTGTTAACTAGTAACATAACTGGGTCGATGCCACTGCTGGTGGACGTTTCGTCCCCGAGAGTATCACCAGCCCAGAAGTCAGTACTTAAGTGTTGACATGAATATGAATTATGTGGTCATTTTTATAAATTTCCTTTTTACAAACCTTTGAATTAAAAAAAAAAATAAGGATTTTCCTGTATCAGGAATAGATTACCTTAGCCGTATTTGGCACAACTTTATGGAATTTTGAATCCTCAATGCTCTTCAACTTTGTATTTGTTTTGCTTTATAACTATTTTGATATGAGCGTCACTGATGAGTCTTATGTAGACAAAACGTGAGTCTGACGTACTAAATAATAATCCTGGTACTTTTGATAACTATTTCAATTTATCAAAAGCTATTTCATAGAAAAATGTGCATAACAAGAAAAGTTTGATGCGTACTTAATTTACATTTACATGTATCTAATCTGTATTGGTTATATAAGAAATCACATGTTAACTTTTACCAGTTAAAATGAATGGTAAGCAAGTTAACTTGTAATACTGGTTAGGACTGCACCCATTTATTCGTCGGTACGAGAACGTCATCAGAAAGATGCTATGTACTGTTTCAAACTAACAAATTATGAAACTAAATAAAGACAACAGTAGTATACCGCTGTTCAAAACTCATAAATCCATGGACAAAAAACAAAATCGGGGTAACAAACTAAAACCGAGCGAAACGCATTAAATATAAGAGGAGAACAAAGACACAACACACACAGAAACTGACCAATCATCAGACAAAACACCACGAGAATAACAAATATAACATGAAAACCAAATACATGAATTTGGGATAGACAAGTACCGTAAAAACGCATAACAAATAAAAAGCAAAGGGTCCGTAACCTCGGTTTTCGAGATATAAGCCATCGAAAATTTGACGAGAAATGATTCTCTTCAGTTTTTACATATATTTCTATCAAACAAATTGAAAAATACCAAGGATTTTGAAAGATATTCAAATACTGCTTTTAAACTTTTACGAAAAATTATGAAAAAGAAAAAGAAGTATAAGCGGACAAAAATTGGCATTGGCACTACATTGTAAAAGCAAGAGGGTAACGAATTTCTTGCAAAATTGTCAAAATCAAATAGAATAATATTCGTTTACTTTTTAACTTTAACCAACTATATCGAAGAACAGATCAGGCATACTTTTAATAATATTAAGACTTAGGACTTTAAATAATTGAATGATATTTGGATTTTGAAATCAATGAAATCATCATTCCTATTAAACAGTACCTTGTTTATTTATTTTCAATCTTTTGTTGTCCGCAAATGAATATACAGTTATACAGTTCAATTAAAAAGACCTTATTTAACATGTTTAACATAAAGTTGTTGTATATCAAAACCGTTCATTTTCACCCCTTTATTTTCAAATGAAATGGATATATCGCAATAACAATTGAATTATTATTAATTCAGATAATAAACGATCAGACTATCTATAATTATTGTAATATCGTGTTATCTATGTTATGGTTTAATGGTTTAATTTTTAAATTGTTATTTGGATGGAGAGTTGTCTCATTGGCACTCACACCACATCTTCCTATATCTATATAGAGCCTAACAAGATTTTGAGAGTTAAACAAATTGACCTTAGAACGATCGTTTTGACTTTTGATGTCTAGAAATAGGCAGATCGGACATATTTTGACTCTATTCAATGGCTACTTCAATTTTGGATTTATTGTAATGAATAAATTTAAATGAGACTGATTTTTTTTTTTTTTCTTCAGATAAACAATAATTTTACCTTGCGAAGCCGTTGGTAAAATGTGTTTCGGCGTTTCCTTTCGAAAAGTTACTTGTTTAAAAGAATACAACGTCTTAATTGTAAAGGTTGTTTTTTACTTCCCTATAGGCTTTCAAAAAATAATTTATCCACTGTGTACTTGGAAAATGTTGTAGAAATAGAAAAAGTAGCAATTGTTACCTTTCAGACCTTGACTTTCATTGATAAAACTTAAAATTGACTCGTTCAATGTCCAGTTTGGAGGTTTTTTAAGTTTCTAAACACATTCAACTTGTTCATGCACATTCTGATTTAATCACTATTCATGTATGAAAAGCATAAAAAGTTTAAGCTAAACCAATAATAACTTAAGACTAATCAAGCTGCACAAGATTCAATATCAATTACCGATCCGCACTATAAATGGTGAAAGGGGCAAATTTGGAAAGGAGAAAATGTCAAATATTTGAACTTCATTATTTTCCAAAAAAAAAAAAATGACAATTTGTCAACCAACAGTTTTGCTATAATTTTGTAAACATTTCGTTATCTATTCAATTTTCATTTGCGTATTGATTAAGGCAGTAGAAAGTTTTGGCTTTAAAAGTCTTCATAATTATTGACCTTATACAGAAAATTCGCCCTTTTAAAACTTTAAATATTTCACAAATGATATATGACTTCAAAGAAAAATCATTTCTAAAAACAATGCGAAAAAAATCTTTCTGATTGATATAGTGGTATTGTCACTTAGTGCCCTGGAATGAACAGTGGTATAGCAAACATCGAATTCCCTTACAAAATTTTATCACATACTATAGTGAACACTTTAAACATTGAAAAATAAATGAACAAAACGTATATAGTAGTATTAAGCATCGGTTTCGTACGAAAATTTGCGTATTAAAATACGACCTTCAAATTCTCTATATTTATACTACAAGCAATGATGCACGATATGACGTAACGTATATACCAATGACAACCACATTTTTAAAGGTATACGTATATATATACGTATTTATAACGTCAAAGCCCCCCGCATGTAATACAGTATATATGATTTCTTCATTTCTTTAAAGATAATATCATGCATGAAGCTATACATGGACAAACCTCACAGGTATTTACTATATCACTTCAAATGAATCAGCTCTTTGAATACCGAAAACTTAATAGAAATTAATAAAAAAAATTGTAATATGTATGTAAAATGTAAAATTGTGAATTTTAGTTGCAATAGTTACACCATGCTACATCATCGAATCGATGCAATATTTTACTTTGACCAAGTATTTTTATATGTTACTTTTTTGTATAGACATGTTTAAAGAAATCGAATCACATTTAAAATGCCTTTATCGAGTAAATAATTTAGTATGCATTTTATTTCAACTAAACCGAATAGAGATATATTAATTAGTATATAAAAGAAAATGCAAATGGGTTTCTGTCCAAATGATTAAAAATATCTTATTCAACACCAAAACGAGATATTAAACTACCATTCGTCTAGGAAATATAAAATAAAAACAACAGCAATAGAAAACTTAATATGGAGTAAAGGCTCCGTGTTGAATACCGTACTTTGACATATAATGGGTTACTTTTAAAAATTGTGACTTGGATTGCATGGATTGAGAACTGTCTCATTGGCACCCACACCTCGTCTTCTTATATCTACTTACTGAAGAAAAAAACAGTTGTAGGTAAACAATAGAAAAACTATAGAACAACTTGACAATAATTTACAAAAGCATATGCCATTTCAAAATCTAAAACATGATTCAAGAGATCAAAATTCTGTATATGCTTTTGACTTGTTGTAATATTATTCTGTGATACTTTTTTTTTCCAGAAGTAATTTTCCATACTTTACCAGTAAGTTTAGTTTGGGACTTTCATATTCGGGTCATACCATGACTATGTATCCGCCTTAGAAACGCCAAAATATATTTAGTCAAGTTCATCGTGAGACATGCCAACTTCATTTTGTTGTACACAATAATTCTTCTAAATCGGTCATGTTCCCCAGTGTCAAGTATCTATCTGTCCTTTTGGATTGTTTTATTCTACAGATTCTTACAGAAAATAATCTATACACTTTAACTTATATTATTATACTTTACATATATTTCAAACAATTATATTTTTGGTGAAACATAATCACGTGACATGGAATTATTCAGTTAATTTTCATTCAATTGTAAGAAAGGACGAATAACCCTAAAAATTTAAACCAGCGGTGTAAAACCCTATTATTCACTGGTGAATAACTTTTGGGATTTGTTTATTTGTACCTGAGTTACCTCCCATAAAAATGATGTCACGGACGTAAATAAACGAAATGGTAGCGTTCACGTTACACTGGAAGCACACTGAGAGACGAGGGAATATGGCATTGGACATAAATAGAGCTGGGAGTGCCAGCAGTCGATGAACCAAGTCAGGAATATGACAATTGTTGTCCATTCATTTGATGTGTTTGGACTTTAGATTTTGCCTTTTGATTTTTGATTTTCCATTTTGAATTTTCCTCGGAGTTCAGTATTTTTGTGTTTTTACTTTTTAAACGGACCCTTTTTGGGCCATCAATATTTTACAAAAAGATTCTACTTTTGTTGTAAATTCGAGAAAATCAAACACAAATGTATTTTCAAACGTCAGTCTGTGTGTTATGTTAAAGATATAGTCTAGTAACTTAAAGTTATCGAAATACCCTTTCACTGTGAGTTCGGTATAATAAAGCAATTGTGGCCCATTAGAATCGATGAATATCCTAAATTGTCAACACGAAAAGGTTATTTCATTGAGATATTCACCTCTTCAACGGGCCATAATTGTATATTGTTGTTGTAAGGGTTGCACATGATACGTACCGCTTTTTATATTTTATGCTTTTATTTATATAATTAAGTTATTTGATAGAGCTAAATATTATCTTACCCATATTTGAAAATGATTTTAAAATAAAATATATTTATTGTGAATGTTCACATGTTTTAGGAAAATTGTTATCGGTACATAGCGGTCTGAACAGTGCCAAACAAACCGAAAAGAATTATTGTAGGTTGAAAATGGCCTTAATATATAGGATGAACAATATCAATGAAGAACTACAGAGGTTAGCATCTTTCCAAAATTTTCCTCGAGACGTAGACGTAAGTTTTCTTATGTTAGCTAAAGCAGGATTCATATACACAGGTCAAAGTTCTGAAACGAAATGTTTTTCCTGTGGATTAATTATCAAGAATTGGAAATCAGGCGATATTCCTGATACTTTACATAAACAGCTTTCTCCATCGTGTGCACATATTAAACAGTTGGAGACAACCGAACAGTTACATATGTAAACAAACGTAGATATAGTTAGACAAAAATCTCTCTGGATATATTCGAATACTTATATGACATTTCTAAGACAATTAATAATCCTGATTATTGCTGAATAATACTCAGAACTGTTTTAAAAGTAGCCACACGAAACATAGCTCGTGATATCATATCTGCTGGATTTTTTTAACGGTGGAAACAGTAAACTCACCTTGTTATTTACACTGTGGCTTCCGATAACGAAATTGATTCACAGATTGTGACGCCTGGGCAGAAGAAAAAAGATGGTCGTCTGGGCAGAACAAAAAAGGCGGTCGCCGTTCTATCAACATTTTTTGCAGAGCTACAGGACATTTACCTTTACAGCAGTATAAGACAACAGAGTAAGTATCGTTGCTATTTTTGATTATATCTGTGAGTTAGGGCTGCTTTTTTGGCAGACAACCACTTCGCGTGGGTACCACTGAACTATAACACTGTCCTTCGGTTCTGTTAGAATTCAAATGATATGATTTTTTTCTTAAAATTTCATTCTTATTAAAAGCTTGAGGCTCAATTTGACAAATTTGACGACTAAACATTGATGAGGGATCACAACAAATATTACATTCAAGGAAAATGTTAACTGAACTATTAAATGATTAAAATCTAAAAATTATCCAACCGCTGAAATCCTTTACTAAATAAATCAAATAATTCATTCAGAAGTAAAACCACTGTTGAATGCAAAGAGCATTAATGAAAAATGTATAATGATAAATGTCACATGATGGTCTGCAGTAATCAGTAATCGAACAATTTATACCATAGTGAGAATATATCACGTGTATCCTATAAGTTTTGTTTACACTATTTGTTTAAGTTCAAGTTGATTATTAGACTTCGGGTTAAACTCATTTAGGTCAGAAAAAACGTAATTCTAAGTTTTCTAATTTGGTCAACTTTTACAATGATGTTTTGTTTCACTATTCAAATTTCTCATGTGAAAAAGTAGGTGTGGCGACAGGACAACTGTTCATTAAGAGAACTTAACAATCTCAATAGGAAAACATTCAGTCAGCTATAAACGAGTCTCAGTTGAATGTACTATCTATATACAAGAGCCTGATCTAAACTGCAACAAAAAACGTAAAATAAATAAGGTAGAGAGCAACAAATGATAATGTCTGGCTAACATAATCTGGTAAAACACAGACATGTTATTAATGCTACTTGGTATCACTTATTTTCTGAATTCTCATCTCAAGCCTGGTAAAATTGTATAACATTGCATACACACAAAAAAAAAAACGTTCGAAAGATTCGTATTCACCAACAACCAGGTTTTATTGCTGTCAAGACAAAACTACACCGATTTGTTTTTTAATTGCTGATGACTAGATGAATAATACTAACGTTAACATAAGGCTATGTAATGGATGGTGTTTCACGAATTAGTTGATAGATACAATGTGTTAGAGGCTCAACTCACTATGTACATGTTTGCGTGTTTTTAGATTTCTACATCACAGTACATTCGTCCGATCTTAATGTAAAAGATTTGGACATTTTAATTGCGTGTCGATTCGCATGCTACGTGATGCATGCATAGCAATATATTTTTGGTTTGGAGTTCATTCGATTCCAATGATTTATTAAGGTTGAAACATGGATGTGACTATTATTACTTGACTTAAAATATTTGAATATAGATACAATTTAAAAAGTGCAACAAAGTACCTATATCTTTAAATGCATTGGACTATAAGACTAATCGATTGTTTTTTTCTTTTTTCGCAAAACAGAATATATTAAAATTCATAGCAGTGTTATCGGATGATTTGAAGTGCTATGAAATTGAAACTGCTTATAAAGAAATACAGGTAGATCTTTTGAGAGAAAAAAAAACCGTTAGAATAAATACATTATTAAAGTGATTATATTTGGTGTGAAGTTTAACTTATCAAATATGCAGACATTGTTCTTTAATATTATTGTAATTAAATCAAGAAAAGTAAGGAAAATAAAATAAAATAGATTTTCTCTTTTTTAAATAGAAATCGTTAATGAGAAATCATAGTACATGCACATTTGTATAAAGATAGATGTTACATGATTATTTAAAATAGTTTTAATTCTCATTTGTTGAAGGAGATGTTTTTGTAGTTATTCCCTCAAGTGGACATCTTGTGTGCAGCTCAGATAGTGTTCATGTAATGCATAAATGTTCAATCTGTCTATAAATGGTGGTTGAAAAGCTATATTTTTGTCGTGATGAATAAGTGATTCAAAACGACTGAATTTGAATTGTTATTAGAATAATATTTTTTACTTTTTAGCTCAAACATGTATATATTGTAATACATCTATGAAAGGTCAATCGGAAGAAATATCTAATTGGTCTTTAATTATATTTACTTTTTTCTTCCAATAATTATACATTCATTTTTTGATCATTTAAATAAAAAGGTATAATCCTGGTATCTTTGATTACTATTTAATATTTTGTGACTTGGCAATACTAGTTCTGGATTTTAGTTTGGAGTTATGTTCTTCAATTTTATAAACGAAGTTGATTTCATGTGTAAGTGTACCATTATTTAGCTCATACATATATATATTGTAATACATCTATGAAAGGTCAATCGAAAGAAATATTTAATTGGTCTCTAATTATGTTTATTATTTCTTAGAATAATTATACATTCATTTTTCAAACATTTAATAAAAAGGTTTAGGATATGTTATTACTGCTCTCAATTCTTTATATTTGTTCAAATTATTCATCAATGGTACATGCAAGATAATATATTAAAATGCCATATCAATAACCATGACACTTTACAAGCCAATTTGATATGTACACTAAGTTATGGTTGGCAACATCATTAAAAGAAATTGTAATAAGATACAAAACTACAAAAAAAATATTTGCAATTGACTAAACTGATGAGACAGTAAAAGACAATCGCGATTTGAACACTATATATACTACTTGGTCGATGCCACTGCTGGTGGACGTTTTGTCTATAGTCAGCACTTCGATGTTGACATGAAAATCAATTATATGGTCATTTTAATAAAAGTTCCTGTTTACAAAAATATAAATTTATCTTATCCTAGCGAAGATTACCTCAGCTGTATTTAGTTCAACTTTTTGGAATTTGGGGTACTAAATGCTTTTCAAATTTGTACTTGTTTGGCTTAATAATCATTATCATCTGAGCGTCACTGATGGGTCTTATGTAAACGAAACGCGCGTCTGGCGTATGACATTGTAATCCTTGTACCTTTGATAATTACCAAACGATGTAGCATCGCCATTAATAGCAATAAAAGTTATAACAGAAGCAAGTTTACTTATAGATATCTATACATGAATAATATTCGTAGCGTGCGATGATTTCTTATGCATAGTGTTTACAATCATATAAAACTTGTCAATTGATTAGAAGGTTAAGAAAATTATTGAACCAATGCGTTAATATTTAGTTCATTTTACCTATGTGGCGGTCTTCAACATTGAATACGGATGAACACTTACGTAATACCTACAAAAAATAGAAAATTCGGTGATTGTTTATTAAAATCTATAGCCGCTATCTCAACTTTAACAGGTTTCCGATGCAGTGCTTTATCGAACAAGAATTTGTAAACAATTAAGTACGGATCAGGGAATACGTGTAAAATAAATGCGATAATAAAGCGATATTAATCTTTTTTAATTTAAGTTTCGAATCTTTCCAATTTGGTTAAAAAAAGAAAATGTCAAATCAGTTGTTTTACTGTCCTTGTAATACAAGATTTTTCCTCCCAACATGGACTGCATTTTTTTTAAATTTTCTACGAGCTATAATAGTTAAGTTTATTGTTTACGGAAAAACGGTCAACACATTGTGTACAGGAGGGCAACGACTGAACAGCAGTAAATTTCGGAAGTTTTGGATAGAAATAAAATATTGTTGTCTTTAAACACGTGATTTATAGAAACACATAGCAATGCAGGAATACAATTGTATATACTGTATAAACATTAATTTTTCGTTGGGTTAAAATTTCGTGGTTTTGTATCCAAAAGTAAGTTCGTGGGGAATAATTTTCGTGGATTTTCAGTTTAAAAAACAATTATATAAATGACACTTTTTAATTGACAATACTTAATAAAACTGATCTGAACTTTCGCTGTTTGGAAAAATCAATAATTGCCTTTCATAGTAACACTGAGCACTAATCAAGTTTTGTTGCATTAGACTGTTAAATGACATTGATTGACAGTTCTTGATAATTATTAATTACTGTACAAACAAAGGATTAGGATTTTTTTTCTGACTTAAAGAAAACCTTTGAATATCGATATCAAATCAATTAACTTTTTTTTTATTGTCTGCATTTATGTTCATCAACTAAATAATGTCAATAAGATTTAGTCAGATCATAAAATAATGTAAATCTACAGTTAAATTTTCTTTGGGGTTTTAATTTCGTGGATAATTCTTATCCACGAAATAAACGAAATTAGATCCCCCACGAAAATTTCTGCTTTTACAGTATTACATATATGTTTTTTGTTACATATGAAGAATTCACCGAAGTTTATTGTGATCATATCTAGGACAAAAAATTCCGATGAAATATACTGTTCACCGACATATTTTCGCTGATACTTTATTTCGCGTTTTACCCTTACTAGACCGTTTCGTCGCTAAATAATTTCGTGATTTTCTTATTAACTTGATAAGGTTTTTTAAGGAAAGTTCCAAGTTTTACATATTGGCGTTATTTTTCTACTCGCGAAAGTCACGAAAATAAATCGATCGTGAAAATAATTTGGTTTACAGTATACAACTTCTTGACAAATGAAATAAAGTTGTCCCTGTTTATCATTTAGTAAACAATATTAACGTAGTATCCATATGCATTTCAAAACTTTGCTACTGGACGTTAAGTATTCAACAATCATTATATTATATTTATATAAAATTGTAGATAGAATGTAGCATAAAATAATGTTATTTATATAAATCAGATAGTATATATATATGGTTGTGTATCTTTGATTACTTTCCATTATCATCTTAGTAAACCAAAGAAGAATGTAGAAGGACAAACTTATTATTGCTATCAAGGTGATCAAAATAAAGAAAAAGATCAAACATTGAACACATTTTGATAGATTGGTGGTACAACGCTATAAATACCATTACAATTAGTGTAAATTTTTGTTTCCTAAAGCATTATACAGAAACTTTACAAAACAACGTAAGTATTTGACATATGATGCTTGCTTTTGAAATGAGCAATGGACGTTAATTCAATAATGGTTGTCTCCCGTTTACTAGCAAATAATTAATGTTGGAATTCAAAGTTAAATTTATAATTCATGTCTTGTCATTGATAATTCTATTAGTCAACTTCATATCGGATTTAGAATGACAACAGTCTTGATTTGGGAGTCACAGATGTTTCGTAGTGAGCAATATATCATGTCAGGCATACCAAGTTATAAACCCGGTATCCTTAATGACTTTAAACTGATAGTTTTTCAACGATTTTAATTAAGAGATTATCTTAAAGAACCATATCAACGGTATAATTTGCAATTTTGCTTTTTGCGACTGTTTTTATTCTCTGTTAATCTTTATCATTTCAAGCACAAGTCAAATTGATTGCAATTGTCGTTGGTAAATAAAAGCAACAGTAGTAAACCGCTGTTTGAAAGTCGTAAATCGATTGTGAGAAAACAAATCCGGGTAACAAACTTAAGGTAGATAGGGTGTCTTCCTCCATCTTGGATTTTGAAATACCAGAAAACAAGGTCTAGATCTTAAATAGAATGTACAAATTTTTAAAGTAGTAGGTAATTTATGTGCAGGAACTTCAATTTATATATAGAAAATGACATGTTGTATCATATTTATGATTGTATTGTACAAAAAACAGAAAACATTTGTGCAATCTTTTTTTTGCCAACTTTGCCACATAAGGGGAGGTAACTCAAATGCAAGGGCAGATAATTCAGATTCAAGTACTTTTACAATAGAATGTGTTAGGAATTTCTCGAATTTTTATGGAGCAAGAAAACGGGTCCGGTGACCCCATATTTTCTTTTCCTTAACTGAAAGCATACTATAAAAGCTATCTTCTCCTATGTTAACTCAACATTCGATGGTGTAGTTTTCGCTATACTGCAGATAATTTGGTTTTCCATGCATAATCTCTACAAAATTTGTCAATTTTAAACACCATGTAGAATGAAAATAAGCACGGTGAACCATTCTTTTTATAACTTTTTATTAAAAAGCATAATATAAACTGCATTTTGGCAAATTATTAAAAAATTCTATGGATTATGATATAGACACCCCATCTACCTTAAACCGAGGAAAACACACCAACTTTAAGAGGACAACAACGAAACAACGAAAATACTAAAGTGTAACAAAACCTCAAAAACGACAATGAAACACACACAGAAGCGAACTATAAGTCAACATCTTATACAATATGTTGGACGTTTGTCTATTGACTGTATGCAGATTAGAACGAGTCAGATTTTTTTTTGCCTAGCTTAAGGACACTTAGGAATCTGCTAGAGAGTTGTTTTAAATTTTTTTTATGTGCATGAGTCTCACATTTTCTGCATTTACCACCATCTTGTATGGTCTTATTAAAAATTATTCAAAGCCGTGGATCTGTGACTTTTTGAATACGTGATGACGTATATATCATAATGAACATAGCATAAAAAGTTATATTATCATCTAAGATTTCAGCTTGCTGTTTCTTAACATTTACCATCCTGTTTGCCAGTGCCAATGAGACAACTTTCCATTCAAGTAACAATTTATAAAAGTAAACCATAATAGGTCAAGATATGGCCGTCAACCCTGAGCCTTGGCTCACACCGAACTGCTGGTGATACCATTGGATAATCGCAGACTTCAACTAGCGGTATCGACTATCAGAAGGAACGCCAAAACCCTTAAAATTGATAGCCTGCATATTAAGAATGATTTTTCCGTGGATCGAATAAGTCAATATTCCTTTGTTTAACATTCAATGTTGACTTCTTTTTCTTCAAATAACTGAACACGCACAGTTTACGTGTTAATCATCTTTACCTAAAGGGGTAAATCGAAGGTCCCCTAAAAAAAGATACAATGAGATCGAATTATGCACTTGCATAGGAGTTGGGACCTTATTTTCTATTAATCTTCATCATTTCTTCGGGAACACTCATAAGCCATACATATTACCGTCATTGATAAAGACCTACATACATTTAAGCTTAGAATATTACAGAAATTCCTTAGTACACATTAAAATAAAAATTGGTCTTATAACAAAAAAATCTAAGACCCTTTAACAAATGTCCTTTAAATGTAATAGCATTCTTTCCATCACAAATTTAAATACGAATGATATTGATCTGTTCAACTTTAGCTCTTTCATTATTTAAATGTAACCATATTGAATTTCATAAAAAGTTGTATGATTATAGAAACTAAACATTCAACAATGAACTATGTTTTATTACGACAATTTAACATTTGTTTACGCCCCGTAACCCTTTTCATTCATAACTACTTTTCATAAAAGTTACTAACAAATGATCACAAACCAATACAAAACAACGAAGTCTCCTTTTATAAAACGAGAAACGATAAATTAATATACACATGGAAAAAAGTACCAAACTGAAATTGAAATTAACAAAACACTCTTTATATTTTTTATATAATTATAATATGTTAAAATATAACTAGTTAAACATTTGTAAAATATCACATGAGTTTAATCAATAATTATCGACTCGATAAGTTCTTATCTGCACATACAGCTTCAGTACTCGTAAACAGCAAACAAGTGTTTTTATCCTCATTGTTTTCAACACTTTAAATAACCAAATTATATAAAGTTGTGTGATTGACACCTTGTAATGGGTCCTCCACAACTATTAACCACGGCAAGATGGCAGAATATCAGCATGCGAGAAGCAGGATTGTCGTTGTGACAACCGCACGTATTGTTTGGCATCACCATTCCACTATAAGTCGTTTTGAGAATAAAATCAGGCAATAAACGATGTTAAAGATTATTCGAGACCAAAAAGACCCCATATGCCATCTGCTAGGGAAAATCTAGCATAATGAAGCTTGGTCAGAAAGAAACCCATTGCATACAATGCAATCTTAAAATGAGAGTGGTGGGCATACAAGAGCCTTTAAACAAAAAAATGTTCGAGATTGACTCATCGCCACTGCGATAAGACCATTTCGGGGACCCTGGCTTACGAACAGACACACATTTGTCCTTATCCAATGTTGTGCAGAGCTCGCCAAAGTTGGAAAGGAAAGAGGGACAAAAGTTCCTAAAGGGAGAGTGAAACTCATAAATCTAAAACAAACTGACAACGCCACGGCTACAAATGAAAAAGACAAACAGAAAAAACAAAAGTACACATGACACAACATAGAAACTAAAGAATAAACAACACGAACCCTACAAAAACCAAGGGGCGATATCAGGTGCTCCGGAAGGGTAAGCAGATCCTCCTCCACATGTGGCACCCGTCGTGTTGCTTATGTGATTACAAATCCGGTAAATAGTCTAATTCGGTAGCTCCCATTTATGAAAGGGAAGGGAATTGTAGTAACGACGTAAGGAAAATATCTGATATCATTTGTGAGACGGTTATTCTAAAACGGTCAACCAACTCGTGATGGCGTTCGTAAAATTTACGAAGGGATGATTTCAACTTCACCATTTGGAACTCTTGGTTTTATAGTTTCCTTGTGAGCAGCAACCCTCTATCAAGAAAATCATGATAGGAAATGCAAGTACGGGAATATCGTATCAATTAGGAGATATATACCCCGTATGCAGATGCTGCTGGAATGTTGCTACTTAGAAATGGAGAGTTCACAATTTTGGAAAGCTGAAATCATCTCTTTTGTGGTAAAGTTTTGTTTTCAACCGACCCTCATTGTCAATTTCTAGATGTAAGTTAAGATATGAATCCGACTTAACTGTATCTGATGTATCCTTTATCTCTAGTTCGATGAGATAGACGCGTTCCACATAGTCAAAACAATTTGAATTGTTTAGTGAAAGAACATCATCTATATAGCGGAAAGTAGAGTTAAAGGATATTGCTAACTTCTTATCTTTCTTCCTAAGAAGTCCCTGCATGAAGTCAACTTAATAATGATAAAGAAACAAGTCGACACCAAACTTTGGTGACTATGTTGAACGAATCGATCCCATTGAACTAGAGATAAGCAATACAACAAATACAGTGAAGTCGGCCTCATATCCTGACTAATATCTAGAAATTGACAATGAGGGTCGGTTGAAAACATAACTTTACGACAAAAGAGATGGTTTCAGCTTTCCAATTGTGAATTCCATTTCTGAGTAGCAACATTCCAGCAGCACCTACATACGGTGTATTTATCTCGAAATTGATACGATATTCTCGTGCTTGCATTTCCTATTACGATTTTCTTGATAGAGGGTTGCTGCTCACAAGAAAGCTATTAAACCAAGAGTTCCAAATGGTGAGGTTGAAATCATCACTTCGTAAATTTTGCGGACGCTATCGAGAGATGATATCAGATATGTTCCTTACGACTTAATTACAATTCCCTTCCATTTCATGAATGTGACCTACCCAGTTAGACTATTTACCGGATTTGTAATCACATAAGCAACACTACGGTGCCACATTTGGATCAGGATCTACTTACCCTTCCAGAGCACCTAATATAACCCCTAGTTTTTGGTGGGGTTCGTGTTGTTTGTTCTTTCGTTTTCTATGTTGTGTGATGTGTACTATTGTTTGTCTGTTTGTCTTTTTCATTTTTAGCCATAGTGTTGTTTTATTTTCGATTTATGAGTTTGGCTGTCCCTCTGGTATCTTTAGTCTCACTTTTAAAAGTGTCAATGTACGCTTTTGAAAATATTACCCAGGTTGTTTGATTCTAAATCGGTGAATTAAATATCTAAATTAATGGATCTTTAACAATAAGGACACATATGTATATATTACAAAGAAAAAAAAGAAGAAGTGGTATGATATCCAATGAGACAAATCTTCACAAAAGACCAACTATAGGTCATCGTTAGACATTCAACCACGAGTAAAAACAGTGATGTATAATTAAAAGTGTAACTTATTACCTAGTTTGACTTATAAGCAATTTGTTAACATGTCACGAGTGCATCACACGACGAGTGCACTAGTGGAGATGAGATAGCCTACTAAAGTTAAATGTGTTCAATCAGTTTCTTGTTTTCTCGAACATTTGTATCTTTTTACCCGTTCATTTGGTCATGGTATTGTCTGTTTTTCTTCGACTGTTTTTTATTGAATCATTTTTATCTTCTTTTCAATCTTTAATACATCTATCTAAGTATATGGTATTACCAAATCGAGATCATTGGTACAAATCAATGAGACAGCAACCCAGCTTCGGTAATCATGGACATTTGGAAAGTAGTATATGTTCTTGCTTTGGAAGTTAGCAAGAAACACATTTTAGATTAAAGTTAAAGAAGTACCAAACGTTTCAGAAGTCACACGATGACATCATGCGCTATCTTAGATTGTTTATTATTATTTCTGGACCAAATACAACTAGGCTTGGATAATAGTTACGAATATACAACTTTTGACTTCAGTTCTTCGTATATATAACATGTCATTGTTACCGGTATTATAAAGTAATTTGGTGATTGAAAAGTAGGCTTAAATCATGAAAAGAGTCGATACTATTATAAGAGAGTGTATATAGGGTGTACTGCTAAATGAGTTTGTTATTTAGATTCTTTGATTCGACTTCTTATCAATAACTTTGTGGAGTTTGTCAAAATTGATAGCCGTTAAGATGGTGTCCATGGTAAAACCAGGCAGTTGATGATACATGACAAATTTTGTTTTCAATTTTTTTCATCTATTCATATCAAAAATTCATTCTTTCTCAAAGTTACATTTTTTTTTTATTAACTGCAACAAATAAAGAGAAAACAAATACATAGAAAGCACTGAAAATTCATTGAAAAGGGGAGATAACTCTTCATTTTGTACAAAATTTTGTTGCATTTTAGTGAATTTAAAAATAATTTTTTGAGCCATCCACTGTTGATTCAAAAATATCTTTGCCATATATACCCTTTGTATTATATAAACATTGCGTTGGAACCCAAAATTCAGTGGGGAAAAAGTTATGTTGTGCCAAAGGATTTGCCTGATATTTACCTGGACAGCCTCTTAATTGTTAAAAAAATCGGAATCATGTGTTTTTGTTAAAAATATATATGAACAATTACTATTTACTTTAGATAGACTTGAATAAACGAGACAGGAGATTGATTTTAACGCAAATCAAAACAAAAAATGGAGAAATCGGATTTTGTTAAGACATAAATAAAAAAGGGTCAAGTAGAAAATTGTAGGAAAATCTAAAACGCAATTCAAAATATCAAATCGAAATGCCCTTCCCCCTTTTCTACCCGTAAAAAACAAAACAACAAAAAAATTTAAAAAAAAAAATGCAAGAATAGAAATTGTTAGAATGAAACAATTTAATTGATAAACATGCACATTTTTCCTTAGTTATGAAGGATATTTAAGATAAATCCATTATTTTAAAAAGAGAGAGCCTAAGCTATCGATAACCATAAGAAAATAATAATAACCTATCATTGAAGTTTCATACGACTTTAAATTATATTGCCAATATACATACGGGAAGTTTCAATTGTTTTTAATGTCAAACTTAAGTATATGTCTAAGAGGGTTTGATTCACCAGCACTTGTATAACGTTTAAATGAGACTAAGACTAACGGTACACACAGATAAACTCATCATAGATACCAGGAATAAATTTGGAATATACGCCAGACGCGCGTTTCGTCTACAAAAGACTCATCACTGACGCTCGAATCCAAAAAAGTTATAAAGGCAAAATAAAGTATGAATTTGAAGAGCATTGAGGACCAAAGTTCCTAAAAGTTTTGCCAAATACAGCTAAGGTAATCTGTTCCTGAGGTAGAAAAGCCTTAGTATTTCAAAAATTTCAAAATTTTGAAAGCAGCTAATTTATAATTTATAAATATAACCATATCAATGATAATTCATGTCAGCACAAAAAGTGCTGACTACTGGGCTTGTGATACCCTCGAGAAAATAAATCTCAACCAGCAGTGGCATTGACCCAGTGTTTGTAAATACACTTATCATAGATACCAGGACGAAATTTGAAATATACGCCAGACGCGCGTTTCGTCTACAAAAGACTCATCAGTGACTCTCGAATCCAAAAAAGTTAAAAAGGCCAAATAAAGTACGAAAGTTGAAGAGCATTGAGGACCAAAATTCCTAAAAGTTTTGCCAAAGACAGCTAAGGTTATCTGTGCCTAAGGTAGAAAAGCCTTAGTATTTTATAGATAGATGGAGAAATATTTTTATATTTTTCACTACATGCAAACATGCATGCGTTAACCCAAATATATCTGTAAAATGATAGAGCGCAAATGTACCAGTTCAAACACGCAGAAAAAGGTGCAAATGTAATGAACCGAGTAAAATACAATACTAAAAAATAAAACATTTTTTCAACGGACTATTTTCTAATAACTTTTAAAATTTCAAGTTGATGACAAAAGATAAACACATATTTAGGTTTCTGACAAGAAATCAAATGGATTTAAAGTACTACGATATAAAAACAGCCAATACATTTAATTTAAAACAATATTTTACTGCAGTTTTACCTTATGACATTAATAATCGTGTTGTTTTATATATTTGAATATCAAATGTATAGATGATTGAACTAGTATGGTTACATGTAAATAAGGTCAGAATATTGAAAACTTATTAAAAATATTTATCATTATTATTGTGGAATATGCTATATGTCACGTTGTTATATAATTACATTGACTTGAGTTAACTCATTTATAAATAATACCTATTCATAATATTTTATGAATGAAATTTGTTCATGATTGTGACGTAATAAAGGCTTAAGTATTTTTGAGTGTTCTGAATGATAAAGCGATTTTAACATAATATAAAAAAGATTTTGGATCTTTGCCATGAAGCAACGTCGAACCAAAAATAAAAAAGTCAAATGAGATCGGACTCACTCTGTAGGAGATATCATAAAATTGGCTTAGCAAAAAAGTGCACAAATATTGATAGCGAAATGTTACACTGAATGTAAAAAGGTTACAAAGTTCTCAAATGAAGATCAGAATTACAGGATAGAGATGTACAAAACTCTACAGTAAAAAAAGGGCCGCTAAATTTCAAAGGAAACAGAAAAGTATACCTCAAATCAAGCTGCGTAAAAGGCATATGAGTAGGTGGAGAAATGGCTTCTTCCATTTGATAATGCAACTCATTGACCTGAAAAATCATTTTGAAATATTGAACCCAATTACAAAATGCTGTACGTTTTATATGAATATAGATTTTATTTAAGATGTATTGTATATTTAGTTCACAGGTTTTTATGAGTTTCGAACAGCGGTATACATCGGTATAGTACTGTTGCCTTTATAAATTACTGTGTGAAGTGAGTCGCTTATTATTGCTATGTGGAAATACACGTCTATATTGACTTACTCTTGTGTCTGCTATACCCAAGTTACTTTTATCAACTAGGATAACTAGGATGGTTTTAGGGTCACTGTAGAAACCTTATTAAATAATTATCAAAGGTACATGGATTAAAATTTAGTGCGCCAGACGAGCGTTTCGTCGATCTACATTAGACGTATCAGTGACGCTCATATCAAAATATTTATCAAGCCAAACAATTACGAAGCAGAAGAGCATTGGGGTTCCAAAATTCCCAAAAGTTGTGTCAAATATGGCGAACGTAATCTATTCCTTGGATAAGAAAATCCTTAGTTTTTCGATAATTCAATGTTTTGTAAACAGGGAATTTATTAAAATAACCACATAATTGATATTCATGTCAACACCGAAGTGCTGACTACTCGGCTGGTGATACCCTCGGGGACGAAACGTTCACCAGCAGTCGCATCGTTAAAATTTCTTTTGAATAATAACGAAGTATATGAATTTTAAAACGAGGGCACATTTGCCCTTTTGTTGAAATCAGAATTCAGATCAGAAGCTCCTGCTTTTTGTACTATCAAACTTCTAGGAAGTAGAATAAGAGGATTTTGCTCAACAATCCAAATATTCATATGTTATATTTCTGGAATACATATAAAGGGGTCGTGACTCATTAAACATGCGTAAATACACTTGAACTTTTAATTCAACTCTTTGTATATAAACCCATCATAGATACCAGGATTGAAATGTTGTATATCATCGTTACTGGTATTGTATAAACAGAATTCTAACATAACGTCCTTCAAACGCTTTGAGTACACACCCGTGGTAAAATATGAATATATTGCATTGGCTGTTCCGATCGTACTCCCACGTCATATGTTTTTTTATGAATGAAGTACCCGACGTCATAGAATGATGACGTTATAATTTAAGCATTTTACGGGAAAATACACGCTTTTGATACCGACAATCATCACAACAAGGAAACGTAAACAAATGATGCTAAAATGTGGTATAAGCCAATTTTTTATATACATAGAAGACATATAAGAAAATTAGGATTAAAATTCATCCAAATCTATCTAAATAAGTTTTGTGAATAGTTTTAGCTTCTCACTTATTCTGTTTGTTCCGTTCTTTTACGCCAATCTAAAAGTGCGTTAATTTATGGGAACGGCAAATAATGGCCTCCACCTAGAGCGCTTCGATCCAAAACAATTGCCGTATTTGTCCTATTAGAATCGAAATAATTCATGGGGGCTTGAATATATCTAGATTTTACCACGGGTTGTCCCTTTATGCCGATATTTTACCCCTCGCTATCGCTCAGGGTAAAATATTTGTCATAAAGGGCCAACCCGTGGTAAAATTACGATATATTCAAGCCCCCATGAATTATATCTTAATTGTTATGTACATATATGTAATGAGAAAAACGATTAGTAGAATCTAGTACATAATCTATTTAAATATATTGTATTTGAATGTTTGATAATACATGCACGTCGTCAATGACGTCAGTTCATTTATAACATTGGTTGTTTAAAAGTTAATGTCCATAAAAATAATTATTTATCAATGATGTATCGATGAAAAGAGTTGGTGTATATACGGAGAACCACATGCAGGTGAAGTTTTTTTTATATCATTTTCCCGTTAAACGGCTTATAGTTATTCCCCTTGATTGTTTAAAATGTTCCAAATTATATGGTGTTCGTAAAATTTACCATTTGCTTGAAGATTGATGTTGTTAAATCGGCAAAGCAGGCATTACGGGCAAAAAGAAAGACAATTTCAAATAGCACAATATATAGTATATCAGATAGTGAGGTTTGGGGATTTACCGAACAAGAGAATAGTAAAAATTAAAGAATAGAGAAAAATGGAAAAAAGAGAGAAAAATGAGACTAAAGGATAATGGAATAAAGTAGAAAATATAGAGAAAAATGGCATGAAAATTTACAAAATGTGACTCTAATCTGACAAGTCTTTACTTTTACTCTTCATTGTTGAGTGTTTAGCGGAGAAGGAGCATACCAATTCTTAAGCCACCAAGTCTTGTATTATACATACATGGTTATCAATTAGGTTACCAAAGGAGTATTAGATGAAATCAACATTTATTATTATTACTAGTTACTTGTGGGATTGCATTTGCGTGCGTTTGTTGATTTTTAATACATTTGCGCGTATTTGTGAATAAATTTTTAAGACTTACGGAAGGATACTTGTAAATAGATGGATAAATAGATCAAAAAGTATAACTATATTTAATACTACATGTGTTTATCTCAATTAAGAGCACCTGAGATCACCCCTAGTTTTTAGTGGTGATCATCAAGCTGGATGAGCATTGTTAACAATGTATACGTAGCAGACGAGTCCTCGTGATTATATACCTTTCCAGGAACTCTATTTATTTTGACTCTGATCTGACAAGTATTAACTTTTACTCTTAATAGTTGCGTGTTTAGTGGAGAAGGCGCATACCAATTCTTTAGTCACCAAATATTGTGATATAAATACACGGTTATCAATTAAGTGACCAAAGGAGTGTTTGATGAAATAAATATTTAGTATTTCTTCTAGTTACTTCGGGAATTGCATTTGCTAGCATCTGTGGATGTTTCTTTTATATTTGCGCGCGTTTGTTGATTTGTATTACGTTTGCGCGCATTATGGATTATTGTTTTAGACTTACGGAAGGATACGTGTAAAGATATTGATAAATAGATCAAAAAGTATAATTATGAAATTACATACTACATGTGTTAACAAAAACTTGCACGCAAACGTAATGTGTTTTTTTACCAGCGCAAATGTGAAGGGCAAATGTAATGCGCTGAGTTGAATATATATATAATACTAAAAGATAAGATATTTTTCTAAGGACTGTATTCAAATAAGTTTTTAAATCTCTACATATAGATAGATAACAGATAAAATCAATGTCAATTGAATTTAAACGATTTTTTACCATTACCAACCATGTCTTGGTATAAAACAAAAATTAAAACGGACGATCATGGAAGTTATATTTAAAGTTATGTACTGCCGTTCAGATTAATGATAGCATGACGTTTCATATTTAAATATCAGAATTTGTACCTAGTATTGCTGCATCTATATAAGGGCACGACATTGAAACTTATCTAAAATATTTATTATCATTATTGAAGTTGCCAGGATGGAGTATGTAATATGTCACGTTTTTATATGATAACAATGTATTATAGAATATACCCAGTCAAAAAATCCTGCCATTCATTATATTTAACGATTGTAAAAAAGAAGATGTGGTATGATTGCCAATGAGACAGCTATCCACAAAAGACCAAAATGACACAAAAATTAACAACAATAGGTCACCGTACGGTCTTCAACAATGAGCAAAGCCCATACCATATAGTCAGCTATAAAAGGCCCCGCTACGACAATGTAAAACAATTCAAACGAGAAAACTAACGGCCTTATTTATGTAAAAAAATGAAGGAAAAACAAATATGTAATACATAAACAAACGACAACCACTGAATCACAGGCTCCTGACTTTTGACAGGCACATACATAAATAATGTGGCGGGTCCTGATTGTGACCTTATCAAATGTTCCAAATTAAAAGACGATTATAAATTAAGAAATTCTCCCTCATACAGGAACAAAAAAAGATTTTAGAAGTCAACGTTTTCATTTTATTTCAGAAACATATTTTTTCAAGCAACATACATTTAAACAATTTATTCTCAAACCCATGACCTCTAACCTTTCTTGTGTAATTTGAGTTTTAAGTGCATATACCTTGATAGAAAAATATTACGATTAATGGCAAGTGTAACCATTCTCAAATGCCGATCGAGTTTACAGAAAATGTAGTTTTAAAAATGGGGACGTTAGAATAAAGAGATACAAAAATATTCAATATGCTCCAAAACTAAGAAGAGGAAATAGACTAAATTATTAAAGAATACAGAAACGAAGTCTATTGACAAATAGACCCTCCCAAATGGGAAATAAAAAAATCTTGAGCAGGTCAAGAAATGGATTGTTCCATTTCATAATGGAACGTTTTTTACCTTACAAAACATTATGAAATATTGCACCATATTACAAAATGCTGTACGCTTTGTATAAATGCACACGTCATTGGTTTTGCATTGTATTTTAATGTACTTTCCGTACACAGATAACGGTCAATTTACTGCAATTATGTTGACCTACTGTTAGCGAGATGTATTTTACAGAAAATACCCATTAAACAGGTCAAAAATCCCAGTTCAACCAGGAACATGACTATAACTATTAATATCTAAAGGTGTGTAAATTCAGTGTGATATGAAAAGAAACAGAGTGTTAATGTATATTTACATACATGGTCAGGTTGTTGTCTCTTTGACACATTCCCCATTTTCATTCTCAATATTATGTCATTAAAAAAAATCAAAACTTTGATATATGCATGAATTTCAATAATTTGATAATGTACAAAATGTATGTGTGAGTTTTTTAAAGTAAAAAATAAACAGGCAAAATGAGTAATTGGCCCCTACGATTGTTTAAGTCATTAAATATACAGGATGACACCATCGAAATAAAATAGTTTATATTTTGGAAATTCGGGAGTTGATAAAAAGCAAACAAAAAATGTTACTTCCAAGAAACGATTGACATCCAAAATGCTGTGGCCCACCTTCGTCACTATAAATTACTAAGAAAATCCCAAAAGAAATTGGTAACACTTTTAAATACAATTCATTAAAAGCAATGGAGCTGATATTCGATTGCGTTTTAAACTAACAGTATCAAGGTGTGATGTTTAAATTGATGATAGGAAACTCCTGGTGTTTGACGTTTTGCTTGGTTCAAGACCCATTGTTAAACTTTGGCTGTTTTTTGCTCTTTTGTAAATGACAATTCTTTTATATACAATACCAGTAACGATGATATGTATATATTTCAAAGAAAAAAAAGAAGAAGCGGTATGATATCCAATGAGACAAATCTTC
This sequence comes from Mytilus trossulus, assembly GCF_036588685.1. Taxonomy (NCBI): domain Eukaryota; kingdom Metazoa; phylum Mollusca; class Bivalvia; order Mytilida; family Mytilidae; genus Mytilus; species Mytilus trossulus. The sequence goes on from NC_086383.1 coordinate 67,750,072, forward strand.
ACAAAAGACCAACTATAGGTCATCGTAAGACCTTCAACCACGAGTAAAAACAGTGATGTATAATTAAAAAGAAATTCCCCTTGAAATGTGAACTTTCCATTTCTGAGTAGCAACATTCCAGCAGCACCTACATACGGTGTATTTATCTCGAAATTGATCCGATATTCTCGTGCTTGCATTTCCTAACACGATTGTTTTTATAGAGGGTTGCTACTCACAAGAAAACTTTAAAACCAAGAGTTCCAAATGGTGAAGTTGAAATCATCACTTCGTAAATTTTACGGACGCAATCACGAGATGATATCGGATATGTTCCTTACGACTTAACTACAATTCCCTTCCATTTCATGAATGTTACCTACCCAATTAGACCTTTTACCGGATTTGTTATCACATAAGCAACACTACAGGTGCCACATTTGGATCAGGATCTACTTACCCTTCCAGAGCACCTAAGATAACCACTAGATTTTGGTGGGGTTCGTGTTGTTTATTCTTTCGTTTTCTATGTTGTGTGATGTGTACTATTGTTTGTCTGTTTGTCTTTTTCATTTTTAGCCATAGCGTTGTTTTATTTTCAATTTATGAGTTTGGATGTCCCTCTGGTATCTTTAGTCTCACTTTTAAAAGTGTCAATGTACGATTTTGAAAATATTACCCAGGTTGTTTGATTCTAAATCGGTGAATTAAATATTTAAATTAATGGATCTTTAACAATAAGGACAAATATGTATATATTTCAAAGAAAAAAAAGAAGAAGTGGTATGATATCCAATGAGACAAATCTTCACAATAGACCAACTATAGGTCACCGTAAGACCTTCAACCACGAGTAAAAACAGTAATGTATAATAAAAGGTGTAACTTATTACTAAGTTTGACTTATCAGCGATGTGTTAACATGTCATGAGTACATCACGCGACGAGTGCACTAGTGGAGATGATATAGCCTACTAAAGTGTTCGATCTTTAGTGTTCAGTTTCTTGTTTTTTCGACCATTTGTATCTTTTTACACTTTTCATTTGGTATTGTCTGTTTTTCTTTGACTGTTTTTTTTTATTGAACACTTTGTATCTTCTTTTCACTCTTTAATATCATCTATCTATATCTATATGGTATGACCAAATCGAGATCATTGGTACATATCAATGAGACATCAACCCAGCTTCAGTAATCATGGACAGTTGGAAGTATATTTTCTTACTTTGGCAGTTAGCAAAAAACGCATTTCTTAATGTAAGTTAATCAAGTAACAAACGCCTTAAAAGTCACATAATGACAGTATGCACAATCTTGAATTGTTTATTATTATTGCTGGACCAAATATAATTAGGCTTGAATGATAGTCACGAAAATACAACTGTTGATTTCAGTTCTTTGTATATATAACGTGTCATTGTTACCGGTATTATAAAGCAATTTGATGGTCACATGACTCACATCAATTCTTTTGTGTACAGAAAAGGAGGACTTTAATCGTGAATAATTAAATTTAAATATCAGTCTCGAATTCTGAAAGATAATACATCCTTGTACGTCAGTTGCTTTCTCAGATAGGTTTCGTAGTAATTCATTCATAAATAACCTCCAAAAAGTCGATAATAGTATACGCACTTATATTTTCGAGCACCAATAAAGGGTAGTGAGTGCAAATATAATGAACTGAGTTAAACACAATACTAAGAAATAAAACATTTTTTCAACGGACTATTTCCTAAGTACTTATAATTTTTTTTACATGATAACAAAAGCGAAAATTAAACACATATTTTGGTTTCTAACAAGAAATCAAATGGGTTTAATGGACTGTGACATAAAAATAGCCAAGAAATTTCATTTAAAACAAATTTACTACAGTTCTTCTTAATGACATTAATAATCGTGTAGTTTTCTATATTCAATTTTTTTTTTTTTACCAAATCTTGATTCTCTTACAACTACTTTTCATGCTTATCATGCTTCTTCCTCCTTACAAAAAATCAAAATCTGACTTACCTGTGGTTATTGAACGTACCGAATTTTTGAAGTCGCACGAATTTCTTAACGCGAAATGTTGGTCCCATGAAAGATTGTTTCAGTTTTTTTGCTTTGTGAAACAGTTCTTTCAATCCTTTGCCTTACTAAATTTTTTTTAAATGTTGCATCTCCATTAAAAAAACCCAAAGAAGTGAATTAGCCCTTAAGAATACTGCAAACATGAAAACATAAATGTGTTGCAACCATACCGTATGACTTCAGAAGCTCGTTCTACTGTTCTCCCGATAACGATACAAGTAGACAAGATTTGTTGCTGGCCATCAAAAAACAGATCAACGTGTAGTGACAATAAAACATCAACAGAATTTGATTATGCAACTTCATTTGCCAATCATGTTTACGGCCGCAATGTCAACTGCTAACCAAATTGCCGAGTGCCATTGAGTACAGATTCATGCCATAAATGTTTCTCATGAACTGCATTGCCAAAGAATTGACTGAAGGAAAACCTGTAAAGCCCTCAAGTTCCAACCGCATAATTGCCTAAACCAATTAATGGGTTGAACAAATGCAAAACTATAAGGTATAAAACAGAATCCAAAAAATATCAGACAGAATTTGTTGACCTTTCTGACAATCATTTTGGCGTTAGTAACAGACAGTCATCGCTTTTGACGTTGACACATTCATTCAAAAATAACACAAAAATCATCTAGTGTTGCGTTTCTAAAGTCGTTCAGTATAGATGATTGACCTAGTATGGTTTCATGTTAATAAGGTCAGAACATTGAAAACATATTTGAAATATTTATCCTTATTATTGTGGTTGCGAGGGTGGAGTATGATATATGTCACGTTGTTATATAATTACAATGACTTGAGTAAACTCATTCATAAATAATACCTATTCATAATATCTTATGAATGAAATTTGTTCATGATTGTGACGTAACAAAGGCTGTAGTATGTTTGAGTGTTCTAAATGATAGAACGAGTGTTAATATAATAACATAATGATCTTGGATCTTTGCCATGAAGCAGCGTCAAAAATAAAAAAAGCGAAATGAACTCCGACTTACATGACCTTTTTACGGGGATTAAACTAGTTTTTCGAACTTTTTGTTTACCTATGTTAAGGTACATAAGTAGTTTTTTTTAAATTTTTTTTATAGGAAACGGTAAAAATTTACATAAGAAGAAATGACCACTAATTCAGGCCCGGTCGTAAAGAACATACCAGAAATTAGTTCAAACAAAATAGTTAATACGCATAGGTGTTTCTTCGTCGACAGATGAAAACATGTTGGTAAAAAATGAAAGCAAAGACTTAGAATCACTGTAGAAAATTAGTTGCGAGTTTCTTTTGAATGATTATGAGTATATAATATTTAATAGGAGGGCACATTTGCCCTTTTGTTCAGATCAAAATCTCCTGTTTTTGTACCATCAAACATCTATGAATTAAAATAAGAATATCTTGCTCAATAATCAAAAGATTTAGGTGTAATATTTGTGGACCAAATATAACGGGGTCGTGACTCATGTAACATACAGTGTAAATACACTTGAACGTTTAATTTAGCTCTTTGTATATACACTTATCACATATACCAGGATTGAAATTTTGGATAAACCTATTCATCGTGATATTATATAACTATTAATTATATATGTATATTTTTTTATAGAGAAAAACGATATAAGTAGGATTTAGTACATCATCATGTTGAATATATTGTATTTAAATGTTTAATAATACTCGCATGTCGTTATTGACGTCAGTTCATTCATGAAAAATTGGTTTTTTAAATTAATGTTCATAAAACTAAATATTCATCTATGATGTATCGTGGAAAAGAGTTGGTGTTGTAACGGAGAACAATTTACAGGTGATGTTTTTTTTTTAATTTCCCTTAAACGTTCAACAGTTATCACCCTTGATTGTTTAAAATGTTTTAAATAATACTGTGTTCGTGAAGATGACTTTTTGCTTTTAAGTAAAACGCAAATTCACAAAAATACTAAAATCAGAGGAAAATGCAATTGAAAAGTCCATAATCACATGGCAAAATCAATGGATTAAAATATTTAAGAATAACGAAATGAATACTAAAATCTAGACCCTCTCAAATGGGAAATAAAAAAATCTAGAGAATGTCACGAAATGGTTGCACTATTTCATAATGCAACTATTTTACCTTAAAAAACCTAATGAAATATTTCCCCGTATTACAAAATGCTGTACGCTTTAAATCAAAGTAGACTTTATTTCATTTGTAATTGAATGTGTAATTTTGACATACAAAAAGTCGATGTACGGCTGTTGAGGTCGGATAATTGTGTTGGCCTACTGTGAACGAGATGTTTTTTTACAGGAAAAGTTACAATAGCCATTAAACTGTTCAAAAGTTCCAATTTTTCAACCAGGAACATAATTATAACTATAACTGTATAAGGATGCGTAAATGACATTGGTATGTCAAAGGAATAATAATGTAAATAAACATTCATATCATTTAAAAAGAATCTCAACTTTGTCAAGTGATTGTCCTCTTATCGATGTGTTTGTGTATTTGTGATTTGTTTAAAGCAAAAATTAAAAAAAAAATGAGACATGAGTCAAAACGACTTTTTTCATTTACTTTATAATCAATACAGTATAGAAGCCAGATGCAAAATTGGAATTTGGTACGAAAGATTTTTGGAAGGTGTAGTTTTATTTTTTAAAAGAATCGAAAATTATGAGTTTCAAGAAATGATTGACATCTAATGTGTTGTGGTTGTGGCCCATCTTCGTCCCGAACGGGAATTAAAAAAATCCCCAAAAGATTGGTAACACATTTTTTATCCAATTCATCAAAAGCAATAGGGCTAATATTCAAATATTTCTTAAGTCCAGGTTTGATGTTAATGTTAAAGTGTATAGGAACCTCCGGGTGTTGAATTGTATTGCTTCTTTGAGGACGCATTGTTGTCCTTGACGTGTTTTCTGCATTTTGGTCGAGTTTTTGGCTCTTTGATTCATTCTCGTTTCCGTTCTCAATTTTATTTCTCACCATGTAAATAACAATTTAAACAAAAGATGCCATATTGTTTTGATGTTGTTAGATTGCTGTATCAATAGTGTATCACTAACGTCAAGCTTGGTGTATCTTTCAAATCGAGTTTTATTGATGTAAGATGATCAACAGTGTAATTGGAGGAGTAATTAAACCCGAAAGGCGAACCAATAGTTGTAATGATCATTATTTTTTTGCAAGATTTATGGTCTTACATAAACAAAACTAGATACCCAACACAACAAAAATCATTTTGACCTCTCAATCGTGTAAAACAAAAGAAATTGTCAAATCAAACCTAATTTTTCAACTGGATAGAATGCAACATTTTAATCAAGATGAACATCCCAATATCTCACCGTTACATTAATTTGTCAGAGAAGTGTAGAGGCCTCGGTAGCCAATTGGTCTAAATAGTAACTACTGTAACCACTAGCCAGTCAATACTCAGGTTCTGAGTTCGAACTCCACTCGTGTGGGTGCACTCGACTCCAATCTTAATTGACTTGGGTTGTCTCCCTATCGATAGTCGATGTTTTTCTTCGGACACTCCGGCTTCCTCCACCCATAAAAATATGGCCACCACGAAATAGACCAAAATTCGCGCTAAAAAGTTGCGTTAGAACGCCAACATCAATAATAATTGACTTATTGCTGATAAAACGATCCTTAAAATTGTTAACAAAATGGTCCTTTGATTTTTAAACGCTCCACATCCGCGATGAAATGTCAAGGAACCATTTGTTTACCCCTATCAGTCTGACATCGAGTACATGGTTTATTAAACAAATACTGCTACAGTGTTCAAGCTACATCTTCGACATCATATAAGGGGTTATACAATAACTTTACTTAAGGTGTGCAAATAATCAAGATTTTGATTTTCTCTAATTTTTCCATAACAAGCTGTTAAACTCGTCGTTTTTTTTTTTATCGAATTAGGGTACATGGTTGTGCGGCTCACTCCTTCTATACAATTTTCGTGATAGAACGTGTATGTCAAACAGGGTGTTAGTACTTAAGTAAATATGAGAGAAATTTGATTTCTTGTGCAAATTTCACTAATTACCTTTAACTTTTTGGCGGGATATCAAATGTTTTGTTTCAGAAACAACTTTTCCAAATGTCATTTAACATCATTGTTTATCGAATTAGACTATTTACCGGATTTATTATCTCATAAACAACACGACGGGTGCCACATGTGGAGCAGGATCTGCTTACCCTTCCTAGTTTTTGGTGGGGTTCAAGTGTTGTTTATTCTTTAGTTTTCTATGTTGTGTCATGTGAACTATTGTTTGTCTGTTTGTCCTTTTTTTTTAGCCATGGCGTTGTCAGTTTATTTTCGATTGATGAGTTTGACTGTCCCTCTGGTATCTTTCGTCCCTCTTTTACTATAATCGAATTTTAAGTTTGATGTTCCCTTCTGAATGCATGTTTATTACAAAAAGGGCAATGATATCAAACAGCAAAAAAATCTGAAGTAAAGAGACATGCCATTACGTACATATACCAAAGGGAAACGTCATTCAGATCAATAATATTGCATAAAATAGAAAACGGGGATTTTGGGCATATTAAGATACGATTTACACAGAAAATCCACAGACATTGTTTTACAGACGTTTTCGTTGTAACTCTTTCAAACATTACTTATACTCACTTGTTTTTCCATGTGATACTAGCGATTATTGTTTACAAAAAGTCCTAGACAAACTTTCAATAAAAAGGCATATATTAAGTACAGAGTTTTCAAATATAAGAGTACAAGCTGTGGAATTTTTATAAAATATTCAGATGTTTAGCGTTGACATAAAATAAAGGTACATAATCCTTAATAACAACTGAGTTTGACCATATTTTTAAGTACTTCCTATGTTCTGGACCAGTTCCATTGATGGCTCATGAAGATAAAACTTAATTTTTCACACATTTTTCGTAAACGACCGCGAGGACTTCTTTAACTATGTAAAGCCTGTAGGATTTTATTATAAACACGTGAGAAAAAAATCGACAAAGAAATAAATTGTCTAAAGCTTATGTTTACTTTGAAAAAAAACTTTGTCTCCCCTTACGCTCTGTTGTAACAGGGCATCAGCTAGCCATAGAAGGACTCCATCCCCGGGTGCACAACTTTGTTTTGAAATCGTATAAAAAGTATACGTTCCGAGACATGTACCATATTCCATAGAATTCATGTTTAAAAAATGTTTTGAATGTTTAAAAAGGGGAACGTTTCGTTACCTGGAACATCTTTTGATCATTATACGTAATGAATGTGCGGATGTAAAATGATGTCAGTATTATGTTTGTTTGCGGAAGTGGGTACTTAAACTCTAAGAGGGTGCAATGACCTCCAAATGCATTATTCATATTTCTTTTTTTAATGACGTCTATATATACAGTGCATCAGTATTGGATCGGATTAATTTACAAAGCTGAAGTCCCAACTCCGTTTTGTCAACATTGTGTTATAATCTTGTGAATTTCACATAGTTCATGTTTAAACTGTACAAACAAATTAATTGGTACTTTCATGATTTTAATTAAATTTGAAAATTTAGATGTTATTTGCATAACTTTTATTTTTAAAATTCACGTGAAAAAAATCCTGTGATTTTCACATAACTTCATATGAGTTTCAGATGAGATTCACGTGAAACTCCCAGAAACTGATTTTACTTGAGTTTCACATATAAGCTCGTTTGAGGTTAATTTCACGTGAGATTCACATGAGTTTAAATTCACAGGATATTCATGTGAGTAACATTTTTCTGTGTATGAAGATAGGAGAACAGATTAAATCAGACGAGGATACAACAACAAAACTTCTGAATACAAAAAGATATATCTTAGCTAAGGATTGTACAGTAAAGATACTAGATTTCTAAAAAAAATACATATCTTAGCAAACGATTTTACAGGTAAGATACTGGTAGTTTGGAAAAGATATGTTTTACCTAAAGATCTAACAAATGTAATACACTAGTACTTTTTAAAAGATATATCTTATCTACTGATTTTACAAATAATGTTCAGGTAACTTATGTAAGATATTTCTTACTAAAAGATTTAACTTATAAAATGCTTGGTATTTAAAAAAAACCAACATTAAATCAGATGTAATCATTAAGTGTTTATATATAATACTGGAACTTTTCGTGGAATTCTCCTCACTTTACAAATTTTGTATTGGCAGTGTCTTAGTACTGACTTTCTAAAAAAAATATTAAAGTATGCTATAATTTCGGAGAAATTTATCTGCTCCTTTAAGGACTTCTTTTGACCGTAAAATTTCATCAATGTAATGCCGAGCGGAATGATAGGAAAAGAAAAGTGTGACGAACGAAAGAACACATTGACAAAGAAAGAACGTTCTATATTGTTCACCATTATTTTATGACGTCAAATGTCCTTGCTTTTCTTGGAATTCCTGTTGTGACGTCATCCATAATGGCGACATAAAAAGAAGCCACTTTTTCCAGATCATTGACATAGAAAGATACACAGTGACTGAAGTTGCTGTACATATTGTCTGAAACAGATTCCATCTCTCCTGCAATACGATATTTCTCCACACGACAGTTACATTTTTATTTCTTATCTATCTCCTTAAGGCTATGAAAGAGTTAATTGGAAACAATATGTAAAAATGATATCACACTGTATTCTTCCCAAAATCAATCAAAGGTCTTTTCATGGAATTACTCGCGGATGGCACACCTGAAATTCTAAACTTGAATATTAGTTCCTTGAAACTTTTAAAAGTGGATGTGAATATGATTTCCCATCCTGTAAAAATTCCTCAACTGGATCTTAAACTATTGAAGTGGGTATGTAAAATTTAACGCAATTTGAATATATTTATAAAAGACTTGATCATTAGCGAAATAGCAAAACTGACAGCATTTCTATTTTGGTCTACAGAATATGTTTCTTTAATGTTTAGAATTTTTTTTTCTTATTTCATAAACGAAAATCCCCTGAGAGTGCCTTCTACAATCAACGAAGTTGTATATTTCTCTAACACCAGGGCTGCGTTCAATATTTTTAGCACATTTCGACTCACCTAGTAAGCTAATAAAGGCTATGCCCCTTAAACTCATATAATCATGTTTTGAGATTATCGGCAACCACACGTTGATTTTAAATTTACAATGGGCGAAGAAAGGTTAAATTGTCAAAGAACTAGAGAAATAATTTTATCTGTCTTTATTCATATAGAATGCACCGTTTATTATCTGTTCACATTTACCTGACGTGTAGTATTGGACAGGATGATCGGATCTTCTATTACTCTTGATAATGGTGATGTAAGAAAAGTTTATTGAGTGAAGTTTAGTATTCTTTATGTGTCCAAATGCAAGATCATGTAGTTGGTGTGTAGCTGTCTACCATATTTGTTTTGCGTTATATATATTGTCATAACTCAGACCTTGGCAATCATACTATATCTCGTTATATTTATAATGAAGATTTGTATAATTCGCATGATTGTATATGTCAAGGCTCTTTTATTATGTAAATTGAAATCCTCACTGCTTTTTTTATTCTAATTGTAAATAAAACATGTAAAATAAGGAGATGTGGAAGATTTGCCAATGAGACAGCTATCCATCAGACGACCTAATTGCATCTTCTGTTCCATTGATCGAGATAAAAAGAGGTAATGGCGGATGCTTAACCACAATATCTTTATAAGTCTATAGGATTCTGAATATATATGTGAATGTGTTTTGTCCTGTAGTCCATGCATATGGAGAAATTAATTGTTTATTCTAATATGACGTGCTTCTTTCGCTTTGTGAATAAACCCATGCTCTAAATCCAATAAAATTTGTTTGCACATGCGTATATTGACAACTGCATAATAATGATTTTTATCAAATTTGCATGAATTTAATATATTCCATTAACTTAAAACATTTCTAAACTCTTAAATACTGCGGATGTTGTTACTAATTCATTTATCATGACTGTAATATGTTGCAGTTTAAAATGACACATTTGCCCTAGATACGACATCCGTTCATGGTAGCTGTTCAAAACTCCTTCCTCTGAAAAATCACACTGCCAGTCGTTTGCTTGTTTACAAATAAAACAGGGAGGTTCATGGAAGATCCTTCACACACGCTCTTAAGTTAATATACACAACGGACATTGAAATAACCTTAATTTTCCTAATCAGAATCGAAATAATTGATGCAAGCTATACTTTATTGTAGTTTTAAAATGGGTAGGCACTATATTCGTGATTATTTTTGCCCGAGCGATAGTAAGGGTTAAAATAACACAAATTTAATATGCTATACTTTACTGTAGTTTTAACATGGGTAGGCATTAAATATTTGTGGTTATTTTTGCTCGAGCAACAGTCAGGGTTAAAATATCACTAATATAATATGCCTACCTATGTTAAAACTACAATAAAGTACAGCTTGCATCAGTCAATTCTTAATTGCAATCTGAATACACTATACTGTATACTTGTTCGTTTAATCATATGAAAATGGTTTGTTTACGGAAATCGATTTAGGTTAAGGCCATGTAAATGTGAGCTATTTAATTCAATGATATACGGATGTTATTGTTTTATACAGTGTATGTTACATGTAAATCTGATAATGATTTACGTAAATGATCGTAAGTCAAGTGGACAAATTGTATAAGTGTTTGTTGTTTATTTACAAATATAAATACGATATTAAACATATCGAAAAAAAAAAAGTAAAATAAAAAAAAAACTGAAAGTCAAATCGGAAAGTCCCTAATCATGGCAAAATCAACTGACAAAACACATCAAAAACTTACTCTAAATACAATATAATTCAAAAGGGAATAGTATAACAAGGTGAATGAATAAGTAGAATAGAGATTAAGTATGATTGCCGAATAAAATGAAATTAAAATTTCAAAAGATATTACCCCAAAAACGGTGATAAAACCAAAAAAACACGTCACTTAACGTACCCGATAAAGACGCATGCTAACATTCTCATAGTTCTATTGGTAAATTACACCCATAGGGCAAAGCACTAACAATTGAAATGCGTACGTGTAAAAGCAACATAAAATGAACACTTAAATAAATACACAAATTCATTGTGATATTTGCTTCAGGACTGGATATCACGAACATGTCTTCCAGAGGAGTGTAGACCCCCACACCCCCCTCCAGTTCTAATACTTATTAATGAGGACTCCAATATGACAAACAAGTTCAGACTCGGGTCAAAGACTTTGAACTTATAAGTTAAATAATGCAAATTTTGTTCTTAGATAAGAAAACAAATCTTGACGTTGATATTACAACAAAAATTATCGTTTATACTAAAGCATTTACAAGGCTATATCAGATAACTTTGTCTCCTAGTAACGCCGGGTTGCTGTCAGATTGGTGTAAAGGTAGTATGAATGTAAGCGTTTAAGAAAACAGGTTGTTGGTGGTCTCAGTTATTTTATTCTTAATCTTTTTTTGCTACGGAGGATTTAGAGATTTCAATTTTGTATTTCTATTTCAAAAATACCCGTCTAAAGTGAATGTTAAAGATACCATAATGATTTGTTCTAGTCATTAAAACATTAAAGAAAAGGAAGCTTTTGTTGGTGTACTTAGGACTTTTTCTTTCTCAAAAGTATCAAGTAAAAGAGGGACGAAAGATACCAAAGGGATAGTCAAACTCATAAATCTAAAATAAACTGACAACGCCATGGCTAAAAATGAAAAAGACAAACAGACAAACAATAGTACACATGACACAACATAGATAACTAAAGAATAAACAACACGAACCCCACCAAAAACTAGGTGTGATCTCAGGTGCTCCGGAAGGGTAAGCAGATCCTGCTCCACATGTGGCACCCGTCGTGTTGCTTATGTGATAACAAATAAGTTGTTCAATCTTATACTAGAATGACAAGTTGGAAAGTTTTTAATATTATCAGATTATTACATGGCATTTTTCATATCGCATGTATTATCAGCCCTAGGTTCAATATCAGCCCAAGAGCCGTATGGCTCGAGGGCTGATATTGACCGAGGGCTGATAATACATGCAATATGAAAAATGACATGTTATGATCTTTTTATCATATGCTTCAACAGTAGAGGAAAATAACAGATTCATATATTGATCATTTTACGTGGTTCCAGAAAAGAAGTTGAAAGAGTAAAAAGTTCACGGACGTCGGTCCAAAAATTTGATACATTCAATATGAAATATTTCTGTCATATGCCTCAACGGAGAGAAAAAACACATTTTAATATGGACATATCGACAAAAAAAAAAATTCAACAATACACGTAATGAACATTGTTTGGAAAAGTCAACTTATTTAATGTAACTTTCTAAATTATGTTTCAGAAAAACTTAAAAAAAGAATTTATTTAATAATTATTTTTTTGAATTTTATTATTTTACACAATATACTTTCCAGTATTCAAATAATTGCTTTGTACACTATGTTGTAATGTTTTTCACTGAAAACATAGCATTGAGGTGTATTTTCCGGAATTTGCCGAGTATCACCGGAATGCCATGTGATAACGTTACGGAAAGGCATGTGATAACAATCGAAGCATGTGATAAACTTTTCATATCAGCCCGCTAAGCATTAATTCGAAAAAATATGGAAAATACTTTAATTTAATGCTATTATCAGACGGTAAAAATCATATGTTATTTAGTCTAAGTATATGATAAAACAATTTATCTCACTTTCACCATTACCAACAATAATGTAAAGTTTTCAATAATTCCACCCCATTATACTTCACTCAAAAAGTAAATAGACATGAGGTATTGTCGACACGTATTTTGTAGTGGGGCCATCGTTTTTCCCCGGGATAACTGAAACTTTTTGACTTTATAAAAATAAACTTATTTTCCAATCACTTACATGAACAAGAAAAGATTTTCGTAACTCAATGTTGAATTTATTTTTTTCCGAGTTTTCAACGGAAATAGGCTATTTTTTCATGCAATATATAAATAAACAATTTAATTCAAAACAAATGACTGTCTAACCTTTCTTGTGTTAATTGGATTTAAAGTGCATAGATCTTGATGGTAAAATGTTACATTGACGTAAAGTGTTACCAATCTCAATTGCAGAATAGAGAAGGACAAAAAATGTAGAAAAAAAAGGGGGTGCTGTAATATAAGGAAAAGAGACAAAAATAGGCCCAAAATAAAGAAGAGAGAAATAGACTAAAATATTAAAGACTAAAGAAATGAGGTCTACTAACATCTAGACCCTTTAAAATTTGCAATGGGAAACCAAAAAAGACAGGATAGGTCACATCATGGTTTGTTCTATTTCATAAGGCAACTTTTTTACCTTAAAAAACCATTATGAAATATTGAACCAAATGACAAAATGCTTTACGTTAATATATATGTTACAGTAGACTTTATTTTATTTGTATTATACTTGAGTTTGCTTTCCGTACACAATGTACTGCTGTTGAGGTAAGACATTTATGTTGACCTACTGTTGTGTCTACGATACCCATTAAACAGGTTAACATGTCCCACTTTTCAACCAGGAACATATTTATAACTATTACTAATTAAGGATTTGTCAAGATATATATACATACATGTCATCTTAAAACCTAAACTGAACTGTGTCATGAGAATGTCCTCTCACTATTTTGGTTGTGTGTGTGTGATTTTATTTTAAAATAAAAAATAACCCGAGACAAAACGGGTAATTGGCCACAACGATTATATGTTTCATTAAATTTCAAATCAAATTTTAATTGCCAGATGACATATTTAATATTATGTAGATAGATTTTTCGGAAGTTGGATGTTATAAAAGTAAACGAAAATTGTTAATTCCATGACATGATCGACATCTAATGTGATGTGACCCACCTTGTACTCTAAAGAGTAAAAAGAAAATCCCACAAGAATTTGTTTTCACTTAATCGGTTTCTGATTATTGAACAGCTGTCTACTACTGTTGCCTTAATAAACTTTATTCGAATTTTAAGATGTATTTCCCCTTCTATAAGTCTGTGTATTACAAACAAATGCAATAATATCAAAATATCAAATACTCTGAATCAAAGCGATGTGCCATTTCTTTTTGTTTGATTAGGTTTAAGTTTAAATTTTGCCATTTGGTTAGGGACTTGCAGTTTTTAATTTTATTCGCTGTTAAGTATTTTTATGATCTTTATATATACCAAACTTAAACGTCGTTCACAGCAATATCATTGTATTTAATAGAACATGTCGATTTCGTGCAAATAAAGCTTAGATTTACACCGAAAATGCAAAGACTTTTATTTAAAAAGTTTTCGTTATAAACATTTAATATTTGTTACTCATTTGTTTGCCCTTGATGTGTTTTCAGCTATTGTTTACTCAAATTCCTGTACATAATCTTTCTACTTAGAACAGAATTTTCAAATATGAAATACCTAAGGAAAGGCTGTATATATTCTAAATATATAACTTGTCATCGCTACCGGTATTTTAAAGTAATAAATATTCATATCATTTCGTTTGTTGACAGAAATAGAGGACTGAAATCGTTTATATAATTTAACTCAAATATTAATTTCGAGCATTGAAAGATAATACATCCTTGTACGTCAGATCAATCATGAGATAAAATGTGAATAACTTCATTCATAAAACATCTAAACATAACTTCATTCATAAAACATCTAAACATAACTTCATTCATAAAACACCTAAAGAAAACTATAACTACTAGACAGTATATAGAGTGTAATGAGATTGATATTTGAATGAAGTTGATTTAACTACCGAAGGAAAAGTGTATTTTCGCTTTTTTAACCTTTAATTAGGAGTAATAGCCCTTAATAGTTTATTTTAAATCAAAATTATATGTATTTTGTTTTGAAATTTATTAAAAATACCTTTTGCCAATGATTGATATTGAATTGATAGGACAGGACTGTTTTAACGCGATATTAGTTGACAAACTGAAGATTTGGTTTCAGATATAAAGAAAATGAGTAAGTAAAAGTATGTAGCATAACCCAAAATGCAATTATAAATCTCGTGATACCTGTTTCATGTATTCTACAAATCAAATCAAATAAGCAAAATACTTACACTGGCTAGTATGAGATCCTGCCATTCTTACACTTTAATTTCGGTGGATGTGCTTTGAAGAAGAGATTTCTAACAACAACGCCATAAAAAGTACTAAAACTAACAATATTGTACTATTTTCAAAACGGATAGTTCAGTTCTATTCAACTACAAACCGCTATTTATGATTACGTGATGCTTATATTTCTTTTTGCCGATTCATCTCGCATCTTTATTTTTTTAAATTCATCGCTTTTATTGTTTGAAAAAGTATGAACTATTCTAAATAATAAGGATGTTCCTGTCCACGGCGGATAATATAACCCCGGTCGTATTCGTCACAATTTTTTGGAACTGTTGGTCCTCAGTATAACTAAGGTAAAACATTCACTAATACATTCTTAATATGTATTCAATTGGTTAAAATACCAAAAAAAAAAAAAAAACCCACAGAGAAAAATCCATCCTTGGCTTGAGTCAAATGAATTTATTACAAATTTTGCATTTGATTTGTTGAATTTCAAAAATTTTCGAGTGGATCTTTACCTCCAGAACTTGGTATTTTTTTTTTATAAACAACTGTCGCACAAGTGGGAAGTATGGCTTCACGTAACTATACATCCGGGTCCTAACAACGAATTTCTTTGAAAAATATTTGTAACAATAGGGTTTTTTAATTGTTTCATTGGGTTGATATTGTCACATTAATCAGGAGTAAAGGACTTTCCATCTTTTTGCATTAACCTTAGTGTTCGGTATTTTTGTTTACACTTTTGTGTATACACATACAAAAACATTCATTTAAATGTCCATATTAATGTTAGACAAAGTATGTTTTTTTTTATTTATTACGTCAGAGGCTTGAATTAGATGCCATTAATTTAAATATCCACTTCATGCCATTGTTCAATGTTAAAACAAAATGTAATTTGGTGATTTGCAAAGTTATACATCTCTTTAATTTACGTCAAGTTTGACCCCAAACATTTACATTACGAAATATCATTATATATTTTGTAATTTTACATAATACACCAGTATAAATTCTAACATTTTTTTCAATTGACTATTTCCAAGAGATTAAGTACAAATGTTGAGGTAGGGCATTTACTTTGAAATATTCTTAATGAATTGAATTTACAGGAAGTCTACAATAGCTGCTCTTCTCATAACTTTATATAGGACAATCTGTCCCAATTTATCAACCAGGAATATTTTAACAATGAAGCGAATATGACTGAGTTTAATGATAAAATAAGTTTATGAATGCAAATTTGAATAAAAGGAGATGCATTTTACAAAGCAAATGGTAGGGAAATTATTAACACTTCTATGTTTATCATGTCGTCTTACTTATTTGGCGTCTGGGTGTGAGTAATTGTCTATTTTTTTTTTACATGCCATATCAATCTGAGGAAGTGTTTAGTTATTTTGTTAATTCAACTTATTATAAGTATATTTAATCAATTTCTTGAAAGATATGTAAGTTTTCAAATATAGTAAATAAAAATGTTTTGGAAGAGAATTAATTGTTGATAAAAATTAAACAATTGTTTCATTTCCTATTTTGTTAATTGGAAATTTCAAAATATATATATCATCTAAGTTGAGAAAAATAACAAAACCCAAATCCTTTGTATAATGGAAATACATTTAAATCCAGTGTCGAATCCAGAAATTTTCAGAAAGAAATAGGGATAGAGAATGACTGTTTCTATCATGCTTGAGTGATTCACTATATACTCAACCAACTCCCCCCTAAATCCGGCTCTGAAATTGCACAATTAAATAACCTTGAACATTAGAAAACAATCTGCTGAAATAACATTGTTAAGTAGAAAAAACGTATCATGGTATGCTTAGTTTACTTTATACTTCAATAGAAATATAGATTTAAAATTGCCTACTTGGATCACATTGTTTAGTTGAAACATATTAGAATGTGCATGTGTGCTTACACAGAAACAGAAACAAGTTAGAAAAATGTCTCCATAGATTACCTTGTTTCATAAGAAACAGAACTGTATACGTATATCACTTCGTTCATCAAAAAACTTTCAATAGAAACAAATCATCATTCTAAACTGAGATCACAATGTTCAAAAGAAACAATTATAATTCCATGCTTATTTCACCCTGTGCGATAGAAAACAAGACTCGCAGTTAAGTTTACTTTATTCAATAGAAAAAAAAACGTACTCTGGGTTTTTGTTAGATGTATTCCTATTTGTATCCATCTGATGAGTTAAGCATTATTCAACTGTTTTTATAGTTCGTCTTTATGTTGTACTGTTATACCACTGTCCAAGGTTAGGGGAGGGTTGGGATCTCGATAACATGCTTAACTCCGCCACATTCTGCATGTATGTGCCTCTCCAAAATCAGGAACCTGTAATTCAGTGGTTGTCGTTTGTTTATGTGTTACATATTTTGTTTTTCGTTCATTTTTTGTATATAAATTCGGTCATTAGTTTTCTCGTTTGAATTGTTTTACATTTATCATTTCGGGGCCTTTTATAGATGACTATTCTGTATGGGCTTTGCTCATTGTTGAAGGTTGTACGGTGACCTATAGTTGTTAATTTCTGTGTCATTTTGTGACTTATCCGATATGATCTCCCATTTATCTGTATTGTAGTCCTGGCATGTAATGTGATCATTTTAATGTTATATTTTACAACATTGCCATAAAAGCGGGAGTTTTGGCCTGCCACAAAACCAGGTTCCATCCACCGTGTTTTCCCTAAAATGTCCTGTACAAAGTCAGGAAAATGCCATTGTTATATTATAGTTCGTTTCTGTGTTTGTTAATTTTTAATGTTGTGTTTCTGTTGTGTCGTACTTCTCCTCTGATATTTAATGCGTTTCCCTCAGTTTTAGTTTGTAACCCGGATTTATTTTTTTCTCAATCGATTTATGAATTTCGAACAGCGGTATACTTCTGTTGCCTTAATTTATTAGATCTTAGGGGCTTAGCCGAAGACTGTGTTCAATAGAAACAAATAAGAAATGCTTACTGGGACCACCTTGTTCTTTTGCAAGTGACGACTGCGTGAACGTAAAACAATGTCACTTAATAGGTTTGTTTACGGAAGTTCATCCTTGATATTTAAGAGGTGACAATGACCTTCATTTCTTATTACGTACTGATTCATTCAATTACGTTGGTATCTATAGTATTATACGTAAATGTGAATGATAAGAGATGTGGAAACCCTACTACAAATCACACATAGACTGAGGTCCTTTAGAGTCAACACACAAAACATAAACAATTGTTATAAAATTACGTCAACCTATAAATCGTCAACAAAGTGAATACACAAAGTATTCGCGTTAAGTGAGAAAGATTATTTAATTAACAGACTATGTACGTGATTAAGAGTGTGTGCGAGAAATTGTTTTTGCACTCATATGTGGGTTAGATTGTTCTAACACTTAAGAGGGTGCGCTCAAGGAGTGTGTTCTCCAGGACAGTATGTAAACGAGAGAGATTGCGTATGTTAGACAATCCCCTTCCCTTTCATGAATGTGAGACTATTTACCGGATTTGTAATCACATAAGCAACACGACAGGTGCCACATGTGGAGCAGGATCTGCTTACCCTTCCGGAGCACCTGAGATCACCCCTAGTTTTTGGAGGGGTTCGTGTTGTTTATTCTTTAGTTTTCTATGTTATGTCATGTGTACTATTGTTTTTCTGTTTGTCTTTTTCATTTTTAGCCATGGCGTTGTCAGTTTGTTTTAGATTTATGAGTTTGACTTACCCCTTTGGTATCTTCCGTCCCTCTTTTAGAAATAGCGCCACATTATTTATTTTTGTGCCTGTCCCAAGTCAGGAGTCAGTAATTTAGTGGTTGTCGTTTGTTTATATGTTACATATTTGTTTTTCGTAAAAAAAAAATCATAAATAAGGCCGTTAGTTTTCTCTTTTGAATTGTTTTACATTGTCTTATCGTGGACTTTTATAGCTTACTATGCGGTATAGGCTTTCCTTATTGTTGAAGGCATTACGGTAACCTATAGTTGTTAATGTCTGTGTCATTTTGGTCTTTTGTAGATAGTTGCCTCATTGCCAATCATTACACATCTTCTTTTTTTATATAGGTAGGTTGGATTGTTCTAAAAATTGATGTTCACGTGAAACTCGTGAACACTATGTACTTGTTCTAAAACACTGTGTCGTGTTTGAAATTGTTCTAACGATGCATGAATGTGAAATAAATTGTTTTTACACTCTTAGTTTTAAACAAAAAGTGTCTCAACATTCCGTAGTGTACAAATGTAGTTTTTATAGGCGGATATAGGGGGCTCTTGGGCTCCCTTTTGTGGGAAAAAATGGGTGTTTATATAGGGAATCACGAAAGCATGACTAGAGCGGCCTCTCCGCCCTTTGGTCAGTCAGCGGGCCTCCCCTTATGAAAAGTTCTGGATCCACCACTGGTTTTTTAATGTGCCTATCCTAAGTCAAGGTAACTATACGGAATATATTTATCTGATTGTTGAGGGTCGTATATTTGTCTATGAGTACGTACAACCACGTCATTTAGTCTCTAGTTGACATTTCTATCATGTTTCTTTTTTTACCTACCGTAGATTTTGTAATGAGGTATTGCATGGTAAGCATACGGTTTGGTTACTTTCAGCTTTCAGATTTCTCTCGTTTGTCTTTTTGTTCATGCTTGTGGAATGCATGAAGGTTTGAGGGTAGAAGTCTTCAGTTCTGTATTCTTCAATTATAATGATGTTTATTCCTCTATACTTCATTTTGTTTGCACATTATTCTTTATTCTTTATATTTTAGCACATCAGTGTGCTCTTTTTTCCAATCGTGTCTACTCTTTATTCATGTTATTTTTTCGTCAAATATTTTCTATTCTGCATGCAAACCCAACCCAGATTGCCTTATAGATTCAAATACATTTCTAACTTCTTGTGTTAGTGTACCTAGTAGTATGTGTCTGTTTTAGTTTCACTGATGAAAAGTTAGAATGTCGAATAGTCAATGCTCTCAGATGTTCATATAACTATCATGTCATTGTGTGTGATTGTTCTGCATGATTTTTTTGCGATTGCTATCTAGATACACAGACATCACATCTCAGTTTATATCTTCACTAGCGAAAGTGTATATAGGCGTAAAATTGATACCGAAATTATTACACAAATCAGTTTGTTTACGGAAGTTATTTTTAATATGACCATGAAATTTTGAAGTAGAGTATTATACTAATTCTTTTGTTCTAGAGTTTGCTCGTTGTAACAGATTAGCATTTGCGTAATCAATTTGCGTCAATGCAGGGGTATATAAACTTCTTTAGTTTTTAATTTATTTTAATCTAAATATCTTCCAACAGGAATAAATTCAAAGTAAGTTATTTAGAATGCATTTCTTTCTAACCAAAGTTTGGTAAACGTTGTGTGCCGTTTGTAATAATTTGTTCGTGTGATGGTGTCACTTGCAGGGACAAGTGGCAGGCTTTAATATATGAGGGGGTGGAAAGGGGGTACCTTTCTCCTTTCTCCCGCCCCTCGTCTCCTTTCTCCCACCCCCTCTCTCCTTTCTCCCGCCCCTCTCTCCTTTCTCCCGCCCCTCTGCTTCCATCTCCCACCTTACAACCGTTTTCTTTCAGATCAATCGATATTAATACAAATTTGAATTAATATATGACCATATATAGGTGGCATAGGTCTTTATTAAAGCATATACTGATTTTACGAACAAGGCCTGCCTCCGACTCGAACGCAAATTAATACACAATGTTGGAATGTTGTCAATGGTGCATTGTACATGCCCCGATGTCATGAAACTCATTTTTAGCTCACCTGGTCCGTCGCCGTTAACTTTTACAAAAATCTTCTCCTCTGAAACTACTGGGTCAAATTTAACCAAACTTGGCCACAACTCAACCAACATGTACCAACCAGGAACACCTTAACAAAACATTCCCACCCATGGATGAACTCAGAGCTTAGACGACTCAGTAACAAAAAGCAGAGGGCTTATACCCTTGCCAAAAGCAGTGGGAAAACAAGAGACATAAAGAAATACAAATTTCTGAAATCACAACTACAGAAGGAGGCTAGACAAGCACACAGTAACTACATGGAAGATATAGTAAGCGACGACTTGCAGAAAAACCCTAAAAGATTCTGGTCATATGTGAAGAGCCGGAAACAAGATGCATCCCCGATTGTGACCTTGAAGTCAAAAGATGGCTTCCTACATAGTGACACAGATACTAAGGCATCTATACTGAACCAGCAATTCCAGTCAGTGTACACCAAAGAAGATACCAGTACACTACCTGACCTAGGCACAAGTCCACATCTAACCATGGACAATATCGTCATCCATGAAAGAGGTGTCTACAAACTATTAAAGGGACTACGACCATTCAAAGCAACAGGCCCTGATGAAGTTCCAGCAAACCTTCTCAAACAGACAGCTGAATCACTAGCTCCTTGTCTTACCCGGATGTTCCAGCGTTCCCTGGAAGAGGGTAAGATTCCAGACGAATGGCGGAAGGCAAACATCGTCCCAATCTTCAAGAAAGGAGAGAAACACCAAACCTCTAATTACAGGCCTGTGTCATTAACATCCATAGCATGCAAACTGCTAGAACACATTATACATAGCACAGTCATGGATCACTTTGATCGACATACAATTCTATGCGACGAACAACATGGTTTCAGAAGTCGACGTTCCTGTGAGACCCAGTTAGTGGTAACACTAAACCAGATTGCCAAAAACATGGACCAGGGGCACCAGACTGACATCATCTTACTGGATTTTTCAAAAGCCTTTGACAAGGTACCACACGAACGCCTGCTTTTGAAACTGGCATACTACGGGGTGAAAGGATCAACATTGAACTGGATAAAGGACTTCCTAAGCAGTAGAGCCCAGTCAGTTGTACTAGAAGGACATACATCATCTCCTTTAGATGTACTATCAGGAGTTCCACAAGGGACAGTCTTAGGTCCTCTACTATTCCTGACATATATCAACGACATGCCAGATTGTACATCTTCAGATGTAAGGTTGTTTGCGGACGATAGCCTGGTATACAGAAAAATTAGAAATCCTGATGATGCTGCAACTGTACAGAGAGACCTCACTGCTCTGGAAGAGTGGGAACACAAGTGGCAGATGTGTTTCCATCCAGAAAAGTGCACAGTCATGAGGATATCTAATAAGCGCAACACCCTGCAAACAACATACACCTTGCACGGACACCAACTAGAAGTTGTTGATAGCGGAAAGTACCTTGGAGTTACCATTAGTCAAGACCTACAGTGGAATAAGCACATTATTAACACCACAGGGAAAGCAACCAGGACCCTCGGTTTTCTCCGCAGAAATCGGGCCGATGCAAACCATCTGTTAAAAACACAGCCTATTGTGCTCTCATCAGACCATCGATTGAGTACGCTGCCATAGTGTGGGGCCCCAATCAAACCACATTGATCAAAGACATCGACCGGGTACAGCGTAAAGCAGCACGATTTGTCTACAACCAGTACACAGGCACTTCCCCAGGGTGCGTCACTGGATTATTAGACCAACTCCAGTGGGATCCCCTACAGTATAGACGAATTAAACAGCGACTCGTACTATGCTACAAGATACAGAACCAACTAGTGGAGATACAACCAGCTATATACTACACACCTGGGGACAACAGAACAAGGGGTGGCCGCAGACTTAGACAGATAAGAGCTACTAAGGAAGTATACAACAACTCCTTCTTTCCACGCTCTATAGGGGACTGGAACCTTCTGCCAGACACAGTAGCAGCTGAACCAACACTCAAGGAGTTCAGGGCCAGATTAGCCAGTGTGCCCTGGACCCAGATGCAGCCTAACTAGACATCAGTTTGCCAAATTGTACAGTGTAAATAGTTTTAATTATTTTGTTAATATTGACTTTTAATCAATGGAGAAGCCTCCTGTTTTACCGAGCGGAGTTAGTAAATCACTCAAATATGAGGTCAACTCCTTAACGGAAGGAGAAGAAGAATTATCATTGGGATATCTAGTTTAAAAATGTGTGGCGTGACCCACCAAACCAACCAAGATGGCCGCCATGGCTAAAAATAGAACATAGGGGTAAAATGCAGTTTTTGGCTTCTAACTCAAAAACCAAAGCATTTAGAGCAAATCTGGGGTAAAATTGTTTATCAGGTCAAAATCTATCTGCTCTGAAATTTTCAGATGAATCGGAAAACCCGTTGTTGGGTTGCTGCCCCTGAATTGGTAATTTTAGGGAAATTTTGCTTTTTTTGGTTATTATCTTGAATATTATTATAGATAGAGATAAACTGTAAACAGCAATAATGTTCAGCAAAGTAAGATTTACAAAAAAGTCAACATGACCAAAATGGTCAATTGACCCCCTAAGGAGTTATTGTCCTTTATAGTAAATTTTAAACAATTTTCATAAAATTTGTAAATTTTTGATAACATTTTCAACAGAAACTACTGGTCCAAGTCTATCATAGATAGTGATAATTGTATGTTCAGTAAAGTAAGATGTACGAACACATCACCATCACCAAAACACAATTTTGTCATGTATCCATCTGCTTCCTTTGTTTAATATTCACATAGACCAAGGTGAGCGACACAGGCTCTTTAAAGCCTCTAGTTGATATGTATGGTCATGTATGAGGATCATGAAATTAGACATAGTTTTTTATTGTGTCATCTCTATTTTTTCCTATCCTCGAGAAAACCTTACTTTGTATGGTCAAGTGGAAAACGTAAATATTTTAAGATGACCTGGAAAACGCGTTAAGTACATGTCATATTGTTTAGAGGAGGGAGTGTATCTCTCTGACATTGTTAGCATCCCTTTTTTTCAAATTTGTAGAAGATCGCCAAATACTAAAGAGGAAACAGATACCCACATGTGAAGGCATAAGACAAGAAAACGAATGAACCTGTGTTCTGTTTTGAAAGGATGATTTCTAGAAATGATCGGAAATTGCAAAAATGGTTTGGGAAATATAAATGTTGCTTTTTTCAAATATTTTTTCATTTATTAGAACATTTAGTATCCAGTTTAATCGTTTTTTTACCTCTTTATTTTTTTTCTACATCAAAGTTCATCTCCCTTTGATAGTTGTCCCTCCTCTCTCCCGCCCTTTCTCTCCTTTCTCCCGCCCCCTCTCTCCTTTCTCCCACCCCCTTTCTCCTTTCTCCCGCCCCTTTCTCCCTGTCTCCCGATACCCTTTCCACCCTCTCATATATAGAAGGATTTATACAAGTAATAAAATCCCAACAATTTAACATTGTAAATGTTTACAACTATAAAGTTTACTCAAATTAGCTGTCAATTGAACGTTTCAAAAGTAGAAATAAGTGCATCGTTTAATCGGTGTTTACTGACCCTGTTTGAACTTTAAAAAAACGCATGCACACGTTGTTGGTATTTTGACGTATTAGGCAGGGGAAATAGCCTTTGTAAAAGAAGTTATAAACACAGAGGACATCGCTCCTCTATCATGCATATTTGATTTTATTGGCAGTTCTTCATCTTCATCAGATGTAAATATTTTGGCCACGAGCATCACTGAAGAGACAAGTATTGTCGAAATGCGCATCTGGTACAAGAAAATTGGTACCGTTAATTTTATTCAAAGACAGGGATGATAAAGCCTTTTTATTGAAAATAACTTCAAAGAAAAAAAGGAGGGTATAATACCTAAACATCCCTCCGGTCATAAAGTTTCTGACTTTTCATCCCTGGTTTTCAAATATCTGGGTTTGGACGTTCCCAATGAGGTAAAATCTAGAGAAGTGACTATGAGTATGAATCGAAACTATTAGGCTGGTCCACTCCCTGGCAACATACTTGTATTAGAGCCAAACATATAGAGGACAGGGAACAAGTATAGAAATTAATGAGTTATTTTCTTGGAAGAATTTTCCGAAAATCAGGAATAATCTGCTAAAAGGAAAGTAAACAAAATTTAGAATACTAAAAACGAAAATGAAATTATGTTCTAATATTAGACGTTTGTAGAGTTTATTTTTAAAAATACCTAACCCGAAGATAAATTCAACTCGAAAAAATCGAACGCTCGACTCTTTCAAACAAAAGAACGGTTTAAAAACAACAGTATGGCGTTCATTATCACTGAACTAGTATATATTTGTCTAGGGGCCAGCTGAAGGACGCCTCCAGATGCGGGAATTTATCGTTACATTGAAGACCTCCTGAAGACCTTCTGCTGTTGTTTTTTTATGGTCGGGTTGTTGTCTCTTTGATACATTCCCCATTTCCATTCTCAATTTTAGTAAATAATATTCCCGACTTTTCTAAGGCATGCATGATGGTTGATTTTCATACACCAAACTGTTTCATGTTTTTAGTGTAAAGATTACTTGCATACTGCCATCTGAAACTGCAATAAACAAATAACAGTAATTTAAGATAGCTTCATGCATCATGTTCATAGCGATTAAAGCGAAAGTATGTGCCCTTAAAGCAACAGATATATATGCTCAATTAACAAACTGTCCTATAAAAAAGGAGATGTGGTATGATTGCTAATGAGACAACTGTCCACAAGAGACCAAAATGACACAGACATTAACAACTATAGATCATCGTACGGCCTTCAACAATGAGCAAAGCCCATACCGCATAATCAGCTATGAAAGGCCCGACAAGACAATGTAAAAAAAATTCAAACGAGAAAACTAACGGCCTTATTTATATAAAAAAAAATGAACGAAAAACAAATATGTAACACATAAACAAACGACAACAACTGAATTACAGGCTCCTGACGTGGGACAGGCACATACATAAATAATGTGGCGGGGTTAACTTATGACGTGCGAAACTTAATTTTAACATAAACAAACAACGATTTTCTGAAAATTAAGAATACCGATCAATGTTAAACTGTCGAAACCGAAAGAAAGAATTGACCTTCGGTCATTCAACCTATATTTGTTGCTTACTCCAGTGGATTTTCGGCGCGATTTTAAAAAGGAAACCTCAAAAAAAATACTCTCAAACTTATGTAAAGCACTTTCACAGGTAAGCAATTGAACAGAGAAAGATTACAAAATTGCGTTAGTTTAAACATAATTTACTTTGTATTTGTTTGGCTTTTCAACTATTTTGATCTGAGCGTCACTGATGAGTCTTATGTAAACGAAACGCGCGTCTGGCGTATAAAATTATAATCCTGGTACTTTTGATAACTATTATGTATTTATATTAGACTGGGAAACAAGTTTTGCAAATTATATTAATCCCTTTCCACTTTTTGGTGAGAGTACGTGCTGCCTTGTAGTGGCATTAGCCTGCTCTTTTTCGAAATCTACAAGGGTGTCTTTAACGTGCAAGATATATGGCTCTATCTAAACACCGGTCATCCATTTAACGTCCCCTTTCGACTGACTATCATCGTTTCCTCAAGACCATACTCAAGACAAAATTGTGCTGTGTTTATTCCTTAATTAATCCAACAGGAGTAAAACCATTTTCCTTGTATATGCAACGAATAGGGTAAGCACGATCTAAATTCTCAAAGCTATTTGGATTGTATAAATCGAAATCGCATTGTTGACAGATACGACTGAAAATCTTTATTTAAGTTTGCATTTAAATATGCCAAAAGAAATACTTGCTACTGGACGATCAACACTTTGCCGTTCTTATTCCTAATGCATGTAACCACTAAGACTTTTCATAACCTCGTTTTTGACAAAAAATTAGCCACTCTTTACGGATGATTTTTCGTTTCGTTTATTTTTAAATTCTTTTATTTATTATGTCGTAACCTTTTTCGGATTTACTCCACATAGATTAAAGGTATCATTACAGCGGGATCCATCGCTTGCCTCATATAAAATTAACCCCTTATGTAAAATATTCGGACGACTTTCGACGGAGCACTTTTAAGATTTTTATTAGGTAGGTAACGCAGAATGTTGATTTCACCCAATTTCATTTATATTCATTTTGGGTTACAAAATTTAACTGGCATTGACTCAATATTACCAATTTGATTCATATTTAAAATATTTTCATCCCTGGGTGAAAGGTGTTTGGGGCGAATAATTTGACGTTAAAACAATTGAGAAATAAAAAAGAAATGTACGTAAAAATTGGGGAAAAAAAACATAATTCAAAACTTTCAATTAGAATATTTATGTCAGACACTTTTATGGTAAAAGACATTTTAGAATTGTGAGAGAGATAGGTGTAGGAAAATGTAGAATAAAGAGAGACGTGAATCATACTTCAATGTCCCCCGTTTCGAAACGGCCAATCAAATATAATGTTACATAGTCTTCGTTCAAAGACAATGATAACTCTAAAAAAAAATCGTCTTTATATATAATTGTAACAAATTTTAGGACGAAAATTGTTATATTTTAAGAGGTTATTACGCAACTAAGGTTTCAACTCACTCCTGAAGGACAATTTTTTAATGGTCCCCTTTTATGTTCAATTTGGTCAAACACACCGTATTTCATCATGTACGTATTCAGGTCACTCAGGTATTTATAATGGTCAAGTTCGGATGGATATCTAGAGTAGATGGGATTAACATGGTCATATATAACACCTGTTATGATTGGATATAGCTTTCCCGCCATTAACACTCGAGGAGCAGGGTTCCTAGAGATCAACTCGATATCCCGGATGTTATGACGTCCATCCAATCAAATTTGAATGTAAACATATTCAGAGTAGGGGCCTTGTACTTCCGGTAATCTAGAGACCTTACTCTTCAAAATTATTTACCGTTCATATGGAACTCTAGTCAGAACTCGAGTTCCATCAGTACTTGGCCTATGAGTTCTTGGATTTCAAATGTAAAGTAAGGGTTTAGCAAATCCCGAAACGCTAAAGATTCGAACGTACGATATTTATCAAACGTTTTCTTACTCATTTATACGTCTGTCTCCAAAACACGTGATTTTTTACATCAAATATTAAACAGTTATAGACCTTATTAAAAAAAAAGTATTCGTTTACGGAAGTACTTCTAAACCTTAACCAACCATATCATAACACAGATCTGACATTGATTTAACCATAGTAAAACAATCAATTATTCTATATATACATAAAACATTACTTATATGTATTCAAGAGTAATAAATATCATAATGGTCACACATTTCCGTTTAATTGAATGGATTTTGAATTCCATAAAAAAAACTCTCTACTTAGTGAATTATGCGGTACCACAAAAAAACCAAAACTATTTCCCATGTAAAGTTTTGTTAAAACTTATTTAAGCTGGGCATATAAATGTATTTATTGGTTTTGGCAAAATTCACTTATGTGAGAAAATGGAATTAATACATTTGTATTTATTAAGGTACATATTATTTAAAAATATTTTTGTTTGCAGATAAAAAAATCATCAAAATAAATACATATTAATTTACACTATATAGCTAGCTGAACATGTCTGCATTTTTCTTTTAACTAAATATCAAAAGACACACCAAGAAATATCAGAATTCTTTATACATGCTATATTCGTAGTTGATAACTTCTATGTTATTTTGGTCTCTAGTGAAGAGTTGTCTCATCAGCAATCAAACCACATCTTCTTATTTTTATAAAGTTTAATTTTCTTATCAAAGTTCCTTTAAATAGATTGACTAGAGATCCATTCACTAGACAATTTTAATTAACTAGACAAAAGAAATAGAAGGAAGAGCCCTTAATTTGTCCCTTTAAAGTGGACTTATAATCATACTTACCTAAAATTTACGATGTAATATTAAGATATAGACTAAACGCTTTGTTCTGCTGTAAGTTCGGTTTGCTTTCAACAATCTTGAAAGTCTTGAAAGATCTTTCGAGGAATGATATGTCAACTCATTTTCCGGTTTAATTCTAATGTTAAGGTCAATTTCTTACATACAAATTATATAAATATGGTGGTCCTTGTAAATGTCGTCTGAAGCTAAAACTCCCAAAATATAACAGTTACACGTTTACATTACGTTTGTTTATGGATCATACCTTTCGTTGTTTTTGTTTTCGATTGAAATGACCATAGAGTTAACTGTTATGACAATTAAAATATAGCGATGGTGATTTAATAAATAATAATAATAAACAATAAGATTACCTCTGTTTTTAATGTAATCCATTGAAATTCCCGTGATAACGTTAAACAAATAAATATCACACTTCCGTGTCTAAGTATGTGTCCTTATTTGTGTCGAAGTTTTGTTTAGCACTCAGTAACATTCATAATATTTATGCGTCATTAATAGTTTGAATGGCATGACGTTGCATTTCAAGTATTATAATAGATATGTATGACGTCAAAGCACCCACCTGTAATACAGTATATATATAACATGGCCAATCCCATTTTGTCGTCATTTTATGAATGAAGTTGTACATGGGAATTCCTTGTTCAGGTATTTACTATATGAACTATATTACTATATTACTATATTACTATAAACTTTTAAATGATGAATCAGAAAAATGATTACTAATATAAAAAAGAAGATGTGGTATGATTGTCAATGAGGCAACTATCCACAAAAGACCAAAATGACACAAACACTAACACCTATAGGTCACCGTACTGCCTTTAACAATGAGTAAAGCCCATACCGCATAGTCAGCTATAAAAGGCCCCGATTGAAATTGAAATAAATGGCATTCTAATTTTACATGTACACACCTACACATTTATGAAATTATTTAAATGCTTCGATTGTCTAAATGGTTGCACATCTAGAATTTAGGTCGCAAATGATTCACTGTAATTACAACAGCGAATCGAAGGTTTGTTTTTAGCTGGGCCCCAATAGATTTTAAAGGTGTTGTATTGGCACGTTTAAATTACATGACATCACGTCAGCAATTTACAATAACCTTAACCTTGACAGTAATTATTGTAAATAATGATGATTTTGCATTTTATTTCAGCCAATTCAGCTAAAGATGTTACTACAAGATAACCAAACTGCAATACGAGAACCAGAAAGACAGGCAATGCATCAAAGCTTCTTTCCGACTGATAAAATGTCGCATTCAAAAGCTAAACGAAGAATACAGAGATTGAACAGTTATCCTTCTAGCGAAACAGAAGTAAATAACACCAAAAATAGAAAACTTGGCGTTGAACTGTCTGAAATCAAGTCATTAGTACTTCGAATCAAACTTAAGGTGAAGCATGCAAAGATTCATGCGGTCGAAAGTACAAGAAGTGAATCAAATAAACCACGTGGTATTGATAAATTTGAACAGAATAGTTTAAGAACTGTCACAGAAATAAAGAAAGGTCTAAACGACATCGAAATGGATCTTGATATACAATCCAAATCCAAGGAACAACTTCAAATTAACTTACAAAAGCATATGTCAATACCGAAATTAAAACCGGAAACCGGAAACCCAAAATCGAAAGATACTTTTGACTGGCTTCAATACTTATTCATGTTACGTTTTGTTCCGAATCAATGTTTCCAAGCTTCACCAGTTAGTTTGAATAATTATTTCGAAAGTTTATCTTCGGGTAGTACCATGTCTATGAATGAATCTATGTCAAACCACCTTCTACGTCTGTCTTCGTACAGTAATTTCCCTCATAATGTGAATGTTTTTGTTAGTGCATTGTCAAAGGCAGGTTTTTATTACACCGGAAGTACTGATACCGTGCGATGTTATGCATGTGGCATTACTCATCAGAACTGGACTAGAGGTGATAATCCAGAAGAAATTCATTGTAGACTTTCTCCATCGTGTACTCATCTTCAAAATTCTAGACTGTTTGGTGGTGCAGGTATAGCCGAAAACCAGCAAATGAATTCTAGTAATAATAGATCACCAGTACTTTCTGAATCTTCTTTGAAACCAAATAAACAAAGCTTGCAAAATGGTGCTGCATCCAACGACCAAAACAAAACTCTAAGTTCGACAACTTCAGAGCCATCCAGTCTTTTAAATGGTGCTGCCTCCAACGACCAAAACAAAACTTCAATTTCGACAACTTCAGAACCACCAAGTCTTTTTAATGGTGAAACTAGTAATAATATCCGTAATCAATTAAGAAGCAAGGATTTTAAACCAACGGCTAATTCTTCTAGTGAAAACACCAATTTTGAACATGATATAAATACAAATGGCGCATGCTCAGAATCGACGAAAGCTAATCAGAATGGAGCATGTGGATGTTTTGAATCTTCAAGTTCGAGACAATTAACTAATAACGACATTTCCTCATTGGGGATAGATCTTGAGAAGCCTCGTTATCAGAATTACGCTGTTTTACAAGTTAGAATCAGCTCTTTTCAGGGATGGCCATCTTACTTAGATCAGACACCAAGACAGATGGCGATAGCTGGTTTCCTGTTTGCTGGGTACCATGACTACACAAGGTGTTTTTTCTGTGGCGGTGGACTCCGAAATTGGGAAGCTGGTGATGATCCATGGGTGGAACATGCTAGATGGTTTCCGAAGTGCACCTATCTACGTCAGAACAAGGGAGATGCATTTATCAAAGCCGTTCAAGATAAACATGAGCAAATGGTAAGTATTTGAATCAATCAGTCAAGATATGTTTTTAGTACATTCATAAGATTTAAGTTTACATATTTTATTAAAATATATTTGATCTTATATGTATTTTTTTCGTATTATTTAATTAAAGGACAAAAGTGACCAAATTACGTCGCTACAAACGACAGAAACAACTCAAAACGGTTCCAATTTACTTTCATACAGCAATCCACAACAAAGTAGCAGTCCCAGCTATCTTGATACAGCAGCAGCAAGGAGTGTCTTAGAGATGGGATACACCCAAGAACAGGTCCTTCGAGTTATCCAGCAATTATTACCGGATAAACCAGGTATATATTTCTAACAAGTATACCTTATACAAGCTTATCAATCCTATCAAACTTCATTGTTATATCAATCAACTTACTAGTATATGATTTGGGACATATGATAATCAAGATGACGATTTATAAGAAAAACATAATTGAAAAAAAAATAATTGCAAGCGAGTAAAGTTGATGCGATAGTGGGACACATCGACATTGAAGTAACTTTAAAATAATTAACATGATTAACGAATTTTTTAATACGAATGTGTAATTGAATGTTGAAGGAATAGAAAAAATAAGAACATGAAAGTCAATAAAATACAGAGAGCCATTATTACATATGGAATATCACCGTGCAGAAGTTGATAAAGCATAAAATACCTGGTCAAAAGATAAAAGTTTATAGTTTGACGCAGCCGACGATGAAACCAGTGATTTCCCATACCCAATGCAAGCGCGCTACTCAGCCACCAATGTATTAAAAAGACAATAATTGTGTAATTTTTATTATGTTATACTTTCTATTTGTAGGAGGAACATTCACAGCTCTTGATATCATGACTGTTTTATTGGAGAAGGATGAAAATCAGACAAATGGTTCTACCGGATCAACATCCGGTAATTCTACAAATGCATCCGGGACATCTACAAATACATCCGGGATATCTACAAATACATCCGGGACATCTACAAATGCAGTGCCATCCAATACAAACACACATGAAAATGGAGCACACGAACCTCTTGTCAATAGTTTAAATGAATCAAATCTAGATGGTAAGTAAACCTTTATTAAACTTAATGTAAAATAAAAAGAGTCTTTTGATTGTCCCCCCCCAAAAAAAACCCAAAAAAACAACAACACAACAACCCCAAAACAAGGTTGTTTTATAAAAAAAAAAACTTAAAATTTGTTCTTATATTATAAACGTGTGGTAAAATGTTTGTATGGTATAAACATGTAATTACGATGTCCGTACGAAAACGTAGAGAAAGTTAACAGTGTTAAGGATAACCAAGACTCAAACTACATAATCAAATCAGTCACAACTTTAAATTAGTGATCGAGTGATTGTCAACCTTCATATGAGGAAGTATACTTTGTTTCAAAATAACAAGCTTTTGCAAAGGCTTTTTTAGATAGATAGTACACAATTAAAAAACGACGGGAAATGATTCTCTTAGATTTGTCTTACAACATTAACTTTGGAAGCATTTTTTTTTAAAATTAACAAGGATTTTATAAGATTTTCAAGTACAACTTTTAAAACTAAATGTTTAGTGGGCAAACGGTGTATAAAACCAGAGGATTCGGAATATCTGACAAAATTTTTAAACAAGAGGAGCGAGCATCCTTATTAAGTATCACTTACAAATGTAATGTGAGTGGTTTCAAAATTTAAATCTCTCGTCTTTTAGCAAAGCAACAACACCGATGGTCGGATTTATCAATTCATCCTCTATTAAAATGTCAAATACTTTTAGTCAGAACTTAAACACACATGTATTTTTAACAAATTTAAGATAACACTTCTTCTGCAAAAACCGTCATGTGATTTTTTTTCTATAAGCAGAGTGGAATTCAAACAGTCATAACACTATTATATTTCCGATTTACCTTGTATTACAGACGCAGAATTATTAGTTGAAGAGAACCGACAGCTACGAGATCAACGCCTATGTAAGATTTGTCTAGAATTAGAGGCCTCCATAGCTTTTCTCCCCTGTGGACATCTAGTATGTTGTTCCGACTGTGCACCAGCCATGAGGAAGTGTCCAATATGTAGAACGTACGTCAAAGGCACTGTAAAGACGTTCCTGATATAAACCGGAAGTTGGTTGACTACTGTACAGCCTTTCAACCCTAATCCCATGGGTAGGCATATTCGATCACTATCAGAAATAGCAATACAAGAAAAAGTCCGGTCAGGTTTAAGAGAAAATAATAATGTGATTGTACTACAGAAAATAGGCCAAAGCAATAAGGAATGGAGAAAAAAACACAAGAAAATAAGGAATAATGGAAACTCAATTTGTAAAAAATGAGAAATAATTGGCATAATTTATAAAGAATACAGAAAACGGCCTAAAAATTAAAGAATAAAGAATTAAATTACCCCAATCAATACCCATACATGTAGAATCAACGTAGATCATGCAATCAACACGATCATTATAGTTTAGTGAACAAAGATGCGAAATTATATATTAAGTTCATAAGTTAACTATTGATAAATGCCATTCTGCAGTATTCATCGTCATGAACATAAATGCACTATCTACCACTGTACGTAAAGCAACTAACACTCAACCAATCAGTAGTGTTTATAGTATAGTATTCTGCTTGTGTTGCTTAATTAAGAAGTCATAGTCATGTATATATTACATGATAAGATATAGATATCAATGCTGAAACCTGTGTCCATAGATTAACCACAGTCAGGTTAATAAAATTGAGAATGGAAATGGGGAATGTGTCAATGAGACAACAACCCGACCAAATAAAAATCGACAGCAGAAGGTCACCAACAGGTCTTCAATGTAGCGAGAAATTCCCGCACCCGGAGGCGTCCTTCAGCTGGTCCCTAAACAAATATATACTAGTTCAGTGATAATGAACGCCATACTAATTTCCAAATTGTACACAAGAAACTAATATAAAAATAATACAAGACTAACAAAGGCCAGAGGCTCCTGACAGGCGCAAAAATGAGGTTAATGTAGACATGCAATCAAATGTTTTGGACGCCATAAACATCGAACGATTGGCACCATTAAAGACAGTTAAACAAAGAAACATCAACTGATGTAAAAGCATAATCTCTCTGTTCCTTTTTATACGATGATTATGTTCTTAAATGTGATATCTTATTTTTTATTAATTGTTAGTAAGAAATGTTTAGTTGGTGCTAATTTGATTCTGCATACTGTTATTATTGTTAAGATGTTAATTTATGTAGTTGTTTTATCTTTTAGTGAGGGTGAGAACGATTAAGCTTCTTTTTTTTGGTTTGTTGCTTTAAATAAAAAATTACAATTGCTTCCTCAATACTGTTGATGATGGTTATCGTTAAAACTGTGAGTTATTGTTATCTTTATCACTGTTGATGAGTGTAATCGTCAATACTGTGAATTATTATTATCGTGATCACTATCACCAAATGTTATCGTCAGAACTGTTAATTATGGTTATCATCAATACTGTGAATTATTGTTATCGTTATCACTGTTAATAAATGTTATCATTAGAACTGTTAAGTATGGTTATCATGATCACTGTTAATGAATGTTATCGTCAATAATGATCCTTAGTGTTACCGTCAAAACGGTTAGTTATTGTTATCGTTATAAGTGTTAATTAGTGTTATTGTCAATGATGTTATTTATGTTATCGTCAGTACTGTTAATTAGTGTTATCGTAAAAAATATTTAAGTCTTATTATCGTCAATATTGTTAATAAGTGTCATCGTCAATAATGTTATTTATCATCACATGTATCTTCAATATTGTTAATTTTTGTTATTTTTTATCTACTGTTGCTTATTGTTGTCTTCAATACTACTAGTCATTTTAATCGTCAATATTGTCAATGTCTTCAGTACTTTTTGTTACTGGTTGTTTTAGTCATTTTATATATAGCATTATTATAAAAACAGTTTTAGACAGTTATGAGAATACTCATATATGTTCATATATCTTTGAAAAATAAAAGTTATTTCAATAGATCTCTAAGTCTTCTCTATTCTGTAGGTATGACCATTGTCCTTGGAAAGCAGATGTTGGTAGTGGTTGTGTGTTTGTTAAACAAAATTGAATACCAGAAGACTTACTTCACTTCGTTTTGTGTTGATGTGTTAAAAACTATATTTATGTTCTAAATGCTGAATCTAACCATGTATTTAGATTTTTTATATTTGGGCCACGTTTTCAAATTGGTACACATTAAGGTCTAAAGGGTCCAAAATTTAACTTTATTTGATTTCATCAAAAATTGAATTCTTGGGGTTCTTTGAAAAGCTGAATCTAACCATGTGAATAGATTTTAGATATTGGGCCATCAAAGGTAAATGTCCATTTTTAAAATAAATTCTTGGACCACATTCATTCTGTGTAAGAAACCTATTATGTGTCAACTATTTAATCACAATCCAAATTCAGAGCTGTATCAAGGTTAAATGTTGTGTCCATGCTTGCCCCAACTGTTCAGTGTTCGACCTCTGCGGTCGTATCAATCTGCGCCCTGTGGGGCATTTTATTATGTTTTGCGTAGGTACGCTTTTTCTCATGTTTACATCATTTTATCATTACCAAAATGTGAAAAGAGGGCACGTTTGCGAATTAAAAATCACAGCCGTGAACACCAAGAACTGAGAAAGACAAAGAAGAACAAACAAAGAATACAAACTAGTTACAATCCGGCATAATTATTGGAATATTGCTTTTGCTCGGAGCTCAGATCTGAATATCAGATTCCTTATGAATAAATGTTTACTTACCGCGAGACTTTCGGCTGTGAAAAAATGCCGGGATTTTCATATAACAAGTAAGAGAAATTGTATAGACCTTATTATATATTTCTAAAAGTTTCCAAACCTATTCAAGCAGCACTTTCTATCACCTAGTTGTCTTCAAATCGATCATATGATAATATAACAGTCATGAAAGGCATAGAATTTACCTTGTATAATCGGATTAATATGCAAATCTTATGTTCAAACTCAGTCTGCTGAGAATGATCTCAAACCGCTCCATTGTACACAATGTCTTACAAACCTTTCGGCATCCTCTTGTTTTGTCGGATTAATACACACTTCTAAATTTTGAAGTCCGAATTTCATTGTTAGATGTAATTATACCTAAACAGAAAGTAAATATGAAGCTTGACCACATAATTTGTAGTTTAATCCGATTGTTCTTCGGACGGTCAAAATTGTATCCATAGAAGGACATTTATTTTAAAAGACGGTTTGATTTGTTTTAATAGCAGAGGAGTCAGGGGCATGAATACATTTTATTTCGATGTAGACTAAAACGGAGTAGGTTCAGTAGGACCCCTTTTGGCCCCAAAATATAGCAGTTTTAAAAAAAATTTAAAATGTATACATTTAGTTATTCATTTGAAAGTATAATGCTTCTGCTACATAAATATGGGCATTTTTTAAACATACAATGCACATTTATCGGGAACTTAAGAATCATTAAGTCATGCTAAATTACTAAAATCTTCACAAATCTAGCATTTTAGTAAAATTTTAGACGGTTTCCGTCTTAAATGAAAGTGACGGCATCCGTGTTCATTCTTGATATTGAAATGTAAGTTGTATTTGATGATAATACGTCATAACATATATAAAGGCTGAGAATGAACACGGACGGGATGCGGCCACTTTCATTTTTGACAAAATCCATCAGAAAAGTAACATTTTTTGGCATATTTGATAGATTTGTCATATTAAAGCTAGAATCGGAGTATTTTTAATGAGTAAATCAGTTAAAATCTTTCACATAAACTTATTGAATTATCTGAAATAGACACTTCAGTACAGTAGTTGTCGTTTGTTTGTGTAATATATACGTGTTTCTCGTTTCTCGTTTTGTTTATATAGATTAGACCGTTGGTTTTCCCGTTTGAATGGTTTTACACCGTAATTTGGGGGCCCTTTATAGCTTGTTGTTCAGTGTGAGCCAAGGCTCCGTGTTGAAGGCCGTACTTTAACCTATAATGGTTTACTTTTTAAATTGTTATTTGGATGGAGAGTTGTCTCATTGGCACTCACACCACA
The DNA here is from genome assembly GCF_036588685.1 of Mytilus trossulus. Lineage (NCBI taxonomy): Eukaryota > Metazoa > Mollusca > Bivalvia > Mytilida > Mytilidae > Mytilus > Mytilus trossulus. The sequence goes on from NC_086383.1 coordinate 67,787,815, forward strand.
TCTTCCTATATCTACTTCAGGGTTTAAAAAGTGTTTAAAATCTTTCGTCAGATGAACTTGAAATTTGAGGCCAAAATGTGCCTTTACCGGACCTACGCCTTTTACGGAATATGATTATAATTTTCGCTTTTTCATGCACCTGAACAAATAGTTCCAAAATGTTTTGAAAATAATTAATTAAAGGTTAAATGAATCATCATGTAGGCATAATAACTGTTTGAGTTTGTACATATAGTAAGATTAACACTTGTTGCATTTAGGACCATCTGCTCTCCTAGAAATAACTAATTATAATTGTTCTCAAGTGGACATTTTACGGAGGCTATCACGATTTGGTTACGTTTCTTATTAACTTAAAGACATACATTTATTTTTCAAAAACGACTTAAAAATCACGAAACATGTTCAGCGAAATTATTATTTTTTCAAATTCGATTAATTTTATCTCGATTCTGCGGGTCCCAGGGGGAAATGGCCGTTTCTCAAATTAAATTTGTACACCGAAGGCCTTAATTGTATCTTAATCTTTACTTGTGAAAAGGACGTGCATGTATTAATTTAGATGTCGAAAATACTTCTTTTTTTCTCGTCATCTTCAAGTGGAGAAAGAAATTGTTAAACAGTCTTTAATATTAAGATAAAATTGAGAATGGAAATGGGGAATGTGTCAAAGAGACAACAACCCTACCATATAAAAAAAACACCAGCAGAAGGTCACCAACAGGTCTTCAATGTAGCGAGAAATTCATGCTTACAATTACGTATTTTTCTCTATGTTGAGTAGTTGTCTTATTAGAAATCATAACCACGCCTGGTAAACCATCTAATCTCAACCAAAATGTTGAGACGGAAAAAAGTATTCTGGCACTTCCTGTTGAGTCTTTCTGGTTCAAAATATTCAAAATAAACATAGGGTAGGTCGACTTTTCGTCAATTTACTGAAAATAAATGATTTTTTTGTAAAATAGGAGAATGTCATGCCATAGATAAATGATAATTGTAGCTAATATGTCTCTGTTTGGTTCAAAATATCTGAAATTGAAGTCACAATCACTTTTCTCCTACGGATTATCATGTTTACTTTCTTTGAATCCGATAAAACTGCTATGGTTTTAATAACCTAGCAAGAAAATATGTCAATTATTTGTGTTTTTTTTATGCTTTACGATAACCACGTCTGTTAATTGCAAAAATATTTTTTGTCAAGCCTATTCTAAGCAGGAAAATGAAAAATTCTAAATGGTTGAGATATAAAGGTACTGGTTGAGTCTTTCTGTCACAATGTTGAGTCTTTCTGGTTATTTTGTGTCATAAAGTATATTATTGTTAAAATATTGGCGCTGAGGTTTCAAAGTTCAAACAAGTGAAACTGCGGGCTACTGCTCACTGATGATATCCCCGCCGCAAGTGGATAATATTAATAGTGTAAAAATATGCAAGTGTTCGGTAAACAGGAAGTTGTCGAGTGATGAATCTGAAAACGCATCACACGGTATAGCTGACTTATATAAATCCTGAAACCAAATTTCAGAAATCCTTCTATTGTAGTTCCTGAGAAAAATGTGACGAACATTTTCAACTTGGCTATCATGTGTAAAATCATACAAGTGTTCGGTAAACAGGAAGTTGTCAAGTGATCAATCTGAGAAAAATGCGACGAAAAATATTCATGGGACGGACGGACTGACTGACGGACTGACGGAAGGACAGACAGAGGTAAAACAGTATACCCGACCCCCCATCCTTTTTAAAGCGGGGGTATAATTAACTACGACTAGCAATCCAACACGCGTAATATTACTATATAAAGACAAAAACTACTAAAACAGCTATGCTATTAAGTGTAATTTAAATAATTAAATGTAATTTTTATTGTAAAAATAAAAGGTTTTTTTCCCAAAATGAGCAACGAAACTATATCAGTGAGCGATACTATTCGAGTTTACCTTTTTGCGGTTAACCTGGTATATGTTTTCTGTATGTGGTAAGTTAAAATCTAAATACTGATACAATTCTAGAATTGCCGATAGAAAAATGAATGCTTTATAAGTATAAATAAGATTATTTTATAATAATTATTTATTATTATGTTTTTATTTAGATGATTTCGATTCCTAACTGTAACAGACTTTATTTAATGCCGAAAATGCTTACATTAAAATTTTATAAGGGAGCTACCATTTGACCATTTGATTTTTATGGAGGGGGGGGGGGGGGGGGCTAGGATGAAAATTGAAAAAAATAGGCAGGACAGGAGTTTTGAGTAAAAAAAAAGGCAGGATGAGACACTTGCAAAAAAAAAAGTCAGGATGACAATTTATGTAAAAAAAGTCAGGATAAACTAAAAAAAAAAAGAAAAGCAGGACCGGATAGAGTGAAAAATTAAAAGGCAGGACAGAGATTACAATTAAAAAAAATGCAGGACAAAATTTTTCATCCTAGCCCCCCCCCCCCCCTAAAAATCAAATGGTAGCTCCCTAAGAAAGAAAATAGTTACAAACTAAACAATCGAACTTTTCGAACCCTTTTCTAGGTTTAATTTTTCATACAGGATGACTTCATAATGGTGGTGATAATCTAATTGTCAGTAAAATATGTAATTTTTGTCATTATGATTACTTATCACAACAAAAAAAAAATAACGATTTTGAAACTGCTTTACGCAAGTACTATATAAAGTGACGTCCAACTTAGTGTTATCGCACGCATTGTATTGAAATGATTATAACTTAGATTGTTTGTTCACAACTGCATTCAGAGCACATCCTTAATATTTGGTAATATTCAGCAACATTTATAGATCCAGGCCCCGTCACACTAGGCCATGATCGCACTACGATCTCTATAATGCTTTTGACGATTGTACTGCGATTGTGTAGATCGCAGTATTGTCGTGGTACGGTCTTGAGGTCTTGCAGTTCGTTTTGAGAGTAGCCAACATGTTCAAAACAATCGTGTATGCCGTTGCGAAATCATGTCTAAGTAGGAGCGCGGTAATGTCGTAGTCCTCAAAGATTGCTGTGCCATCGTATCTTGAGCGCGATTCAAGTCGCAGACACATGTACTTCGCTACGATATAACGTCGATGTTACTATACTACCTTAATACAAACACTAGACTATACCTTAAAAATGCGACACAACCACTACGACTATTCTCCGGTTATGCTTAGCTGTTCAAGAACGTATCCTTTACCAAAGTCGATTCTAGTACGATCAAGCCCGGTGTCCTCATCACGGTCTTTTTAAGACCTGACTACGACCATATTACTACGACTATTTCCAGCTCTATAGTCGTGCTCATTGTCATTTTCACATAAAGATATAAAAGCTCTCCAGGTTTTGTTTGTATGTATTTTGGACCTCATGTCTCTTTTTTTCCAATGGGCCCAACCATGCATTACACATTTCATTGTGTCGTTTCCACTATCTTTCATTAAAACATCGTTATTTAATCTACATTGACCAGCAATATGTTGTGATTCAGGTTGGATTGGTCGGTCCAACATTTTTACTGGATCAGGCGGATAACGCCCGAGGACCTGTGTCTCTACCACTATATATATATTACTACTACTTCTACTAGTATGTTTTTGTTCCAATGATACAGAAAAAGGCTAAACATATGTGTGTGTGTGTCTATGCTTAGCATTCAAGTCCTGCTTAAAACTGTGGGCACACTTTACCAGATAGCTCGAACGGACACCGAAAGGATGGACAAAACTTTTCAATTTACACCATTTTTATCCGTTAGGAGTCCGCGATGTAACAAATTAAACGGACGTGTAGTATGCCGAGAAATGGTAGGGGTGAAAAAGAAATAAGAAAACAAATGTCAGAATAAAAAGCAAATAACTTTGCCTGATCATGATTTAGAAAATCATATAAAAAGAAGATGTGGTATGATTGCTAATGAGATAACTCTCCACAAGAGATCCACATGACACAGAAATTAACAACTATAGGTAACCATACAGCCTTTATCAATGATCAAAGCCCATACCGCATACATGTAGTCAGCTATAAAAAGCCATAAATATTCATGTTACTAAAGGAAACCAACATACCAATACTAGTAACTGTTTTTTTCTGACGCGATTTTCAATTGGTATGTATCCGTTTTATAATCAATTATCGTTCTGTTATCCTTCTGTTCATGTCCGTCTCACATCCGTTTTATTCTTTATATGTCCGATAAAATCCGTAAGTGAACCTGTCTACCGGACCTCCAACGGATGTATAACGGACAAGTAACAGATACAAAACGAACACAAAACGGATGAATATTGTAAAAAAAAAACCGACGAGTCCGTTCACAGGTTTTTAACATGCTCAAATTTTTCTAAAGGACCAACCGGACGTCGACTGATAAAGTGGATACTGAACAATATAAAACAGATATGGACGGACGTCTAACGGATAACAACACTCGTTTCACGGAACGGACGGATTGAATAAAAATTATCCGTTCGGCGTCCATTCGCGCTATCTGGTAAGGTGTGACCGGAGATTTAAGCACATGTTACACCTTAACGGATAGCGCAAACGGACGCCGAACGGATTACTTTTTACAATCTGTTCATGTCCGTAAGACGTCCGTTAATTTTCGTTTCATGTCCGTTCAACATCCGTGATATACCCTTCTGTCCGGTGGACAATTTCGAGCATGTTCAAAACTTTGAATTGACGGATATTCAACGGATGAAGTGTCCATTGCACATCCGGTAGTCGTCTGTTTTTTTACGGATGTGCATGCGTTCTTAAAAAGTGATAAATCTTAACTGCGGGATAATACCTTGTATACTATAAATATATATATATAAATGAAGCATGATTGCCAATGAGACAACTCTTCACAAATGACCAAAAAGACACAGAGATTAACAACTATAGGTAACCGTACGGCCTTCAACAATGAACAAAGCCCATACTGCATAGTCAGCTATAAAAGGCCCCGAAATGACAATTGTAACGAAAAAACTAACGGCCTTATTTATATATTAAAAAAATGAACGAAAAACAAATATGTAACACATAAACAAACGACAACCACTGAATTACAGGCTCTAAACTTGGTACAGGCACATACATACATAATATTGCGGGGATAAACATGTTAGCGGGATCCCAACCCTCCCCTAAAATTGGACAGTAGAATAACAGTACAACATAGGAACAAACTATAAAAATCAGTTGGAAAATGCTTAATTCATCAGATTGACAAAAAATACAAGTGGACGTATATATCAACTCATTTCAAAAGCACACACGTGTCAATCTAGTACAAAGGAGGGTTTATGTTCATATAACATTCATGTTTACATTTCATGTACTCGTCCTGAATATGCATTTAGTTAGACAATGAGTATTTTAATTACTCATTAAACCATCAATACTACAATCTGCACAGTTTTACTCCTGTTCATGTTGATTATAAACATAGAAAAAAACGTTATGAAAAATAACTGACCCACTGACATTTTACTTTGTGAAATTGTTACCAGTTGATATATAATTTGACTAATCTTTGAATAAAGAGACCCATTCCTGCGGTACGTCTATGTATTCTTTATAAATAAGGAATCCTTTACCACGGTATGAGGCAGAATAAAGGTCTAGAGTTGAAGATTCAGAGTTAAGCACTGATTATGTAAATATAGCACAGGGGATGCAAATTGTCCAGTTATAAAACTCAGTTCTGTAGATAAAGTTTAGTACTGATGTAAACCCCAGCACTGCAAAGGTAAAGTATAGCGATGTAGATTTTAAAAAGCTAGCTATTGAGATGTCAAGTTAAGCTATGTATGAATAAATTCTAGCGCTGGAGATATCAATTACAACATTATTGACTTTATAGCTTCTGGGCAAAACTGCCTATCAAACGCTAGACTATTAATCTTCAGAGCTAGACTATTAATCTCCAGCGCTAGACTATTAAACTTCAACACTAGACTATTAATCTCCAGCGCTAGAACTTTAATACAGAAAAAACACAGCTATTAACTATTCACTACCAGTATTCACTTTATTACAACCAAAGGTCTCTTTAGAAGCTGCTGCCATAACTGTACAAACACGATAAAAAATGACAGTTGAAAAAGACAAGATTAAAATGACAGTTGAAATGTCATACAGTATACGGCAAGCTTAGGCGGTTGTACATTTTTTTTTATGTATAATTGATACTTACAATGTAGCTAGTTGAAAATTTCAGTCACCAGAAGATCTCAACATTGTTCCAGAATATCTCAACCGATACCAGAAAATCTCAACATGATCTACTTTATAACATATTTAGCTTAATGAAATTATATTAGTAAAGACAAATAGCAAACTGTAATTTTATGTTTATAAGGTTTTAGAAAAATACTAATTTACTGATATATACGTTAGTTTTATCAATGATTTCACTGTCATTTTGTCAATTGCTGAGTGCACTGACCACATTTACCTGCAGGAGAAAGTCATTCCGATGTCATTTTAAATCATATTGGTCTGTGTTATACACGAAACAAATCCTAATTCAATTATCTATGGCATGACATTCTCCTGTTTTACAAAAAAGTCATCGATTTTCAGTATTTTGACGAAAAGTCGACCTACCCTTTGTTTATTTTGAATATTTTGAACCAGAAAGATTCAACAGGAAGTGCCAGAATACTTTTTTCCGTCTCAACATTTTGGTTGAGATTAGATGGTTTACCAGGCGTGATAACACAAATCCTTATAAAGGCCTTTTTTTAGCTTATTATACACTATGGGTTTTTCTCATTGTTAAAGACTATAATGAAACCTATAGATGCTAAGACTGCCAATAATCTTTCTTGAAAATCTTGAAAAATTCATTTATAAACAAAATATGCACCAATAATCATCAAAATTGTAAAAAACAAAGAATGTTTTTAAAAAGTCGATGTTGGTGCTTGCTTTATGTGAGATTCTTGTTTTATTTTCGCGGATGTACATGCACCTTCAGCGGTCAATAGATAAAACTAATAAAACTGTCGAAATATGTTCAAACAAATGCAAACAAATAAATTGAAGAATTCCGCTGACCCAGAGTATTAATTAGTATTCTAAAAATATTATTTCAAAGAACTTAGTAAGTAATTAATGGAAATTATCAATCCTCCTTGTTTTTCCGAAAGCTTTGTGAAAAACCCAAATACAACGTACAGGTACAATATAAACAAATGACAAAAGAAAAGAAATGATATAAACATATAAATGATTTCAAATGTATTAGCCTTTGTTAGTTATAGTGTTATGGTATAGTAAAACATATTCTTAGATTTTTTTCCAGATACAATTGACGAATCAATCATTTTTTTCCATCGTATTAGTTTCGAGATTAGTTCAGACCGAAGTCTAAAGCTACTTCCAGAAAGTAAAGGAGTACAAGAAAACTGAAACGAAAATAAAAATCATAGACTGAAAATACCTGTCTAAAAATACGTGTCTAAAAATACCTATCTAAAAATAAACAGGTAGGACAGGACAGGTATTTTGTGTTTCTAATTAAAAATGATTTTTCTTAAAGTTTATAGAAATTTATAAAGTTCTTTATTTAAAAAAGTGCTTACTATTCGGAATTTTACGTAAACACATTCATTTGTATAAAAACATTTGGCATTACAGTAGAGAAAAGAAACAAAACCAAGTTCCGATCACTGAAGGCTGGGTAAGAAATTAAGAGATTGATAAATAATGGTATAAAGCACGTTTAAAACAACATTTTATTAGGGGTCAATATTAATGTGTTCATGCCCGCTTGTTCACGTTTAAGTATTCTTAGAATTTTTTTATTTATTTATTTTAGCTCAATGGCTTTTTTCAATAGGTTATACCATGGTACTCAATAAGTCTGAGCCTTCATTGGTGTCGTATTACATGGTTTTCAAAAGCTTCGATTATTCATTTATGTTTCATAATATATTATTTAGTAACCCTGCGTTTTGATATCGTTTTATAAGCTTTCCTTGGTATCATGTAATCTAGTACCCTGCTTACCCTTCCGGAGCACCTGAGATCACCCCTAGTGTTTGGTGGGGTTCGTGTTGCTAATTCGTTAGTTTTTGGTGTTGTGTCATGTCGTCGCTGGGGTTCCAAAATGTTGTATATGACTTTTTCGGCTAAAAATACTTTTTGACACCAATGGTTTCGTCGGGAGGAAATCTTTGGTATTACAAAAAAAAATACAGTTAAACTAATCAAAACGTTTGAAATAAGAAAATATTAAAAAATTCAGTATTCAAGTTCACGTACATTTTAGAAGCATGCATTTTGTCATAATTTTCAAAGCCTGTTTGTGAGATATTTTTTTTTTGAAAATTTTGTAATTTACAACATTTTGGAAGCCCAACGACGATGTTTACTATTGTTTGTCTGTTTGTCTTTTTCATTTTTAACCATGGCGTTGTCAGTTCATTTTCGATTTATGAGTTTGACTGTTCCTTCTGGTATCTTTCGTCTCTCTTTCACACAGTATTCAGAAATTATGAGCTTGCATACAGTCGAGCATTCCTAGAAATTACATTATATGCATGCTATAAAGTAGTTCAAAGCAGCCTTAACGTGTTATAATGTTGTTTTCATTACATCAGAGCATTCTTTGATATCACATTATATGCTTTAAAATAATTCAAAGCAAGATAAATGTATGTATTCAGCTACTCCGAGCATTCAATCACATGTTTTTATTTTGTATACAGTAACTCAGAGCATTCATTTACATTCTATTATATGGTATTCAATAACTCCTACAACTCCTTCCCGTCGGACAACATTGTATTAAGTTACTACGAGTATTTCCCTACGTGGTATGATATTTTGTTTAGTAACACCGAGCATTTCTTCACGTGGTTTTATATGATATAATTTACTCCTAGCATTCTTTCACGTGGTATTATATTGTATTCAGTGATTCAGAGATTCCTTCACGTGGTATTATATTGTATTCAGTGATTCAGAGATTCCTTCACGTGGTATTATATTTTATTCAGTAACCTGAGATTCCCCACGTGGTCTTATATTGTATTCAGTAAGTCTGAGCTTCCTTCACGTGGTATTATATTGTATTCAGTAAGTCTGAGCTTCCTTCACGTGGTATTATATTGTATACAGTGATTCAGAGATTCCTTCACGTGGTATTATATTGTATTCAGTAAGTCTGAGCTTCCTTCACGTGGTATTATATTGTATTCAGTAACTCTGAGATTCCTTCACGAGGTATTATATTCTATTAAGTAACTCTGAGATTCCCTCACCTGGTATTATATTGTATTCAGTAACTCCGAAATTCCTTCACGTGGTATTATATTGTATTCAGTAACTCAAAGATTCCTTCACGTGGTATTATATTGTATTAGTAACTCTGAGATTCCTTCAAGTGGTATTATATTCTATTAAGTAACTCTGAGATTCCCCCACGTGGTCTTATATTGTATTCAGTAAGTCTGAGCTTCCTTCACGTGGTATTATATTGTATTCAGTAAGTCTGAGCTTCCTTCACGTGGTATTATATTGTATTTAGTAACTCTGAGATTCCTTCACGAGGTATTATATTCTATTAAGTAACTCTGAGATTCCCTCACCTGGTATTATATTGTATTCAGTAACTCAGAAATTCCTTCACGTGGTATTATATTGTATTCAGTAACTCAGAGATATCTTCACGTGGTATTATATTGTATTCAGTAACTCAGAGATTCCTTCACGTGGTATTATATTGTATTCAGTAACTCTGAGATTCCCCTACGTGGTATTATATTGTATTCAGTAACTCAGAGATTCCCCCACGTGGTATTATATTGTATTCAGTAACTCTGAGATTCCCCCAAGTGGTATTATATTGTATACAGTAAGTCAAAGCTTCCTTCACGTGGTATTATATTGTATTCAGTAAGTCTGAGTTTCCTTCACGTGGCATGATATTGTATTCAGTTACTATGAGATTCCCCAACGTGGTATTATATTGTATTCAGTAAGTCAAAGGTTCCTTCACGTGGTATTATAGTGTATTCAGTAAGTCTGAGTTCCCTTCACGTGGCATGATATTGTATTCAGTAACTATGAGATTCCCCCACGTGGTATTATATTATATTCAGTAAGTCAAAGGTTCCTTCACGTGGTATTATATTGTATTCAGTAAGTCTAAGTTTCCTTCACGTGGCATGATATTGTATTCAGTAACTATGAGATTCCCCCACGTGGTATTATATTGTAATCGGTTACTCTTGAGCTTCCTTTACGTGATACTATATTGTATTCAGTAACTTTGAGCTTCCGTCACGTTGAATTATATTGCATTCAGTTACTAAGAGATTCCTTCACGTGGTATTCTATGGTATTCAGTAAGTCTGAGTTCCTTCACGTGATTTTATATTATATTCAGCAACTCTGAACTGTCTTTGGTATAGTATAAACTCTGAACTGTCTTTGGTATAGTATAATGTAACCTTCCCTTTACGAAAATTCTGATACGAGAACAGAAGGACTAACGAACAGACGGACACACAGAATGGAAAACTTAATGCAACTCGCTTCCTATCATAGACGGAGAATCAATAGATAAAGAATCAAACACTTAAACATGATCAAAACAATTTCCTTGATACATCGTCTGTGTGAAATAGCAGTTCCTGTTACTTAATAATCGTTATTTAAGTTATCTTTTTTAATTATAACTAAGAAAATTTGATCTCTTTCCTCTGAAAAAATTTCCTTTAACGAACAGGAAATATTGAACTAACCACAAGTGCTATTATTCTATCCTCCTTTAGTTGCATTAAGGAGAAACTGGAAATTTGTTTTATAAATTCAATCAAAGGAACCGACATAACCTAATTTAATCAATACTTGCAAAAGTACATTCGTGTAGGAGAAGTTAATGTCAAATAGTACTTATGAGGATGTTACACCAACCGTTTAAAAGGAAATTATTGATATATGACCTACATACTTCACAGCTTTGATTCACAACTGCATAGGAAGAGATCTATAACTCTTATTCCCCTACATATATGTTATATTCTTTTTTTTCATTTCCGATGATGTAGATGCTTAAGTCGCATATGTATAAGAGAAAGATGCCAGTTGGTCGAGAATATTTAAAAATGAATATCATAACAATCGCCTAACAAACAAATGTTCAAATACATTTTTGCGCGCGCTTTACTGCGAAACAAATAATCATGCGTAACCACAGAAGAAAAAGCTAACCCGAAAGAAATCATCCTGCTAACAACACCCCACATAATGTCAAATGGTTCTCCACTAAGCGTAGATAAAAAAAAATTGCAATCATAATACATTTTTTAATATTTGAAACTTAATAATCGTGTAATTATATAAATGCCTAGTTTATATCTTTTATAATAAACAATCGTGTAAATTTCTAGTAAAAACCTTTTGTAGAATATCTTAGAATTTAAGTTATATTTTCTGTAACGAATTTTCTTTTAAGAACAGAAAATAAACAGTTAAGCACTAGACTAGTGTCACCAGGCAGTCACACATTTTTTTTAATATATATTAATGAGTAATGTGATTTAAAAAAAAATTAAATCAATCTAAAACCAACAAATTAAAAATAATATGTAGTAAACTTACAAGAGTTTAAGCTTATTTATTTTTTCTCATTTCTTTATGTTATTAGACCCTTATTCTGCAGTTTTGCATATTGTTGTCTATTCTCTATTCTGCACACCTCACCAAGCCCTCGTAAAAGTGATATGTGCTATCCGTTACATATTAGATTATTTGTTATCTTACGCACGCAATGTTATTAAACTTCGTATTTATTTATCACTTATAGACGGCCATCTCTTGATGGCCTCATACAAAACGAGAACAACCCAGCCCAAGGGTACATTAATGATTTAAATGGACCCTATGAATATAAAAACGACTTCCGACCTCTATGTTGGAAAATGCGACCTGTACATTTCCCATTAAAACGACCTCGCGACGAATTTAAAAGCGACCTTGCGACCTGAGGGGGTACCCTGTGGGAGCCTCTTTTTTTGGCTTTTCTTTATTTTTTTTGTTATTCGTTCGTCAGTGATGAGACTTTTGTAGACGAAATTCGCGCCTTGCGTACATAACTTTTAATCATGTTATCCAAGATGAGCCAGTTTTTATGCATTTATTTGGTACCGTATTTGATTCAAAATGTTATTCCTCGATTGCAACTGATATATGATATATATTGGTGTCCTTCAACTGTGTTCTGCTATTTGGTTGGTTAGTTGTCTCTTTGACACATTCCCCATTACCATTCTTATTTCATGTTTAAAATGTATATAAAGTTGAAATCTTGATATAAAGCTTCATACAGTATTTTCAATGGGACATACCGTCTATTCATTGATATAAAGAATGAGGAAGACATTAAGTTATTTTTGTCAATGGGTAAAAGAATTTATGAGTAGTAAACTGAAATACACACTTCCTTGTCCTTGTACTTAAACAAAAGAAAGTCCCAGTTCATTCACAAATATAGTTTCTTGTAATAAAGGTACCTAGAAATGAAAACCCCTTTCTAAGGTTGAGTGATATTTGAATAGTTATGGGAAAATAAGCGGAATTAAAGGAACTTTTTATGCTAACATATAAAATATTTGATCATATGAAGTAAACATAATTCTGTCTGAATAAAGTAGATTAGAACAGTTGAAAATAGTATTAGAATGACATTGGATTGATTATATATACGTTGAATATCCATACAACATTTGTACTGGATAACAAAAGTAAGGATACACTTTTAAAAATACTTTTTTTTAATGATTTTTATAACGGTTGATAATTTAGATTTTTTTATGAACAGTTAATGTATTGGACTGTCGGCATATTTACCCAATAATAAATAATTAGACAACACAAGTTTAGTTTGCTACTATTTTTAAAGCACCTTTTCTAGATAGAATAATTGTCTTGTTTTATTATTAAAAATCGCTAGCAAATGGTTAAACAACGCACATAATCCAGGCCTCTTTTCCACACATTCAATCTGTCTTACTGCCAATGGAGTGATCGAAGTATAACGACTTATAAAGTACATGGTACTATACACACTTATTATAGCAATAGAGATATTTTATTCATATTTTGTTTTCTTCAGTAATGTGTAAGAGCCGAGCATCCCATTTGTCAGGAGAATGTGTGGCTCAAACGAAAACAACTTAGTTTACTTGTACAAGTGGTTGTAGGACTTGGAACTTTGCCCTTTTAATAATGAGAAAAAAACAGTCTTCGCATTAATTTTGTGCTTTCAATGTTAAGTTTTGAATAATAAATTTCTAAAACTATTTTTGAATAATTGAATGATATTAGAAAAAGTCATATTATGTACTTAGGAATCTGATGTACAGTAGTTGTCGTTTGTTTATGTAATATATACGTGTTTCTCGTTTCTCGTTTTGTTTATATAGATTAGACCGTTGGTTTTCCCGTTTGAATGGTTTTACACTAGTAATTTTGGGGCCCTTCATAGCTTGTTGTTCGGTGTGAGCCAAGGCTCCGTGTTGAAGGCCGTACTTTAACCTATAATGGTTTACTTTTTAAATTGTTATTTGGATGGAGAGTTGTCTCATTGGCACTCAAACCACATCTTCCTATATCTATTAGACCATTAATTATTACAAATATAGTTACAAATGTATGTTTCAAATTATCCAAAAGCAGATAAATTTTCGTGTGAGTTGTAAGACACAGGAGCTCTTAATTTTTTACAAAAAATCTTACGACTATAATTGATCGTAAGTTATACTGAAATGTTCATGGATTTCGAGTTGTTGTACTCGTAAGTTTATAACGTGAATCGAATCCCTGGGTCGTATCGATCCGAACTTGAGGATCCGATACCCGTTCCTTCCAAACGTTTGATTTATATTATTGATAACAAGAATTTAATAGGAGATATATGAACAAGACAAAAATGTTTACCCTAAGTAGGGAAGACATAAAAAAAATCAATGTAGGATAGGCTTTTTTTTTTTTTTTTTAAATTTACATAGTTTTTTTCACTGACCCCTCCCCTTTCTAACTTAATTTGAGAAAAATTAAGTGATTGACCAGTATGGATATATAATGTTTAGTCGATTTTGGATAAACAAAACTTGCAGCAATTTACCCCCCACCCCCCAAAAAAACAACAAAAAAACCCCCCAAAAAAACCCAACAACATCGATTTGATTTAAGTATTTTTTTGTTGATCTTTTGATGTCGTCCATATAAAGTAAAACAATTATATTAATTTTCCAGATTATACTTACAAAATGAAATATGTTATAATACCTTTATTTCGTTTGTTATTATAAATTCCCTAAGTTAGCTAGTCCATTTTCTAATTTAACAAACACTTCATAGCTTGTTGACCTTTGTATGACGTACTTCTATGCTTACTGTTTATTTATGTCATGTGATGTTCGTCTATATTAAACTATCCATGACATCACACTTAATTTTGAAAGACTACGTCATTCTAATATCTATGCAGCTTTATATCTATAGAACTTGAAACAAGTCAAAAACTTTTACTCTTAAAAAAAGGATAGATACGTTATATATTTATTTTCCATGTCATACGGATTATGTAACTAATACCTTTATTGCGTTTGTTAACCATTCTAAATTCCCTGTCTAACATATTAAAAACTTATGTTCACCGGACTTTACCCCCCAATGACATAACACACTTATATTTAGAAATACGTCATTCGATTGTATATGTATATATATCAGGTTATTTTACTGTTTCGTCATTATTAACATGAGTCAGTGAAGGAACCACCAACCTATTTAAAAAAGGTAAACCCCGTATATATTTGAATATACCTGTGTACATATTTAGATTTGGAAGGATTTGAATAATGTTGATTCGTCTTTAATTACAACATATTATAAATACTTTATATAAATTGTGACATATACACAAACTACAAATACTTTTCTTGTACATTTATAATATGTTATATACGAACGTACAAACTTTACCTTACAAACAGGAAGAAAGACTACGTACACTGGTCGAGCTTTCTCCATTACAACTATTTTTATTTTATTTACCGATGCAACGAAAATTATGTCTCATTCTACAATTACATGACCTATAGTTGTTTAAAATTTCTGTATCATTTTGGTCTCTTGTGCAGAGTTGTCTCATTTGCCATCATATCAAATATCATATTTTAGCTAACAATGCAAGGTTTTGTTTACTACGTTTATCTAAAATGTATATTGGCTAATATCTAGGAACTACCAACCCATTAAAAAAGGTATACCTCATATATATTTGAATATACCTGTGTATATATTGTGATTTGAAAGGATTTGAATAATGTTGATCCGTCTTTAAAGGGGCACTATAGCTACGAGATATATAAAAAATCTAAAGTTTGATTTTTTTCTGTTCAATCAATAATGAAAGTGAAATAGTGAAATAACAATTCGCTTTTTGCAGTCAAAAAGGTTCAATTTTGTCAAATTACGCTAACAAACATTGATAATTAGTAATTCACTTGCAAGTGAATGAGTTGACCTCTTAAAATCCGTATTCATGTGAACTTCAATATGACCCCTAGCTAGAGATTGACAACGCATGCATTGTACGTGTATTGGTTATTTAAAGAAAAGGAATGTCAACAATAAAAAAGAAACTACGGTAAATCATTTGATCACTAATTCGATGCACATAAAATCATTCTTATACGGTTAAAACAATGAGAAACATCTATTTTTAATCTATAAAATTAAATCAAACAGACCTATAAAAATCCAATTGCACGTGTTTGTCTTATCTATTCATATCTTTATTCATGTTTACATCGCTTATATGGCCATCTGAGGTCAAATCGATAGTTAATTAGATGGCGTCTGGACTAAAATACACACGAAACAAACCTATATACTATCTACCCCATGCTCTGTAAACTGTTTATTTTAGACTTTTGATAGTTTGGATAAATGTTTTACATTCTTATAAATCAAATATGAGAATTTGAGTCAAATCAGTGACCATGAATTTGACAGCTAGTGCCCTTTAAAATATACAGTAGCTAATACCTAGCTGTGCCATTTGGTGTGTTTTGCCTATTTGGCAATTATACCACATCTCATTTTATTTATACTGTTCAGAACAAAATTTGTCTTTTTTGGCCGCTCTGACTTGTCTACAATTTCTGAATTAGTTTATATTATGTTGCTTGTCATTTCATTGTGAGACATATATATGAACTTGTTGAAAACGCGTTTTTGTTGAAGAAAAGCATCTTATTGTCAACATAATATTAAGAGAACATCTTTATAATAGTTTTCATGAGTGATTAAAAGACAACATATAATAATTCAGCTTTTTATTTTTATTTTGATAGAATATTGAGACGACAGAGAGGGACATGTGTAAATCTTCTACAGTATTCCCAGTGGCTGCAGCCGGCAGGAAAGTTCCAGAAAGAAACACATACCCTATAGTGTCTTCAACGGTCTTTAAAAGGTCAACCAGTGTTATTGTTTGCAAGGATGAGGTTGCTAGACTAAAAAATCTTCAAAGTATTTCAAAAATAAAATCAAGTACATTGCGAATACACCTCAAGCTAAACCAACAGAAGAACAGTAATGTAGGGGTTTTGCAACCGTCTAAGAGGACAGAATTATTAGACAAGGAGACTAATGAAAGAACCTCAAAGAACAGGTCGAATACTAAGAACGTCACCTTTCAAGAGGAATTAGACATAATTAAAGAAACATTAGATGAAGTTGAAACATTGATAGATGTACAGTCTAAAAGGAACGAAAAGATTTATTCAAAATTTCACAGTTACGTGAAATCTGAAGAAGAAATCAATGTAGAATCACCTAAACGTTCCAAAGGTCTGTACGACCTATTAGACTACTTATTTATGCTTCAATGGATACCAACGCAGTATCTAAATATACTGCCAGTGACCTTGAATACTTATTTCGATAGCTTATCTTCTGGTAGTGCAATATCTACGGACGAATCCATGTCAAATGGTCTTCTACGACTTCATTCATTTAACAATTTCCCTCGAACCGTAGACATATTTGTGAGTAATTTATCTAAAGCAGGATTTTATTTCACAGGAAGCGATGATAACGTACAGTGTTACGCATGTGGAATAACATACCGGAACTGGAAACGTGGCGATATTCCGATAGAAATACACAGACGACTCTCACCCTTATGTCCCCATATTCGAAACTGTAATTCTGTTGCTATAGATACAAATGAACAGCAACACATACCTTCTCAGGATGCAAGATTAACTAATATACCAACACAATCTGTTTTTATACCAAGCATTAATGTACAACAATCTATAGGAATACAACAAAGTGGGTGTATGTCTGAGGGACGAAATTTAAATCCCATAACGCAAAATTCTACTTTTAATTCAAGCGGAGCAACAGGTCACAATCAATCAATTGGAAATGATAATATCAAATACGCGGAGCCGAAACCAAGCAGGAATGCAGTCAATTTGGAACATATAGATAACAAAAAAGACACATGCTCAGAACCGGAAGTGAATAACACTCTTAGCCATGGAGCATGTGGCTGTTATGAATCATCAAGTTCAAGCAGAATAAGTAGCAATGCCAATTCTTCATTTGGAATCGATCTCGATAATCCCAGATACCCGAATTACGCTGCTTTACAAGTGAGAATCAGCTCCTTTCAGGGATGGCCATCGTATTTAGACCAGACACCAAAACAAATGGCAACAGCTGGTTTCCTGTTTGCTGGTTACCAGGACTACACTAGATGTTTCTTCTGTGGCGGTGGACTTCGAAATTGGGAAACAGGTGACGATCCATGGGTGGAACATGCTAGATGGTTTCCGAAGTGCTCTTACCTACGTCAGAACAAGGGTGATAGGTTTATAAAAGCCGTTCAAGATAAACATGAACAATTGGTAAGTAAATTAAATAGGCTTGATGCTTAATTACTAGTTAGTAAAACCATACCAATCACTTTCAATATCTTCATTTACATCATTTAAATCATAAGAAATTCCTTCTAGATTCACATGTCCATATTATTTAATTTAAGAACAAAGAAGAAAGTAAGAAAAGTGATCAAATTACATCCTTTCAAACGACAGAAACAACTCAAAACGGTTCCAATTTACTTTCACACAGCAATCCACAACAAAGAAGCAGTCCCAGCTATCTTGATACAGCAGCAGCCATGAGTGTCTTAGAGATGGGTTACACACAAGAACAGGTGCTTCGAGTTATCCAGCAATTATTACGGGATAAACCAGGTATATATAAAAACTTAAACTCAATGGGATTAGAGTAATACAAAAGCGGGCCGTAACTCTTTAAAGTAGTGGCTTTTGCTATATAGATATTTCTAGCTTCGAATTAGGTTTGTATGAATTTAGTTTGATGCATTATATATGTAATTAAGAGGTGACAAACAGAGTATTGCAACTTAAGAAATTATTGTTATGTTAGCGTTTGTTGAACAATCGACGCAATTTTGGCGACATTTATCTCATCGCAATTTTTGCAATAATAACGACATCGCCAACAATCTAAATTTCAATAGTTGCGTTAAGAG
Source organism: Mytilus trossulus (assembly GCF_036588685.1). Classification (NCBI taxonomy): domain Eukaryota; kingdom Metazoa; phylum Mollusca; class Bivalvia; order Mytilida; family Mytilidae; genus Mytilus; species Mytilus trossulus. Next base: position 67,806,406 of record NC_086383.1, read on the forward strand.
GTACGAATCATATTAAAGATAAGCCAATGTTTTCTTTGTAATTCTTACGTTTAGATAATTTCGAACATATAAAGGTAAGAATCCGTGTTAAAATAATTGAAAACGTAATTTCTTGCTTTGTATCCTAGCTTTAAAATAAGTATGTAAATATAACCAAATTTGATTAAACTGTCATTCTGTCATTTGATTTTGCCATGCGATTATGGACTTTCCAATTTGATTTGACTCTGAGTTCAGTATTGTAGTGATTTTTACTTTTTCTTGTAGATGGAACATACACAGCAACTGATATCATGAGTATTTTACTGGAGAATGAACAACCGAACGTTGACTCAACTAATGCAGTTAGGCACGATTCATCTGCTAATGATTTGTCACTCAATGCAACTTCACAAGGAAATAATATACCTGAACCCCTTATAAATAATTTGAGTGAATCAAATTTGGACGGTAAGTCGTATTTATTGATTTGTTATACTAGGGTTCTTAAAACGTTTCAAAATATTTAGACTCAAGAAAAGGCTTTTCATCCATTTGAAGATGTACCTATATTCAACTTTTAATCAGATAAGCTATCTCCAGAATTTAAAATTTGAACCAAATTTTTAAAAGGTGATTTTCTACTTGGAACCTTACTATTACAGATGCGGAGTCATTAATTGAAGAAAATAGACAGCTACGAGATCAACGTCTGTGTAAGATTTGTCTTGAATTGGATGCCTCCATAGCTTTCCTCCCTTGTGGACATTTAGTTAGTTGTTCTGACTGCGCACCAGCTTTGCGCAGGTGTCCAATGTGTAGGGCTTTTGTCAAAGGCACAGTCAAGACATTCCTGGTCTAACATGGTTTTCAATCATTTAGCAGACGCCCCCTTCATCATAAAACATTAAATTAGATGTATATTGCCAGTACGTTACCAGTAAACATCCTAATGTATAGCACCAGAGATAAGAAATGATCCTATCCAACAACAGTTTCATTATCCAATAACTTAGTATAAGAAGATTACTGAAATGAGGAGTCTATCAAAACAGACAAAATCAAGCAAAATCAAAGTGGAGCGTCAAAATTGAGCGTCAAAATCAAAGTGGAGCGTCAAAGTGGAGCGTCAAAATCAAAGTGGAGCATCAAAAACAAAGTGGAGCGTCAAAATCAAAGTGGAGCGTCAAAATCAAAGTGGAGCGTCAAAATGGCACGGGTTCAGACTGAAGAGATGAAAATACCATGAAGCAATGTGATCGATTACAGAAAGCTAATTGCAAAGATGATCTTTATGCCATAATATAAAAAAATAACATAAACAAGAGAAAGACTGAAACAGAAATTAATAACATTAGGCCTTTCAACATTTTGTTAAAGCCATACAGCAAATTCAGCTCTAATGTAAAAGGAATGACAAATTTAAGACATTTAAAACGAGAAAAAATATCAGCCTAATTTATGTTCGATATGATATTCAGCGACATACGACCTAAACCACTAGATTGCCAGCTTCTTACTTATAGTCATACAAATATATGTGTCACCATATTTATACAAATGATTATGAGTAAGATTTAAATATACGTTTTTTTGGATAGTCAACTTTAATTTTACATTGAGACTCTGAGAAAAAAAATTCTATTTGAAAATATGGATATTGTCTTGGGACTATTAATCAAAAAAATAATTTATATATATTAACTGTTTTGTTACCTTCCTTTAACATGTACTTTCATTATTAGAGTCAAACTATCAGCCGTTATTACAATATATTATTATATCATGTTTTTATACACATTGTGTATTACCTGTTTTGTTACCTCCCCCTTTTTATCATAGACTTTTATAAGAGTCTTACCATCAGACTATAATTTATTATAATATAATAATGTTTTATTTACATTTTTTACATATCTATTGTTTTGTTATCTTCCATTTAACATGTACTTTCATCAGAGTCATACTTTCATACATCATTATAATTTATTATAATATAATAGTGTTGTATATACATTTGCATTAAAAAAAACTGTTTTGTTACGCCCCCTTTATCATGTACTTTCATAAATATTATATTATCAGACATAATTTTAATTTATTATAATATAGTATTTGTCTTAAAATTTTGTTTGTCTTCCTTTAATTTTTATGGTTTGGGTGCCTATTGGCAACTTTTGTTTTAAGTTAAATTAGTATGTATAGTCTAAGAGTTGATTTAAGTTTTTATTTTATCAGTTATTATTGTTGATTGTTGTAAGATACCTCATAGGTTTATTGTTATTGTTTGATTTTCTAATACAATTTTTCATATTTTGTTATCTCAGGGTTGTTTTTTATGAGTGAATCAAATTTAGACGGTAAATCATATTTATTGATTTGTTATAACTGGGTTCTTGAAACGTTTCAAAATATTTAGACTCAAGAAAATGCTTTCTTTTCATTTGAGGATGAACCTATATTCAACTTTTAATCAGATAAAAGCTACAACGTCTTTGTAAAATATGTTTGGAATTCGATGCCACTATAGCTTTCCTCCCTTGTGGACATTTAGTTAGTTGTTTCGACTGCGCACAAGCTTTGCGGAAGTGTCCAATGTGTAGGGCTTTTGTCAAAGGCACAGTGAAGACATTCCTGGTCTAACATGGTTTTCATTTAGCAGTCGCCACTTTTTCATGAAATATTAAATGAATATTGCCAGAACGTTATCATTAAACATCCTAAAGTATAGCACCAGAGACAGGAAATTGTTCTATTAAACAAAAATGCATGGGTTTCAGCACAAATATGCAACGCCTCAGTATAAGAAGATTACCGAAAAGGAAAATTCCATAAACATAGATATGATATCAGATAAAACCAAAGTAGAACGTCAAAATTACAGGGGGTCAGATTAAAGAGATGAAATGATACCACGTAGCAAGGTGGTTGGTTACAGATAGCTAATGACAAAGATGATCTTTTTGCTATAACTTAAAAAATAACAAAAAAAAACAAAAAACGGAAACAACATTTTAGTGAATCGATACACGTTATCGTTAATCGATTTAACTATATAAACATAAGCAGAGATGGTATAACTAATGACAAACCTCTCCAGATGAGAAAGAATGACACAGAAATTATTACAGCTTGAGGCCTTTCAATAATGAGTTAAAGCCATACTGAAAAGTCAGGTCTAAATAGTAGAAGTGTTAAATCTAAGACTATTCAAACGAGAAAACTAACAGCCTAATCTATCTACAGAATAATAAACAAAAAACTAATATGATATTAAGCAAAAAACGACAGTCACTTAATAACAGGCTAACAAAAAGTTATACAGATATATTTGTCAGCATTTATAAACAGTTAATTATGAACGCAGTTTTATATACATTTTGTGATAAACGAATTTTACATTGAACCAGGTAACGTTAGAACTTAGTTTTTATTTTTAAATATGAATATTGTCTTGAATAACGGATTATTATTTGTTTTTTAACATTTGTATACATATTTACTGTTTTGTTACCTCCCTTTTACCATGTTCTTTCATAAGAGTTATAATATCAGACCTCATTGTAATTTATGATAATATAGTGTTTTATATACATTTTTATACATATTTACTGTTTAGTTACCTCCAATTGACCATCGACTTTCATAAAAGTCATATTATCAGAAATCATTATAATTCATTATAATATAGTGTCTGTGTCTGCATAACTTGTTTGTGTTTCTTTAATTTTTAAGGTTTGATTGACAACTTCAGTTTTAAGGCTGAATTTTAATTTTTAAAAAGGCAGTGCTATGTTTTGTCTGAGAGTTTTTCTTGTTATAATGTTATCAGTTATTATTATAAATTGTTATAAGATACCTCATTAATTAGTTGTTATTTTTTTTATGATAAAAAAACGTGTTAGTTTTAGTATGTTTAGAAATGCAATTGGAATTCACGAAGACACTAAGCCTTAATAGATCTTATAGCCAATCGTTTTCTGTGGAAGTTAAACGCTGTAATAATATATCCGTTCAAGCGTAGTTAACTGTGCAAAGTGACTATACTGGTATCTATGATGAGTTTATTTACAACCTCTTGGTCGATGCCGCTGCTGGTGGAGTTTTCATTCCCCGAAAATAGCACCAACCCAGTAGTCAGCGCTTCTGTGTTGACTTGAGTTATCATTGATATGTTCACAATTATAAGTAACCGTTAACGAAACTTTGAGTTTTTGAAATATTTAGGCTTTTCTACCTCAGGAATATATTACCTTGTCTGTATTTGGTAAGAAATTCAGGCATTTTTGGTTCTAGATGCCCTTTAACTTCGTACTTTATTTGGCCTTTTTAGCATTTTTTTATTCAAGTGACATTGATGAGTCTTTTGTAGAAGAAACGCGCGTCTGGCGTAGATATAAAAATTTCAATCCTGGTATCTATGATGAGTTTATCTATTTACACATGTGTTACATATTCAAGCGAATCAAAAGTTGAACCTTTTATTTGTAAATATTTCAGCTGTTAAAAAAATAGGTTTTTGTTAAGTTATCGATTTGTTTAAAATAAGTTGTTTGGTTACTATCTAGTGATTTTTTTTCCCTCATCTCTTTTTATTCGAATTTGCAATTATGGCAAGATGGAACATCTGATGATCATTTCGTAGGAAAACTCTTTCTTGATAATAATGTGATGGTTTATATTACAGGAAAGGTAGAGAACTCATTAAGTATTTAATGCGTTTGTTATTTCCATTTTCATTCATGATTGCTACCTGGCTACGTAGAGTATTTATTTGAAAGCGAAATTAAACTTTTGGAGCTTACAATACAAAAAAATGCAATAGACCAATTTCATATTACGACATTTGATTCCAAGTTCTACAGTAATTCGACAGGTTACCTTCTCTGTGGTAGGACACACTGGTACGCGGTCAATTACGAGCAAAATAAGTAAAATCAAATATATGAAGGAGTGGATTTGGAAGGAAATGTACCGTTTTCCAAAGTTTTGGTCATGTAGATAGAGCATTTAAACAGTTAATATTTATCAAAGTACCAGGATTATAATTTAGTACGCTAGACGCGCGTTTCGACTACATAAGGCTCATCAGTGACGCTCATATCAAAATATTTATAAAGCCAAACAAGTACAAAGTTGAAGAGCATTGAGGATCTTAATTCCAAAAAAAATTGCCAAATACGACTAAGTTATCACTGCCTGGGATAAGAACATCCTTAGTTTTTCGAAAAATTCAAAGTCTTGTAAACAGGAAATTTATTAAAACGACCACATTAGTGATATTCATTTCAACTTTCCCTCAAAATTGTACCGATTAAAATTTAAGATTTAACTAGTTACGTTGCTCTTGGTTGACCGAGTATAGGGATGTCCTACTACCAAGATGGTAACCTGGCGGAAAAAAAAATCCGGAGTCAAAAGTCTGTACTATGGAAATGAACTATAGGTAAACACAAACATGATGTTAATTTTTTAAATTTTTTCCATGTTTTTTTTTTAAACAAAGTGTGTACATTTTGTAAATTCATTACGTTAAGTTATTTATGCTGTTAAATATTTTTAAGAAAATACCCTGACTGGCATTTACAAACAAAAACGAATAGATTGCAAATTTGATGTTATTCTGTAGAAATAACTATTTTGATGATATGACCTTTTTGCAGTGTTAAAAACTTATTTATGTATATGGTGCTCTAATTCATTGCCCGGCTATGCAATACTTTTCTGTATTTTTCGTTTTTTACTAACCCCTTAGCTCAAACATTCTATATATTTAGCATCGACTGAGGAGTAATTATTTGTTTTTAATACGCAAACAAGTTTAATTTTATTATTTTCTATGTTGTTGTATTGGGTGATAGAATATGTAATGTCATTTCAATGGTATTCTGTTCGACTAGAGTAAAAAAAATAACAAAGTATCAAAATAGCATACAAACACAGTTATTGATTAATGATAGGAACAGAATTAAAAACATTATGATGCATCAAAAGAGTAACAGAAATCACAAAAAATTTAGACACTACATTAAAATTCTCTGACAAAAAACAAACCAAAAACAATAAAAAAAAAACCACATATCCCATATGAAATGATGCAATACAGGCAAACGAAAATAAAAGTTTAAACCAGTCAATAATGAATCACTGTTTGTCTATATATCTAAACCATATCATTTTATGTTGTTAAAAATATTGCAATAACAATCTGAACGAACCATTCTAACACATAACCTTGAACACCACAGGAAACACAGTGACACGCTTACGTAACTAACATGCAATCTTAAACTTTACACAATTATTTCCCCAATACCCGTTCAAAATTGTTCATGTTCTAGTAAGGATGGTTTGTAATTGTTTGGACTTTAAACGATAAGACGTAACATGTTATTTAACCGAAATCATAACAGAAACATCGAAAATGTAAACATGAATGATGGATGTCCAAAATACCGAGACACGTCGTATAGGAATACAAACGCACACACGGTAAAACAGTCACATTTATATAAACTTCAAGATTTACCTGTATTATTAAAACCGTTTTTTTTTTCAAAAGTGATTATTTTTGAAGGGTTAAATATTTCGCAGTGGTGTCTTGGCACGGCTTTGTTTGGACTTGTTTGTTTGCTTTTTGTCCCTAATATTTGACTAACTGTACATTTACATTCAGATATCGCAGATCAAATTTATTCGTTCATAGTGTATTAATTTACGTTTTTTTGATTGAGTTACGCCTGCCAATTGATATTTTATCGTGTATTTTTCTATGTTGTGATGTTATGCTATTGTTTCAGAAAAAGGAAGAAGGTTTGGTACCTTTAAAACGTTTAATCCCGCTGCAAATGTTTGCACCTGTCCTAAGTCAGGAATCTGATATACAGTAGTTGTAGTTTGTTTATGTAATTTATACGCATTTTTCGTTTCTCGTTTTTTTAATATAGATTAGACCGTTGGTTTTCCCGTTTGAATGGTTTTACACTAGTAATATATGGGCCCTTTATAGCTTGTTGTTCGGTGTGAACCAAGGCTCCGTGTTGAAGGCCGTACATTGACCTATAATGGTTTACTTTTTTAAATTGATATTTGGACGGAGAGTTGTCTCATTGGCACTCATACCAAATCTTTCAATAAATCGTTGTCAAAGCCCATCCCAGCACCCCAACTCCAAAGATCATAAGGTGTTTCGAACATCTATTTAGCCCAATTAGAATTAACTAATTGATCATGGCCATGTCCATCGTCAGGAGCCAAAGCCATTGCATAGTGACACCTATTATAAAAATACTGTAATTTTTATTAGGGGCTCGACACCTCAATAGTTTTCTATACTCTTTATCTACTTAACCTTGTTTATCAATTTAACGAACAAAGTATAGAATTTGTTTTCATAGTCTGCAACATATTAATTATTCAGAGTTGCTGATGTTACTGTGTCTTTCAAGTTTTGATGCCTGCGGAAAGCAAACAGAGGTCTTTTTATCAAATAACAGTTTTGCCTCTTCGTCATCCTTGAATTTATCCCAGTGTTTTAAGATATTGTTCTTTATGTGTGATTTCTGTCTTGAAAACACTGTGGAGAATACCAAGGGAGGCGACTGTAATACAGATTTGGGCTTTACCATTAATGTGTCTATTCTTTGTTTTGCAGTCACTTCCTGCATAACAGTTTTAATTTCATTTTCTGGATATCCCCTTTTAATAAGGCGCTCAAAAAATAACGCATATTGTGTTTGCAAATCTACTGGATCGTTCATACATCTCTTAAAGCGAAACATTTCTCCTTTAATTATGCCTCTGAAAGTAGAGGATGGGTGGCATGAGGATCTCTCTAAATACTGATAATTTTCAGTCTTTTTTCGGAATGTCGTGAGGTCTAAGATTCCTGTTTCTCTAAATCTGAGACCTTTGAATACCAGCACATCTAAAAACTGCATTTTAGTTTGTGATTTCTCGTGTGTAAATTTTAGAAGTGCATGCTGTCTGTTAGCATGTTCAAAGAATTGTGATATTTCATCACCTGTACCTTCATTGTCAATAAAAAAGCCATCGTCCCTAAACCTGTAGAGACTTGATATTTTCTGTTTATGTTAAAAAGTCCTTAAAATACTATTTAAGACTTCATAAACTCTCAGATCCGTAATTTCAGGTGATAAACTATTTCCCATTGGAACTCCAGTTGAAGTTTTATAAAATGTACCATTGAACATAAATTCATTATTTTCAAGAACTATCTTAAGAAGTTCCAATATATATCGCAACGGAGGCAAAAGTATCGTATGTTTACATTTAATTATCGTAGGCCAAGCATGCTTGACTGCGTCAATCATTTCTACAAGGGACATATTATTGTACATTTCTTTTATGTCAAAACTTACTAAGTAGGCGTCAGGTTTTACCTGTAATTTCTCAATAGTATTTATAAATTCTAATGAGTCCCTTAAATGTGTTTCTTGTTTTAATACTGCTGGAAGCATGAATTTATCCAAATACTGCCCTATTCTCTCTAAAACAGTACCCGATAATGAAACAATAGGCCTTCCTTGAATTCTGACATTTTTATACAGCGTAGGATTCTGTTGAACGCTTTCTATTAGTTAAGGATCAAGTTTGTGCAATTTAGGCAGAAGATACAACCTTCCTGGTTTGAGATCTCTCTTAGCAGAAAGATATTTAAAGGTGATTTCATCCATGACCCCTTTTCTATGCATTTCAAAGATCATACCAAATCTTCCTATATCTATATATTCGCGAAATATGATGATGATGTTATTGGAAGGCAATTTTGTAATTTTTGGAAAACAAACAAAAGACATAACACATCATTTCACCGAAACCATAACAAAAAGATTATATATACATAGATGAATGTTGGATGTACAAAATACCGAGACACGTCGTATAGCAATACAAACTAACATTCGGTATTACAGTCTTATTTGGGAATACATAGGTCACGTACGGTACTTAGCCGACATAGATGTTCAATCACAATTATCTAAGACATGATAAAAATGTCATTAGTTAGTTCAGACACAGACACAGACACATCGTATAGATCAACCAATATGTTATGGTGTTCATAAAACCCACGAAGCGTCATTTTAATCGTTCCTCCTCGTAACTCTGGTGAAGCAGTTTTCGCGTAAGAAGCGCAGCCCTGTATATGGATTCAGTAAAGTATGAACATGCACGTACTTACCGTTTTAATTGAGATATGGCGGAGCAGAGGGTATTTTATTGCTGGGAAATGGGAAATTGATATTTTGAAAGTTGAAATCATCCCGTTTACAATATATTTTAGTTTGAAGTCATCCATCTGTGTCAATTTTGAGAACAGATCAAGGTATGTAGCAGTTCGTATTGTATTAGTAGTTTCCTTAATTTAAAGTTCATTGGGATATATGATTTGCATGTACTGACTGAAATATGGGTTATTGAGTGAAAGGAATATTTCTGAAAGTAAATTTAAAGTATTTTGAAACGTACATTGTCATTTTGTCTTTAAGAAGGCTCTGAGAAAATTTGTATTGACAAGGTATGATTAGCTGGTATGCAAACTGTAATCAAACACGCATTGCTATATTGTTATATAGTTACCCATAGTTATATAGTTCTCTATTGAACAGCAACTATAACATCGAAATCTTTTATCAGCACAGTAACAAAACAACTGTACAAAATATATGTAACTCATATTGTAAATGAAGACAAAAGGTAAAGTTATAAAATTGAGAAAGGAAATGAGGAATGTGTCAAAGCAACAACAACCCGACCATCGAGCAGACAAAATGTATGTTCTTATTTGTTATTTAAATATGTATTTTCAAAACAACGATATTTTCATGCAAAGGAGCTGTTTACAACTACAACTAAAAGAAATTGAGACTGAATAAAATGAGATGCGGAGTTACCAAGGGGACAAACTCAAAAGTAGAAGAAAAACTGAAACCGTCAATGGTAAAAACAACAGTTCAAGAAACACAAGACTGAGCAACACGAACCTTAACAAAAAGGGGCTGATCTGATTATTGGCATCTGTCTAGCTAGTCGATTTTTTTAGAAGACATTTATGTTAAAATTTCTTTCAATAACCATGTCAAATGCGAGGAAAAGAGGGCGGGCTCATGATTACGACAAAAGGAACATATCCGCTGTCCTGTGTCACTTGAAGTTAAAGGCTGCATGATATTGCTAGATTCTTTCTTTCAGAGATGCATATGAATTTATTTTATTTTATATATTTGTAAAGGAAAATAAGTTGTTAATTTGAAGCAAAATTATTTCCCAAAGAATGCCGACAATGTGGTATAAATAACTTTTCCGTTGGGATTCAAATTGATCTGATTACAGCGACACTAAAGAGTCTGATGTAGACAAAACGAGCGTTAGGCGTATCAAGTTATAAGGTTGTTTCTTTGATTAAATTTTAAACCACTTGATTAATTCTACTAATGTTAAACCTTTATACTCTAAGAGTGTCATCGATTAGCATCATGGAAAATATACAATCATGTAGTTTAAATTTTACGGACGCCTTCACAAGTTGGTTGACCTTCATAGAATGACCGTTTCACAAATGATATCTGATAGGTTCCTTACGTTGTAACTTCAATCCCCTTTCCTTTCATGAAAGTGACCTATAGAATTAGACTATTTACCGATTTGTTTTAACATGAGCAACACGACTGGTGCTCAATGTGGAGCAGGTTCTGCTTACCCTTCCAGAGAAACACGCTAGTTTTTGCAGGGATTCTTGTTGCTTATTCTTAAGTTTTCTATGTTGTGTCATGTGTTCTATTTTTTTATCTATTTGACTTTTTCATTTTTAGCCATGGCGTTGTCGGTTTATTTTCGATTGATGAGTCAGACTGTCCCTCTGGCCTTGCGGTCATAAAACTTTCGAGCACAGTTTTTGCACTGAGCAAAGTTTTATCACTTCAACCCCTGATATCTTTCGTCCCTCCTTTATCATGTTTATATATTAGTGGAAGTGTTGGCTTTACACCACCTTCAAGAAGCTGCTAGTACAATTAAATTGGTTGATTGAGTCTTTTTAATACGTTTTTGTAATCTGATTTTTACCACCACTTTCTATATACCAATGTCAAAGATTATTGAAAAGGTTAAAAGCTCAAACACATTTTAAATATATTTTTTATTTCGTATTAAAGCTGAAGATGTAAATATGTCAAGATTTGTTCTTTTGACTTTTAAAGTGTTACGATGATTTGCAAACGTAAATTATATCAATCAAACGGATGTTAAAAAATAGTGCTCATAAATCTGATTGAATAGTTTCAATTGACCATGTCTACAAATTATCCAAAGTAACCAACAAAGAATCAGGATATATCTAAAAGGCTACGATTTTTTACAGAAACGAATTTCGTGGGGCTTTGTGTATAGAAAGTGTTCCTCAGATGAATTGTTTTTTTTTGTTATACGTTCTTTTTTCAAAAAATACTTAATGTTACGTGTACTGAAACCGGATAGAGGACAAATCTTTCAAGTGTATGCATTCGAAACCATTTAAAATAAATCGAATATCTTAAAAAACAAATAGTCAGGACTTTTGTGTGCTGACATAAATTATCATTGATATAGTTATGTCTTTAAATTTACTGTTCACAAAATTTGGAATTTTTTAAATTCTTAGGCTTTTCTACCTCAGACATAGATTACCTTAGCTTCATTTGTCAAAACTTTTAGGGATTTTGGTCCTCAATGCTCTTCAACTTCTTACTTTATTTGGCCTTTTTAACTTTTTTTAATTCGAGCGTCACTGATGAGTCTTTTGTAGACCAAATGCGCGTCTGGCGTATATACAAAATTTAGTCCTGGTATCTATGATGAGTTTATTATAACGATAAGAACCAATTCACCAGCACAGACCATGTTCACGCATTTTACTGTGTGTATATGTTGTTTGAAATAAAGTACACTAAAGACAAAGGGTAGAATCGCCTACCTTATTTCATATTATCAGGTTAAGTTCTTTGATCTTTCAGTAAACCTGAATTTTATTTGATATTGTATTACATTGTTAATTGTTACTTTGTTATAAATATTTGCGTGTTTCTTATCTACGGGAATGATATATCATAAGAGTTATGTGCTTGTTTTGATTGTCGCTGAATACTCTTTGATATCTATTTGTTAATCCACTTATTTGGATTTTGAAATGAAAGTTAACACAGGACAAATATTATAAACCCGTCAAGTATTTATGGTCCAGCAACTTTCAATTGTTATATCTTTTCTATTTAAATCAAATAGATCATCAATCTAATTTTATTTTAACCCACAATGTTAAAAAATAAGAGAACACTTCACTCTTCGTAAATGTTACTAATACCGCCACGAGTTTGGTGACTCTTCAATTATCGTTATTACAATGTTGTTTCCCTTTTTCGAATATAATCAAATGGTCTGTGTTCAGCTGCTTTCCAATTAAGATCACATTGGATCAACCCTGTTTTCCCATGTTGTGTTTTGTGTAGTTTTGTATCTCTTCTTTGTCTTTGTCTTTTTTTTTTGCTATGTCGTTTTAAAATTATTTTCGATTTATGAGTTGAATGTCCTTTTGATATCCCTAGCCTCTCTTTTTTATACCCATTTTGTAGAGATATCACTATAAGCCTGGTGTTTTAAAAAAAATTTTCACTATTTATTTTATGCAACAGTAACACTTAACTGTATTAACTTTCATTCGGAAAAATTAAATTAAAAAATAAAGGCAACAGTAGTATACTGCTGTTCGAATTTCATAAATCGACAGAGAAAACAATACCAGAACTACAAACCAAAACTGAGGAAAACGCATTAAACATAACGTAAGAGAACTACGACACAACAGAAACATAACATAAAAATGTAACACACACAGAAAAGAATTATAATATAACAATGACCATTTCCCTGACTTGGTAAAGGGCGTTTTAAGATACAAAAAGGTGGGTTAAACCGGGTTTTGGGGCATGCCAAACCTCCTGCCTAAATGATAATGTTAACTATAACATTAACATGACAACATTACAGGACAGGACTACGATACAAACCCACGGGAAACATATAAGGACAGAGAATCAAAAGAGTAATAGCCAACAACTATGTTAAAAAATTGATATACTAAACGTGCGCCACGTCTATAGAAGACTTATAAGCGATGCACAGATGAAAAAAGTTTGAAAACCATAACAAGTACAAAGCTGAAAAGCATCGAGGACCACAAGTTTAAAAGTCTCGACCAGCACGGCCAGGGTTAACCACCTATCAACATCCTTTGATATAATTTAGAATTTAAAATAAAACCTTTGCAAACAGTAAATTTTATAAAATGACTGTACAATATATATACATGATTAAACTGAAGTGGTGACTAGCTACAGAACAAAAACGGATACAATACAAAAAATCGCTGTCTAGTTAGCCATATTCGGTGTTACGCTCAAAAGTGACGTCTCTTTTCAATTAAAAAACGAGTTCCTAAAAATTAAGAAAGAATTTAGATGAAGTTCAAGATTAGATTTCTATGACTTATCTAACGCTTATTATTAATAGTGAAAATTACAATACTAATTGATATCAAATTGTAGTAGCAATTAGACAATAAATTGTATCACGGGTAGTAAAGTCGTCATATCTAGGGGCGTTAAATCTTGTGATCTGTTTTAAGGATTGTGCCGTTTTCCCATTTGTTAAATTGAAATGAGTGTTAGTTCGCAGAAGATGTATATATCCTGTCGACGATCCACATGTTGCTCCTTTCTTGAGTTGGTAAATTCTCTCAGATTTCTGTGGAATGTTCAAAATCAAACAAGTAGACAAAACAAAAGAAAAAAAATGAAAGGAAGATGTCTTACGAGATCTATGAGAAGTTATCAGCCGGTTCGTTATTCGATATTTGATATTCAACATCCAACCAGGTGCTAGCAGTCGGTTGGATATTCAAAATTTAATTGAAAAAAGAAATTCTTAATAACATTGAAACATGATTTTCATAGTAAGGAGGACTGAAAAGATACGTAGGAAATCGTTTCACGACTTCTTCTAACTGCCGTAAATTCTTGTTGTTCTCGAATATAAACCCCTTTTAACTTGCATATAATGCTTTATGTAATATAGATTTTTGTCACTTAAAATACTTCACAGTTGTACTTTTATAAATGATATGTCTTAAAATAAAAAGAAACCGTTCGAGGTAGAAACATTTCGGAATATAAATAGAAATATTTATGGAAAGCCCAAAAAAGAAATATATAGTGATAATCTACCTGAGACCGCTTAAATGACGGTGAGACCCCCTGGTCTTTCAATGTCCATAAAATTCAACTAAATAATAGGCTCTATATATATAAAGGTTGTATCAGAAGGATTTCAAGGAATGATGTCATCTTCGATATCTACGGAGGGCTTAGTTTGTCATTTTTCAGCTTAAAATTTTTGTCAAAATTTAAGGACAAAGGGCATAGGCCAATGGTGGGAGCCCCTGATCTCTCAATCTTTCTTATATTCAGCAAAAATTTATTTAATTGGTAAATACACACGTAACTTAAAGGAATTTGGGTACACTCCCTGTCTTCCTTGTATACGGAGCGCCAAGAGTGCCAGTTGGATATTCAAAATGTATAGTGAAAATCTACCTGAGACCACTTAAATGAGGATGAGAGCCCCCTGGTCTTTCAATGTCCATAAAATTCAACCAAATGATAGATTCTGTCTCTATAAAGGTTATATCAAAAGGATTTTCCAGAATAATGTCATCTTCGATATATACGGAGGGCTTAGATTGACAATATTTAGCTAAAAAGTGACAATCTAAGCCCCCCGTAGATATCGGCACCTTTGGCGCTCCGTAAACATGGAAGACAGGCAGTGTACCCACATTCCTTTTACTCACGTTTGTATCTTCCTATTATCTAAATGTCTCGCTGGCGTTTGAGTCTGATTAATTATAAGGAGTTGCAATATCACTGAACAACATTATCAGAGATTAAACGCACAATATAAAAAAGATGTGGTATTATTGCCAATGAGACAACTGTCCACAAGAGACCAAAATGACACAGACATTAACAACTATAGGTCATCATACGGTCTTCAACAATGAGGAAAGCCCATACCGCATAGTCAGCTATTAAAGGCCCTGATAAGACAATGTAAATCAATTCAAACGAGAAAACAAACGGCCTTATTCATATATAAAAAATGAACGTAATACAAATATGTAACACATAAACAAACGACAACCACTGAGTTACAGGCTCCAGACTTGGGACAGGCACATACATATTGTTTATAGTGTTGAATAAATTGCTGTTCATCATTTTTAATCAAATTATTGATGACAATGCGCTGTCGCATAATGTAAAAATGTATAAATGAAATATGGGTCCATGGTAGACATATGATGACGTACTTTTATATAATGTTATAATAGAGGGACATACGTAAATAACTGTAAAAGAGATGTCATTCAAATTCTTCTGCGTTTTGTGGTAGCAACATGAATGGTGCTTAAGTTTCAAAACATTTGGTTGGGACAAAATAAAGTTAGACGAACGTTCTGGCGAACAATGGAAACACATTATCCACTATGAGTCGAATGAAAGACGATAACTTAAGTTAGAAATGCATATTGCTGAAATAGATAAAGATGCGACTAATTTAAAAGAAATAGGGGGAAAATCAAGTACATTCGTCTGACTTTCATAAAACAACATCGGACACATAATTACTAAATCTAAAAAAAAAAAAAATATTTCTCAGATGGAGTTCATGACGAAAAATACTGTATCAACTGACTGATATGAATAAAAAGAGATGTTTCAATAAAACAATGATAATTTCGAGGTGAAGAGTCAAATACGATCCTACAGAGGAATCAACATTACATGACAAAGATACCTAGCTATAGTTGAATATGTCAGTCACTGCTGTTACCTTTGATTCAATCCAACTTTTTAAAATTTGTATTCAGTGCTATTGTCGTTTTTCTAAAATACAGTGACTCATGAATATGATATTTTAACCGCCCAAGCTGTTTTCAAGGCTTATTTTTCCTTTGTAGGTAAACAAATTACTAATTATAGCCCATTACTGATAAATTAAACTTGAAACTAGTCATAACGACCTTGATTTGGTAAAAATAAAACCGTGTATTTGCTTTTCTTTATATTTTTGTATATTAAACATCGGTAAATGGGACACTTTTGTCAGGGTTTTCCGTTTAAAAATCTATCTGTAACTAGATATATATATATACATATAAATAGAACATATGAAATTTTTCATTACGTAGGTCAGAAACTTTGGAACCTCAATGCATATAAAAATGCCTCGCAACAACTTTTATTTCATTTAACACTAGGCAGAGATAGGACACTTTGGTAATGATTAAGGTAAGCGGTGTTTTTTCCTTTGCCTCTTTATATTTCCTTTTCTTGTAATGATTTTTTGTTTTTTGTTTTATTATTTTGTGTATTTTCAAAGTATAGCATTTTTTACAATATCCAATCTTCTCTCTTGTTTTATACTGCTGGTTATTTCTGTTTAAAAGGAACTGTTCATTTCTTGTCAATTAACTGTTGAGGTAACTAGAAGTAGTTTTAAAATGCAAAAGATCGTTCTTAATAAACTCACCAATGATACGAAGAATAAAGTTGTGAACACAAGAACAGAAGCATTACGTCTACAAAAGTCGTATAACTGACGTCTGAATAAAAAAAGTTACAAAGGTCAAATCTAGAACGAAGTTGAAGAGCATTGAGGGTCCAATTCGGCTTTCATATAACACATTCTGTGAAAAAGTGCAGTGCAGTATGATAAAGACATTTATCCTGTTGAACTCACTTTAAATAAAGCTAATACTGACAATGACCACTGACCTTTCCTCGATCTTGATATCTATATCATTAATGGAAAGCTTAAAACAATAATTAATGATAAAACAAAAATGATTTTTCATTTATTATCGTTAATTATCCATTTTTAGATGGTGACGTTCCCTTGTCGCCATCTTATGGTGTTGTAGATATCTCATCTTGTACGATTCGCTCGTGTATGTAACAACGTATTAGATTTTAAAGAGAGAAATTTATGTACTACTGTAAAATTATTACAGCAGGGTTTTCGATATCACAAACAAGTCAAAACATTTACTAAATTTTATCTTCGTCGTTTCTGTCTTTCATGTTATAGTAGATATTTTTCCTACGGTTTTAGTTTATGACCAGCTTTGTTTTCTTATAATCAATTATGACCTTTGAACAGCGATATGACTGGTTTTTTTTTGTGAGCTACAAATGTAAGACTATCATGACATACAGTAAGTCTGTTCCGGTCGAGCTTCCTCATAACTCTGTTCGAGCTGAGTAAGTACAACATCCATGTTCATTAAGTCAAACAAATAGTAAAAATGCTCGATTGCAACGTTCAACTCCATATGGTTGAGCAACTGATAGGTTAATTGCGAAAAGTATTAAGTTGAAAATAAAATTAAACGTTCGAAAAATATCGAAGACGAAGACTCATTGATAAACCGACTTTTTGTCAATAACTTGCATACTTTTCTGATATGATTAGTTATTTGCTTGTTTATTTCCTACTTTATGACACTAAACATTAAACTTTTGTAATTTAATCTAATCTAAGTGGATAAAGTCCTCCAAATAGTCAATACTAACATGCTACTTGACTATTTTTAGATGAGGACTCTAGCATTTTTCAATATCTGTTGGTTCAGTCATGTGTTTTTGTTTATAACTGAAATATATATACATCACATTTGAAAATTGTTTTCATCTTAATTGTAGGTTATCTGTGCTACCTAATCTAACAGTTGACGAGCTTGAAAGGGGGCGTTGTTTGTTACTTGAAAGATACACAAGGTAATTTATTGGTATCTGTATATCTATTCATAGTGCCATCATGTGTAGTTGATGGGGCTATGGATAGAATACACTATGTGCCAGATTGAAAGACATTAGACTTAATGCAAATTATAAGGTTTAAAAAGGGAAGGATGTTTTCGCGGATATTTGATGCCGACAATATTCAAAATAACGGACTTCAGACGTTTTTGTCGTCCAGTTCTAATCCTTGGCACAAATGTCAGAATAAATCGTGTTCGTTCGTGCAGCAAATAGAATTTTGAATTTAAAATTAGTAAAGATTTAATGAATTACCAATATTAACTTGGTGTTTTGGCCCCATTTTTTTGGGTTTTTTTTGGGGGGAGGGGGTTCAATAAGGACACAATTTCTTTCAAAACAAACAAAATCATTGTTTTATAGTTTAATTTTTCCGTATATCCATGACTTCTTTTTGAAATTGAAAATAAAGTTAAAGTAAGTTTCAAATAATATAGGAAATTAATTTTTCATATCCGGCTTTGAGATTCGAACATGCGTTCTTCCTGCTGTGGGTTAGAACAGCTTTCTACTGCACCACTGGAATACCAGTTAAAAGTGTCGGAATTTTAGTATTCAACTCTACCATATACGAAGTGGCCGTGTTTCCATTGACCTAAACTCGGTGTTGTGTAAGTTTGATTCACACGTAAACTTAAAACAACTACGTTCCCATTGATTAATGCTGATAAAAATCATGTTTTGTCTCCATGCAGTCCATAGTCAATGTATGCATGTGTGGGTTAAGTGTACACCAAACAAGGTGTTTAGAACATAGGTTTAACCATCTTCATTTAAAGTAGCAATTGTTTCTTTAATATAATTGATATTTTTAATACTTGCTCATAAAGTTCTTTTACGATTTTTTTTGTCTGAACTCGATATATTGCTTTAAAAATAAACTGTTTTTATTAACGCCTTATCAAGACTAAAAGGAAAACAGTACTTTTACATTTTTCTTGCATTAAGTTGGCCTTTTGTGTAACCAAGGCAGGTAAAAGAAGACAAATTTTGAGCGTTTGGTAATCAAAATCAATCAGACTTAATTTTTATCATACAATTTTAAAGCTTTTGGATTAGCACATTTGATTTTTATCACAAAGAATAGAATTTTTTCACTGAGAAGAATAATGTGTTATGAAAAGTGCTGAGTCTTCTTAAAAAGTTTTTGTTTTTAATCTTTATTCATAATAAGTCAAATTGTTGGGTACTGATATAAAACTTGATTCTAGGATTTCAATATTAACTATATTGTATAATAAAATTAACGGTACCAATTTTCTTGCACCAGATGCGCATTTTGACAATACATGTCTCTTCAGTGATGCTCGTGGCCAAAATATTTGAAATCCAAAGTTTATATAAAAGATGAAGAGCTATAATCCAGAAGGTCCAAAAAGTATAGCCAAATCCGTGAAAGGAATCAGAGCTTTGCATGAGGGAGATATAAAATGCAGCATACTTTAGTTCTGATAGATTGTATGGTCTCCTGTGTAAATAATTGTTCACATTTTTGCAATTCATGCAGCAAATATTTTAATAATGCTTCATTTTGTAGTTTCCATGTTTTATTATATCAGGTATAAATTAGTTTTCATTTTCTACTGTTTGAAAGGACTTTTGTTGGAAATCAATTATTTGTTTTCATCTCGAGACACAATAATTGATGTTATAACAAGCTCTTCAATTTTGAACCACAAAATGGCATATACTAAAGCATGGAGTGGATTTTTTTGAATTTGTGCTTGTGTTGTAAATTTTGGATTAAATTAATACTCATTGAATGGAACTTTCATTTTTGTCGAGCCTTCGACTTTAGTCGAAAAAGCGAAACATAACGATCCTACATTCCGTCGGCATCGTCGTCGGCGGCGTCCACAAACATTCACTCTGTGGTTAAAGTTTTTGAAATTTTAATAACTTTCTTGAACTATAATGGATTCTTCCAAACTTGGACAGAAGCTTATTTATGTTCATAAGATAGTATCCAGAAGTAAATTTTGTAAAAAAAAAAATCCATTTTTCCGGTATTTTACTCAAAATGGACTTGGTTTTTTCTGCCAGGAAACATAACATTCACTCTGTGGTTAAAGTTTTTAAAATTTAAATAACTTTCTTAAAATATCTTTGATTTGTACTAAATTTGGACACAAGCTTGTTTATATTAATGAGATATTATCCAGACGTAAATTTTGTAAAAAAGTAAATTCTAATTTCCTTTATTTTACTTATAAATGGACTTAGTTTTTCTTCTAGTTAACATTACATACAGTCTGCAGTTAAAGTGTTTTTAAAACATTTTAAAGATTCTTAAACTATCCTGAATTTTTACCAAACTTGGACAGAAGTTTCTGACAATCAAAAGACAGTATTGAGCGAAATATTTTTTCATTCATTATATTTGTTGAGTGTGTGATAAACAGCAAAAGTAGGCGAAACACTGGTTCCACGGAACCCTTACAAATTTGTATCTGTTTAAATGGAACTGTTTATAATTTGTTTTCTAAATAAGATAAGATTTGATTGAAAACAGGTTGTTTATTAAGCCTCTATGACAGAAGTAGAGAAAGAGGTAAACCAGCATGTACGGGTGGGGACATAAAATGATTCAAGTTTCTTTAAGTAATGGGGACATACAAGTATTTGTTATAGTCAAGGTTCTCACAATAATACAGTATTACATTAATGGTGTCGTAAGAATTCTTTATAGCTTTATGTCATGGTATAGAGAAAACGGTACTATTACATTTTTCTTGCAGGTAGGAGAAGAAAGTCAAAATTTGAGCGCTGTGATTGGATGTGAGTGTACATTATTTGTTTTTATTTATCTATGGACAACTGCAGTGTGTATATTTACAATATAAATTTAGCAACCTATTGAAATATTTTCTAGAGAAGTATTCGAAAAGACTTCCAAAATTTCATAAATTTGGCGTAAATTGACGGTGGACAAAGATACCAAAAATAGACTCCGTTGTGACTTGGTCATGATATTATTCGACTTTAATATTTAAAATATAATTATAAAGTACAAACACCACACATAACTGTTCTATCCAGGTTTTTATTATAACAAAAAATGTAAATTTAAAAAAAGTAGTATTGTTGTCTATGACAGAATAAATAGTACCGTTTTCCCTAAAAGCAACATAGTTGCCGAACAAATTATTCATTTGAAAATGTCTATCCAAATCTACTGACTGGAAACAGAAATATTTCAAGACGTCTATCAGTTGTTGCATCAACCCAGTGGTTATCAAAGGTACAAGGATTATTTTTTAGTAATTATTATTTAGTAGACTCGCGTTTCGTCTACGTAAGACTCATAAGTGACTCTCAGATCAAAATAATTATAGATCCAAACAAGTACAAAGTTGAAGAGCATTGAGAACCCTAAATTTCCTAAAGTTGTGCCAAATACAGCTAAGGTAATATATTCCCAGGATACGAAAATCCTTAGTTTTTCGAAAAATTCAAAGTTAAATTAAACAATTGGCCAAATAAACAACAATAAATATTAGACCAAATAAACGACAACGATAGAACTATATGTGTACATTCAATATAGAATATATATGATTGAGGTAAATCATAGGACCTTTCAAATACCGTTTCGATTCCTAACATTACTATCGAAAAAATAGTTGTTGAAATCAGGATACAATATAGTGTACTTATATTTGCACCTTTTGTTTGCGGTATGCCATCTTCCGCAAGGGTTTTGTTTTCTGTTTACTTGTGAGTTAATATGGAAGATCCATGTTGCAACATCTGGTGATTTATGAATTTGGCAAACTCCAATGGCAGTCAGTATGGTTCAAAAATATGCGTTGTTTGACCTGCTAGTCAAACGCGTTTTGTTAAAACATACTTTTTTCACATTTAAGGTGTTTTTGAAAAATATTGCTTTTTCTTTATTTAGAACCCTGAACTAAGAAATATGTTTTACATGCATATAAATAAAAAAGTGCGGTATTTATTAGACGCATTCATAGTTTTGGTATCAACTTTTATGGATTTTTGGTCTTGAATGCTTTTCAACTTTTAAAATACTTGTTTGGATTTTAATCGTTTTGATCTGAAAGTCTTTTTTAGACGAAACGTGCGTCCGGCGTCCGGCGTATTAAATTATAATCATGGTACCTTTGATAACTATTTGGTACCTATCAAAACGTTAAAAACGTAAAAAAAAAACCCACTGCCTTGTTTTGCACCTGTCCTCAGCCATAAGACTGATTTAAGTGGTTGACGTTTGTTGATATTGTTCATAAATCTGTATATCTAATTCCATATCGTTTTGTATATTATAATATTCACCTATTTTGGTATCGTTTTGTATATTATAATGACAGATAGATCATAACCAGAATGGGAGAAACATCCGCTGGTAATGAAATAAGGATATGGTGCTTTGTAACAGACTCCAAACAATCGTTGACATTACAAGAACATGATAAAACAACGAATCTTAAGGTTTATTTACCATACTCGCCTCTAGGAATCAACAAAAAACTGAAACTGAAAAATGGTTTTCATGTACAACTGCAACAAAGTCAATCTGCGAAAAACACGTACTTGCTAAAGTTACAAAAAGATATACAAAATAAGGTAAAATATGATCATTATTTTTTTTTACGTACTATATAATTACTACTTAAAATTTGTGTTTAATTAATGTTAGAAAAGCGAAATATACATATGCTATTGTTCAACTTATTAGTCGAAATCGATCTGAAGGATTTCAAGGTAAAAACACAAAACGATTGAAAGACAGTCAACCCAATACGAAACACAATATAGATATTATAAACTGAGCAATACAAATCCAACCCATCACAGAGGAGATTTGCTTCAGGCGTTTATTTCCAAAATCCTTTCCTATTGTTTTCTCATAAGTTGGACTTCTTTTTTGCGTATATGATTACAACAAATAAACTATAAAAGTTAAAACGTAATCCAAGGTAATGGAAATGTGATTCGATAAAATTCTAAACTGCATAAATGATTATGATACTTAATTTGTTTTGCATATGATGTTCATATGTTTCTTTCAATGTTGTTTTGTATCAATACTGTATCATATTATGGTGAATATTGGCGCCTGTCAAAACCATCAAACCTAGTTGTTTGCACCTAAATCTTGGGCCTGTTTTTAAATAACGGTCTTTTGTAAATGTGATTCGTAATGTGTTTCTCGATTCTCGTTTATTATATAGATAAGAACATTGTTTTTTTTTCTATTTGAAGTGTTTTCACTGGTAATTTTGACGCTCTTTATACCTTGGTGTGTGGTTTGAGCCAAGACTATGTGTGAAAGGCCGTACTTTGTCCTATATTGCTATTCTAAAAACCATGTGACATTGATAAAGACTGAGATCCAGTTGATGATGATGAGTAATCCCAAAATATACCATCAACAAAATTTAATGAAAATGTAAAAATATATTTTTTTTATTCAATTGTACGTTCGTGTCTAGCCATAGCTTACATTTCCAATGCAACAAAAAACTATATATATCAAAGCGTATTTCTGAATTTGAATTTTCTTTAAAATTTATTCTCTTACATTTGTAGGAATTTATTCATCTTGAATGTAAAGTCCTAGATTTTGACAAGTGTCATGCTACTGTGACTAAATGTAAGGTAAGAGGTAAGGAAACCATCCAAATAATCGCTGAAAAAGTATCAACAAAATCAATTCATTGTAACGGGGCACTTTCGTTAGAAAGTAATCAGGACATTGATGTCCAGTCAAGTGTAATATGTCCATTGCTGTCCCTAAAAAGTAGTGATGGAGATGTGTATCTATCAACAACTGAAGCATCAATATCGACATCTTCTCTATCAGTTATTGCAGGGACATTACTTGTAGCAGGTAGTATTTCCTATTTTAAATTAATCAGAAGCAATAATGCAAATAAAAAAGAAAACTGTGAATCAAGACTATTAATCAGGATAAGAGGTGATTTACATATTTCAAGAGACGGCAGGATTGGTACAAACGAGAAGACAGATAGGTTCTCTAACAACTTGGTAGAAAAGCTCATATTAGATGTTAAAGGCGACATTACCAATTTTGGTAAAATATCATCCTCTAAAATGTTGTCAATAAGAGCGAGAACAATTTGTACATGTCAGGAAAGTAAAAAAGATACCACTCAACGATATTACGAGATAAGAGAAAAACATATCTGTGGTGGTACAGATCAAACAGATTACTGTCCAGGAACAACAGATTTGTATAATGCAGTTTCATCAGGCAATGTTCTTGATACAGCCATCTTATTAAAGTCAGGTAAAGATCCAAATATGTGTAGCAGGTCAAAAACGGTGACACCTTTACGTCAAGTAGAAAAAGACCTGAAAAAATGCTTTACTACTTTAGATCTGACATCGAACGAGCAAAGACGAAATATGAAGAAGGTTGACGGAGTCGCCTCGCTGACAAGAGCATGGATTAATCGATATGGATATTTTGTAGCACCTAGAATACATTGCCAATTAACAGGGGACTTGTATAACCTTAGTCAATTTAGTGGATTGGACGTTACGCTGTATATCAAAGGTAACATAAGGATAGAGAAGGGTTCAAAATGCACACTGGGTAATCTATCAGGTCAGTGTAATGGAACATTCAACATTGAAGGTGATGCAGAAATACGAAAAATTAAATTTTTCGATGCAAATTCTTTTGTTGTTGCTAAAGAAGCTATCCTTGTACTAGAAAATGGTGGACATATTAATGTCAATGATACATTTGAAAACAACCATATTGTTTGGAATTGTGGTGGTAATTTGGACATTACAACAGGCATTTTTCAACAGAAACAAGAATGCAAACTCTATTCTAAGTCAGTACTTTTAATTGCGATAAAAAAAGACAGTAATATAGTAGAAGGGGAAATATCAGCATTTTCTGTTAGTCTTAGAATAGATGCTCAAGTTGTTGAAAACTGTCATATAAAATCTGAATCTAACATAACACTTGAAATACAAGAAAATCATGTTGTAAACCACACAAATCACTTTTGTCACAAAGGATCCATGAAGATGCTGAATGGAAGTTTTGTCGTCCAAAGATCGAATTATGTTGGCAACTGGGAAAATGAAGATGTCAGATTAGATGGTATGGTTACTTCAAGAGGAATAAGGGCTATTTCATCATCAATCATGATGACATCCAACTCGACAACAACAATTCTTCCTGACAAGAACCAAGAAGGCCCAACCAACAATCCAAACATTACATTTGAAGTAGGATGCTTGCGCACCGCCAAATCATCGTATGTCTACTTTTCTCCAGAAGTACAGATCCAAAATATAAGAATACATTGCCAAAAAATGTGGAGACATTATGGAACTTTCAAAATTATAACAACTTCAACAATTGAAAACGTTGTCGAAATGTATGTTTGGAAATTTGAAAACCATGGATATTTCAGTGGATTTGATATTCTTTCAATAGATGTGAATGCAGTAATGTCTTCATGGCAGACATTAACATCTCGGAGGGAAATGAGACTGACTGGTATTGGAGAGATGTATAACCAATCTGGGGCCATTTTGAGGTGCACTAACGGAAATCTCAACGTACATAAAATTGGGAAAATGCACAATGCACAAGGTGCCAGAATAGAAGGAATTACTATTTGCATTACAACACGTCAGGAAGAAAATGTACAATCTTTAAGTTATTTTGATATGAGAAATGCTGGCATCATTTTTGCCACTGGTGATATCTATGTATCATCTGGAAATATTTGTAATCGTGGTATAATACACAGTGAGACGTCGCGGATTGAACTGGTGTTTGAAAAGAGTTTTTCCAAAGCAACAAAACTTGAGGGACAAGTTGTAGCTCCAATGGAAATTGTGATAGATATTTTCCATTCACCTTGTTTTCATTTCAAATGCGTTGGTGGTAAGGACTGCGTAGAAGATATTTTTCATGTGCCAAAGTATGGGTTGTTTTTAAAATGCAGGAATGGAAAATCTATCCTAAAGAGGAAAATCATGGGTCAATCACTTTTGGCAATAACCTCACCATTAGGTTGTTCGATTTTGAAAGATATTGTTATTCAAAAAGTATTTATCAAATTTCCAGCTTGTTTAACAAAAGAAACAAATTGTTCAGAAGACTGGAATAATGATGTAAATAGTCTTGCCGAAAAGGATACAGTACATGAAGAAAATGAACACTGTGGCGTCATGGATGACGTCAATGAATTGTTTGACCATGGAACAGATAGTTCTTTTAGACAGAACAAACCTGTATACACCTTTCTAAACATACTCGATAATAAAAAATTGTTTGCTCAGGATTTAGTATTGAAAGCAGACATAAAATCGCTTCAGACAAGGGTACACACATTTGCTAACAGTATGGTAAGCATTGAATCGGATGTTTTTGCAAACAATGATTTAATTTTTGATGGATTTTTGAACTTGTCTAATGCAGGTAAAATAGAGGCAAACAGCATAAGCCTTACCACAAACACAAAATGCACCATTACAGTCAATGAACAGAACACAGATACAAAAACATTCAGAATGATTGCAGACCAAGACATCAGTCTAGCTGGAAAAATCACTGCAGGAAAAGGCGAGGTCTTTCAATCAAGAATCGAAACTAGACATGGAAATATAGCACTATCTGGTCAGATTGATTTGAATGATGTTTTAGTTTTAAATTCGGGGGAAGAGAAGAAGATTACTTTTGAAGGACACTTAGATGTAGTAGGTCCTATTCTAATTGGAAAAGCAAAGGACATCATCGCTAATTTGCATTCTTTCCTTCAATGCGAAGCCTTTATATTTAAAACCCTGTCACAAAAGGCATCCGTTATATTAAATGGCAGAACCTTTATTAAAGGCCCTATGTACTTACAAAATGTGTTGAATGTAACAACAACAGGTATTTTGACAACAGAAGGGATAAGCGCAAGTTCAACAAATATGTATCTTGCACAGTCATCAGTGACATCCATTAAATCATCAAGAAAACTAGCCAAGTTAGGTGACCACGATATTATCCATTGCTGTCTTAACTCTTTGCATACTGACACAAGCTCGAGCTTTCGACTTGTGTATGACAAAATGAAAAGAACACATGCAAAATTAGAGATGAACATTTGGATTCACAGAGGCCTTTTAGAAATAATATATGCCTTTCCTTTGTCGAGTGAGCTTTATATACAAATACAAAAGTTCACCAACAAAGGACGCTTCAAGAACATAGATTGCTGTTACATTGAATGCATTGAAAACTTTGATAATTTCAGAACGTTTGCAGTTAAAAAGGTTTTCACAATTGTGGGTAGTGGAAAAGTACATAACCATCCCGGATCCCTTTTACAGTGCAAAAGTGGGGAAATTTTAATCAACGACATTTTCGAACTACGAAATGACCGTGATGCTAAAATCACATGCTGCTCTCTCTCAATTGATGCACAAATGACACTTGAGAATGCCGGAACCATATCATGCAAAAATGAAATAAATATCAAAGTTTTAAGCGTTGATAATGAAGGAGTTATAGAAAGTGAAACCAGCAGGATTGCCATATATTGGTTAAATGACACACTTCAGAAATCTTGCATAGCTGGGCGCATAAAGTCTTCGAAAGAAATACAGTTCATAGCTAATGAATCAAATGCATTCTATTTCAATTGCACAGGGGGTAAATCAGATTCAGTAGAGGAATTCATGATACCTTCTTACGGATTGAAAATAGTGTGTAGAAACGGAAGTGTTTATTTGAACTCGCCGATAAACAATGACTTGAAAAGCTCATTGATATATATATGCAGTCTAAATAGATGCGAAATTACAGAAAGTGTTATGGTGCATACATTTAATCTTGAAGGTAAGAGTGAAGAGTCTGAAAGTTATAGAAAAACATGTTCACTTCATATCAACAAACGTGCCAATCAAACGCAGGGTGATTTTACACTTGCTGTTGTATCTGGTGGAAAACTATCGATCAGTACTTTAGTTGCTAAGATGGATAACAAAACTTCAAAATACGTCATGGAAACAAAGCAAAGCGGCAGTGTTATTTGTTACAAATCTATACATACTAACAGCGATTTATATTTAACAGGACTGCTTTACTTAGATTCTTCCTGCAGTGTTTATGCGCCACGCCTTAACTTTAGCTGCTCCTCAAAATGTATTATTGAATCTCTATGTGATATTCATTCGAATGATGATGCAAAAAGATGCACCAAAATATATGCTAAAAATTTAATTGACATTGCAGGAGAACTTTCTGAATGCGATGGGAATATAATCATAATACGGTCGGAACAAGAAGATATCAATATTACCGGCAATACAACTTGTTCTGATTTGTCAATAGTAGTTCAAAACAAAAAAATATGTCTTAACGGAGTTTCATCTATTGATGGTGTTATGGAGATAACAGGAGCAAAGGAAATAGAGTTTTTAAAAGGATCTATCATAAAATGTTCTGCTCTTTCTTGCGTTCAAAATGAAATCATCGAAAATAAAACAGAAAAATTTACAGTACACGGTGCGCTTGAGGTACACGGCTCAATGGTTTGTATAGCGGATTCTTTTATATTAAATGATGGTGCCTTTTTATCAGTTCATTCTACAAATGAAATTGATCAGATGTATGTCAACTCTGAGACAGCAGAGATGTTTGGGAATTTTGAATGTAATATGAAGGGCAATTGTATCTTTGACTGCAGAACATCAATACTTATGGAGAACGGCGCTACTTGTGTCCTAGCAGCAAATGAATGCATTTTTGCGGCTAAGAAAAATTTGGAAATGAAAGATAAAGGAAGGATATTTGTCGAAAGAGGACGGTTGTTGTTGATAAATGAGATTGACGGAACAGTAGAAGAAATCCATGGAAAAATAAATATTCGAGGCACGATTTCCGGTGCATATGATGGTTCTAATGCTTCATGTGATAGTTATATGCTTATAGAAGGCAGGAACATTGATTTACAAAATTTAGATGAATTTGATATTGCCACAATAGATATTCAAGCTGCATTTACATTGCTTATAGATGGAAACACTCATTTTCGAAACGGAGTTTCAATTGAAATAAATGCTATGACTTTCGATATGAAAGGAGAAATTTCTAAATATACAAATTTCCATTTGGAAGTATCTAACATGTTACTTTTGGGAAAAATTAACAATATAAATGAAATAATTATCAAAGCAGATTTAGCTGCAGTTAATAGTGGACAAATATCAGGTGTGAAAACAGGCATTGTTGCACCTATATATCTTAGTTGTCCACAGGGGTTTGATGGGTGCCAGGTTACATCCGTTGCTGAATTGGGCAATATACACCAGAAAGAACTTATTGTTGAAGGTCTTCTATGCATACTAGTTGGTTCGTATTTGCAAGGTACAAAGATAAAGATTAAATCAGTTCTGCAGTTTGAATTTTCAACAAAAGCTTCAACCATACCTGAACCTACCGATTTAGACAGATGGAAAACAGTTGTTGATTCGTCTTTATCAAAAATTAGTTCACAACTTGAAAATCAATCTGCAGTTAACAAATTGGTTGAGCAAGCTATGCGAATACCAGAGGTCATTTGCAAACTAGGTGTTGCCAGTCATTTGTGTTCTGACATAGTTGGAATGACTGAAAATATATGCAAACAAGGATTGGATGCTTTTAAAGTTGACGATCTCGTGACATCCCTTAACAAAGCACATTCTGAATATTCCAGAATATCACCATTATCATTGAAAATTAACTTAAATGTACGAGCGAAATTCAAGAAAATCAGAGAGCCAATACAGAGAGCCGCTAAGAATTTGATCAAAAAATTATTTGGTTCAGATTCCTTTAGTTCAACGGGTGAGTTCCTCAGCAAGGGCAACGAAGACGTGGAGGAAGGCATCGAAGTAGTATCTTTTATATACGAAGGAGAAAATACAGACAAAAAAACAAAAGGAATGTATTTTGCCTTATCGCTAGAATTAGAAGGAAAACTTGGTAGTTGGCAAAATGGAGGTTATTTAGAGACCTGTGGAGATATCGTCATTTCGTCTGGAATCATCAAACAAAGAAGTGGAAAAGGTCGATTGCTCAAAGCAATTACCGGTAGTATAAAACTGAATGCTACAGACGTTAGCATACACAATTCAAATTCTGCAAACCTTCAAGTGTCTGCTAAACGAAATGCAAACCTCGAACGTATTGAAGTATCAAAGAATACTGAAATTGAAGCTGTAAACGTAAATGTAAATGAAATAAAAACTAATGCATTACATGTACACGCAGCCGATCAAGCAAATATAAAAAGGTGTGACGTAGAAAAAAATATTCAGGTACACGCTAAAACATCTGTTATTTCTGACTCTAAGGCTGAATATGTTAAAATACTAGCAGACGAATCAACTAATATCAAAGAATTGGAAGTGAAAGAAACATTACATGTTGAAGCACACAATGTGGATATGAGCGAAATCAAAGCAGTAAATATGGAAATCATTGCAGAGGAAAATTTAGGCATCAAACGGCTTGCAGTTTCGAAAACAATACAGGTAAAGGCTAAAAATGTTCATTTAAGCGAAAGTAAAGCAGAACATATTGGAGTAGTTGCACAAGAAAACTCAACAATCAAAGGGCTTGAGGTTTCTAACACAATACAAGTAAATGCTAAACATGTTGATTTGAGCGACAGTAAAGCTGAGAATGTTGGAGTAGTTGCACAAGAAAACTCAAAGATGAAAGGGCTTGAGGTTTCCAAAACAATACAAGTAAATGCTAAACATGTTGATTTGAGCGACAGTAAAGCTGAGAATGTTGGAGTAGTCGCACAAGAAAACTCAAAGATGAAAGGACTAGAGGTTTCTAACACAATACAAGTAAATTCTAAACATGTTGATTTAAGCGACAGTAAAGCTGAGAATGTTGGAATAGTCTCACAAGAAAACTCAACAATCAAGGGGCTAGAGGTTTCTAACACAATACAAGTAAATGCTAAACATGTTGATTTGAGCGACAGTACGGCGGTGAATGTTGGAGTAGTTGCACAAGAAAACTCAACAATCAAAGGGCTAGAGGTTTCTAACACAATACAAGTAAATGCTAAACATGTTGATTTAAGCGACAGTACGGCGGAGAATGTTGGAGTAGTTGCACAAGAAAACTCAACAATCAAAGGGCTAGAGGTTGGTAACACAATACAAGTAAATTCTAAACATGTTGATTTGAGCGACAGTAAAGCTGAACATGTTGGAATAGTCTCACAAGAAAACTCAACAATCAAAGGGCTAGAGGTTTCTAACACATTACAAGTAAATGCTAAACATGTTGATTTGAGCCACAGTAAAGCGGAGAATGTTGGAGTAGTTGCACAAGAAAACTCAACAATCAAAGGGCTAGAGGTTTCTAACACAATACAAGTAAATGCTAAACATGTTGATTTAAGCGACAGTAAAGCGGAGAATGTTGGAGTAGTTGCACAAGAAAACTCAACAATCAAAGGGCTAGAGGTTGGTAACACAATACAAGTAAATTCTAAACATGTTGATTTGAGCGACAGTAAAGCTGAGAATGTTGGAGTAGTTGCACAAGAAAACTCAACAATTAAAGGGCTAGAGGTTGGTAACACAATACAAGTAAATGCAAAACATGTTGATTTGAGCGACAGTAAAGCGGAGAATGTTGGAGTAGTTGCACAAGAAAACTCAACAATCAAAGGCCTAGAGGTTGGTAACACAATACAAGTAAATTCTAAACATGTTGATTTAAGCGACAGTAAAGCTGAACATGTTGGAATAGTCTCACAAGAAAACTCAACAATCAAAGGGCTAGAGGTTTCTAACACATTACAAGTAAATGCTAAACATGTTGATTTGAGCCACAGTAAAGCGGAGAATGTTGGAGTAGTTGCACAAGAAAACTCAACAATCAAAGGGCTAGAGGTTTCTAACACAATACAAGTAAATGCTAAACATGTTGATTTAAGCGACAGTAAAGCGGAGAATGTTGGAGTAGTTGCACAAGAAAACTCAACAATCAAAGGGCTAGAGGTTGGTAACACAATACAAGTAAATTCTAAACATGTTGATTTGAGCGACAGTAAAGCTGAGAATGTTGGAGTAGTTGCACAAGAAAACTCAACAATTAAAGGGCTAGAGGTTGGTAACACAATACAAGTAAATGCAAAACATGTTGATTTGAGCGACAGTAAAGCGGAGAATGTTGGAGTAGTTGCACAAGAAAACTCAACAATCAAAGGCCTAGAGGTTGGTAACACAATACAAGTAAATTCTAAACATGTTGATTTAAGCGACAGTAAAGCTGAACATGTTGGAATAGTCTCACAAGAAAACTCAACAATCAAAGGGCTAGAGGTTTCTAACACATTACAAGTAAATGCTAAACATGTTGATTTGAGCCACAGTAAAGCGGAGAATGTTGGAGTAGTTGCACAAGAAAACTCAACAATCAAAGGGCTAGAGGTTGGTAACACAATACAAGTAAATTCTAAACATGTTGATTTGAGCGACAGTAAAGCTGAACATGTTGGAATAGTCTCACAAGAAAACTCAACAATCAAAGGGCTAGAGGTTTCTAACACATTACAAGTAAATGCTAAACATGTTGATTTGAGCCACAGTAAAGCGGAGAATGTTGGAGTAGTTGCACAAGAAAACTCAACAATCAAAGGGCTAGAGGTTTCTAACACAATACAAGTAAATGCTAAACATGTTGATTTAAGCGACAGTAAAGCGGAGAATGTTGGAGTAGTTGCACAAGAAAACTCAACAATCAAAGGGCTAGAGGTTGGTAACACAATACAAGTAAATTCTAAACATGTTGATTTGAGCGACAGTAAAGCTGAGAATGTTGGAGTAGTTGCACAAGAAAACTCAACAATTAAAGGGTTAGAGGTTGGTAACACAATACAAGTAAATGCAAAACATGTTGATTTGAGCGACAGTAAAGCGGAGAATGTTGGAGTAGTTGCACAAGAAAACTCAACAATCAAAGGGCTAGAGGTTGGTAACACAATACAAGTAAATTCTAAACATGTTGATTTGAGCGACAGTAAAGCTGAACATGTTGGAATAGTTGCACAAGAAAACTCAGATATCACAGGGCTAGAGATTTATAACACAATACTAGTAAAAGCTAAAAATGTTGATTTGAGCGACATCAAAGCGGAGAATGTTGGAATAAACGCAAGCGAAAATGCCGACATTTCAAGAGTGAAAGTAACAAATCTGTTAGAAGTAGATGCGAATACTGCTGATCTTTCCGATGCAGAGGCAGATGAAATCAACATAAGTACAACACAAAATATAAATATTGGAAATATAAAAGCTAACGGTCTCAATGCCTTCTCAAAAGAAGGGGACATAGCATTAAATTCAAAAGTTGATGCACAAAATGCTATATTACAAGCGGAACAGGGTAATGTATCATTGCTTGGAACGTCGAAAAAGGCAAACCATGTGTTTGAATCATTAACAATACATACAAAGCACATAGAAAAGATAGAAAATCTTTTAGAAAATGAAGATGTATATAGTGACTTAAAAATATCAGACCATCTAGGTTTATTCGTTGAAGACCAGAATGTAATATTAGCTAGATCCCATTCTTTGCAATACAGTTTAACATTACACGCCGCTAGCATTAAGTTAGAAGGTTCAATAGATGCTACTGATGATTTACAAATGAGAGCTACAAAAGGTAATTTTGAAGTAGGAAGGCAAGTGAATATCAAATGCAAGGGCAATGTTTTGCTCAAAGCAAAACAAGACCTAACACAAAGCTTTGGTTCTTCTATCTCATCAGGAAAGAACCTTTCATTAGAGGCAGAAGACGGTTCTGTTGACATAATTGGAAGTACAGCACACGCGGAAGAGAGCGTGTATATTAAAGCTAAAGAAGATATCAATATTATGTCAGTTGAAAATAAGGAAGCACCATCAACGAGGAGTTCTGTTACATCCGGATACGGAGATGAAAAAACCCCAGCAATAATGTTAGAATCGGGACGCGATATCAATATAAATGCCTCTGATGTCAAAAGTCGTGGACGCAATATCTTCAAAGCTGAAAACAATATCAACATTACAACTAATCGTTATGAAACAGTGAAAACACAGAACAAAACAAGCTGGTTTGGCCTTTCTACTGAAACCACGAAAACGACAACGACTAATATTGAATCATCAAACATTGATGGCAAATCTAACTGTTTTATTGCCAAAGGTGACTTTAAAAGTACAGCCGGGAAGTTAGAATCAGAAATGGGGACTTATATCCATGCAGATGGAAAAGTGTCCATGCTAGATGAAATTACTACAGAAAATGTTGAAACATCGTCGCGTTTTCTTGGATTTTTTAACAGCAGTAAAAAAGAAACATTATCAGAAAAATCTATTGGAACAGTTTTAAAGGATACCTCCGAGGATGCTCAAAGTAGTATTACTTCAAAAAATTCAAACATCGAATGGGTTGGAAGTTCCATCAAGACAAAAGGGAGTGTTAAAGAAACGGCTAAACGTGGATCGGTTACGCATTCAAGAAGAATTCTTCAGCAAAACGAAAAGGAACAAAAGATAGGTTTTTATGCTTGTAAGTCCTCAAATCCAAATGAAAAAGGATTCGGTTTGAAAGCTGGTTTTGAAGCGTATTGGGCAGACAGAAACAGACAATCGACTAGTAATGATACTGTAGAAATTAAAGGCAATTCCATAGTTACTTCAAACAACTTTTCTGCGTCTTCAGATTTTCATGTGGAAGAAGACATGACTATAGATGCAAGGAATGTTACATTTAAAGGAACTGCGCTTAAGTCCGACAGTTCCGAAGTTCAACTTGGTTTCGGCATGAGTCAAACAGCTGCTACCTTAAACTATAGTCAGTGCAAAGAGACAAGCACAATTAATAAAGCCCAGAGTCTTTATACGGGAGGAAAATTGCATATGATTAATGTGGACAATGCAACGTTTGACAACGCAAACATTGATGTCGGGAGCCTCGAAGGCAATATCAACAACATGAATGTTATTTCAAGAGCTGACTCTGAGACAAAGAATCGATTAGGTCTTTCTTTGGAGTATGACGTAGTCACTGAAACGCCTGGAATAAGTGTGTCGTACGATGACAAGACGTCTGAAAGGGTCAACACCAATACTACAATACATGTCCGTAGTAGCAGTCAAGGTTTATCGGTAGGAAAACTAACCATGAAAGGTGCACAAATGGAGTTCGATGGAAATGTTCATAACTTTGCAAACACGATAGTAAATGAAGATGTTCACGAAAAATTAAATGAATTAAAGTTTGGTGTAAGTATCTGCAAGCCTAAATCTGCAGAACATATCAAGAAATCGGTGCAACTAGGGATACATCATTCATCAGGGCGTGTGATGAATTGCATTTCCTCTAAGAACGGGACAGTTGATTCAGCAATATCGCAAAAGGTTAATACAAATCCT
Organism: Mytilus trossulus; assembly: GCF_036588685.1. Taxonomy (NCBI): domain Eukaryota; kingdom Metazoa; phylum Mollusca; class Bivalvia; order Mytilida; family Mytilidae; genus Mytilus; species Mytilus trossulus. The sequence continues at coordinate 67,841,766 of NC_086383.1, forward strand.
AAAGAATGTCGGAAGGTTGATAGAAATTTAAGTTTCAATTTCACCACAGAGATTAAAGATTCGTCTGAATTAGGAAGACAATTGGTAAATACAGGAAAAGAGGAAATAATCAAAACTTGCAAAAAGCAATTAGCCAGTGCTACCGGAATAAACCAAAACTTAGTTGACAATATTAATTTAGATAATGTAGCTGAAACTTTGAAAAATATTCCTTTCACTACAAAGCATTTGCAGTCATTGCCAAAAATCTTTTCCAGCGGTAATATGCTTGAAAATGTCAAGAAAATGACGAATACTGATGAAATTGATAGATTTAAAGACATTGTTAAAGGTCAAATAGCAATTGGAAAAGACGAACTTTTAAAAACTTGTAAAGACCAATTTATAAAAGCAACGGGTGCTGACACTAAAATTATTGAAGATGTGACTAAGGGCACTGTTGTTGGTTTTCTAAAAAGCAAGATAAATGATAATTCTATTCCTTCAGATTTGCAGTCCTTGTCAAAAATAGTTTCAAATGGAAAAGTACTTGAAAGTGTCAAAGAAATGACATCTGCAAACGGATTAAAAGAATGGGTTGACAAGCTAAAAGATAACATGACAATAGCGAACGTTTATGAATTTTTCAAAGATCAAATGAGTAATTTGCCACTTCCAGAAGGTCTTTGTGAATGCTTTGAATCATTTACTGATAATGCGGACCCTCTAGTTCTTATGACCTGGATTTGCAGGCATTCAAAAATTGACATGAAAATATTGCAAACAGCAAAGCATGCTATGGAATGTAAAAACAGAAAAGATACATTATCACTGCTGGTGAAAGCTGCATCCAATCATCTTGAAATACCTCAGGATGTCATGAACTTGTTCAGTGAATGTTTAAATAACTGTCGGATAGGCAATTCTCAAATGGTAAAGTTTGTTTCGTGTCGAGAAGAAGAGGAACTACTAAGAGTGTTTTGTACCGTCTTACAATTTCCTGAATTACATGTCGATATATTTTGTAAGGTTGTTAGGCAAAAGACTAACAAACAGGAGGTAGGAATTTATTTGCTTAAACTTAGCGGCATGTCAGACAAGGAAGTGAACTTATTAAAAGATGTCAAGACAATACCTTGTAATTTAAAGCAAAAATATAAACTGTCAAATATAACAATTTCGTATTTGGAAGACTTACTTAAATCTGCAAATGTTCATTATGGAAAGGAACATATTGCACAAATATTAATCAATGTCGCAAAAGATTTAGGATCAGATATTGTTGATGAAGAATCTTTCAAATTGATTTGTGAGGTATTGGACACTGGCGATGCAATTGAAAGATCAATGCATATAGTAAAATATTTTGCCAAAAAAAATAACGTCCCTGTAGAATACATAGAAGGACTGCAGGCTTTTGTTCTTGAAAAAAATCCGACAAAACTGATTTCATCGGTAGCAACTAAACTTGCAATTGATCAGAAAATGTTGACCGTGTTGGTAAACGGAGTATCGAAAAACTACAGTATTGGGAAAATTGTAATGCAATTCATGGAAACCACTGGGATACCGGACATAGCTGTAGGAATGTTGGAACATCTTGTGAACAAACAACCTCAATTGTCTTGTGTCTGGAAGAGTCCTATTTAATTAATTTGAGGTTGACCTTAGATACACAAGTGCTATAAATGCAATGAAAACTATTTATTTATAAAAGATGTGTAGAGCAAACAAACCAAAGTAGTTTATCAAGGCAAAGATGCAAACGCTTTGACGATTAATATTTAACAACGTATAAGTGATTTTGAAATTAAACTGTATATAACTATTAAAGTGTTTGCTGTATTCACGTATCTGGATACGTGCAAGGATTGACGTATACGTATCGGATAGATTTTTTTTTATATAAAATTACGATCTAATCCCGACCTAAATAAAAACTGAACTAAAATTAAATGCATTATAGAATATTTTCATCGATACCAACTTGACTTAGTTTATCCTTTATAATATATGTATTATATGATATATGTACGTCGATATGGGCAAATACGTGAACAATGCAAATGCTCTATTGAAAGTTCAATTGTGACAGTCAAAGTGTATGTGCAATGTGCAACGACCGTATTAGAATAACAGTTTCATTGTTATATCGTTTCTACAGGGCATATCAACACTTATTTGATCTGTATTAACGTTTCTCTAATTCTATGGAAATTTATCGCTTTCCTAACCCATTGTATAAAAAAATTTAATCAACGTGTGGTTGCCGGTGATCTCAGATCATCATTGGATGATTTTAAGGGTCATGACCTTTTTAGCTAACTGGATGAATCAAAATATGCTAACAGGTGTTAATGAAATTGACAACTTCGTGCAAAGTGAAAGGCACTCGAAGGGGATTTTCGGTTAACAAAAAAAGAAAATGTATTTTTTAATCATTAGAGAAACAGATTCTTACATAGTTACTCGTGAATTATCGGATTTATCCAATCTCGATAGTTAAATTATAAATTTTAAAGTCCTCGCTGAGGCGGCTCGGGCTTTAAAATTGATAATTTAACAATCTTGATTGGATAAATCCGATAATCCACTGGTACCAATGTAAGAATCTATATATATCAAGTATTTTTAAAAGGTACAGTTCTCATTGTAAAAAATAAATTAAAATTTTATCTGAAAAATTAATGAGATTTGATTTAAAAAAACACGTCGTATATAAAGCGATAAAGACTGCCAAATATTCATACAACTAATTGCATAATGTTTGAATTTTATCAAATTTTTATTCATGGACAAGATGTTCAACAGGACAGTATGAAATAATATTATTCTTTTTTACTTTAATTTTTTATAAATATGTATACCTATTATTAATATGAATACACTTTAGCCAAGCTTGTACATTGTGTATCATTATCTAGTATTATGTATGCCTTTCAATTATAATCTATCAGTTTTTAGACGGAAATCATTTATTTTCGTCTGTTATATTGTGCATTCGTATATTATTGTGTAGTGCTAGAGGTCCGTTTAAAATAATGATTGGGAGTGACTCCTACATTTTGTGTGAGGATTGCATTTGCATTTGTGAATTGTTTTTATACTTGTCTTAAACTAACTGCTTTTTTTTTTAAAGTTTATGGCAACATATATTTGATTTACTTTGATTTGATTAGATAAACATTACATTGGTAAAATTGGGTGGGTGAATATGAAGCAAACTAGTTTTGCCATGAATTTTATAGTGTACATTTTGTTATGTTGCATATACATCATTATTTAAAACTAAAAAAGGTACTTGAAGATAGATGCCGATTAATAAACAAAATCATCTCTGTTAAAGACTTAACTTTTTAACCTAAATTTGTCATATGATATATTTCATTTTGCATGTTCATTGTTGAAGAAACTCAAACCACATCTTCAGATATATATTGAATTTTCTGATAAATATATAATGTGTAAATTAATTGATTGATGTAAAGACAATCATGTACCGAAGTGAAGCCCCATGAACACAATGCAAATCACTATTATAGCTTGACCAAAAAGCTTATCTGTACTCTAATTATTTTTTATTTTTTTATTTTTCAAATGACTTAATTTAAAGGAGGATTATACGATACCAGTGATAGTTTTAATTATACCTTATGAAAATGTGTATCAATGTTGAAATGGCTAAATAGAATTTTGGTGTGCTCCATTCACGTTGTATTCGTACATAGAACATTTGAAGAGATTATGATGAGTTTTTATTTCAGTTGTGGTAAATGAAAGTTTATATCTAGAATCTATCTTAATCGCGTGTTTTTCTAAATTTTCATCACATATTCATTTATATAAGTATATGTAAATCTGTTGGTGAAATCTTACAAGACTAATATTGAATCTATATATACCAATATATGCTTAAAATTGAAACAATATCTACTAGACACTTTCATTTAAATATGATAAAGGTGAAAATTATATATCATATCTGTTCAATTTGATGTTTGATGTTTGAACATGTATATAAAGCAGTTTAAAAGCTATGTGACATTTTTCGTTTTAATTTATATAAATATATACATTTATATTTATGTGTGTATGTGTGCGTGTGTGCGTGTGGGCATGTGTGCTGTGTAACAAAGAATTGCATATTATACAAACAATAAGTTTTGTTATCAATATGACTATAATTGTTTTCATTTTTATTCCCTATATAACAATTGCCATGATGCAATCCTTTGTTGAAAAATTACATTTTTTGGCATTTGAAAGATAACAGTTTATTTTCCATTAGTTTCATGTTCGCATCATCAGTGAATAATTTTGAAATTTGTTAACTCAATTATATCATTAAACGAGAGAAACCTTATTCAATTGTAATTACATTTTGTACATGTTACATGAAGCGACATATAGTATCAAGTGCATTGATGTGAAATTCAATTTTTACTTCTTTCGATAGACGCCCAGATGAGACGCTAACCGAATACTCAAAGAGTTCATTTTCTCCTACGAACTTTAAAATATGTGATCATGAATATTGACGGATAAAAAGCAACTCACTGAAAAGAGTTAACTGAGATATTGAAGGAACCAAACAAGATAAGAACACGACATCATTGACAAAACATTGGTTGTTGATTCGCATTTTGTGCAGAAAAATTGTATCAGTAATGTTAATGCAAAATATTTTACGTTTTTTATTGTTTTGTTCTGATAATCATTTTCTGTTTAATTGAATTTTAAATATGTAGTGTGTGTTTTATTTGAAAATAATATGAACAACTAAGTTAATGATTATTTTTCTTCGTGTCATTTAGTATCTATAACAAAATTAAGATATCAATCAAGTTCTAATGTCTAGAATTTTATAATAACTGCAGTAGTGTAATGTGTGTAATATATACTTTGTGAATCAATATTTGGAATTTCCACATGCTTTATAAATATCTTCCATCAACGTTATCATTTGAAGTCATTAATACTGAAAATAATTATAAATTTGATTCTCGTCAGGAGCACAATATGTCTGTTTGACTTTTTCGTTTTTAGCCATGTTGTTGTCAGTTTATTTTCGATTTATGAGTTTGACTGTCCCTCTACCACTTTTGTCCCTCTTATGTTATTTACAGTACAGCTGGGCATACTTTTCATTCGTATCTTTTGATTTTATGTGGCCATGAAGTCGTCAGTCATTTTGGTTTAAAAATAATAGAATTTACTAACAAAGTTGTTGCAGGAATGTATTTGCAAGTAGAAAGTTTCATTTAGATAAACAAATTTATGCTATTTTGAAAGTAATGATATTTTTATAAACAGATACATTTTTGCATGGTTTCCTTTGATTAACTTTGTGTAAGTGAGACAACTCATACATTCTTTAGTTCATAAACGGATCTACAGTTATTTGTTTAAATTTCATGTTAATGAAAGAAAACGTGAGATGACCCATTAATTCCTGTTAGATTCTTCAAGTTATTGATGCTTCAGCTATTTACTCATATCTTATTTTCAAATTGTACCATAAAGTTTACCCTCTATGTATATTATAAGGCTTTGAATTTGTATAAGCTATCCATTTTTGCATTATCTGTTGTTTGAAAACGTAACAAGTTCACAGACCTATCATTGTTATTGTAATTGTATTCTTTTACAATATTTACTCCAAAGTATGAACTAATCTGTCATTTTTCGTTTATAATCTTATTTTCCTTAAACCACATGATTTGTAAAAATAACAAATTCCTTAGAATATATACAGAAAAGGGATTGTAGCATTAAGATATATGAATGAAATATTACATACATGTTTTTTAATTCTCTGTTGATAAATTTAAAAATAATTTGAATAAATATTTATTTGATCACCTTCGGGTCCCTTTTTGTAATGTATTTCGTACAGTGTTGATACGATTGAGCTTGTATCAGTTGGAAGCGTTCATATTAAAGTAAATCGAAAAAAAAACCGCCAACAATAATAGACAAACATAATTTGTATTTCTGACATAACTTTCTTTTTTAGTTAATCTTTTTTAAACATCATGAAGAGATCATGCTGTAGTAGGCATTTTGTCTGCTTTTTTGAATTCATCAATTGATTATAGAAACCACCACATAGTTATTCAGCTGTCAATCTTCGCTTAATATTAATGGTATTTGTATATTTTATCCCCACCAACAAACGGCGGATAAGTTTGAATAGATATACAAAAAGGATTAACACGCACGAAATTTAAAAAGAAATACAAGTTAAAGCCTTACCAATGTTACCCCCCCCCCTTTTCCCCTAAAAGAACTAACAAAAATAACAAACTCTAAGGCAAATTAGAAAAGAAAAATCTATTATCTAATGTCAAAATTAAAAGCTCAAACACATCACATGGTAATATTAAATTTTATTGGTGTACAAACCTATGTTGTTATTATATATACTCACGTTAAATCTATGCATGTAAAATATATGTTGTTTGACCGTTGTCATTTACAAATTAAATTATATCAATTTTGAAAAAACAGTTTTGCGCTAATTATTCTCATAATACAATCTCTGTTAATTTCAACAAAGGATAGGAGGGCAATTTTAATAATAAAGAGGAAAACATTCCTATTATCCAGCAAGTACGTTTAAGAATACAAATCACAAATATTATAAAAATGATATTTCACAAAAGATATCGGATATGTTTCTTACGTCGTAACTACAATCCCCTTCCCCTTCATGAATGTGACCTACCGAATAAGGCTATTTACCAAATGTGTTATAACATGAGCAACACGACGGGTGCCACATGTGGAGAAGGATCTGGTTACCCTTCCGGAGCACATGAGATCACCCCTAGTTTTTGGTGGGGTTTGTGTTACTATTTCTTTAGTTTTCTATGTTGTGTCATTTGTGTTATTGTTTGACTGATTGTATTTTTCATTTTTAGCCATGGCGTTGTCAGTTTATTTTCGATTAATGAGTTTGACTGTCCCTATGGTATCTTTCATCCCTCTTACAGAAACTGATCGTGTGTATTTATCTATTGTAAATCTAGATATTTTTCTTTAATATAGAAATTAGAAGATGTGATATAAATACCAATTATACAACTCTCAACCAGAGACAAAATGACAGATTATTTAACACCTATAGGTCGCCGAATTGTCTTCAACAAATAGCGAAACCTATACAGAAAAGTCAGCTATCAAGGGCCCCAAATGACAAATGTAAACGATAAAATTAAACTAATTTATGAACAAAATAATGATCGAAAATCAAGTATGATATATAACAACAAAACTACAACCACTGGATAACAAGATACTTTCTTTGGACAGGTACATACAGAACGTGGTGGGGTTGAACTAGTTATAATATTTAACAAAACGGGTGGAAGATACCAAAGTGTCTTTCACACTCATAACTTAAGAAAAATAGGAAATGCCGAATATTTTGAAGCAAGAAATATACAGAAACCGAGACTATAGAAGGGCTGTATGACATACAGAGCCTTAAACTAGCAAAGTCCATCTAAGGCAACTTTGATTTAAGGAAATTGACCATAAACTTATCACTTCTAAAATAGAAATTTATAACACTTTCAACAATTTTTAAAACGTTTTTGAAATAAAATGCAGGTGGTGTTGACATTAAACGGATAATAGTCATTATCTATTTACTCAATGTTCACAAGTAGAAATATCAAGGTAATTGTACTCTCAAAGTTTGTAAGGCCTGCGCTAAATTTGTGATATCTCTTAAGAATTGCTTGGTTGTGATGCTTTTTAACAAAGTTATCGCATTGAACTTGACATTTTACGGATTGAATCGTCATTGGACTGTCTTTTTTTTACAAACGCACAGCTGGTGTTCTATATAATCAATCCAATATATTTAATGAATTTATTTACCGAACATCTATAACATTGCAAAAATATCTGTTCTGGGGGTTGTGTTTTATGTTTATTTGCAATTTTCTTTTCGAAATTATAAATATCGTTTATAAACAATCAGTAAATAGTTTTAAGAAATGATTGATTAATTGAATGTTGGTTGCTGAACGTTTAATGAAAAATAAGTCATGCATGTTAAGAATTCAAATACAAAATGACATCGATATCAAAATGGTCTGTTAATGTATCTAGCAGAACAAATAAAAAGTTTTCTGTTTGAAAAATGAGTGTCAATACATCAAACACCATGCTACACAACTATGATTAAAGGTCGGTGGTTAACCTTTTTGAGCACATGATATTGTGAAATACAAACAATGTTTATTGATACGACAAATGTAGCAAAGAACAAACATATGTTATATTTAAACATTATCACACATAGCACCAAGAACCTATGCTAGACAATAACAATCAAAACCAAGGAGTACATAAAGACTCACAAAACCAAAGGACATTTACATCAACAGTTACAAACAATAATTAAGAAATAACACGAACTCCACTAAAAACCAGACATCTGATTAGAAAAAAAATGTCAACATTGGAGTTTATTATATGAATGCCATCTATGAAAAATGATCAAAATTTTGGAAGAGATTAATTACAACAATAATGAACATTGCTAACCATGAATTAGCAAAACCGGTGCCAACTACTTCCAGAATTGTGGAAATTGGTCAATAGAGGTTAAGCTGCTATCAATTTAAGCAACAATTTCCATCAGAAATCCGTAGAAAAATTATACCCGATTACTTCGAAAATAAAACTACAGCTGTAAGTTCATATAGTTTCACCAACTCTACTGCATCCAATATATTCCAAAATAAGAGGATTTTCGAGGCATTTAACCTCAAAGGGGTGAAAACCATAATGTGCATCGTATAAATACAGTATTAGTCCAGCTGGTCAAGTTAATACTAGCGACAATGACATTGTGACCAATGAACAGCTAAGAGATTTGTTAGCCAAGGGACCAACATATATAATTGCCAAGCCCATCACCTGGAAACAGAATTTCAGGTAACCGATAGATGTTGATGACTCCAATAATATGATCGTCGTATGCACAATAATTCTTTACAAAAGAGTTTGGAATAGTTAGCAAAACTGTTAATCTTACATATTCTTAAATATTATCTACAAAAGATGAAATATTACACAAATACAAATATATCCTCCTTTCATTGGGTATAACCATCAAAGAGATCGATGAAAATCAACCGTTGTTTATCTGGATACCAAAACCTTAAGAAAATCTGTAAAACGTACGATACATAGCTGGATCATCAAAATGTATAACCGATTACTTAAAAAAAAAATACTACAGCAGCTGCTGTAATTTCATATATTTTCACCAAGTTCACTGCATCCAATATATTCAATAACAAGAAGGTTTTCGATGCATTTAACAATTCTGTCTAAAGTGGGTGACACCGTCAAAGAAGTCAGCACTTCGGTGTTGTCGTGAATATCAATTATATGGTCTTTTTGTTTTATAAATTTCATGTTACAAAACTTTTTCGAAAAACTTAGGATTTTCTTATCCCATCACAGGAATAGATTTCTAAGCCGTATTTGCCACAACGGTTTTGGAATTGTTAGCTCTCAATGCTCTTCATCTTTGTTCCTGTTTGGCTTTATATCCTTTTTGAACTCAGCGTCACTGATGAGTCTTATGTAGACGAAACGCGCGTCTGGCATAACACATCCTAGTACCTTTGTTAGCTATTGACTACTATTCTTTCTACAGCAAAAAAAATCCTTCAAAAATATTGTAATAAGATGTAATTAAAGATCTGTTGCTGAAGTTAAGATTAAAATCTTTAAATTTTGCATCAACTGTACGACCTTTGATTTTTCTACGCTTTACACATGTCTTTCCTACATTTATTTTCAATTGAAAGATCGACTGCACCATTTCATTAAACAAAGCTTTGTCTACAAAAATAGGAATCTTTAATATTAATTTCTTTATTTTTGGGTCATAATGATATCGAGTGAAGAACCCCGCTGATTCTATCAGAAATACAGAAAATCATATTTTATCATATTTGAGACTCGTATACCCCAAGGAACTTGTAACTATGGAAACGACTGATACTTGAAGTACTGTTTCATACATCATGTACATTGAACTATTTTGCAGTAGTGATTGTTATCAAAGGTACCAGGATTACAAATTAATACGCCATACGCGCGTTTTTGTCTACATTAGACTCACCGGTGACGCTCAGATCAAAATAGTTATAAAGCCAAACAAGTACAAAGTTGAAGAGCATTGAGGTCCCGAAGGTTGTTCCAAATACTGCTTAGTAAATCCTTAATTTTTCATAATATTTAACTTATGTAAACAGGAAATGTATTAAATAGGGCCATATAATTGATATGCATGTCAACACCGAAGTGCTTACTACTATTTCGTATGACACAATGATAATTTCGACCCAATTATCAATTTTTAAGCAGTAACATTGCTTCGGCTCCGTCGTATGGTGTCTTCATATCTCAATTGATACGTTACGATTGTGCATGTTAACATCATACTTCATGTACATGATTGTGTTCCATACGCAGAAAATGCTCCAACAAAGTTGAAGAGGAAAGATTAAAAATGACACTGAAAATTTGACGGACACCATCACGAATTGGTTGATGTATCCGATGTGTCTGAGTTTGATTCCCGCTAACATATTTGACCCCGCAACATTCTGTATGTATGTGCCTGTCCCAAGTATAAATGTAAGGAATGCTTGTTATTCAGTTATTGTCTTTGGTTTATGAGTTACATATTTGTTTTTCATTAATTTTTTGTACATAAATTAGGCCGTTATTTCTCCCGTTTGAATTGATACTCATCGTCATTTCGGGGTCTTTTATAGTTGACCATGCCATATGGGCTGTGTTCACTGTTGAATACCTATAGTTGTTAATTTCTGTGTCAATGTGGTCCCTTGTAACACATGTTGTGTTTTTATAATTACATACTTAATTGTGGTCTAACATCTGTACCGTCTGTTTGCTAAGTACCAAACAAGTCATCTTACCGAATATGACTGCTATATCGAGTGAATTTTCATTGCTAAACGCCATGTTTTGGTATTTTGTATAGCCAACATTCATGTTTATATATTCCATGTTTCTGTTTGGTTGGATAATGGGTTATGTCCTATCATTTGTTGTTCAAAAATCAACAAAAAGGTTTTCAGTATTGTTACAAGCATTGTTTGGACTGGCATTGTGAAAATAATTGAATTAAGTTCGTGATTGCAGGCTCGTTGAGTAAATACGTCACTGTTTGTGATGTCCTGTGTGGTGTCTGTTGTCGATAGAAGATGTTAGTTTTTTTTCTGCAGTTTACATGTTGTGCCACACTATTTTAATAATTGTTTGTGCGTTTCTCCGTGAAAAGTGTTCTTGTGTTTGTTTGTGCTGTATTTTTGTCAAGTAGTGTTGACAATTTAGCATTTTTTTTTAAATATATTTCCGTAAAAACAGGAGCTTTGTCTAGTTATAAAACAAAGTTCACTGTTTTACCTTTTGTTCTTATATTGTATTTTATGTTAAATGGAGGATTTGCGCCTTCAAAACAACAACGAACGACGTAAATGATGTAGAAGAAAAAAAAATAATTACCCGTGGCCGAATCAGCAACCTTCGGGCTCAGTGGATGTAGAATTCAGGCATTAACATCCGTTACTAATATAACCACATATTGCTATGGGTGGGACGAGTTTGCGAAAGGTTAGTAAAAATAAACAAACGGCGGATGCCCAATGAAATGAATGGAAAATATAAGAAATTTACATAAAGTATAATAGGAAGATACCTTGTTATTCTTCATAATACAAAATATCTTGAACATTTGTAAAAGAAGTTTCTGACCCATAAAATGTGATTACCAACAATGGACATTTAAAAGACGGAAACTTTGTAAAAGAGGGACGAAAGATACCAGAGAGACAGCCCAACTCATAAATCGAAAATAAACTGACAACGCTATGGTTAAAAATGAAAATGACAAACAGAAAAACAAAAGTACACATGACACAACATAGAAAACTAAAGATAAAACAACACGAATCCCACCACAGGTGTGATCTCAGATTCCCCTGAAGGGTAATCAGATTTTGCTCAACATTAGGCACCCGTCGTGTTGCTTTATATGTGATGACAAATCCGGTAAATAGTCTAATTCGGTAGGTCACATTCATGACAAGGAAGGTGGTTGTAGTTACTACGTAAAGAACATATCCGATATCATTTGCGAAACGGTTATTCCATATCGGTCAACCAACTCGTTATTGAGTCTGTAAAATTTATGAAGTGATGATTTCAACTTCACCATTTGGAACTCTTGGTTTAATAGCTTACTTGTAAGCAGTAACACTCTATCAAGGAAATCATGATAGGAAATGCAAGCACGGAATATCGTATCAATGGGGAGATAAATACCTCGTATGCAGGCGCAGATGGAATGTTGCTTCTAATTAAAAATGGAAATTTCAAAATTGGAATGCTTAAATCATTTCTTTTGTCGTAAAGTTTTGTTATCAACCGACACTAATTGTCAATTTCTAGATGTAAGTTAAGATATGAGGCCGACTTAACTGTATCTGTTGTAACATAAGGCATCTGTGTTTTACTCTATCGATTTAAAGCTTAATACCAATACTTTACACAAACAACGCAATCCTATAATAAATCTTAGCTCAATTATTTGCCCTTCTCATTGTATGATAATTTCATAAATAGTTTTTGCGCATAAAATAAAAAGCTCATATACTAAGGTTAGAATTGTATTCTTGACTAAAGTCTTCTTCCTGTTGAAACCGCTATACTTTGGTCATATGTTAAATTGTTATACCACTGTCCCACATTATTTAGACGGTTGGGCGCCCGTAACTTTTTAAAATCCACCACACTTTGTATGTGGCTGCCCAAAGGCCAGGACCCTGTAAGTAAGGTGTTTCCGTGAGTGGCTGTAATCATATTTTCTTTAATTTTTTTTTAACAAACTAGGCCGTATATTTTCTTTTTTGAACAGCTTTACATTTGATATTTTATGGCCTTGTATAGCTGACTATGCCGTATACGCGTTGCTAATTCTAAAAGTAAAAGGGACGACAGCTACTGTTAAATTTTTCTGAATTTTATACCCACTTTTTTTTCAAGATAATAATTAAAATCACACAAAAGTGATTGAAGTTGTCATAATAGGGCAATTACTCGAATGAAAAAAAACTGCAAGATTGACTTATTTGTTTTTCTTTTCTTGACGATAATTTTTCTTTCAAGAAAAAGGCAAAATGAAAAGCAATATCAAGCACAAAAAGAGGTATGACTGTTCTGATGTAGTAAACAGTAAAATCACAAAAAATACTGAACTTAGGGGAGAATCCAATCGGAAAGTCCATAATCACATGGCAAAATTAAATGACAAAACACATTAAAAAAGAATAGACAAGACCTGTCATATTCCTGACTTGGTACAGGCATTTTCAAATGTAGAAAATGGTGGATTAAACCTGGTTTTAAAGCGCTAAACCTCTCACTTTGATGACAGTCTCGTCAAAACCGTTATATTTGCAATGATGCGTGAATTAAACAGATGATAAATAAAATAGTCAAAATATGGGTACATCATTAATTTAATAATTTTTGTCTGGTCAAATTATCTCTATTTAAAACAGCCTTTAAAATGCATGATATGAATGTTGATTATTTTGATTAATTATTTATTATTGGAAGAATAGTTGAAAAGGAGATGATCCTTTTACAGAGTTTTAAAATGCAATGCCGGGCTATAATGGACGACAGACGAAAAGTTGAGACAAAGCGTACACTGGCCCTTTAGAAGAAAAACAAATGTATTTTAATTATGTTTATTATATAAAAACATTGCAAGCACATACAATAGCCAAGTTATTGAATATTACATAGTCTTTATGACGACCACGTGACTGTTTATATCTCATGATCAATAAGTTACATTATGTCACATGATAATTATTAACAACAACTGTTAATATCACACTAGCATAATAGATGGGTTATTCTGTTTTCTGTTTACTTTCTGGCTGCTAAAAAAGAGAGAAAAATAAATTGATGCTTTTTCATATTTGATTTATATTGTAGTGTTTTAACGCCACTTTTAAGCACCACTTTTATGCTATTTCGTGGCGGCAAGTTATTATTGGTGGAGGAAGCCGAAGTGCCCGGAGAAAACCACAGCTCTTCATATATGCAAAGTCTGCAATCAAACCTATAGAAAATCACTATTATGTTGTAAAATGTGTTTTTATGGATCGATCATGCTTTACAATATAGATTACTTACTAATTAGGCCATTAGTTTTCTCGTTCTTGTTTGAATCGTTTTACATTTTCATTTCCGGGAAAATGGGGTATGGGCTTTGCTCATTGTTGAAGGACATACAGTGACCTGTAGTTATTAATTTCTGTGTTATTTGGTCTGTTGGGAAGAGTTGTTTCATTGGAAATCATAGCACATCTCCTTTCTTATATTTAGACATAAATGGTAATGTTTATCAACTATAAGCTTCTTGTAGCCTTGTTGTCAATTAAAGTGGCCACCTTAGATATTAGATTTGCATCAAATATTTTTAATATCAATTATTTTATTGATGATACTGAAAAAACTAGTTAACTATGTTTTCTTTGGTGAGAACTTTTTGTTTTCTACTGCCAGATTTATTAACGACTGTATGAATCAATGTTCTGTAGAAGGAGAGACAATATTCATGTATGTCACAACGCGGGTAAATTATCTGTATAAGTACATATAAAGCAAACATTTTTTTGCGTGTCTGTTATATGTACAAATGTTAGGTAGGATAAAAACATTTCCTTGTGAAATGCAAAGATAGAGGTATCAAACGTCATTTCTAAAAACAGAGTACGTAATTATTGAACTTCAAAATCAGTCATTGTTTCACAGTTTGACGTAGAAAAAAATAACATTTGACGTTCCGGATGTCACGACCTCCTTCTATGACTGTATCGTACGCCCTTATCGTTATCGTTATTAAATAAATGTTTCTTTCCATTGTTAGCTGGTAACCTTTCGCTCGGTGTATAACTATTTCTGTCATTCCATCGTTAACTGGTAACCTTTGGCTTGGTATATAACTATTTCTGTCATTCCATCGTTAACTGGTAACCTTTGGCTTGGTATATAACTATTTCTGTCATTCCATCGTTAACTGGTAACCTTTCGCTCGGTGTATAACTATTTCTGTCATTCCATCGTTAACTGGTAACCTTTCGCTCGGTGTATAACTATTTCTGTCATTCCTTCGTTAACTGGTAACCTTTTGCTCGGTGTATAACTATTTCTGTCATTCCTTCGTTAACTGGTAACCTTTCGCTTGGTATATAACTATTTCTGTCATTCCTTCGTTAACTGGTAACCTTTCGCTTGGTATATAACTATTTCTGTCATTCCATCGTTAATTGGTAACCTTCGCCCGGTGTATAACTATTTCTGTCATTCCATCGTTAACTGGTAACCTTTCGCGCGGTGTATAACTATTTCTGTCATTCCTTCGTTAACTGGTAACCTTTCGCTCGGTGTATAACTATTCCTGTCATTCCACCGTTATTTGGTAACCTTTCGCTCGGTGTATAACTATTTCTGTCATTCCTTCGTTAACTGGTAACCTTTCGCTCGGTGTATAACTATTTCTGTCATTCCTTCGTTAACTGGTTACCTTTCGCTTGTTATATAACTATTTCTGTAATTCCATCGTTAACTGGTAACCTTTCGCTCGGTGTATAACTATTTCTGTCATTCGATCGTTAACTGGTAACCTTTCGCTTGGTATACAACTATTTCTGTCATTCCATCGTTAACTGGTAACCTTTTGCTTGGTATATAACTATTTCTGGCATTTCTTCGTTAACTGGTAACCTTTCGCTCGGTGTATAACTATTTCTGTCATTCCATCGTAAACTGGTAACCTTTCACTCGGTGTATAACTATTTCTGTCATTCCATCGTTAACTGGTAACCTTTCGCTCGGTGTATAACTATTTCTGTCATTACATCGTTCACTGGTAACCTTTGGCTTGGTATATAACTATTTCTGTCATTCCATCGTTAACTGGTAACCTTTCGCTCGGTGTATAACTATTTCTGTCATTCGATCGTTAACTGGTAACCTTTCGCTCGGTGTATAACTATTTCTGTCATTCCTTCGTTAACTGGTAACCTTTCGCTCGGTGTATAACTATTTCAGTCATTCCTTCGTTAACTGGTAACCTTTCGCTTGGTATATAACTATTTCTGTCATTCCATCGTTAACTGATAACCTTTCGCTTGGTATATAACTATTTCTGTCATTCCATCGTTAACTGGTAACCTTCGCTCGGTGTATAACTATTTCTGTCATTCCATCATTAACTGGTAACCTTTTGCGCGGTGTTTAACTATTTCTGTCATTCCTTCGTTAACTGGTAACCTTTCGCTCGGTTTATAACTATTCATGTCATTCCATCGTTAACTGGTAACCTTTCGCTCGGTGTATAACTATTTCTGTCATTACATCGTTAACTGGTAACCTTTCGCTTGGTATATAACTATTTCTGTCATTCCATCGTCAACTGGTAACCTTTCGCTTGGTATATAACTATTTCTGTCATTCCATCGTTAACTGATAACCTTTCGCTCGGTGTATAACTATTTCTGTCATTACATCGTTAACTGGTAACCTTTCGCTTGGTATATAACTATTTCTGTCATTCCATCGTTAACTGGTAACCTTTCGCTCGGTGTATAACTATTTCTGTCATTCCATCGTTAACTGGTAACCTTTCGCTCGGTGTATAACTATTTCTGTCATTCCTTCGTTAACTGGTTACCTTTCGCCTTTTATATATCTATTTCTGTCATTCCATCGTTAACTGGTAACCTTTCGCTCGGTGTAGTACTATTTCTGTCATTCCTTCGTTAACTGGTAACCCTGGTTACCTTTCGCTTGTTATATAACTATTTCTGTCATTCCATCGTTAACTGGTAACCTTTCGCTTGGTATATAACTATTTATGTCATTCCTTCGTTAACTGGTTACCTTTCGCTTGTTATATAACTATTTCTGTCATTCCATCGTTAACTAGTAATCTTTCGCTCGGTGTACAACTATTTCTGTCATTCCTTCGTTAACTGGTAACCTTTCGCTTGGTGTATAACTATTTCTGTCATTCCATCGTTAACTGGTAACCTTTCGCTTGGTATATAACTATTTCTGTCATTCCAACATTTACTGGTAACTTTTCGCTCGATGTATAACTATTTCTGTCATTCCATCGTTAACTGGTTACCTTTCGCCCGGTGTATAACTATTTCTGTCATTTCTTCGTTAACTGGTAACCTTTCGCTTGGTATATATCTATTTCCGTCATTCCATCGTTTACTGGTAACCTTTCGCTCGGTGTATAACTATTTATGTCATTTCATCGTTAACTGGTAACCTTTCGCTCGGTGTATAACTATTTCTGTCATTCCGTCGTTAACTGGTTACCTTTCGCTTGTTATATAACTATTTCTGTCATTCCATCATTAACTGGTAACCTTTTGCGCGGTGTTTAACTATTTCTGTCATTCCTTCGTTAACTGGTGACCTTTCGCTCGGTGTATAACTATTTCAGTCATTCCTTCGTTAACTGGTAACCTTTCGCTTGGTATATAACTATTTCTGTCATTCCTTCGTTAACTGATAACCTTTCGCTTGGTATATAACTATTTCTGTCATTCCATCGTTAACTGGTAACCTTCGCTCGGTGTATAACTATTTCTGTCATTCCATCATTAACTGGTAACTTTTTGCGCGGTGTTTAACTATTTCTGTCATTCCTTCGTTAACTGGTAACCTTTCGCTCGGTTTATAACTATTCATGTCATTCCATCGTTAACTTGTAACCTTTCGCTCGGTGTATAACTATTTCTGTCATTACATCGTTAACTGGTAACCTTTCGCTTGGTATATAACTATTTCTGTCATTCCATCGTCAACTGGTAACCTTTCGCTTGGTATATAACTATTTCTGTCATTCCATCGTTAACTGATAACCTTTCGCTCGGTGTATAACTATTTCTGTCATTACATCGTTAACTGGTAACCTTTCGCTTGGTATATAACTATTTCTGTCATTCCATCGTTAACTGGTAACCTTTCGCTCGGTGTATAACTATTTCTGTCATTCCATCGTTAACTGGTAACCTTTCGCTCGGTGTATAACTATTTCTGTCATTCCTTCGTTAACTGGTTACCTTTCGCCTTTTATATATCTATTTCTGTCATTCCATCGTTAACTGGTAACCTTTCGCTCGGTGTAGTACTATTTCTGTCATTCCTTCGTTAACTGGTAACCCTGGTTACCTTTCGCTTGTTATATAACTATTTCTGTCATTCCATCGTTAACTGGTAACCTTTCGCTTGGTATATAACTATTTATGTCATTCCTTCGTTAACTGGTTACCTTTCGCTTGTTATATAACTATTTCTGTCATTCCATCGTTAACTAGTAATCTTTCGCTCGGTGTACAACTATTTCTGTCATTCTTTCGTGAACTGGTAACCTTTCGCTTGGTGTATAAATATTTGTCATTCCATCGTTAACTGGTAACCTTTCGCTTGGTATATAACTATTTCTGTAATTCGATCGTTAACTGGTAACCTTTTGCTCGGTGTATAACTATTTCTGTCATTCCAACATTTACTGGTAATTTTTCGCGCGATGTATAACTATTTCTGTCATTCCATCGTTAACTGGTTACCTTTCGCCCGGTGTATAACTATTTCTGTCATTTCTTCGTTAACTGGTAACCTTTCGCTTGGTATATATCTATTTCTGTCATTCCATCGTTTACTGGTAACCTTTCGCTCGGTGTATAACTATTTATGTCATTTCATCGTTAACTGGTAACCTTTCGCTCGGTGTATAACTATTTCTGTCATTCCTTCGTAAACTGGTTACCTTTCGCTTAATATATAACTATTTCTGTCATTCCATCGTTAACTGGTAACCTTTCGCTCGGTGTATAACTATTTCTGTCATTCCATCGTTAACTGGTAACCTTTCGCTCGGTGTATAACTATTTCTGTCATTCGATCGTTAACTGGTAACCTTTAGCTCGGTGTATAACTATTTCTGTCATTCCTTCGTTAACTGGTAACCTTTCGCTCGGTGTATAACTATTTCTGTCATTCCTTCGTTAACTGATAACTTTTCGCTTGGTATATAACTATTTCTGTCATTCCTTCGTTAACTGGTTACCTTTCGCCTTTTATATAACTATTTCTGTAATTCCATCGTTAACTGGTAACGTTTCGCTCGGTGTAGTACTATTTCTGTCATTCCTTCGTTAACTGGTAACCCTGGTTACCTTTTGCTTGTTATATAACTATTTCTGTTATTCCGTCGTTAACTGGTTACCTTTCGCTTGTTATATAACTATTTCTGTCATTCCATCGTTAACTGGTAACCTTTCGCTCGGTGTATAACTATTTCTGTCATTCCATCGTTAACTGGTAACCTTTCGCGCGGTGTATAACTATTTCTGTCATTCCTTCGTTAACTGGTAACCTTTCGCCCGGTGTATAACTATTTTTGTCATTCCTTCGTTAACTGGTAACCTTTCGCTCGGTGTATAACTATTTCTGTCATTCCATCGTTAACTGGTAACCTTCGCTCGGTGTATAACTATTTCTGTCATTCCATCGTTAACTGGTAACCTTTCGCGCGTTGTATAACTATTTATGTCATTCCTTCGTTAACTGGTAACCTTTGCTCGGTGTATAACTATTCCTGTCATTCCACCGTTATTTGGTAACCTTTCGCTCGGTGTAAAACTATTTCTGTCATTCCTTCGTTAACTGGTAACCTTTCGCCGGGTGTATAACTATTTCTGTCATTCCTTCGTTAACTGGTTACCTTTCGCCTTTTATATATCTATTTCTGTCATTTCATCGTTAACTGGTAACCTTTCGCTCGGTGTAGTACTATTTCTGTCATTCCTTCGTTAACTGGTAACCCTGGTTACCTTTCGCTTGTTATATAACTATTTCTGTCATTCCATCGTTAACTGGTAACCTTTCGCTCGGTGTAGTACTATTTCTGTCATTCCTTCGTTAACTGGTAACCCTGGTTACCTTTCGCTTGTTATATAACTATTTCTGTCATTCCATCGTTAACTGGTAACCTTTCGCTTGGTATATAACTATTTATGTCATTCCTTCGTTAACTGGTTACCTTTCGCTTGTTATATAACTATTTCTGTCATTCCATCGTTAACTAGTAATCTTTCGCTCGGTGTACATTTATTTCTGTCATTCCTTCGTTAACTGGTAACCTTTCGCTTGGTGTATAACTATTTCTGTCATTCCATCGTTAACTGGTAACCTTTCGCTTGGTATATAACTATTTCTGTCATTCCTTCGTTAACTGATAACCTTTCGCTTGGTATATAACTATTTCTGTCATTCCTTCGTTAACTGGTTACCTTTCGCCTTTTATATAACTATTTCTGTCATTCCATCGTTAACTGGTAACCTTTCGCTCGGTGTAGTACTATTTCTGTCATTCCTTCGTTAACTGGTAACCCTGGTTACCTTTCGCTTGTTATATAACTATTTCTGTTATTCCGTCGTTAACTGGTTACCTTTCGCTTGTTATATAACTATTTCTGTCATTCCTTCGTAAACTGGTTACCTTTCGCTTGTTATATAACTATTTCTGTCATTCCATCGTCAACTGATAACCTTTCGCTCGGTGTATAACTATTTCTGTCATTACATCGTTAACTGGTAACCTTTCGCTTGGTATATAACTATTTCTGTCATTCCATCGTTAACTGGTAACCTTTCGCTCGGTGTATAACTATTTCTGTCATTCCTTCGTTAACTGGTAACCTTTCGCCCGGTGTATAACTATTTCTGTCATTCCTTCATTAACTGGTTACCTTTCGCCTTTTATATATCTATTTCTGTCATCCCATCGTTAACTGGTAACCTTTCGCCCGGTGTATAACTATTTCTGTCATTCCTTCGTTAACTGGTTACCTTTCGCCTTTTATATAACTATTTCTGTCATTCCATCGTTAACTGGTAACCTTTCGCTCGGTGTAGTACTATTTCTGTCATTCCTTCGTTAACTGGTAACCCTGGTTACCTTTCGCTTGTTATATAACTATTTCTGTCATTCCATCGTTAACTGGTAACCTTTCGCTTGGTATATAACTATTTATGTCATTCCTTCGTTAACTGGTTACCTTTCGCTTGTTATATAACTATTTCTGTCATTCCATCGTTAACTAGTAATCTTTTGCTCGGTGTACAACTATTTCTGTCATTCCTTTCATTAACTGGTAACCTTTCGCTTGGTGTATAACTATTTCTGTCATTCCATCGTTAACTGGTAACCTTTCGCTTGGTATATAACTATTTCTGTCATTCCTTCGTTAACTGATAACCTTTCGCTTGGTATATAACTATTTCTGTCATTCCTTCGTTAACTGGTTACCTTTCGCCTTTTATATATCTATTTCTGTCATTTCATCGTTAACTGGTAACCTTTCGCTCGGTGTAGTACTATTTCTGTCATTCCTTCGTTAACTGGTAACCCTGGTTACCTTTCGCTTGTTATATAACTATTTCTGTTATTCCGTCGTTAACTGGTTACCTTTCGCTTGTTATATAACTATTTCTGTCATTCCTTCGTAAACTGGTTACCTTTCGCTTGTTATATAACTATTTCTGTCATTCCATCGTTAACTGGTAACCTTTCGCTCGGTGTATAACTATTTCTGTCATTCCATCGTTAACTGGTAACCTTCGCTCGGTTTATAACTATTTCTGTCATTCCATCGTTAACTGGTAACCTTTCGCGCGGTGTATAACTATTTCTGTCATTCCTTCGTTAACTGGTAACCTTTCGCCCGGTGTATAACTATTTTTGTCATTCCTTCGTTAACTGGTTACCTTTCGCTTGTTATATAACTATTTCTGTAATTCCATCGTTAACTGGTAACCTTTCGCTCGGTGTATAACTATTTCTGTCATTCGATCGTTAACTGGTAAACTTTCGCTTGGTATATAACTATTTCTGTCATTCCATCGTTAACTGGTAACCTTTCGCTCGGTGTATAACTATTTCTGTCATTACATCGTTAACTGGTAACCTTTCGCTTGGTATATAACTATTTCTGTCATTCCATCGTTAACTGGTAACCATTCGTTTGGTATATAACTATTTCTGGCATTTCTTCGTTAACTGGTAACCTTTCGCTCGGTGTATAACTATTTCTGTCATTCCATCGTAAACTGGTAACCTTTCACTCGGTGTATAACTATTTCTGTCATTCCATCGTTAACTGGTAACCTTTCGCTCGGTGTATAACTATTTCTATCATTACATCGTTAACTGGTAACCTTTGGCTTGGTATATAACTATTTCTGTCATTCCATCGTTAACTGGTAACCTTTCGCTCGGTGTATAACTATTTCTGTCATTCCATCGTTAACTGGTAACCTTTCGCTCGGTGTATAACTATTTTTGACATTCCATCATTTACTTATAACCTTTCGCTCGATGTATAACTATTTCTGTCATTCCATCGTTAACTTGCTACCTTTCGCCCGGTGTATAACTATTTCTGTCATTTCTTCGTTAACTGGTAACCTTTCGCTTGGTATATATCTATTTCTGTCATTCCATCGTTAACTAGTAATCTTTCGCTCGGTGTACAACTATTTCTGTCATTCCTTCGTTAACTGGTAACCTTTCGCTTGGTGTATAACTATTTCTGTCATTCCATCGTTAACTGGTAACCTTTCGCTTGGTATATAACTATTTCTGTCATTCGATCGTTAACTGGTAATCTTTCGCTCGGTGTATAACTATTTCTGTCATTCCAACATTTACTGGTAACTTTTCGCTCGATGTATAACTATTTCTGTCATTCCATCGTTAACTGGTTACCTTTCGCCCGGTGTATAACTATTTCTGTCATTTCTTCGTTAACTGGTAACCTTTCGCTTGGTATATATCTATTTCTGTCATTCCATCGTTAACTGGTAACCTTTCGCTCGGTGTATAACTATTTCTGTCATTCCATCGTTATCTGGTTACCTTTCGCTCGGTGTATAACTATTTCTGTTATTCCGTCGTTAACTGGTTACCTTTCGCTTGTTATATAACTATTTCTGTCATTCCTTCGTAAACTGGTTACCTTTCGCTTGTTATATAACTATTTCTGTCATTCCATCGTTAACTGGTAACCTTTCGCTCGGTGTATAACTATTTCTGTCATTCCATCGTTAACTGGTAACTTTCGCTCGGTGTATAACTATTTCTGTCATTCCATCGTTAACTGGTAACCTTTCGCGCGGTGTATAACTATTTCTGTCATTCCTTCGTTAACTGGTAACCTTTGCTCGGTGTATAACTATTCCTGTCATTCCACCGTTATTTGGTAACCTTTCGCTCGGTGTATAACTATTTCTGTCATTCTTTCGTTAACTGGTAACCTTTCGCCCGGTGTATAACTATTTCTGTCATTCCTTCGTTAACTGGTTACCTTTCGCTTGTTATATAACTATTTCTGTAATTCCATCGTTAACTGGTAACCTTTCGCTCGGTGTATAACTATTTTTGTCATTCGATCGTTAACTGGTAACCTTTCGCTTGGTATATAACTATTTCTGTCATTCCATCGTTAACTGGTAACCTTTCGCTCGGTGTATAACTATTTCTGTCATTACATCGTTAACTGGTAACCTTTCGCTTGGTATATAACTATTTCTGTCATTCCATCGTTAACTGGTAACCTTTCGCTTGGTATATAACTATTTCTGGCATTTCTTCGTTAACTGGTAATTACCTTTCGCTCGGTGTATAACTATTTCTGTCATTCCATCGTAAACTGGTAACCTTTCACTCGGTGTATTACTATTTCTGTCATTCCATCGTTAACTGGTAACCTTTCGCTCGGTGTATAACTATTTCTATCATTACATCGTTAACTGGTAACCTTTGGCTTGGTATATAACTATTTCTGTCATTCCATCGTTAACTGGTAACCTTTCGCTCGGTGTATAACTATTTCTGTCATTCCATCGTTAACTGGTAACCTTTCGCTCGGTGTATAACTATTTTTGTCATTCTATCATTTACTGATAACCTTTAGCTCGATGTATAACTATTTCTGTCATTCCATCGTTAACTTGTTACCTTTCGCCCGGTGTATAACTATTTCTGTCATTCCGTCGTTAACTGGTCACCTTTCGCTTGTTATATAACTATTTCTGTCATTCCTTCGTAAACTGGTTACCTTTCGCTTGTTATACAACTATTTCTGTCATTCCATCGTTAACTGGTAACCTTTCGCTCGGTGTATAACTATTTCTATCATTCCATCGTTAACTGGTAACCTTTCGCTCGGTGTAGTACTATTTCTGTCATTCCTTCGTTAACTGGTAACCCTGGTTACCTTTCGCTTGTTATATAACTATTTCTGTCATTCTATCGTTAACTGGTAACCTTTCGCTCGGTGTATAACTATTTCTGTCATTCCTTCGTTAACTGGTTACCTTTCGCTTGTTATATAACTATTTCTGTCATTCCATCGTTAACTGGTAACCTTTCGCTCGGTGTATATCTATTTCTGTCATTCCTTCGTTAACTGGTAACCTTTTGCTTGGTGTATAACTTTTTCTGTCATTCCTTCGTTAACTGGTTACCTTTCGCTTGTTATATAACTATTTCTGTCATTCCATCGTTAACTGGTAACCTTTCGCTTGGTATATAACTATTTCTGTCATTCCTTCGTTAACTGGTTACCTTTCGCTTGTTATATAACTATTTCTGTCATTCCATCGTCAACTGGTAACCTTTCGCTTGGTATATAACTATTTCTGTCATTCCATCGTTAACTGATAACCTTTCGCTCGGTGTATAACTATTTCTGTCATTACATCGTTAACTGGTAACCTTTCGATTGGTATATAACTATTTCTGTCATTCCATCGTTAACTGGTAACCTTTCGCTCGGTGTATAACTATTTCTGTCATTCCATCGTTAACTGGTAACCTTTCGCTCGGTGTATAACTATTTCTGTCATTCCTTCGTTAACTGGTTACCTTTCGCCTTTTATATATCTATTTCTGTCATTCCATCGTTAACTGGTAACCTTTCGCTCGGTGTAGTACTATTTCTGTCATTCCTTCGTTAACTGGTAACCCTGGTTACCTTTCGCTTGTTATATAACTATTTCTGTCATTCCATCGTTAACTGGTAACCTTTCGCTTGGTATATAACTATTTATGTCATTCCTTCGTTAACTGGTTACCTTTCGCTTGTTATATAACTATTTCTGTCATTCCATCGTTAACTAGTAATCTTTCGCTCGGTGTACAACTATTTCTGTCATTCCTTCGTTAACTGGTAACCTTTCGCTTGGTGTATAACTATTTCTGTCATTCCATCGTTAACTGGTAACCTTTCGCTTGGTATATAACTATTTCTGTCATTCCATCGTTAACTGATAACCTTTCGCTCGGTGTATAACTATTTCTGTCATTACATCGTTAACTGGTAACCTTTCGATTGGTATATAACTATTTCTGTCATTCCATCGTTAACTGGTAACCTTTCGCTCGGTGTATAACTATTTCTGTCATTCCATCGTTAACTGGTAACCTTTCGCTCGGTGTATAACTATTTCTGTCATTCCTTCGTTAACTGGTTACCTTTCGCCTTTTATATATCTATTTCTGTCATTCCATCGTTAACTGGTAACCTTTCGCTCGGTGTAGTACTATTTCTGTCATTCCTTCGTTAACTGGTAACCCTGGTTACCTTTCGCTTGTTATATAACTATTTCTGTCATTCCATCGTTAACTGGTAACCTTTCGCTTGGTATATAACTATTTATGTCATTCCTTCGTTAACTGGTTACCTTTCGCTTGTTATATAACTATTTCTGTCATTCCATCGTTAACTAGTAATCTTTCGCTCGGTGTACAACTATTTCTGTCATTCCTTCGTTAACTGGTAACCTTTCGCTTGGTGTATAACTATTTCTGTCATTCCATCGTTAACTGGTAACCTTTCGCTTGGTATATAACTATTTCTGTCATTCCAACATTTACTGGTAACTTTTCGCTCGATGTATAACTATTTCTGTCATTCCATCGTTAACTGGTTACCTTTCGCCCGGTGTATAACTATTTCTGTCATTTCTTCGTTAACTGGTAACCTTTCGCTTGGTATATATCTATTTCCGTCATTCCATCGTTTACTGGTAACCTTTCGCTCGGTGTATAACTATTTATGTCATTTCATCGTTAACTGGTAACCTTTCGCTCGGTGTATAACTATTTCTGTCATTCCGTCGTTAACTGGTTACCTTTCGCTTGTTATATAACTATTTCTGTCATTCCATCATTAACTGGTAACCTTTTGCGCGGTGTTTAACTATTTCTGTCATTCCTTCGTTAACTGGTGACCTTTCGCTCGGTGTATAACTATTTCAGTCATTCCTTCGTTAACTGGTAACCTTTCGCTTGGTATATAACTATTTCTGTCATTCCTTCGTTAACTGATAACCTTTCGCTTGGTATATAACTATTTCTGTCATTCCATCGTTAACTGGTAACCTTCGCTCGGTGTATAACTATTTCTGTCATTCCATCATTAACTGGTAACTTTTTGCGCGGTGTTTAACTATTTCTGTCATTCCTTCGTTAACTGGTAACCTTTCGCTCGGTTTATAACTATTCATGTCATTCCATCGTTAACTTGTAACCTTTCGCTCGGTGTATAACTATTTCTGTCATTACATCGTTAACTGGTAACCTTTCGCTTGGTATATAACTATTTCTGTCATTCCATCGTCAACTGGTAACCTTTCGCTTGGTATATAACTATTTCTGTCATTCCATCGTTAACTGATAACCTTTCGCTCGGTGTATAACTATTTCTGTCATTACATCGTTAACTGGTAACCTTTCGCTTGGTATATAACTATTTCTGTCATTCCATCGTTAACTGGTAACCTTTCGCTCGGTGTATAACTATTTCTGTCATTCCATCGTTAACTGGTAACCTTTCGCTCGGTGTATAACTATTTCCCTCATTCCTTCGTTAACTGGTTACCTTTCGCCTTTTATATATCTATTTCTGTCATTCCATCGTTAACTGGTAACCTTTCGCTCGGTGTAGTACTATTTCTGTCATTCCTTCGTTAACTGGTAACCCTGGTTACCTTTCGCTTGTTATATAACTATTTCTGTCATTCCATCGTTAACTGGTAACCTTTCGCTTGGTATATAACTATTTATGTCATTCCTTCGTTAACTGGTTACCTTTCGCTTGTTATATAACTATTTCTGTCATTCCATCGTTAACTAGTAATCTTTCGCTCGGTGTACAACTATTTCTGTCATTCTTTCGTGAACTGGTAACCTTTCGCTTGGTGTATAAATATTTGTCATTCCATCGTTAACTGGTAACCTTTCGCTTGGTATATAACTATTTCTGTAATTCGATCGTTAACTGGTAACCTTTTGCTCGGTGTATAACTATTTCTGTCATTCCAACATTTACTGGTAATTTTTCGCGCGATGTATAACTATTTCTGTCATTCCATCGTTAACTGGTTACCTTTCGCCCGGTGTATAACTATTTCTGTCATTTCTTCGTTAACTGGTAACCTTTCGCTTGGTATATATCTATTTCTGTCATTCCATCGTTTACTGGTAACCTTTCGCTCGGTGTATAACTATTTATGTCATTTCATCGTTAACTGGTAACCTTTCGCTCGGTGTATAACTATTTCTGTCATTCCATCGTTAACTGGTAACCTTTCGCTCGGTGTATAACTATTTCCGTCATTCGATCGTTAACTGGTAACCTTTAGCTCGGTGTATAACTATTTCTGTCATTCGATCGTTAACTGGTAACCTTTAGCTCGGTGTATAACTATTTCTGTCATTCCTTCGTTAACTGGTAACCTTTCGCTCGGTGTATAACTATTTCTGTCATTCCTTCGTTAACTGATAACTTTTCGCTTGGTATATAACTATTTCTGTCATTCCTTCGTTAACTGGTTACCTTTCGCCTTTTATATAACTATTTCTGTAATTCCATCGTTAACTGGTAACCTTTCGCTCGGTGTAGTACTATTTCTGTCATTCCTTCGTTAACTGGTAACCCTGGTTACCTTTTGCTTGTTATATAACTATTTCTGTTATTCCGTCGTTAACTGGTTACCTTTCGCTTGTTATATAACTATTTCTGTCATTCCATCGTTAACTGGTAACCTTTCGCTCGGTGTATAACTATTTCTGTCATTCCTTCGTTAACTGGTAACCTTTCGCCCGGTGTATAACTATTTTTGTCATTCCTTCGTTAACTGGTAACCTTTCGCTCGGTGTATAACTATTTCTGTCATTCCATCGTTAACTGGTAACCTTCGCTCGGTGTATAACTATTTCTGTCATTCCATCGTTAACTGGTAACCTTTCGCGCGGTGTATAACTATTTATGTCATTCCTTCGTTAACTGGTAACCTTTGCTCGGTGTATAACTATTCCTGTCATTCCACCGTTATTTGGTAACATTTCGCTCGGTGTAAAACTATTTCTGTCATTCCTTCGTTAACTGGTAACCTTTCGCCGGGTGTATAACTATTTCTGTCATTCCTTCGTTAACTGGTTACCTTTCGCCTTTTATATATCTATTTCTGTCATTTCATCGTTAACTGGTAACCTTTCGCTCGGTGTAGTACTATTTCTGTCATTCCTTCGTTAACTGGTAACCCTGGTTACCTTTCGCTTGTTATATAACTATTTCTGTCATTCCATCGTTAACTGGTAACCTTTCGCTCGGTGTAGTACTATTTCTGTCATTCCTTCGTTAACTGGTAACCCTGGTTACCTTTCGCTTGTTATATAACTATTTCTGTCATTCCATCGTCAACTGGTAACCTTTCGCTTGGTATATAACTATTTATGTCATTCCTTCGTTAACTGGTTACCTTTCGCTTGTTATATAACTATTTCTGTCATTCCATCGTTAACTAGTAATCTTTCGCTCGGTGTACATTTATTTCTGTCATTCCTTCGTTAACTGGTAACCTTTCGCTTGGTGTATAACTATTTCTGTCATTCCATCGTTAACTGGTAACCTTTCGCTTGGTATATAACTATTTCTGTCATTCCTTCGTTAACTGATAACCTTTCGCTTGGTATATAACTATTTCTGTCATTCCTTCGTTAACTGGTTACCTTTCGCCTTTTATATAACTATTTCTGTCATTCCATCGTTAACTGGTAACCTTTCGCTCGGTGTAGTACTATTTCTGTCATTCCTTCGTTAACTGGTAACCCTGGTTACCTTTCGCTTGTTATATAACTATTTCTGTTATTCCGTCGTTAACTGGTTACCTTTCGCTTGTTATATAACTATTTCTGTCATTCCTTCGTAAACTGGTTACCTTTCGCTTGTTATATAACTATTTCTGTCATTCCATCGTTAACTGATAACCTTTCGCTCGGTGTATAACTATTTCTGTCATTACATCGTTAACTGGTAACCTTTCGCTTGGTATATAACTATTTCTGTCATTCCATCGTTAACTGGTAACCTTTCGCTCGGTGTATAACTATTTCTGTCATTCCTTCGTTAACTGGTAACCTTTCGCCCGGTGTATAACTATTTCTGTCATTCCTTCATTAACTGGTTACCTTTCGCCTTTTATATATCTATTTCTGTCATCCCATCGTTAACTGGTAACCTTTCGCCCGGTGTATAACTATTTCTGTCATTCCTTCGTTAACTGGTTACCTTTCGCCTTTTATATAACTATTTCTGTCATTCCATCGTTAACTGGTAACCTTTCGCTCGGTGTAGTACTATTTCTGTCATTCCTTCGTTAACTGGTAACCCTGGTTACCTTTCGCTTGTTATATAACTATTTCTGTCATTCCATCGTTAACTGGTAACCTTTCGCTTGGTATATAACTATTTATGTCATTCCTTCGTTAACTGGTTACCTTTCGCATGTTATATAACTATTTCTGTCATTCCATCGTTAACTAGTAATCTTTTGCTCGGTGTACAACTATTTCTGTCATTCCTTTCATTAACTGGTAACCTTTCGCTTGGTGTATAACTATTTCTGTCATTCCATCGTTAACTGGTAACCTTTCGCTTGGTATATAACTATTTCTGTCATTCCTTCGTTAACTGATAACCTTTCGCTTGGTATATAACTATTTCTGTCATTCCTTCGTTAACTGGTTACCTTTCGCCTTTTATATATCTATTTCTGTCATTTCATCGTTAACTGGTAACCTTTCGCTCGGTGTAGTACTATTTCTGTCATTCCTTCGTTAACTGGTAACCCTGGTTACCTTTCGCTTGTTATATAACTATTTCTGTTATTCCGTCGTTAACTGGTTATCTTTCGCTTGTTATAGAACTATTTCTGTCATTCCTTCGTAAACTGGTTACCTTTCGCTTGTTATATAACTATTTCTGTCATTCCATCGTTAACTGGTAACCTTTCGCTCGGTGTATAACTATTTCTGTCATTCCATCGTTAACTGGTAACCTTCGCTCGGTTTATAACTATTTCTGTCATTCCATCGTTAACTGGTAACCTTTCGCGCGGTGTATAACTATTTCTGTCATTCCTTCGTTAACTGGTAACCTTTTGCCCGGTGTATAACTATTTTTGTCATTCCTTCGTTAACTGGTTACCTTTCGCTTGTTATATAACTATTTCTGTAATTCCATCGTTAACTGGTAACCTTTCGCTCGGTGTATAACTATTTCTGTCATTCGATCGTTAACTGGTAAACTTTCGCTTGGTATATAACTATTTCTGTCATTCCATCGTTAACTGGTAACCTTTCGCTCGGTGTATAACTATTTCTGTCATTACATCGTTAACTGGTAACCTTTCGCTTGGTATATAACTATTTCTGTCATTCCATCGTTAACTGGTAACCATTCGCTTGGTATATAACTATTTCTGGCATTTCTTCGTTAACTGGTAACCTTTCGCTCGGTGTATAACTATTTCTGTCATTCCATCGTAAACTGGTAACCTTTCACTCGGTGTATAACTATTTCTGTCATTCCATCGTTAACTGGTAACCTTTCGCTCGGTGTATAACTATTTCTATCATTACATCGTTAACTGGTAACCTTTGGCTTGGTATATAACTATTTCTGTCATTCCATCGTTAACTGGTAACCTTTCGCTCGGTGTATAACTATTTCTGTCATTCCATCGTTAACTGGTAACCTTTCGCTCGGTGTATAACTATTTTTGACATTCCATCATTTACTTATAACCTTTTGCTCGATGTATAACTATTTCTGTCATTCCATCGTTAACTTGCTACCTTTCGCCCGGTGTATAACTATTTCTGTCATTTCTTCGTTAACTGGTAACCTTTCGCTTGGTATATATCTATTTCTGTCATTCCATCGTTAACTAGTAATCTTTCGCTCGGTGTACAACTATTTCTGTCATTCCTTCGTTAACTGGTAACCTTTCGCTTGGTGTATAACTATTTCTGTCATTCCATCGTTAACTGGTAACCTTTCGCTTGGTATATAACTATTTCTGTCATTCGATCGTTAACTGGTAATCTTTCGCTCGGTGTATAACTATTTCTGTCATTCCAACATTTACTGGTAACTTTTCGCTCGATGTATAACTATTTCTGTCATTCCATCGTTAACTGGTTACCTTTCGCCCGGTGTATAACTATTTCTGTCATTTCTTCGTTAACTGGTAACCTTTCGCTTGGTATATATCTATTTCTGTCATTCCATCGTTAACTGGTAACCTTTCGCTCGGTGTATAACTATTTCTGTCATTCCATCGTTATCTGGTTACCTTTCGCTCGGTGTATAACTATTTCTGTTATTCCGTCGTTAACTGGTTACCTTTCGCTTGTTATATAACTATTTCTGTCATTCCTTCGTAAACTGGTTACCTTTCGCTTGTTATATAACTATTTCTGTCATTCCATCGTTAACTGGTAACCTTTCGCTCGGTGTATAACTATTTCTGTCATTCCATCGTTAACTGGTAACTTTCGCTCGGTGTATAACTATTTCTGTCATTCCATCGTTAACTGGTAACCTTTCGCGCGGTGTATAACTATTTCTGTCATTCCTTCGTTAACTGGTAACCTTTGCTCGGTGTATAACTATTCCTGTCATTCCACCGTTATTTGGTAACCTTTCGCTCGGTGTATAACTATTTCTGTCATTCTTTCGTTAACTGGTAACCTTTCGCTCGGTGTATAACTATTTCTGTCATTCCTTCGTTAACTGGTTACCTTTCGCTTGTTATATAACTATTTCTGTAATTCCATCGTTAACTGGTAACCTTTCGCTCGGTGTATAACTATTTCTGTCATTCGATCGTTAACTGGTAACCTTTCGCTTGGTATATAACTATTTCTGTCATTCCATCGTTAACTGGTAACCTTTCGCTCGGTGTATAACTATTTCTGTCATTACATCGTTAACTGGTAACCTTTCGCTTGGTATATAACTATTTCTGTCATTCCATCGTTAACTGGTAACCTTTCGCTTGGTATATAACTATTTCTGGCATTTCTTCGTTAACTGGTAATTACCTTTCGCTCGGTGTATAACTATTTCTGTCATTCCATCGTAAACTGGTAACCTTTCACTCGGTGTATTACTATTTCTGTCATTCCATCGTTAACTGGTAACCTTTCGCTCGGTGTATAACTATTTCTATCATTACATCGTTAACTGGTAACCTTTGGCTTGGTATATAACTATTTCTGTCATTCCATCGTTAACTGGTAACCTTTCGCTCGGTGTATAACTATTTCTGTCATTCCATCGTTAACTGGTAACCTTTCGCTCGGTGTATAACTATTTTTGTCATTCTATCATTTACTGATAACCTTTAGCTCGATGTATAACTATTTCTGTCATTCCATCGTTAACTTGTTACCTTTCGCCCGGTGTATAACTATTTCTGTCATTCCGTCGTTAACTGGTCACCTTTCGCTTGTTATATAACTATTTCTGTCATTCCTTCGTAAACTGATTACCTTTCGCTTGTTATACAACTATTTCTGTCATTCCATCGTTAACTGGTAACCTTTCGCTCGGTGTATAACTATTTCTATCATTCCATCGTTAACTGGTAACCTTTCGCTCGGTGTAGTACTATTTCTGTCATTCCTTCGTTAACTGGTAACCCTGGTTACCTTTCGCTTGTTATATAACTATTTCTGTCATTCTATCGTTAACTGGTAACCTTTCGCTCGGTGTATAACTATTTCTGTCATTCCTTCGTTAACTGGTTACCTTTCGCTTGTTATATAACTATTTCTGTCATTCCATCGTTAACTGGTAACCTTTCGCTCGGTGTATATCTATTTCTGTCATTCCTTCGTTAACTGGTAACCTTTTGCTTGGTGTATAACTTTTTCTGTCATTCCTTCGTTAACTGGTTACCTTTCGCTTGTTATATAACTATTTCTGTCATTCCATCGTTAACTGGTAACCTTTCGCTTGGTATATAACTATTTCTGTCATTCCTTCGTTAACTGGTTACCTTTCGCTTGTTATATAACTATTTATGTCATTCCATCGTTAACTAGTAATCTTTCGCTCGGTGTATAACTATTTCTGTCACTCCTTCGTTAACTGGTAACCTTTCGCTTGGTGTATAAATATTTCTGTCATTCCATCGTTAACTGGTAACCTTTCGCTTGGTATATAACTATTTCTGTCATTCGATCGTTAACTGGTAACCTTTCGCTCGGTGTATAACTATTTCTGTCATTCCATCATTTACTGGTAAACTTTCGCTCGATGTATAACTATTTCTGTCATTCCATCGTTAACTGGTTACCTTTCGCCCGGTGTATAACTATTTCTGTCATTTCTTCGTTAACTGGTAACCTTTCGCTTGGTATATATCTATTTCTGTCATTCCATCGTTAACTGGTAACCTTTCGCTCGGTGTATAACTATTTCTGTCATTCCATCGTTAACTGGTAACCTTTCGCTCGGTGTATAACTATTTCTGTCATTCCGTCGTAAACTGGTTACCTTTCGCTTGTTATATAACTATTTCTGTCATTCTATCGTTAACTGGTAACCTTTCGCTCGGTGTATAACTATTTCTGTCATTCCTTCGTTAACTGGTAACCTTTCGCTTGGTATATAACTATTTCTGTCATTCAATCGTTAACTGGTAACCTTTCGCTCGGTGTATAACTATTTCTGCCATTCCATCATTTACTGGTAACCTTTCGCTCGATGTATAACTATTTCTGTCATTCCATCGTTAACTGGTAACCTTTTGCTCGGTGTATAACTACTTCTGTCATTCCTTCGTTAACTGGTAACCTTTCGCTCGGTGTATAACTATTTCTGTCATTCTGTCGTTAACTGGTTACTTTTAGCTTGTTATATAACTATTTCTGTCATTCCATCGTTAACTGGTAACCTTTTGCTCGGTGTATAAATATTTCTCTCATTCCTTCGTAAACTGGTTACCTTTTGCTTGTTATATAACTATTTCTGTCATTCCATCGTTAACTGGTAACCTTTCGCTCGGTGTATAACTATTTCTGTCATTCCATCGTTAACTGGTAACCTTTCGCTCGGTGTATAACTATTTCTGTCATTCCTTCGTTAACTGGTAACCCTGGTTACCTTTCGCTTGTTATATTACTATTTCTG
Organism: Mytilus trossulus; assembly: GCF_036588685.1. Classification (NCBI taxonomy): domain Eukaryota; kingdom Metazoa; phylum Mollusca; class Bivalvia; order Mytilida; family Mytilidae; genus Mytilus; species Mytilus trossulus. Next base: position 67,876,454 of record NC_086383.1, read on the forward strand.
TAATTCTATCGTTAACTGGTAACCTTTCGCTCGGTGTATAACTATTTCTGTCATTCCTTCGTTAACTGGTAACCTTTCGCTTGGTATATAACTATTTCTGTCATTCCTTCGTTAACTGGTAACCTTTTGCTCGGTGTATAACTATTTCTGTCATTCCTTTGTTAACTGGTTACCTTTCGCTTGTTATATAACTATTTCTGTCATTCCATCGTTAACTGGTAACCTTTCGCTCTGTGTATAACTATTTCTGTCATTCCATCGTTAACTGGTTACCTTTCGCCCGGTGTATAACTATTTCTGTCATTTCTTCGTTAACTGGTAACCTTTCGCTTGGTATATATCTATTTCTGTCATTCCATCGTTAACTGGTAACCTTTCGCTCGGTGTATAACTATTTCTGTCATTCCATCGTTAACTGGTAACCTTTCGCTCGGTGTATAACTATTTCTGTCATTCCGTCGTAAACTGGTTACCTTTCGCTTGTTATATAACTATTTCTGTCATTCCATCGTTAACTGGTAACCTTTCGCTCGGTGTATAACTATTTCTGTCATTCCATCGTTAACTGGTAACTTTTCGCTCGGTGTAGTACTATTTCTTCTGTCATTCCTTCGTTAACTGGTAACCCTGGTTACCTTTCGCTTGGTATATAACTATTTCTGTCATTCTATCGTTAACTGGTAACCTTTCGCTCGGTGTATAACTATTTCTGTCATTCCTTCGTTAACTGGTAACCTTTGCTCGGTGTATAACTATTCCTGTCATTCCACCGTTATTTGGTAACCTTTCGCTCGGTGTATAACTATTTCTGTCATTCTTTCGTTAACTGGTAACCTTTCGCCCGGTGTATAACTATTTCTGTCATTCCTTCGTTAACTGGTTACCTTTCGCTTGTTATATAACTATTTCTGTAATTCCATCGTTAACTGGTAACCTTTCGCTCGGTGTATAACTATTTCTGTCATTCGATCGTTAACTGGTAACCTTTCGCTCGGTGTATAACTATTTCTATCATTACATCGTTAACTGGTAACCTTTGGCTTGGTATATAACTATTTCTGTCATTCCATCGTTAACTGGTAACCTTTCGCTCGGTGTATAACTATTTCTGTCATTCCATCGTTAACTGGTAACCTTTCGCTCGGTGTATAACTATTTTTGTCATTCTATCATTTACTGATAACCTTTAGCTCGATGTATAACTATTTCTGTCATTCCATCGTTAACTTGTTACCTTTCGCCCGGTGTATAACTATTTCTGTCATTCCGTCGTTAACTGCTCACCTTTCGCTTGTAATATAACTATTTCTGTCATTCCTTCGTAAACTGGTTACCTTTCGCTTGTTATACAACTATTTCTGTCATTCCATCGTTAACTGGTAACCTTTCGCTCGGTGTATAACTATTTCTGTCATTCCATCGTTAACTGGTAACCTTTCGCTCGGTGTAGTACTATTTCTGTCATTCCTTCGTTAACTGGTAACCCTGGTTACCTTTCGCTTGTTATATAACTATTTCTGTCATTCTATCGTTAACTGGTAACCTTTCGCTCGGTGTATAACTATTTCTGTCATTCCTTCGTTAACTGGTTACCTTTCGCTTGTTATATAACTATTTCTGTCATTCCATCGTTAACTGGTAACCTTTCGCTCGGTGTATATCTATTTCTGTCATTCCTTCGTTAACTGGTAACCTTTTGCTTGGTGTATAACTTTTTCTGTCATTCCTTCGTTAACTGGTTACCTTTCGCTTGTTATATAACTATTTCTGTCATTCCATCGTTAACTGGTAACCTTTCGCTTGGTATATAACTAGTTCTGTCATTCCTTCGTTAACTGGTTACCTTTCGCTTGTTATATAACTATTTCTGTCATTCCATCGTTAACTAGTAATCTTTCGCTCGGTGTATAACTATTTCTGTCACTCCTTCGTTAACTGGTAACCTTTCGCTTGGTGTATAAATATTTCTGTCATTCCATCGTTAACTGGTAACCTTTCGCTTGGTATATAACTATTTCTGTCATTCGATTGTTAACTGGTAACCTTTCGCTCGGTGTATAACTATTTCTGTCATTCCATCATTTACTGGTAAACTTTCGCTCGATGTATAACTATTTCTGTCATTCCATCGTTAACTGGTTACCTTTCGCCCGGTGTATAACTATTTCTGTCATTTCTTCGTTAACTGGTAACCTTTCGCTTGGTATATATCTATTTCTGTCATTCCATCGTTAACTGGTAACCTTTCGCTCGGTGTATAACTATTTCTGTCATTCCATCGTTAACTGGTAACCTTTCGCTCGGTGTATAACTATTTCTGTCATTCCGTCGTAAACTGGTTACCTTTCGCTTGTTATATAACTATTTCTGTCATTCCATCGTTAACTGGTAACATTTCGCTCGGTGTATAACTATTTCTGTCATTCCATCGTTAACTGGTAACCTTTCGCTCGGTGTAGTACTATTTCTTCTGTCATTCCTTCGTTAACTGGTAACCTTGGTTACCTTTCGCTAGTAATATAACTATTTCTGTCATTCTATCGTTAACTGGTAACCTTTCGCTCGGTGTATAACTATTTCTGTCATTCCTTCGTTAACTGGTAACCTTTCGCTTGGTATATAACTATTTCTGTCATTCAATCGTTAACTGGTAACCTTTCGCTCGGTGTATAACTATTTCTGCCATTCCATCATTTACTGGTAACCTTTCGCTCGATGTATAACTATTTCTGTCATTCCATCGTTAACTGGTAACCTTTTGCTCGGTGTATAACTATTTCTGTCATTCCTTTGTTAACTGGTAACCTTTCGCTCGGTGTATAACTATTTCTGTCATTCCGTCGTTAACTGGTTACTTTTAGCTTGTTATATAACTATTTCTGTCATTCCATCGTTAACTGGTAACCTTTTGCTCGGTGTATAACTATTTCTCTCATTCCTTCGTAAACTGGTTACCTTTTGCTTGTTATATAACTATTTCTGTCATTCCATTGTTAACTGGTAACCTTTCGCTCGGTGTATAACTATTTCTGTCATTCCATCGTTAACTGGTAACCTTTCGCTCGGTGTATAACTATTTCTGTCATTCCTTCGTTAACTGGTAACCCTGGTTACCTTTCGCTTGTTATATTACTATTTCTGTAATTCTATCGTTAACTGGTAACCTTTCGCTCGGTGTATAACTATTTCTGTCATTCCTTCGTTAACTGGTAACCTTTCGCTTGGTATATAACTATTTCTGTCATTCCTTCGTTAACTGGTAACCTTTTGCTCGGTGTATAACTATTTCTGTCATTCCTTTGTTAACTGGTTACCTTTCGCTTGTTATATAACTATTTCTGTCATTCCATCGTTAACTGGTAACCTTTCGCTCGGTGTATAACTATTTCTGTCATTCCATCGTTAACTGGTAACCTTTCGCTCGGTGTATAACTATTTTTGTCATTCTATCATTTACTGATAACCTTTAGCTCGATGTATAACTATTTCTGTCATTCCTTCGTTAACTGGTAACCTTTCGCTTGGTATATAACTATTTCTGTCATTCCATCGTTAACTGGTAACCTTTCGCTCGGTGTATAACTATTTCTGTCATTCCTTCGTAAACTGGTTACCTTTCGCTTGTTATACAACTATTTCTGTCATTCCATCGTTAACTGGTAACCTTTCGCTCGGTGTATAACTATTTCTGTCATTCCATCGTTAACTGGTAACCTTTCGCTCGGTGTAGTACTATTTCTGTCATTCCTTCGTTAACTGGTAACCCTGGTTACCTTTCGCTTGTTATATAACTATTTCTGTCATTCTATCGTTAACTGGTAACCTTTCGCTCGGTGTATAACTATTTCTGTCATTCCTTCGTTAACTGGTTACCTTTCGGTTGTTATATAACTATTTCTGTCATTCCATCGTTAACTGGTAACCTTTCGCTCGGTGTATATCTATTTCTGTCATTCCTTCGTTAACTGGTAACCTTTTGCTTGGTGTATAACTTTTTCTGTCATTCCTTCGTTAACTGGTTACCTTTCGCTTGTTATATAACTATTTCTGTCATTTCATCGTTAACTGGTAACCTTTCGCTTGGTATATAACTAGTTCTGTCATTCCTTCGTTAACTGGTTACCTTTCGCTTGTTATATAACTATTTCTGTCATTCCATCGTTAACTAGTAATCTTTCGCTCGGTGTATAACTATTTCTGTCACTCCTTCGTTAACTGGTAACCTTTCGCTTGGTGTATAAATATTTTTGTCATTCCATCGTTAACTGGTAACCTTTCGCTTGGTATATAACTATTTCTGTCATTCGATTGTTAACTGGTAACCTTTCGCTCGGTGTATAACTATTTCTGTCATTCCATCATTTACTGGTAAACTTTCGCTCGATGTATAACTATTTCTGTCATTCCATCGTTAACTGGTTACCTTTCGCCCGGTGTATAACTATTTCTGTCATTTCTTCGTTAACTGGTAACCTTTCGCTTGGTATATATCTATTTCTGTCATTCCATCGTTAACTGGTAACCTTTCGCTCGGTGTATAACTATTTCTGTCATTCCATCGTTAACTGGTAACCTTTCGCTCGGTGTATAACTATTTCTGTCATTCCGTCGTAAACTGGTTACCTTTCGCTTGTTATATAACTATTTCTGTCATTCCATCGTTAACTGGTAACATTTCGCTCGGTGTATAACTATTTCTGTCATTCCATCGTTAACTGGTAACCTTTCGCTCGGTGTAGTACTATTTCTTCTGTCATTCCTTCGTTAACTGGTAACCTTGGTTACCTTTCGCTAGTAATATAACTATTTCTGTCATTCTATCGTTAACTGGTAACCTTTCGCTCGGTGTATAACTATTTCTGTCATTCCTTCGTTAACTGGTAACCTTTCGCTTGGTATATAACTATTTCTGTCATTCAATCGTTAACTGGTAACCTTTCGCTCGGTGTATAACTATTTCTGCCATTCCATCATTTACTGGTAACCTTTCGCTCGATGTATAACTATTTCTGTCATTCCATCGTTAACTGGTAACCTTTTGCTCGGTGTATAACTATTTCTGTCATTCCTTCGTTAACTGGTAACCTTTCGCTCGGTGTATAACTATTTCTGTCATTCCGTCGTTAACTGGTTACTTTTAGCTTGTTATATAACTATTTCTGTCATTCCATCGTTAACTGGTAACCTTTTGCTCGGTGTATAACTATTTCTCTCATTCCTTCGTAAACTGGTTACCTTTTGCTTGTTATATAACTATTTCTGTCATTCCATCGTTAACTGGTAACCTTTCGCTCGGTGTATAACTATTTCTGTCATTCCATCGTTAACTGGTAACCTTTCGCTCGGTGTATAACTATTTCTGTCATTCCTTCGTTAACTGGTAACCCTGGTTACCTTTCGCTTGTTATATTACTATTTCTGTAATTCTATCGTTAACTGGTAACCTTTCGCTCGGTGTATAACTATTTCTGTCATTCCTTCGTTAACTGGTAACCTTTCGCTTGGTATATAACTATTTCTGTCATTCCTTCGTTAACTGGTAACCTTTTGCTCGGTGTATAACTATTTCTGTCATTCCTTTGTTAACTGGTTACCTTTCGCTTGTTATATAACTATTTCTGTCATTCCATCGTTAACTGGTAACCTTTCGCTCGGTGTATAACTATTTCTGTCATTCCATCGTTAACTGGTTACCTTTCGCCCGGTGTATAACTATTTCTGTCATTTCTTCGTTAACTGGTAACCTTTCGCTTGGTATATATCTATTTCTGTCATTCCATCGTTAACTGGTAACCTTTCGCTCGGTGTATAACTATTTCTGTCATTCCATCGTTAACTGGTAACCTTTCGCTCGGTGTATAACTATTTCTGTCATTCCGTCGTAAACTGGTTACCTTTCGCTTGTTATATAACTATTTCTGTCATTCCATCGTTAACTGGTAACCTTTCGCTCGGTGTATAACTATTTCTGTCATTCCATCGTTAACTGGTAACTTTTCGCTCGGTGTAGTACTATTTCTTCTGTCATTCCTTCGTTAACTGGTAACCCTGGTTACCTTTCGCTTGGTATATAACTATTTCTGTCATTCTATCGTTAACTGGTAACCTTTCGCTCGGTGTATAACTATTTCTGTCATTCCTTCGTTAACTGGTAACCTTTGCTCGGTGTATAACTATTCCTGTCATTCCACCGTTATTTGGTAACCTTTCGCTCGGTGTATAACTATTTCTGTCATTCTTTCGTTAACTGGTAACCTTTCGCCCGGTGTATAACTATTTCTGTCATTCCTTCGTTAACTGGTTACCTTTCGCTTGTTATATAACTATTTCTGTAATTCCATCGTTAACTGGTAACCTTTCGCTCGGTGTATAACTATTTCTGTCATTCGATCGTTAACTGGTAACCTTTCGCTCGGTGTATAACTATTTCTATCATTACATCGTTAACTGGTAACCTTTGGCTTGGTATATAACTATTTCTGTCATTCCATCGTTAACTGGTAACCTTTCGCTCGGTGTATAACTATTTCTGTCATTCCATCGTTAACTGGTAACCTTTCGCTCGGTGTATAACTATTTTTGTCATTCTATCATTTACTGATAACCTTTAGCCCGATGTATAACTATTTCTGTCATTCCATCGTTAACTTGTTACCTTTCGCCCGGTGTATAACTATTTCTGTCATTCCGTCGTTAACTGCTCACCTTTCGCTTGTAATATAACTATTTCTGTCATTCCTTCGTAAACTGGTTACCTTTCGCTTGTTATACAACTATTTCTGTCATTCCATCGTTAACTGGTAACCTTTCGCTCGGTGTATAACTATTTCTGTCATTCCATCGTTAACTGGTAACCTTTCGCTCGGTGTAGTACTATTTCTGTCATTCCTTCGTTAACTGGTAACCCTGGTTACCTTTCGCTTGTTATATAACTATTTCTGTCATTCTATCGTTAACTGGTAACCTTTCGCTCGGTGTATAACTATTTCTGTCATTCCTTCGTTAACTGGTTACCTTTCGCTTGTTATATAACTATTTCTGTCATTCCATCGTTAACTGGTAACCTTTCGCTCGGTGTATATCTATTTCTGTCATTCCTTCGTTAACTGGTAACCTTTTGCTTGGTGTATAACTTTTTCTGTCATTCCTTCGTTAACTGGTTACCTTTCGCTTGTTATATAACTATTTCTGTCATTCCTTCGTTAACTGGTAACCTTTCGCTTGGTATATAACTAGTTCTGTCATTCCTTCGTTAACTGGTTACCTTTCGCTTGTTATATAACTATTTCTGTCATTCCATCGTTAACTAGTAATCTTTCGCTCGGTGTATAACTATTTCTGTCACTCCTTCGTTAACTGGTAACCTTTCGCTTGGTGTATAAATATTTCTGTCATTCCATCGTTAACTGGTAACCTTTCGCTTGGTATATAACTATTTCTGTCATTCGATTGTTAACTGGTAACCTTTCGCTCGGTGTATAACTATTTCTGTCATTCCATCATTTACTGGTAAACTTTCGCTCGATTTATAACTATTTCTGTCATTCCATCGTTAACTGGTTACCTTTCGCCCGGTGTATAACTATTTCTGTCATTTCTTCGTTAACTGGTAACCTTTCGCTTGGTATATATCTATTTCTGTCATTCCATCGTTAACTGGTAACCTTTCGCTCGGTGTATAACTATTTCTGTCATTCCATCGTTAACTGGTAACCTTTCGCTCGGTGTATAACTATTTCTGTCATTCCGTCGTAAACTGGTTACCTTTCGCTTGTTATATAACTATTTCTGTCATTCCATCGTTAACTGGTAACATTTCGCTCGGTGTTATAACTATTTCTGTCATTCCATCGTTAACTGGTAACCTTTCGCTCGGTGTAGTACTATTTCTTCTGTCATTCCTTCGTTAACTGGTAACCTTGGTTACCTTTCGCTAGTAATATAACTATTTCTGTCATTCTATCGTTAACTGGTAACCTTTCGCTCGGTGTATAACTATTTCTGTCATTCCTTCGTTAACTGGTAACCTTTCGCTTGGTATATAACTATTTCTGTCATTCAATCGTTAACTGGTAACCTTTCGCTCGGTGTATAACTATTTCTGCCATTCCATCATTTACTGGTAACCTTTCGCTCGATGTATAACTATTTCTGTCATTCCATCGTTAACTGGTAACCTTTTGCTCGGTGTATAACTATTTCTGTCATTCCTTCGTTAACTGGTAACCTTTCGCTCGGTGTATAACTATTTCTGTCATTCCGTCGTTAACTGGTTACTTTTAGCTTGTTATATAACTATTTCTGTCATTCCATCGTTAACTGGTAACCTTTTGCTCGGTGTATAACTATTTCTCTCATTCCTTCGTAAACTGGTTACCTTTTGCTTGTTATATAACTATTTCTGTCATTCCATTGTTAACTGGTAACCTTTCGCTCGGTGTATAACTATTTCTGTCATTCCATCGTTAACTGGTAACCTTTCGCTCGGTGTATAACTATTTCTGTCATTCCTTCGTTAACTGGTAACCCTGGTTACCTTTCGCTTGTTATATTACTATTTCTGTAATTCTATCGTTAACTGGTAACCTTTCGCTCGGTGTATAACTATTAAAGTCATTCCTTCGTTAACTGGTAACCTTTCGCTTGGTATATAACTATTTCTGTCATTCCTTCGTTAACTGGTAACCTTTTGCTCGGTGTATAACTATTTCTGTCATTCCTTTGTTAACTGGTTACCTTTCGCTTGTTATATAACTATTTCTGTCATTCCATCGTTAACTGGTAACCTTTCGCTCGGTGTATAACTATTTCTGTCATTCCATCGTTAACTGGTAACCTTTCGCTCGGTGTATAACTATTTTTGTCATTCTATCATTTACTGATAACCTTTAGCTCGATGTATAACTATTTCTGTCATTCCATCGTTAACTTGTTACCTTTCGCCCGGTGTATAACTATTTCTGTCATTCCGTCGTTAACTGCTCACCTTTCGCTTGTAATATAACTATTTCTGTCATTCCTTCGTAAACTGGTTACCTTTCGCTTGTTATACAACTATTTCTGTCATTCCATCGTTAACTGGTAACCTTTCGCTCGGTGTATAACTATTTCTGTCATTCCATCGTTAACTGGTAACCTTTCGCTCGGTGTAGTACTATTTCTGTCATTCCTTCGTTAACTGGTAACCCTGGTTACCTTTCGCTTGTTATATAACTATTTCTGTCATTCTATCGTTAACTGGTAACCTTTCGCTCGGTGTATAACTATTTCTGTCATTCCTTCGTTAACTGGTAACCTTTCGCTTGTTATATAACTATTTCTGTCATTCCATCGTTAACTGGTAACCTTTCGCTCGGTGTATATCTATTTCTGTCATTCCTTCGTTAACTGGTAACCTTTTGCTTGGTGTATAACTTTTTCTGTCATTCCTTCGTTAACTGGTTACCTTTCGCTTGTTATATAACTATTTCTGTCATTCCATCGTTAACTGGTAACCTTTCGCTTGGTATATAACTAGTTCTGTCATTCCTTCGTTAACTGGTTACCTTTCGCTTGTTATATAACTATTTCTGTCATTCCATCGTTAACTAGTAATCTTTCGCTCGGTGTATAACTATTTCTGTCACTCCTTCGTTAACTGGTAACCTTTCGCTTGGTGTATAAATATTTCTGTCATTCCATCGTTAACTGGTAACCTTTCGCTTGGTATATAACTATTTCTGTCATTCGATTGTTAACTGGTAACCTTTCGCTCGGTGTATAACTATTTCTGTCATTCCATCATTTACTGGTAAACTTTCGCTCGATGTATAACTATTTCTGTCATTCCATCGTTAACTGGTTACCTTTCGCCCGGTGTATAACTATTTCTGTCATTTCTTCGTTAACTGGTAACCTTTCGCTTGGTATATATCTATTTCTGTCATTCCATCGTTAACTGGTAACCTTTCGCTCGGTGTATAACTATTTCTGTCATTCCATCGTTAACTGGTAACCTTTCGCTCGGTGTATAACTATTTCTGTCATTCCGTCGTAAACTGGTTACCTTTCGCTTGTTATATAACTATTTCTGTCATTCCATCGTTAACTGGTAACATTTCGCTCGGTGTATAACTATTTCTGTCATTCCATCGTTAACTGGTAACCTTTCGCTCGGTGTAGTACTATTTCTTCTGTCATTCCTTCGTTAACTGGTAACCTTGGTTACCTTTCGCTAGTAATATAACTATTTCTGTCATTCTATCGTTAACTGGTAACCTTTCGCTCGGTGTATAACTATTTCTGTCATTCCTTCGTTAACTGGTAACCTTTCGCTTGGTATATAACTATTTCTGTCATTCAATCGTTAACTGGTAACCTTTCGCTCGGTGTATAACTATTTCTGCCATTCCATCATTTACTGGTAACCTTTCGCTCGATGTATAACTATTTCTGTCATTCCATCGTTAACTGGTAACCTTTTGCTCGGTGTATAACTATTTCTGTCATTCCTTCGTTAACTGGTAACCTTTCGCTCGGTGTATAACTATTTCTGTCATTCCGTCGTTAACTGGTTACTTTTAGCTTGTTATATAACTATTTCTGTCATTCCATCGTTAACTGGTAACCTTTTGCTCGGTGTATAACTATTTCTCTCATTCCTTCGTAAACTGGTTACCTTTTGCTTGTTATATAACTATTTCTGTCATTCCATTGTTAACTGGTAACCTTTCGCTCGGTGTATAACTATTTCTGTCATTCCATCGTTAACTGGTAACCTTTCGCTCGGTGTATAACTATTTCTGTCATTCCTTCGTTAACTGGTAACCCTGGTTACCTTTCGCTTGTTATATTACTATTTCTGTAATTCTATCGTTAACTGGTAACCTTTTGCTCGGTGTATAACTATTTCAGTCATTCCTTCGTTAACTGGTAACCTTTCGCTTGGTATATAACTATTTCTGTCATTCCTTCGTTAACTGGTAACCTTTTGCTCGGTGTATAACTATTTCTGTCATTCCTTTGTTAACTGGTTACCTTTCGCTTGTTATATAACTATTTCTGTCATTCCATCGTTAACTGGTAACCTTTCGCTCGGTGTATAACTATTTCTGTCATTCCATCGTTAACTGGTAACCTTTCGCTCGGTGTATAACTATTTCTGTCATTCCGTCGTAAACTGGTTACCTTTCGCTTGTTATATAACTATTTCTGTCATTCCATCGTTAACTGGTAACCTTTCGCTCGGTGTATAATTATTTCTGTCATTCTATCGTTAACTGGTAACCTTTCGCTCGGTGTAGTACTATTTCTTCTGTCATTCCTTCGTTAACTGGTAACCCTGGTTACCTTTCGCTTGGTATATAACTATTTCTGTCATTCTATCGTTAACTGGTAACCTTTCGCTCGGTGTATAACTATTTCTGTCATTCCTTCGTTAACTGGTAACCTTTGCTCGGTGTATAACTATTCCTGTCATTCCACCGTTGTTTGGTAACCTTTCGCTCGGTGTATAACTATTTCTGTCATTCTTTCGTTAACTGGTAACCTTTCGCCCGGTGTATATTATTCTGTCATTCCTTCGTTAACTGGTTACCTTTCGCTTGTTATATAACTATTTCTGTCATTCCATCGTTAACTGGTAACCTTTCCCTCGGTGTATAACTATTTCTGTCATTACATCGTTAACTGGTAACCTTTCGCTTGGTATATAACTATTTCTGTCATTCCATCGTTAACTGGTAACCTTTTGCTTGGTATATAACTATTTCTGGCATTTCTTCGTTAACTGGTAACCTTTCGCTCGGTGTATAACTATTTCTATCATTCCATCGTTAACTGGTAACCTTTCGCTCGGTGTATAACTATTTCTGTCATTCCATCGTAAACTGGTTACCTTTCGCTTGTTATATAACTATTTCTGTCATTCCATCGTTAACTGGTAACCTTTCGCTCTGTGTATAACTATTTCTGTCATTCCATCGTTAACTGGTAACCTTTCGCTCGGTGTAGTACTATTTCTTCTGTCATTCCTTCGTTAACTGGTAACCCTGGTTACCTTTCGCTTGGTATATAACTATTTCTGTCATTCTATCGTTAACTGGTAACCTTTCGCTCGGTGTATAACTATTTCTGTCATTCCTTCGTTAACTGGTAACCTTTGCTCGGTGTATAACTATTCCTGTCATTCCACCGTTATTTGGTAACCTTTCGCTCGGTGTATAACTATTTCTGTCATTCTTTCGTTAACTGGTAACCTTTCGCCCGGTGTATAACTATTTCTGTCATTCCTTCGTTAACTGGTTACCTTTCGCTTGTTATATAACTATTTCTGTAATTCCATCGTTAACTGGTAACCTTTCGCTCGGTGTATAACTATTTCTGTCATTTGATCGTTAACTGGTAACCTTTCGCTTGGTATATAACTATTTCTGTCATTCCATCGTTAACTGGTAACCTTTCGCTCGGTGTATAACTATTTCTGTCATTCCATCGTTAACTGGTAACCTTTCGCTCGGTGTATAACTATTTTTGTCATTCCATCATTTACTGGTAACCTTTAGCTCGATGTATAACTATTTCTGTCATTCCATCGTTAACTTGTTACCTTTCGCTCGGTGTATAACTATTTCTGTCATTTCTTCGTTAACTGGTAACCTTTCGCTTGGTATATATCTATTTCTGTCATTCCATCGTTAACTGGTAACCTTTCGTTCGGTGTATAACTATTTCTGTCATTCCATCGTTAACTGGTAACCTTTCGCTCGGTGTATAACTATTTCTGTCATTCATCGTTAACTGGTCACCTTTCGCTTGTTATATAACTATTTCTGTCATTCCTTCGTAAACTGGTTACCTTTCGCTTGTTATACAACTATTTCTGTCATTCCATCGTTAACTGGTAACCTTTCGCTCGGTGTATAACTATTTCTGTCATTCCATCGTTAACTGGTAACCTTTCGCTCGGTGTAGTACTATTTCTGTCATTCCTTCGTTAACTGGTAACCCTGGTTACCTTTTGCTTGTTATATAACTATTTCTGTCATTCTATCGTTAACTGGTAACCTTTCGCTCGGTGTATAACTATTTCTGTCATTCCTTCGTTAACTGGTTACCTTTCGCTTGTTATATAACTATTTCTGTCATTCCATCGTTAACTGGTAACCTTTCGCTCGGTGTATATCTATTTCTGTCATTCCTTCGTTAACTGGTAACCTTTCGCTTGGTGTATAACTTTTTCTGTCATTCCTTCGTTAACTGGTTACCTTTCGCTTGTTATATAACTATTTCTGTCATTCCATCGTTAACTGGTAACCTTTCGCTTGGTATATAACTATTTCTGTCATTCCTTCGTTAACTGGTTACCTTTCGCTTGTTATATAACTATTTCTGTCATTCCATCGTTAACTAGTAATCTTTCGCTCGGTGTATAACTATTTTTGTCACTCCTTCGTTAACTGGTAACCTTTCGCTTGGTGTATAAATATTTCTGTCATTCCATCGTTAACTGGTAACCTTTCGCTTGGTATATAACTATTTCTGTCATTCGATCGTTAACTGGTAACCTTTCGCTCGGTGTATAACTATTTCTGTCATTCCATCATTTACTGGTAAACTTTCGCTCGATGTATAACTATTTCTGTCATTCCATCGTTAACTGGTTACCTTTCGCCCGGTGTATAACTATTTCTGTCATTTCTTCGTTAACTGGTAACCTTTCGCTTGGTATATATCTATTTCTGTCATTCCATCGTTAACTGGTAACCTTTCGCTCGGTGTATAACTATTTCTGTCATTCCATCGTTAACTGGTAACCTTTCGCTCGGTGTATAACTATTTCTGTCATTCCGTCGTAAACTGGTTACCTTTCGCTTGTTATATAACTATTTCTGTCATTCCATCGTTAACTGGTAACCTTTCGCTCGGTGTATAACTATTTCTGTCATTCCATCGTTAACTGGTAACCTTTCGCTCGGTGTAGTACTATTTCTTCTGTCATTCCTTCGTTAACTGGTAACCCTGGTTACCTTTCGCTTGTTATATAACTATTTCTGTCATTCTATCGTTAACTGGTAACCTTTCGCTCGGTGTATAACTATTTCTGTCATTCCTTCGTTAACTGGTAACCTTTCGCTTGGTATATAACTATTTCTGTCATTCAATCGTTAACTGGTAACCTTTCGCTCGGTGTATAACTATTTCTGCCATTCCATCATTTACTGGTAACCTTTCGCTCGATGTATAACTATTTCTGTCATTCCATCGTTAACTGGTAACCTTTTGCTCGGTGTATAACTATTTCTGTCATTCCTTCGTTAACTGGTAACCTTTCGCTCGGTGTATAACTATTTCTGTCATTCCGTCGTTAACTGGTTACTTTTAGCTTGTTATATAACTATTTCTGTCATTCCATCGTTAACTGGTAACCTTTTGCTCGGTGTATAACTATTTCTCTCATTCCTTCGTAAACTGGTTACCTTTTGCTTGTTATATAACTATTTCTGTCATTCAATCGTTAACTGGTAACCTTTCGCTCGGTGTATAACTATTTCTGTCATTCCATCGTTAACTGGTAACCTTTCGCTCGGTGTATAACTATTTCTGTCATTCCTTCGTTAACTGGTAACCCTGGTTACCTTTCGCTTGTTATATAACTATTTCTGTCATTCAATCGTTAACTGGTAACCTTTCGCTCGGTGTATAACTATTTCTGTCATTCCATCGTTAACTGGTAACCTTTCGCTCGGTGTATAACTATTTCTGTCATTCCTTCGTTAACTGGTAACCCTGGTTACCTTTCGCTTGTTATATAACTATTTCTGTAATTCTATCGTTAACTGGTAACCTTTCGCTCGGTGTATAACTATTTCTGTCATTCCTGCGTTAACTGGTAACCTTTCGCTTGGTATATAACTATTTCTGTCATTCCTTCGTTAACTGGTAACCTTTTGCTCGGTGTATAACTATTTCTGTCATTCCTTTGTTAACTGGTTACCTTTCGCTTGTTATATAACTATTTCTGTCATTCCATCGTTAACTGGAAACCTTTCGCTCGGTGTATAACTATTTCTGTCATTTTATCGTTAACTGGTAACCATTGGATTGGTATATAGCTATTTCTGTCATTCCATCGTTAACTGGTAAGCTTTCGCTCGGTGTATAACTATTTCTGTCATTCCATTGTTAACTGGTAACTTTTCGCTCGGTGTATAACTATTTTTGTCATTCCTTCGTAATCTGGCAATCTTTCGCTTGGTGTATAACTATTTCTGTCATTCCATCGTTAACTGGTAACCTTTTGCTTGGTATATAACTATTTCTGTCATTCCATCGTTAACTGGTAACCTTTCGCTCGGTGTATAACTATTTCTGTCATTCCTTCGTTAACTGGTAACCTTTCGCTTGGTATATAACTTTTTCTGTCATTCCTTCGTTAACTGGTAACTTTTCGCTTGGTGTATAACTATTTTTGTCATTCCTTCGTTAACTGGTTACCTTTCGCTTGTTATATAACTATTTCTGTCATTCCATCGTTAACTGGTAACCTTTCGCTCGGTGTATAAATAGTTTCTGTCATTCCATCTTTAACTGGTAACCTTTCGTTCGGTGTATAACTATTTCTGTCATTCCTTCGTTAGCTGGTAACCTTTTGCTTGGTATATAACTATTTCTGTCATTCCATCGTTAACTGGTAACCTTTCGCTCGGTGTATAACTATTTCTGTCATTCCTTCGTTAACTGGTAACCTTTCGCTTGGTATATAACTTTTTCTGTCATTCCTTCGTTAACTGGTTACCTTTCGCTTGTTATATAACTATTTCTGCCATTACATCGTTAACTGGTGACCTTTCGCTCGGTGTATAACTATTTCTGTCATTCCTTCGTTAACTGGTTACCTTTTGCTTGTAATATAACTATTTCTGTCATTCCATCGTTAACTGGTAACCTTTCGCTCGGTGTATAACTATTTTTGTCATTCCTTCGTTAACTGGCAACCTTTCGCTTGGTGTATAACTATTTCTGTCATTCCATCGTTAACTGGTAACCTTTTGCTTGGTATATAACTATTTCTGTCATTCCTTCGTTAACTGGTTACCTTTTGCTTGTAATATAACTATTTCTGTCATTCCATCGTTAACTGGTAACCTTTCGCTCGGTGTATAACTATTTTTGTCATTCCTTCGTTAACTGGCAACCTTTCGCTTAGTGTATAACTATTTCTGTCATTCCATCGTTAACTGGTAACCTTTTGCTTGGTATATAACTATTTCTGTCATTCCATCGTTAACTGGTAACCTTTCGCTCGGTGTATAACTATTTCTGTCATTCCTTCGTTAACTGGTAACCTTTCGCTTGGTATATAACTTTTTCTGTCATTCCTTCGTTAACTGGTTACCTTTCGCTTGTTATATAACTATTTCTGCCATTACATCGTTAACTGGTGACCTTTCGCTCGGTGTATAACTATTTCTGTCATTCCATCGTTAACTGGTAACCTTTTGCTTGTTATATAACTATTTCTGTCATTCCATTGTTAACTGGTAACCTTTCGCTTGGTGTATAACTATTTCTGTCATTCCTTCGTTAACTGGTATACTTGTAATGAAAAGTTTTATAAACTGTTGTAATTTTTAACCTAAAGTGTCAAATATCTAATGAATATTCATGATGACGAAACTAATAAAACTTACGGCATGTCCCTTCAATAAGGAAGATCTCATCAATAGCAATGACAGCTTGTTCATTCTCATAAATTTCTCCTTTTATTGTGATCTAAAATAGTCAAATATTGACAAGTTATATACATTTGTTCTTATTGTCTACTTTTTGTGTTACCCTTAAAAAATATATTAATTTATCTTACCTCCTATACATTTCTAGGAATATGATTGGTTAAAAGCGTCCTCGTGGGGACCGTGTATATTCCAAATTAGGTTAGTAGGGAGGCGAAACTTCCTTCATTACAGGGTTAGTACGAGTGTTTTCCACTTTTTGTGATACCATCAAATAATATTTAAATGTTTTTCCTTAGTAGTAGTTTTCAATAGTGACACAATATTTATATATATTTTTTTTTTATTAAATAGTGATATGTCATTAATACAAAAGAATTAAGTTAAGCATGATTCAATGGTTCAAAATTAGCATACAGATAATACACAAGTTTTTCAACTTAGTAACGATTCTCCAAGCCAGTATGAATGTACAATTAAGTTCAAGTATTGTTCGTCACATCTTATTTTCATGAATGGTGATAAATTAAACTCAATGGTATTAGATTTGCTGATTTGTAAAATCTGTATTGTAACCTATAAACTCATTTACCAACATCAGTAAAACTTTGGTTGTTGCCTTGTGGCAATTGTATACAATATCTCCTGATGTTTATGTTACGGGTGCTCTTTTTTTCAGTTATTCTAACGTCGAAAATTTATTTTAAGTTATACATTTCCTTTACCTAACTTTATCCCGATATTTTATATTGCTGCATTTCATGTGTAGGGAAAAAAGACTGATGGACGTCTGTGAGGTCAAATGTCTATCATTGTAATTTGATATATGACGTCAAGCCCTTATGATGTTACATTGGACACCCATAAACGTAGAAATATTCCGCTGTTTAATCTTCGGTATTTAATTTAAAGAGATACAACGATGATGAGAAAATGACATAAATTAAAACATTGATATAAGTCTTTCTCCGGCAGCATGAGGTTTAAATTTAATTTTTCATATAGTTGTAAAATGAGTGGCAGAATACTTACAACTGGTTTACTTAAATATGGTATATTTATAGAAGCAGATTTCCATATGAATGGTCCTTCATCTCCTGATTTGGACCAGATACTTGTTAAAGCAGAATCTTTATTTCCAGCCTTTACGTCTAATGATGTAATGCTGTACGTCAAAAAGTATTGGAAGGATAGACACAAAGAACTTGCTAAAATAAACAATATTGTAAAGAGATCATAAAGAATTGAAATTGATATGTCCATTGTTTGTTTTTTTTTGGGACGGGGGGGGGGGGGGGGGGGGGAGGTTGGTGGAAATACTAATTAAGCAATTGCTAATTCATGATTAAGTCATTTAGATTTCAAGATTATTAGTAAGTACTAACTAGATCTATTTTTTATCAATGATATGGTTATTTTTGATGAATTAACTGTTTGCAAAATTATGAATTATTCGAACTACTAAGGATTTTCTAATCCCAGGTATAAAATTCCTAGAAGTATTCGGCTCAACATTTTGGATTTTGGGTTCTCAATGTTCTTCAACTATATACTTGTTTTGCTTTCTAACTATTTTGAGCGTTATTTGAACATATACGCTTCCATCAGTGAAACGGATATTCAATAACAGTCAACCAACTCTTGATATATATCTTATTCGTACAGACAGCAATGCTTGTCCTTTACTAGAGTTAGTTATTTTAGTGACATTTCACTTTGAATTCGATATTTCTGATATTCTACTTTCACATGGGTGAATAGAAAATTAGGACGGAAATTGACTCATTATACATCAAATCTACAGATCCTAAATCTTACTATCAGAATCTTCATTTTCATTCACCCAATGAAAATTTTGCTAAATGTTCTCAAGCCCGGCAGAAATCTTCTCCTAGTTAGTGCGTGATAACTCGAATGTAAAGTCAACAACTACATAGAGGTAACTTTTAAGTCAGAGGCTTCAGTTGTGAGGTTAGCTATGCTTGTTGTATGACCATTTGTGAACGTAAAGTAAACGGCTACATAAAGGTACCTTGTAAGTCAGAGGCTTCAGTTGTGAGTTTAGCTATGCTTGTTGTCATACCATCTTGATCTGTGTATATGTAGTACTTTCCCTTGGCGGCTATGTCAGGCCTTATATCTTCACTGGTGGAAGGCTAAAACATCAAAAGTTTAAACTTGATAAACACTGGACTTAAGGTGGTACCAAACACTTTGACTAAAATTAGTTTTGCTCGTTCAATTTTCATCAATTTTAAATAAAAAAAAATACTTTCAGCCTTTTAAAAGAATATAAAAATTTCAAAAATATTTGAACCAGTAACTTTCACTGAAAGATTTCATTAGACATATAGCAGTTTGGCAAACACTTATTCAAAACATTAGGACCTTAATTTTTTATAAATTATAGAACGTGATTAAATCGTTGAGATGATTTTACAGAGTACTTTCCCTGAAGTGTTAGGTACCACCTTAAATTGATACCTATGAATATATTGTAGGACGTACATCATATTAATTATGTAAACTCTAGCCATGTGTCATCTCTGGAATCATAAAAAAAAACGTTTTTCTTAATTAAGAATTGAAATTAAATATTGTAATGATATAAGATGTTAAAGTGTTGAGCGAAGCATCTTTGTCTCATACGAAACACTACATCAGTAAATGCCTGTACCCATTCAGGAACACGACAGCTGTTGTCCATTTGTTTGATGTGTTTTATACACTACATCAGTAAGTGCCTGTACCCATTCAGGAATATGACAGCTGTTGTCCAATTGTTTGATGTGTTTTATACACTACATCAGTAAATGCCTGTACCCATTCAGGAATACGACAGCTGTTGTCCATTTGTTTGATGTGTTTTATACACTACATCAGTAAATGCCTGTACCCATTCAGGAATATGACAGCTGTTGTCCATTTGTTTGATGTGTTTTATACACTACATCAGTAAGTGCCTGTACCCATTCAGGAATACGACAGCTGTTGTCCAATTGTTTGATGTGTTTTATACACTACATCAGTAAATGGCTGTACCCATTCAGGAATACGACAGCTGTTGTCCATTTGTTTGATGTGTTTTATACACTACATCAGTAAGTGCCTGTACCCATTCAGGAATACGACAGTTGTTGTCTATTTGTTTGATGTGTTTTATACACTACATCAGTAAGTGCCTGTACCCATTCAGGAATACGACAGTTGTTGTCTATTTGTTTGATGTGTTTTATACACTACATCAGTAAGTGCATGTACCCATTCAGGAATACGACAGTTGTTGTCTATTTGTTTGATGTGTTTTATACACTACATCAGTAAGTGCCTGTACCCATTCAGGAATACGACAGTTGTTGTCTATTTGTTTGATGTGTTTTATACACTACATCAGTAAGTGCCTGTACCCATTCAGGAATACGACAGCTGTTGTCCATTTGTTTGATGTGTTTTATACACTACATCAGTAAATGCCTGTACTCATTCAGGAATACGACAGCTGTTGTCCATTTGTTTGATGTGTTTTATACACTACATCAGTAAATGCCTGTACTCATTCAGGAATACGACAGCTGTTGTCCATTTGTTTGATGTGTTTTATACACTACATCAGTAAATGCCTGTACCCATTCAGGAATACGACAGCTGTTGTCCATTTGTTTGATGTGTTTTATACACTACATCAGTAAATGCCTGTACCCATTCAGGAATATGACAGCTGTTGTCCATTTGTTTGATGTGTTTTATACACTACATCAGTAAGTGCCTGTACCCATTCAGGAATACGACAGCTGTTGTCCATTTGTTTGATGTGTTTTATACACTACATCGGTAAATGCCTGTACCCATTCAGGAATATGACAGCTGTTGTCCATTTGTTTGATGTGTTTTATACACTACATCAGTAAATGCCTGTACCCATTCAGGAATATGACAGCTGTTGTCCATTTGTTTGATGTGTTTTATACACTACATCGGTAAATGCCTGTACCCATTCAGGAATATGACAGCTGTTGTCCATTTGTTTGATGTGTTTTATACACTACATCAGTACATGCCTGTACCCATTCAGGAATATGACAGCTGTTGTCCATTTGTTTGATGTGTTTTATACACTACATCAGTAAATGCCTGTACCCATTCAGGAATACGACAGCTGTTGTCCATTTGTTTGATGTGTTTTATACACTACAACAGTAAGTGCCTGTACCCATTCAGGAATATGACAGCTGTTGTCCATTTGTTTGATATGTTTTATACACTACATCAGTAAATGCCTGTACCCATTCAGGAATACGACAGCTGTTGTCCATTTGTTTGATATGTTTTATACACTACATCATGTACATCAGTAAATGCCTGTACCCATTCAGGAATACGACAGCTGTTGTCCATTTGTTTGATGTGTTTTATACACTACATCAGTAAATGCCTGTACCCATTCAGGAATACGACAGCTGTTGTCCATTTGTTTGATGTGTTTTATACACTACATCAGTAAATGCCTGTACCCATTCAGGAATACGACAGCTGTTGTCCATTTGTTTGATATGTTTTATACACTACATCAGTAAATGCCTGTACCCATTCAGGAATACGACAGCTGTTGTCCATTTGTTTGATATGTTTTATACACTACATCAGTAAATGCCTGTACCCATTCAGGAATACGACAGCTGTTGTCCATTTGTTTGATATGTTTTATACACTACATCAGTAAGTGCCTGTACCCATTCAGGAATACGACAGCTGTTGTCCATTTGTTTGATATGTTTTATACACTACATCAGTAAATGCCTGTACCCATTCAGGAATACGACAGCTGTTGTCCATTTGTTTGATGTGTTTTATACACTACAACAGTAAGTGCCTGTACCCATTCAGGAATATGACAGCTGTTGTCCATTTGTTTGATATGTTTTATACACTACATCAGTAAATGCCTGTACCCATTCAGGAATACGACAGCTGTTGTCCATTTGTTTGATGTGTTTTATACACTACATCAGTAAATGCCTGTACCCATTCAGGAATACGACAGCTGTTGTCCATTTGTTTGATGTGTTTTATACACTACATCAGTAAGTGCCTGTACCCATTCAGGAATACGACAGCTGTTGTCCATTTGTTTGATGTGTTTTATACACTACATCAGTAAGTGCCTGTACCCATTCAGGAATATGACAGCTGTTGTCCATTTGTTTGATGTGTTTTATACACTACATCAGTAAGTGCCTGTACCCATTCAGGAATACGACAGCTGTTGTCCATTTGTTTGATGTGTTTAAGCGTTTGGGTTTGCCATTCATGCATGGAATTTCCTTTTGGATTTTTCCTTAGAGATCTGAAGTCTTGTTAATTTACTTTATTTTTCAAAATTTAAAAAAAAATTAATCAACTAGATGATTTTGGTAATGACAAATATTATATGTTCAATGTTGGCTCTTTGCACTTTTTCTAGTTAATTTTATGAAAAAGTACTGTTAAAGTACCGAACCTCAAGGTAAGTTTAAAAAGGTAAAGTCCATAAATAGTTGTCAAAGGTACCAGGACTATAATCCAGCACACTAGACGCGTGTCTCGTCTACACAAGACTCACCAGTGACCCTCACACAAAAATATTTATAAATAAAAAAAAAAAGAACAAATTTGAAGAGCATTAAGGATTCAAAGTTCCAAAATGTTGTGCCAAATACGGCAATCTATGCCTGGGATAAGACAATCCTTAGTATTCGAAAAATACAAAGTTTTGTTAACAGGAAATTTATAAAAATGATCACATTATAAAAACTGAAAAAAATGACATTTTATCGACCAAGTGAACTAATAAGATATATAGGGCTTGAAACAGTAGTGCGCAATTATCAGGTTTGTCAGAAACATTTTACAGTTCACAATTCGCCGTTTTCAGAATCTAATGCATTCTGGGTATTATTTTCGAAGGCGTATACCAACGCGTTTTGATTGGTTTAAAACATTATAAACAATGGAAATTCAACCAATGACGTAACGTTATTTTCACTTTGGAGTACGAACAATGAAATTACCCATGATGCTTTAGATTCTGAAACGGCCAATTAACCAAATTTGAAATCATCGAATTAGAATTATTTTCAAATATTTAATAGCACCAGAAATCTGACGGGAGCCATACATGGAATAAAATTTGCTTGGGCTTCTAGAACACACGATATCATCCAGTTGTTGTTGGTATTCTTGCTGCTTTGATTTAAGTTTTTATGTTGTGTTTATTAGATAGATTGTTGTTTTTACTCCGGGTTTTACGATAGTATTGTATGTTTGTTTTCGACTTATGAGTTTGAAAATCCATTTTGTAACTTTTCATCTCTTTAACACAAATCAATTATTTCTGGTAGTTAATCTAATAACATTTTCTATTAAAAGTTGAAAACGTTTTTGATTTTGACGATCTTACAGTTGAATCAATAGCTCTCGTCCATTCATAAGTTGACCCATCTACATTCTTGAAAATACACGATTCCCCAACTTCAAATCCACAACTGTATCGTATAACGACTTGGGGATCATCGACAGCTGAATCTTTAGAAAAAAAGTTAAATTTATTTTCTCACATCACATTATAAAATAATATAAAAAAAAGTGAAAACATATGTTGGGGTTGACAATTATTAAGGACGAACTATGAAGTATTTGACACATTTCTACTTCCTATTATGGTGTGTGCATTGGGTAGCAGCTGACATATTACTGTTAAATAAATGTGTTTAAATATTTTAACCATGATCGGTCAAACAACACTACGATGAGCAACGATTTTACTGGTGAACTAAACATTGTCAATTCCATTTTCTGATAAATTTGTATTTCAAGGACCAAAATTGTGTGTGCCGAAATACATAATGAAATATCAAGTTCGAAATTCTGATAAATTTAGAAAAAGATAATGTCAGACATTTTGTAATTTGAGAGGCAAAAGACATTTCTTTCTGATTGGATTAATACTGTAAGGTTGTTGATATAAATCATAATTAATAAACTGAATAGGTAAATTATTATCTATGATAAATCAATCACGCATCTTTCAAAACCACACAGAATACGTTCCAAATAACATCGCTTAGTGTGTAAATCACAGCACCTAACTTTTACGCCAACAAGATATTATTGATCGTTGTGGAATATCTGTCTTACCGATGATTAAAGTATGTTTCTTATGTCATAACTACAGTACTGTCCCCTTATCCCGAATATAACCTACCGAATAAGGGGTCTTTACCGTGTCTGTACAAACATGAACTACATGACGGATGTCACATGTAGAGCAGGCGCTTCGAAGCAACTGGAATCACCACCAGTTCATTGTGGGTTTTATGTTGCTCAGTCTGTCTGTGTTGTGTTTTGTGTAATGTACGTAATTTGTTTGTTGATCTTTTTCGTTCTGAGCGAGGCGTGTTCGGTAAATTTTCGATTTATAACAGTACAACACGAGACAGGAACATACAGAAAGTGGCTACGATAAACATATCTGATCCCTTTACCAGTGACTATAGTGTAACAGTACAATACGAGACAGGAACATACAGAATGTGGCGACGATAAACAAGTTTGATCCTTTTACCAGTGACTATAGTGTAACAGTACAACACGAGACAGGAACATACAGAATGTGGCGACGATAAACATATCTGATCCCTTTACCAGTAAATATAGTGTAACAGTACAATACGAGACAGGAACATACAGAATTATTGTCAAATATTTGATAGCACCAGAAATCTGACGGGAGCCATACATGGAATAAATTTGCTTGCGCTTCTAGAACACACGATATCATCCAGTTGTTGTTGATGTTCTAGTTGCTTAGATTTAAGTTTCTATGTTCTGTTTATTAGATATTTTTTTTTACTCAAGTTTTTACGATTGTATTGTATGTTTGTTTTCGACTTATGAGTTTGAAAATCCATTTTGTAACTTTTTATCTCTTTAACACAAATCAATTATTTCTGGTAGTTAATCTAATAACATTTTCTATTAAAAGTTGAAAACGTTTTTGATTTTGACGATCTTACAGTTGAATCAATAGCTCTCGTCCATTCATAAGTTGACCCATCTACATTCTTGAAAATACACGATTCCCCAACTTCAAATCCACAACTGTATCGTATAACGACTTGGGGATCATTGACAGCTGAATCTTTAGAAAAAAAGTTAAATTTATTTTCTCACATCACATTATTAAATAATAATAAAAAAAAGTGAAAACATATGTTTAGGTTGGCAATTATTAAGGACGAATTATGAAGTATTTAACACATTTCTACTTCCTATTATGGTGTGTGCATTGGGTAGCCGCTGACATATTACTGTTAAATAAATGTGTTGAAATATTTTAACCATGATCGGTCAAACAACACTACGATGAGCAACGATGTTACTGGTGAACTAAACATTGTCAATTCCATTTTTCTGAGAAATGTGTATTTCAAGGACCAAAATTGTGTGTGCCGAAATACATAATGAAATATCAAGTTCGAAATTCTGATAAATTTAGAAAAAGATTATGTCAGACATTTTGTAATTTGAGAGACAAAAGACATTTCTTTCTGATTGGATTAATGGTGTAGGTTGTTGATATAAATCATAATTAATAAACTGAATAGGTAAATTATTATCTATGATAAATCAATCACGCATCTTTCAAAACCGCGCAGAATACGTTCCAAATAACATCGCTTAGTGTGTAAATCACAGCACCTAACTTTTACGCCAACAAGATATTATTTATCGTTGTGGAATATCTGTCTTACCGATGATTAAAGCTATGTTTCTTATGTCATAACTACAGTCCTGTCCCCTTATCCCGAATATAACCTACCGAATAAGGGGTCCTTACCGTGTCTGTACAAACATGAACTACATGACGGATGTCACATGTAGAGCAGGCGTTTCGAAGCAACTGGGATCACCACCAGTCCATTGTGGGTTTTATGTTGCTCAGTCTGTCTGTGTTGTGTTTTGTGTAATGTACGTAGTTTGTTTGTTGATCTTTTTCGTTTTGAGCGAGGCGTGTTCGGTAAATTTTCGATTTATAACAGTACAACACGAGACAGGAACATACAGAATGTGGCGACGATAAACATATCTGATCCCTTTACCAGTGACTATAGTGTAACAGTAAAATACGAGACAGGAACATACAGAATGTGGCGACGATAAACATATCTGATCCTTTTACCAGTGACTATAGTGTAACAGTACAATACGAGACAGGAACATACAGAATGTGGCGACGATAAACAAGTTTGATCATTCCTAACCTGTGACAATGGGTACAAAACGAGACACGTAATACACTTTTTTAATTTATTGAAATCTAAAACGTTACGTCATTCACTGAAATCGCGTAAGAAAGAGGGCTAACATAGGATATGCCTGTTCCCCATTTCAATTCAATGTATTTGAATAAAATATTGTTTAAACTAAACTTAACTAGACATCACGTTAATATGTTGTTTTCAGTTGGATACTGTTGTCCGTCGTCTTCATTGGCGTTCTTCACTGTTGTGCAAACATTATAACATATAGGAAGCAAATATAAATATGGTCTTATTCAAACACAGGTCTATACATTTCACTCTATTTGAATAAGAGGAATAATAACTATTGCATCATTTATGTTTATACTAACTTTTGCAACATGGTCTTTTATGACAGCATCTGCCTACACTTTCCCATCCTTCTCCAAATTTTAGCTCACAAGTAACATTTCTTACTCCACATCTGCCATTTAAAGCCCGACAATTTCCTGAAAAGTAAAGTTCTTCGATATAATATGGCAGAATTGACTTTTAATTTATACATTATTCAATAAGAATATAGCTGAAAAATTTGGAACAGATCTGTAACCAAAACAAAAGTTCTCATGCTTTATTGTAATAAAATAGAGGTGTGTATTCTCCAAGTTATGATTAAATAATACAAGGTTATATAATATGATTATATAGAAATGAATATCAAATTTTTTGGAAGATTATCTAAATACCAATAAGTGACACATAACTAGACAATTTGACAATTTCGACTGTCCAAACATAGGTCAACTATGTGTCACATACTTATTTCATCAACATCCTTAGAACCTAGCTAAACATTTTACTTCAAAGATTCATACTAATTAAAAGTTCTCCATGTAGACTATACTATCTTTGAAAAAGACATTTTATTTAAATCAAATATGTCAATAATGGTTTTCATTTTTGAAAATATTGCCGGTAGTCTTAATGACCATTCCGTAAAAGAACAAATTCCTGGTTATTTTGATATTGATAATACTAAGCTCCTTCTTACTTGTTATGTTTACAAATAATCAACACGGGAATATGTGTTAATTTATGGTGAGGTGAGTAAATATGTTATTGACCATACACCTACGTCGTCAAATTGCAACAATTTTAAATACATGTATGACCCCAGCTCCCATATAATAACGGATACCTTAACACCGTCCAGACGAAGAGTTGTAACCATTCTTCAGTAAAAGACACTAAAAAAATACCATCCCCCGTCCATTATTAATTCGAATGAATGTCACCAACGACTCACTTCGTCCTTAATGTATAAAATGGGTAAAACCAAAAAAGCTGACAAAAAAATCCTTGGATTCTTTTTTTTTCAATTCAGTTATGAACATAGTTTATGATTGTTCAGTTTCTGTGTGTGTTGCGTTTCGGTGTTGTGTCGTTGTTCTCCTCTTATATTTAATGCGTTTCGCTCGGTGTTGGTTTGTTACCCCGATTTTGTTTTTTGTCCATGGATTTACGAGTTACTATTTATGACCTCTTTGTAACATTTGTTTGTTTTTAGAGTATTAAGATGATTACACAATGCTGACTGATGTACCCCAATTTTTTACATTTGTACCTATTGTGCCTGTTTATTTTGTTCACGCATCGTTGTCAATATAATGGATTTTGATGCAACTGTTAAGCTTTGTGCTTGTTTGGCTTTATAAAAATTTTGATATGAGCGTCACTGATGAGTCTTTTGCAGAAGAAAATGCCTGTGCCAAGTCAGTTATATGACAGCTGTTTTCCATTCGTTTGAAATGTTTGATGTTTTGATTTTTCCATTCAATTATGAACTTTCCTTTTTAGATTTTCCTTGAA
This sequence comes from Mytilus trossulus, assembly GCF_036588685.1. Classification (NCBI taxonomy): domain Eukaryota; kingdom Metazoa; phylum Mollusca; class Bivalvia; order Mytilida; family Mytilidae; genus Mytilus; species Mytilus trossulus. The sequence continues at coordinate 67,904,313 of NC_086383.1, forward strand.
GTTCAGTATTTTTGTGGTTTTAATTTTACAACCATAATAGACTTATGTCCCTAATCGAACACCAACCATCTTTGAGTCAATGTTTTATTATACATAAAAGTACTTACCGTCGCCATTAGAAACACCAATTGTACAGAGGAGTATTACCATCAAATAGCAAAAGTTTGTCATAATGCTGAAAACAGAATTATGTTATTTTATTTTCATATGTTGTCTAGCAATATTGAAGACTATTAAGGGAGTTCGATTCTCAGTTTCAAAGTAATTAACTTTTCAAAACACTAGTTTATATAGATAGGGGATTAATTAAGGAATTCAAAGAGCAAACAAAATGTATTGGTCACAGTGCTTGTTTCCGAGATATTAGCCTTTGAAATTGTGGCGGGAAAATATTCTCTCTTGACTTTCCATACCTTTTAATTGACAAGTTGAAGTTTTCAAAAACTGTTAAAAAGTAATTAAAATTTTATAAGACTTTTACAGATGGCTTATCATTATACATGTAAAAGATTTACAAAAAGAAAAATTGGGGTCACCGGTCAAATATTTTCAAGGCATTCAAATGGATGAAACCAGAGGATTGTGAAAATCTGACAAATAATCTAAAACATGACAAGCCAGCTTCCTAAATTCTATAAAGTTGAACAATTTACATGTCCAATAGTGTACAGATTTGGTGATGTCTTAAAATAAAAAAAATCAACAACTGATATCATTGTTATGTATTATTCCAAAAAATGGATGTAAGATATCATCCATGCAACTGAGTAGTTTGCACGAAACGAATATGTAACTTTGCCAGAATTGAACTTGATATATTAGAAGAATATTCATTATTTCTAAATGATACTATATATCGTATATGTAGAAGGATGTCTTTCATTTTTTGGTGGTTTGTTTTGTATATGCGACTCTTTGTATTTCTTTTGTTCTTATTACGTGACTCTGTACTTTAAAAGATCCCGTCAGTATTATTTTGGTCTATTATATGTCATTATGATATATTTCTATTATGAGTTACTATATACGTTGAACCACAAACGTCAAAATCATTCAATCGCGTAGTGGAATTAACTATTTTTGGATTCTCATAAATTCTACCTATAACTTTTGGACTAGTTTAAATCTTGGTCTATTTCTGTAATTTGTTCTTACATACTTTTGATTTTTTAACTTTATATGCTTACATTGCCTATGTAAATTTTAAAACTGTTTGTATGCACATTGAACGACAAATTTATGTGACGTATACAAATTTTATGACGTCAGACACTCAAGTCAATCTATGTGTTCGTAGATAGATGTGTTTGTGTTCTGTTAAATTGTCCCTTTTAAAATTGTTATTCGATGATTACTGATGTACCCATATTTTGACTATTTCATTAATTGTGACTGTTTATTTAACGCATCATGTAAATATAACGGAATTTGATGAGACTGTTATTAAAGAGAGAGGGTTAGCGCTATAGAACCAGGTTTAATCCACCATTTTCTACATTTGAAAATGCCTGTAGCAAGTCAGGAATATGACAGTTCTTGTCCATTCGTTTTTGATGCGTTTTGTTATTTGATTTTGCCATGTGATTATGGACGTTCCGTATTGATTTTCCTTAATGTGTTATATCAGAACTGAAGCTAGAATAATGACTATCAAACTTAGAACACACCTTAATGTGTAATATCAGAACTGAAACTAGAATAATAACTATCAAACTAAGAACACACCTTAATGTGTTATATCAGAACTGAAGCTAGAATAATAACTATCAAACTAAGAACACACCTTAATGTGTTATATCAGAACTGAAGCTAGAAAATTGACTATCAAACTTAGAACACACCTTAATGTGTTATATCAGAACTGAAGCTAGAATAATAACTATCAAACTAAGAACACACCTTAATGTGTTATATCAGAACTGAAGCTAGAAAATTGACTATCAAACTTAGAACACACCTTAATGTGTTATATCAGAACTGAAGCTAGAATAATGACTATCAAACTTAGAACACACCTTAATGTGTTATATCAGAACTGAAGCTAGAAAATTGACTATCAAACTTAGAACACACCTTAATGTGTTATATCAGAACTGAAGCTAGAATAATGACTATCAAACTTAGAACACACCTTAATGTGTTATATCAGAACTGAAGCTAGAAAATTGACTATCAAACTTAGAACACACCTTAATGTGTTATATCAGAACTGAAGCTAGAATAATAACTATCAAACTTAGAACACACCTTAATGTGTTATATCAGAACTGAAGCTAGAATAATAACTATCAAACTAAGAACACACCTTAATGTGTTATATCAGAACTGAAGCTAGAATAATAACTATCAAACTAAATACACACCTTAATGTGTTATATCAGAACTGAAGCTAGAATAATAACTATCAAACTAAGAACACACCTTAATGTGTTATATCAGAACTGAAGCTAGAATAATAACTATCAAACTAAATACACACCTTAATGTGTTATATCAGAACTGAAGCTAGAATAATAACTATCAAACTAAGAACACACCTTAATGTGTTATATCAGAACTGAAGCTAGAATAATAACTATCAAACTTAGAACACACCTTAATGTGTAATATCAGAACTGAAGCTAGAATAATAACTATCAAACTAAGAACACACCTTAATGTGTTATATCAGAACTGAAGCTAGAAAGATGCCTATCAAACTAAATACACACCTTAATGTGTAATATCAGAACTGAAGCTAGAATAATAACTATCAAACTAAGAACACACCTTAATGTGTAATATCAGAACTGAAGCTAGAATAATATCTTTCAAACTAAGAACACACCTTAATGTGTTATATCAGAACTGAAGCTAGAATAATAACTATCAAACTAAGAACACACCTTAATGTGTTATATCAGAACTGAAGCTAGAATAATAACTATCAAACTTAGAACACACCTTAATGTGTAATATCAGAACTGAAGCTAGAATAATAACTATCAAACTAAGAACACACCTTAATGTGTAATATCAGAACTGAAGCTAGAATAATATCTATCAAACTAAGAACACACCTTAATGTGTTATATCAGAACTGAAGCTAGAATAATAACTATCAAACTAAGAACACACCTTAATGTGTTATATCAGAACTGAAGCTAGAATAATAACTATCAAACTTAGAACACACCTTAATGTGTAATATCAGAACTGAAGCTAGAATAATAACTATCAAACTAAGAACACACCTTAATGTGTAATATCAGAACTGAAGCTAGAATAATAACTATCAAACTTAGAACACACCTTAATGTGTTATATCAGAACTGAAGCTAGAATAATAACTATCAAACTAAGAACACACCTTAATGTGTTATATCAGAACTGAAGCTAGAATAATAACTATCAAACTTAGAACACACCTTAATGTGTAATATCAGAACTGAAGCTAGAAAGATGCCTATCAAACTTAGAACACACCTTAATGTGTTATATCAGAACTGAAGCTAGAATAATAACTATCAAACTAAATACACACCTTAATGTGTTATATCAGAACTGAAGCTAGAATAATAACTATCAAACTAAATACACACCTTAATGTGTTATATCAGAACTGAAGCTAGAATAATAACTATCAAACTAAATACACACCTTAATGTGTTATATCAGAACTGAAGCTAGAATAATAACTATCAAACTTAGAACACACCTTAATGTGTTATATCAGAACTGAAGCTAGAAAATTGACTATCAAACTAAATACACACCTTAATGTGTTATATCAGAACTGAAGCTAGAATAATAACTATCAAACTAAATACACACCTTAATGTGTTATATCAGAACTGAAGCTAGAATAATAACTATCAAACTAAATACACACCTTAATGTGTTATATCAGAACTGAAGCTAGAATAATAACTATCAAACTAAGAACACACCTTAATGTGTTATATCAGAACTGAAGCTAGAAAATTGACTATCAAACTTAGAACACACCTTAATGTGTTATATTAGAACTGAAGCTAGAAAATTGACTATCAAACTTAGAACACACCTTAATGTGTAATATCAGAACTGAAGCTAGAATAATAACTATCAAACTAAGAACACACCTTAATGTGTTATATCAGAACTGAAGCTAGAAAATTAACTATCAAACTTAGAACACACCTTAATGTGTAATATCAGAACTGAAGCTAGAAAATTGACTATCAAACTAAGAAAACACCTTAATGTGTTATATCAGAACTGAAGCTAGAATAATAACTATCAAACTTAGAACACACCTTAATGTGTTATATCAGAACTGAAGCTAGAAAGATGCCTATCAAACTAAATACACACCTTAATGTGTTATATCAGAACTGAAGCTAGAATAATAACTATCAAACTAAGAACACACCTTAATGTGTTATATCAGAACTGAAGCTAGAATAATAACTATCAAACTTAGAACACACCTTAATGTGTTATATCAGAACTGAAGCTAGAATAATAACTATCAAACTAAATACACACCTTAATGTGTTATATCAGAACTGAAGCTAGAATAATAACTATCAAACTAAGAACACACCTTAATGTGTTATATCAGAACTGAAGCTAGAATAATAACTATCAAACTAAGAACACACCTTAATGTGTTATATCAGAACTGAAGCTAGAATAATGACTATCAAACTAAGAACACACCTTAATGTGTAATATCAGAACTGAAACTAGAATAATAACTATCAAACTTAGAACACACCTTAATGTGTTATATCAGAACTGAAGCTAGAATAATAACTATCAAACTAAGAACACACCTTAATGTGTTATATCAGAACTGAAGCTAGAAAATTGACTATCAAACTAAGAACACACCTTAATGTGTTATATCAGAACTGAAGCTAGAAAATTGACTATCAAACTAAATACACACCTTAATGTGTTATATCAGAACTGAAGCTAGAATAATAACTATCAAACTAAGAACACACCTTAATGTGTTATATCAGAACTGAAGCTAGAAAATTGACTATCAAACTAAGAACACACCTTAATGTGTTATATCAGAACTGAAGCTAGAAAATTGAATATCAAACTAAATACACACCTTAATGTGTTATATCAGAACTGAAGCTAGAATAATAACTATCAAACTAAATACACACCTTAATGTGTTATATCAGAACTGAAGCTAGAATAATAACTATCAAACTAAGAACACACCTTAATGTGTTTTATCAGAACTGAAGCTAGAATAATAACTATCAAACTAAGAACACACCTTAATGTGTAATATCAGAGCTGAAACTAGAATAATAACTATCAAACTAAGAACACACCTTAATGTGTTATATCAGAACTGAAGCTAGAATAATATCTATCAAACTTAGAACACACCTTAATGTGTTATATCAGAACTGAAGCTAGAAAATTGACTATCAAACTTAGAACACACCTTAATGTGTTATATCAGAACTGAAGCTAGAAAAATAACTATCAAACTAAGAACACACCTTAATGTGTAATATCAGAACTGAAGCTAGAATAATAACTATCAAACTTAGAACACACCTTAATGTGTTATATCAGAACTGAAGCTAGAATAATAACTATCAAACTAAGAACACACCTTAATGTGTTATATCAGAACTGAAGCTAGAATAATAACTATCAAACTAAGAACACACCTTAATGTGTAATATCAGAACTGAAGCTAGAATAATAACTATCAAACTAAATACACACCTTAATGTGTTATATCAGAACTGAAGGTAGAATAATAACTATCAAACTAAGAACACACCTTAATGTGTTACATCAGAACTGAAGCTAGAATAATAACTATCAAACTTAGAACACACCTTAATGTGTTATATCAGAACTGAAGCTAGAAAGATGCCTATCAAACTAAATACACACCTTAATGTGTAATATCAGAACTGAAGCTAGAATAATAACTATCAAACTAAGAACACACCTTAATGTGTAATATCAGAACTGAAGCTAGAATAATATCTATCAAACTAAGAACACACCTTAATGTGTTATATCAGAACTGAAGCTAGAATAATAACTATCAAACTAAGAACACACCTTAATGTGTTATATCAGAACTGAAGCTAGAATAATAACTATCAAACTTAGAACACACCTTAATGTGTAATATCAGAACTGAAGCTAGAATAATAACTATCAAACTAAGAACACACCTTAATGTGTAATATCAGAACTGAAGCTAGAATAATATCTATCAAACTAAGAACACACCTTAATGTGTTATATCAGAACTGAAGCTAGAATAATAACTATCAAACTAAGAACACACCTTAATGTGTTATATCAGAACTGAAGCTAGAATAATAACTATCAAACTTAGAACACACCTTAATGTGTAATATCAGAACTGAAGCTAGAATAATAACTATCAAACTAAGAACACACCTTAATGTGTAATATCAGAACTGAAACTAGAATAATAACTATCAAACTAAGAACACACCTTAATGTGTTATATCAGAACTGAAGCTAGAATAATAACTATCAAACTAAATACACACCTTAATGTGTAATATCAGAACTGAAGCTAGAATAATAACTATCAAACTAAGAACACACCTTAATGTGTAATATCAGAACTGAAACTAGAATAATAACTATCAAACTAAGAACACACCTTAATGTGTTATATCAGAACTGAAGCTAGAATAATAACTATCAAACTAAATACACACCTTAATGTGTTTTATCAGAACTGAAGCTAGAATAATAACTATCAAACTAAATACACACCTTAATGTGTTTTATCAGAACTGAAGCTAGAATAATAACTATCAAACTTAGAACACACCTTAATGTGTTATATCAGAACTGAAGCTAGAATAATAACTATCAAACTAAGAACACACCTTAATGTGTTATATCAGAACTGAAGCTAGAATAATAACTATCAAACTTAGAACACACCTTAATGTGTAATATCAGAACTGAAGCTAGAAAGATGCCTATCAAACTTAGAACACACCTTAATGTGTTATATCAGAACTGAAGCTAGAATAATAACTATCAAACTAAATACACACCTTAATGTGTTATATCAGAACTGAAGCTAGAATAATAACTATCAAACTAAATACACACCTTAATGTGTTATATCAGAACTGAAGCTAGAATAATAACTATCAAACTAAAAATACACACCTTAATGTGTTATATCAGAACTGAAGCTAGAATAATAACTATCAAACTTAGAACACACCTTAATGTGTTATATCAGAACTGAAGCTAGAATAATAACTATCAAACTAAGAACACACCTTAATGTGTTATATCAGAACTGAAGCTAGAAAATTGACTATCAAACTTAGAACACACCTTAATGTGTTATATCAGAACTGAAGCTAGAAAATTGACTATCAAACTTAGAACACACCTTAATGTGTAATATCAGAACTGAAGCTAGAATAATAACTATCAAACTAAGAACACACCTTAATGTGTTATATCAGAACTGAAGCTAGAAAATTAACTATCAAACTTAGAACACACCTTAATGTGTAATATCAGAACTGAAGCTAGAAAATTGACTATCAAACTAAGAACACACCTTAATGTGTTATATCAGAACTGAAGCTAGAATAATAACTATCAAACTTAGAACACACCTTAATGTGTTATATCAGAACTGAAGCTAGAAAGATGCCTATCAAACTAAATACACACCTTAATGTGTTATATCAGAACTGAAGCTAGAATAATAACTATCAAACTAAGAACACACCTTAATGTGTTATATCAGAACTGAAGCTAGATTAATAACTATCAAACTTAGAACACACCTTAATGTGTTATATCAGAACTGAAGCTAGAATAATAACTATCAAACTAAATACACACCTTAATGTGTTATATCAGAACTGAAGCTAGAATAATAACTATCAAACTAAGAACACACCTTAATGTGTTATATCAGATCTAGAACTGAAGCTAGAATAATAACTATCAAACTAAGAACACACCTTAATGTGTTATATCAGAACTGAAGCTAGAATAATAACTATCAAACTAAGAACACACCTTAATGTGTTATATCAGAACTGAAGCTAGAAAATTGACTATCAAACTAAGAACACACCTTAATGTGTTATATCAGAACTGAAGCTAGAAAATTGACTATCAAACTAAATACACACCTTAATGTGTTATATCAGAACTGAAGCTAGAATAATAACTATCAAACTAAATACACACCTTAATGTGTTATATCAGAACTGAAGCTAGAATAATAACTATCAAACTAAGAACACACCTTAATGTGTTTTATCAGAACTGAAGCTAGATTAATAACTATCAAACTTAGAACACACCTTAATGTGTTATATCAGAACTGAAGCTAGAATAATAACTATCAAACTAAATACACACCTTAATGTAATATATCAGAACTGAAGCTAGAATAATAACTATCAAACTAAGAACACACCTTAATGTGTTATATCAGATCTAGAACTGAAGCTAGAATAATAACTATCAAACTAAGAACACACCTTAATGTGTTATATCAGAACTGAAGCTAGAATAATAACTATCAAACTAAGAACACACCTTAATGTGTTATATCAGAACTGAAGCTAGAAAATTGACTATCAAACTAAGAACACACCTTAATGTGTTATATCAGAACTGAAGCTAGAAAATTGACTATCAAACTAAATACACACCTTAATGTGTTATATCAGAACTGAAGCTAGAATAATAACTATCAAACTAAATACACACCTTAATGTGTTATATCAGAACTGAAGCTAGAATAATAACTATCAAACTAAGAACACACCTTAATGTGTTTTATCAGAACTGAAGCTAGAATAATAACTATCAAACTAAGAACACACCTTAATGTGTAATATCAGAGCTGAAACTAGAATAATAACTATCAAACTAAGAACACACCTTAATGTGTTATATCAGAACTGAAGCTAGAATAATATCTATCAAACTTAGAACACACCTTAATGTGTTATATCAGAACTGAAGCTAGAAAATTGACTATCAAACTTAGAACACACCTTAATGTGTTATATCAGATCTGAAGCTAGAAAAATAACTATCAAACTAAGAACACACCTTAATGTGTAATATCAGAACTGAAGCTAGAATAATAACTATCAAACTTAGAACACACCTTAATGTGTTATATCAGAACTGAAGCTAGAATAATAACTATCAAACTAAGAACACACCTTAATGTGTTATATCAGAACTGAAGCTAGAATAATAACTATCAAACTAAGAACACACCTTAATGTGTAATATCAGAACTGAAGCTAGAATAATAACTATCAAACTAAATACACACCTTAATGTGTTATATCAGAACTGAAGCTAGAATAATAACTATCAAACTAAGAACACACCTTAATGTGTTATATCAGAACTGAAGCTAGAATAATAACTATCAAACTTAGAACACACCTTAATGTGTTATATCAGAACTGAAGCTAGAAAGATGCCTATCAAACTAAATACACACCTTAATGTGTAATATCAGAACTGAAGCTAGAATAATAACTATCAAACTAAGAACACACCTTAATGTGTAATATCAGAACTGAAGCTAGAATAATATCTATCAAACTAAGAACACACCTTAATGTGTTATATCAGAACTGAAGCTAGAATAATAACTATCAAACTAAGAACACACCTTAATGTGTTATATCAGAACTGAAGCTAGAATAATAACTATCAAACTTAGAACACACCTTAATGTGTAATATCAGAACTGAAGCTAGAATAATAACTATCAAACTAAGAACACACCTTAATGTGTAATATCAGAACTGAAGCTAGAATAATATCTATCAAACTAAGAACACACCTTAATGTGTTATATCAGAACTGAAGCTAGAATAATAACTATCAAACTAAGAACACACCTTAATGTGTTATATCAGAACTGAAGCTAGAATAATAACTATCAAACTTAGAACACACCTTAATGTGTAATATCAGAACTGAAGCTAGAATAATAACTATCAAACTAAGAACACACCTTAATGTGTAATATCAGAACTGAAGCTAGAATAATAACTATCAAACTTAGAACACACCTTAATGTGTTATATCAGAACTGAAGCTAGAATAATAACTATCAAACTAAGAACACACCTTAATGTGTTATATCAGAACTGAAGCTAGAATAATAACTATCAAACTTAGAACACACCTTAATGTGTAATATCAGAACTGAAGCTAGAAAGATGCCTATCAAACTTAGAACACACCTTAATGTGTTATATCAGAACTGAAGCTAGAATAATAACTATCAAACTAAATACACACCTTAATGTGTTATATCAGAACTGAAGCTAGAATAATAACTATCAAACTAAATACACACCTTAATGTGTTATATCAGAACTGAAGCTAGAATAATAACTATCAAACTAAATACACACCTTAATGTGTTATATCAGAACTGAAGCTAGAATAATAACTATCAAACTTAGAACACACCTTAATGTGTTATATCAGAACTGAAGCTAGAATAATAACTATCAAACTAAGAACACACCTTAATGTGTTATATCAGAACTGAAGCTAGAAAATTGACTATCAAACTTAGAACACACCTTAATGTGTTATATCAGAACTGAAGCTAGAAAATTGACTATCAAACTTAGAACACACCTTAATGTGTTATATCAGAACTGAAGCTAGAATAATAACTATCAAACTAAGAACACACCTTAATGTGTTATATCAGAACTGAAGCTAGAAAATTAACTATCAAACTTAGAACACACCGTAATGTGTAATATCAGAACTGAAGCTAGAAAATTGACTATCAAACTAAGAACACACCTTAATGTGTTATATCAGAACTGAAGCTAGAATAATAACTATCAAACTTAGAACACACCTTAATGTGTTATATCAGAACTGAAGCTAGAAAGATGCCTATCAAACTAAATACACACCTTAATGTGTTATATCAGAACTGAAGCTAGAATAATAACTATCAAACTAAGAACACACCTTAATGTGTTATATCAGAACTGAAGCTAGAATAATAACTATCAAACTTAGAACACACCTTAATGTGTTATATCAGAACTGAAGCTAGAATAATAACTATCAAACTAAATACACACCTTAATGTGTTATATCAGAACTGAAGCTAGAATAATAACTATCAAACTAAGAACACACCTTAATGTGTTATATCAGAACTGAAGCTAGAATAATAACTATCAAACTAAGAACACACCTTAATGTGTTATATCAGAACTGAAGCTAGAATAATGACTATCAAACTAAGAACACACCTTAATGTGTAATATCAGAACTGAAACTAGAATAATAACTATCAAACTTAGAACACACCTTAATGTGTTATATCAGAACTGAAGCTAGAATAATAACTATCAAACTAAGAACACACCTTAATGTGTTATATCAGAACTGAAGCTAGAAAATTGACTATCAAACTAAGAACACACCTTAATGTGTTATATCAGAACTGAAGCTAGAAAATTGACTATCAAACTAAATACACACCTTAATGTGTTATATCAGAACTGAAGCTAGAATAATAACTATCAAACTAAGAACACACCTTAATGTGTTATATCAGAACTGAAGCTAGAAAATTGACTATCAAACTAAGAACACACCTTAATGTGTTATATCAGAACTGAAGCTAGAAAATTGACTATCAAACTAAATACACACCTTAATGTGTTATATCAGAACTGAAGCTAGAATAATAACTATCAAACTAAATACACACCTTAATGTGTTATATCAGAACTGAAGCTAGAATAATAACTATCAAACTAAGAACACACCTTAATGTGTTTTATCAGAACTGAAGCTAGAATAATAACTATCAAACTAAGAACACACCTTAATGTGTAATATCAGAGCTGAAACTAGAATAATAACTATCAAACTAAGAACACACCTTAATGTGTTATATCAGAACTGAAGCTAGAATAATATCTATCAAACTTAGAACACACCTTAATGTGTTATATCAGAACTGAAGCTAGAAAATTGACTATCAAACTTAGAACACACCTTAATGTGTTATATCAGAACTGAAGCTAGAAAAATAACTATCAAACTAAGAACACACCTTAATGTGTAATATCAGAACTGAAGCTAGAATAATAACTATCAAACTTAGAACACACCTTAATGTGTTATATCAGAACTGAAGCTAGAATAATAACTATCAAACTAAGAACACACCTTAATGTGTTATATCAGAACTGAAGCTAGAATAATAACTATCAAACTAAGAACACACCTTAATGTGTAATATCAGAACTGAAGCTAGAATAATAACTATCAAACTAAATACACACCTTAATGTGTTATATCAGAACTGAAGCTAGAATAATAACTATCAAACTAAGAACACACCTTAATGTGTTATATCAGAACTGAAGCTAGAATAATAACTATCAAACTTAGAACACACCTTAATGTGTTATATCAGAACTGAAGCTAGAAAGATGCCTATCAAACTAAATACACACCTTAATGTGTAATATCAGAACTGAAGCTAGAATAATAACTATCAAACTAAGAACACACCTTAATGTGTAATATCAGAACTGAAGCTAGAATAATATCTATCAAACTAAGAACACACCTTAATGTGTTATATCAGAACTGAAGCTAGAATAATAACTATCACACTAAGAACACACCTTAATGTGTTATATCAGAACTGAAGCTAGAATAATAACTATCAAACTTAGAACACACCTTAATGTGTAATATCAGAACTGAAGCTAGAATAATAACTATCAAACTAAGAACACACCTTAATGTGTAATATCAGAACTGAAGCTAGAATAATATCTATCAAACTAAGAACACACCTTAATGTGTTATATCAGAACTGAAGCTAGAATAATAACTATCAAACTAAGAACACACCTTAATGTGTTATATCAGAACTGAAGCTAGAATAATAACTATCAAACTTAGAACACACCTTAATGTGTAATATCAGAACTGAAGCTAGAATAATAACTATCAAACTAAGAACACACCTTAATGTGTAATATCAGAACTGAAGCTAGAATAATAACTATCAAACTTAGAACACACCTTAATGTGTTATATCAGAACTGAAGCTAGAATAATAACTATCAAACTAAGAACACACCTTAATGTGTTATATCAGAACTGAAGCTAGAATAATAACTATCAAACTTAGAACACACCTTAATGTGTAATATCAGAACTGAAGCTAGAAAGATGCCTATCAAACTTAGAACACACCTTAATGTGTTATATCAGAACTGAAGCTAGAATAATAACTATCAAACTAAATACACACCTTAATGTGTTATATCAGAACTGAAGCTAGAATAATAACTATCAAACTAAATACACACCTTAATGTGTTATATCAGAACTGAAGCTAGAATAATAACTATCAAACTAAATACACACCTTAATGTGTTATATCAGAACTGAAGCTAGAATAATAACTATCAAACTTAGAACACACCTTAATGTGTTATATCAGAACTGAAGCTAGAATAATAACTATCAAACTAAGAACACACCTTAATGTGTTATATCAGAACTGAAGCTAGAAAATTGACTATCAAACTTAGAACACACCTTAATGTGTTATATCAGAACTGAAGCTAGAAAATTGACTATCAAACTTAGAACACACCTTAATGTGTTATATCAGAACTGAAGCTAGAATAATAACTATCAAACTAAGAACACACCTTAATGTGTTATATCAGAACTGAAGCTAGAAAATTAACTATCAAACTTAGAACACACCGTAATGTGTAATATCAGAACTGAAGCTAGAAAATTGACTATCAAACTAAGAACACACCTTAATGTGTTATATCAGAACTGAAGCTAGAATAATAACTATCAAACTTAGAACACACCTTAATGTGTTATATCAGAACTGAAGCTAGAATAATAACTATCAAACTAAGAACACACCTTAATGTGTTATATCAGAACTGAAGCTAGAATAATAACTATCAAACTAAGAACACACCTTAATGTGTTATATCAGAACTGAAGCTAGAATAATAACTATCAAACTAAGAACACACCTTAATGTGTTATATCAGAACTGAAGCTAGAATAATAACTATCAAACTTAGAACACACCTTAATGTGTTATATCAGAACTGAAGCTAGAAAGATGCCTATCAAACTAAATACACACCTTAATGTGTTATATCAGAACTGAAGCTAGAATAATAACTATCAAACTAAGAACACACCTTAATGTGTTATATCAGAACTGAAGCTAGAATAATAACTATCAAACTTAGAACACACCTTAATGTGTTATATCAGAACTGAAGCTAGAATAATAACTATCAAACTAAATACACACCTTAATGTGTTATATCAGAACTGAAGCTAGAATAATAACTATCAAACTAAGAACACACCTTAATGTGTTATATCAGAACTGAAGCTAGAATAATAACTATCAAACTAAGAACACACCTTAATGTGTTATATCAGAACTGAAGCTAGAATAATGACTATCAAACTAAGAACACACCTTAATGTGTAATATCAGAACTGAAACTAGAATAATAACTATCAAACTAAGAACACACCTTAATGTGTTATATCAGAACTGAAGCTAGAATAATGACTATCAAACTAAGAACACACCTTAATGTGTAATATCAGAACTGAAGCTAGAATAATAACTATCAAACTTAGAACACACCTTAATGTGTTATATCAGAACTGAAGCTAGAATAATAACTATCAAACTAAGAACACACCTTAATGTGTTATATCAGAACTGAAGCTAGAAAATTGACTATCAAACTTAGAACACACCTTAATGTGTTATATCAGAACTGAAGCTAGAAAATTGACTATCAAACTTAGAACACACCTTAATGTGTTATATCAGAACTGAAGCTAGAATAATAACTATCAAACTAAGAACACACCTTAATGTGTTATATCAGAACTGAAGCTAGAAAATTAACTATCAAACTTAGAACACACCGTAATGTGTAATATCAGAACTGAAGCTAGAAAATTGACTATCAAACTAAGAACACACCTTAATGTGTTATATCAGAACTGAAGCTAGAATAATAACTATCAAACTTAGAACACACCTTAATGTGTTATATCAGAACTGAAGCTAGAAAGATGCCTATCAAACTAAATACACACCTTAATGTGTTATATCAGAACTGAAGCTAGAATAATAACTATCAAACTAAGAACACACCTTAATGTGTTATATCAGAACTGAAGCTAGAATAATAACTATCAAACTTAGAACACACCTTAATGTGTTATATCAGAACTGAAGCTAGAATAATAACTATCAAACTAAATACACACCTTAATGTGTTATATCAGAACTGAAGCTAGAATAATAACTATCAAACTAAGAACACACCTTAATGTGTTATATCAGAACTGAAGCTAGAATAATAACTATCAAACTAAGAACACACCTTAATGTGTTATATCAGAACTGAAGCTAGAATAATGACTATCAAACTAAGAACACACCTTAATGTGTAATATCAGAACTGAAACTAGAATAATAACTATCAAACTTAGAACACACCTTAATGTGTTATATCAGAACTGAAGCTAGAATAATAACTATCAAACTAAGAACACACCTTAATGTGTTATATCAGAACTGAAGCTAGAAAATTGACTATCAAACTAAGAACACACCTTAATGTGTTATATCAGAACTGAAGCTAGAAAATTGACTATCAAACTAAATACACACCTTAATGTGTTATATCAGAACTGAAGCTAGAATAATAACTATCAAACTAAGAACACACCTTAATGTGTTATATCAGAACTGAAGCTAGAAAATTGACTATCAAACTAAGAACACACCTTAATGTGTTATATCAGAACTGAAGCTAGAAAATTGACTATCAAACTAAATACACACCTTAATGTGTTATATCAGAACTGAAGCTAGAATAATAACTATCAAACTAAATACACACCTTAATGTGTTATATCAGAACTGAAGCTAGAATAATAACTATCAAACTAAGAACACACCTTAATGTGTTTTATCAGAACTGAAGCTAGAATAATAACTATCAAACTAAGAACACACCTTAATGTGTAATATCAGAGCTGAAACTAGAATAATAACTATCAAACTAAGAACACACCTTAATGTGTTATATCAGAACTGAAGCTAGAATAATATCTATCAAACTTAGAACACACCTTAATGTGTTATATCAGAACTGAAGCTAGAAAATTGACTATCAAACTTAGAACACACCTTAATGTGTTATATCAGAACTGAAGCTAGAAAAATAACTATCAAACTAAGAACACACCTTAATGTGTAATATCAGAACTGACGCTAGAATAATAACTATCAAACTTAGAACACACCTTAATGTGTTATATCAGAACTGAAGCTAGAATAACAACTATCAAACTAAGAACACACCTTAATGTGTTATATCAGAACTGAAGCTAGAATAATAACTATCAAACTAAGAACACACCTTAATGTGTAATATCAGAACTGAAGCTAGAATAATAACTATCAAACTAAGAACACACCTTAATGTGTTATATCAGAACTGAAGCTAGAAAATTGACTATCAAACTTAGAACACACCTTAATGTGTTTTATCAGAACTGAAGCTAGAAAATTGACTATCAAACTAAGAACACACCTTAATGTGTAATATCAGAACTGAAGCTAGAATAATAACTATCAAACTTAGAACACACCTTAATGTGTTATATCAGAACTGAAGCTAGAATAATAACTATCAAACTAAGAACACACCTTAATGTGTTATATCAGAACTGAAGCTAGAATAATAACTATCAAACTAAGAACACACCTTAATGTGTTATATCAGAACTGAAGCTAGAAAATTGAGTATCAAACTTAGAACACACCTTAATGTGTTATATCAGAACTGAAGCTAGAATAATGACTATCAAACTTAGAACACACCTTAATGTGTTATATCAGAACTGAAGCTAGAAAATTGACTATCAAACTTAGAACACACCTTAATGTGTTATATCAGAACTGAAGCTAGAATAATGACTATCAAACTTAGAACACACCTTAATGTGTTATATCAGAACTGAAGCTAGAAAATTGACTATCAAACTTAGAACACACCTTAATGTGTTATATCAGAACTGAAGCTAGAATAATAACTATCAAACTTAGAACACACCTTAATGTGTTATATCAGAACTGAAGCTAGAAAATTGACTATCAAACTAAGAACACACCTTAATGTGTTATATCAGAACTGAAGCTAGAAAATTGACTATCAAACTTAATACACACCTTAATGTGTTATATCAGAACTGAAGCTAGAATAATAACTATCAAACTAAATACACACCTTAATGTGTTATATCAGAACTGAAGCTAGAATAATAACTATCAAACTAAGAACACACCTTAATGTGTTATATCAGAACTGAAGCTAGAATAATAACTATCAAACTAAGAACACACCTTAATGTGTAATATCAGAGCTGAAACTAGAATAATAACTATCAAACTAAGAACACACCTTAATGTGTTATATCAGAACTGAAGCTAGAATAATATCTATCAAACTTAGAACACACCTTAATGTGTTATATCAGAACTGAAGCTAGAAAATTGACTATTAAACTTAGAACACACCTTAATGTGTTATATCAGAACTGAAGCTAGAAAAATAACTATCAAACTAAGAACACACCTTAATGTGTAATATCAGAACTGAAGCTAGAATAATAACTATCAAACTTAGAACACACCTTAATGTGTTATATCAGAACTGAAGCTAGAATAATAACTATCAAACTAAGAACACACCTTAATGTGTTATATCAGAACTGAAGCTAGAATAATAACTATCAAACTAAGAACACACCTTAATGTGTAATATCAGAACTGAAGCTAGAATAATAACTATCAAACTAAGAACACACCTTAATGAGTTATATCAGAACTGAAGCTAGAAAATTGACTATCAAACTTAGAACACACCTTAATGTGTTATATCAGAACTGAAGCTAGAAAATTGACTATCAAACTAAGAACACACCTTAATGTGTAATATCAGAACTGAAGCTAGAATAATAACTATCAAACTAAGAACACACCTTAATGTGTTATATCAGAACTGAAGCTAGAATAATAACTATCAAACTAAGAACACACCTTAATGTGTTATATCAGAACTGAAGCTAGAATAATAACTATCAAACTAAGAACACACCTTAATGTGTTATATCAGAACTGAAGCTAGAATAATAACTATCAAACTAAGAACACACCTTAATGTGTTATATCAGAACTGAAGCTAGAATAATAACTATCAAACTAAGAACACACCTTAATGTGTTATATCAGAACTGAAGCTAGAATAATGACTATCAAACTAAGAACACACCTTAATGTGTTATATCAGAACTGAAGCTAGAATAATAACTATCAAACTTAGAACACACCTTAATGTGTTATATCAGAACTGAAGCTAGAATAATAACTATCAAACTAAGAACACACCTTAATGTGTTATATCAGAACTGAAGCTAGAATAATAACTATCAAACTAAGAACACACCTTAATGTGTTTTATCAGAACTGAAGCTAGAATAATAACTATCAAACTAAGAACACACCTTAATGTGTTATATCAGAACTGAAGCTAGAATAATGACTATCAAACTAAGAACACACCTTAATGTGTTATATCAGAACTGAAGCTAGAAAGATGCCTGTCAAACTAAATACACACCTTAATGTGTTATATCAGAACTGAAGCTAGAAAATTGACTATCAAACTTAGAACACACCTTAATGTGTTATATCAGAACTGAAGCTAGAATAATAACTATCAAACTTAGAACACACCTTAATGTGTTATATCAGAACTGAAGCTAGAATAATGACTATCAAACTAAGAACACACCTTAATGTGTTATATCAGAACTGAAGCTAGAATAATAACTATCAAACTTAGAACACACCTTAATGTGTTATATCAGAACTGAAGCTAGAATAATAACTATCAAACTAAGAACACACCTTAATGTGTTATATCAGAACTGAAGCTAGAATAATAACTATCAAACTAAGAACACACCTTAATGTGTAATATCAGAACTGAAGCTAGAATAATAACTATCAAACTTAGAACACACCTTAATGTGTTATATCAGAACTGAAGCTAGAATAATAACTATCAAACTAAGAACACACCTTAATGTGTAATATCAGAACTGAAGCTAGAATAATATCTATCAAACTAAGAACACACCTTAATGTGTTATATCAGAACTGAAGCTAGAAAGATGCCTATCAAACTAAATACACACCTTAATGTGTTATATCAGAACTGAAGCTAGAATAATAACTATCAAACTTAGAACACACCTTAATGTGTTATATCAGAACTGAAGCTAGAAAATTGACTATCAAACTTAGAACACACCTTAATGTGTTATATCAGAACTGAAGCTAGAATAATAACTATCAAACTTAGAACACACCTTAATGTGTTATATCAGAACTGAAGCTAGAATAATGACTATCAAACTAAGAACACACCTTAATGTGTTATATCAGAACTGAAGCTAGAATAATAACTATCAAACTAAGAACACACCTTAATGTGTTATATCAGAACTGAAACTAGAATAATAACTATCAAACTAAGAACACACCTTAATGTGTTATATCAGAACTGAAGCTAGAATAATAACTATCAAACTTAGAACACACCTTAATGTGTTATATCAGAACTGAAGCTAGAAAATTGACTATCAAACTAAGAACACACCTTAATGTGTTATATCAGAACTGAAGCTAGAATAATAACTATCAAACTAAGAACACACCTTAATGTGTTATATCAGAACTGAAGCTAGAATAATGACTATCAAACTTAGAACACACCTTAATGTGTAATATCAGAACTGAAACTAGAATAATAACTATCAAACTAAGAACACACCTTAATGTGTTATATCAGAACTGAAGCTAGAATAATAACTATCAAACTAAGAACACACCTTAATGTGTTATATCAGAACTGAAGCTAGAATAATAACTATCAAACTAAGAACACACCTTAATGTGTTATATCAGAACTGAAGCTAGAATAATAACTATCAAACTAAGAACACACCTTAATGTGTTATATCAGAAGTGAAGCTAGAATAATAACTATCAAACTAAGAACACACCTTAATGTGTTATATCAGAACTGAAGCTAGAAAGATGCCTATCAAACTAAATACACACCTTAATGTGTTATATCAGAACTGAAGCTAGAATAAGAACTATCAAACTAAGAACACACCTTAATGTGTTATATCAGAACTGAAGCTAGAATAATAACTATCAAACTAAGAACACACCTTAATGTGTTATATCAGAACTGAAGCTAGAATAATAACTATCAAACTAAGAACACACCTTAATGTGTTATATCAGAACTGAAGCTAGAATAATGACTATCAAACTAAGAACACACCTTAATGTGTTATATCAGAACTGAAGCTAGAATAATAACTATCAAACTAAGAACACACCTTAATGTGTTATATCAGAACTGAAGCTAGAATAATAACTATCAAACTAAGAACACACCTTAATGTGTTATATCAGAACTGAAGCTAGAATAATAACTATCAAATAAGAACACACCTTAATTTGTTATATCAGAACTGAAGCTAGAAAGATGCCTATCAAACTAAATACACACCTTAATGTGTAATATCAGAACTGAAGCTAGAATAATAACTATCAAACTTAGAACACACCTTAATGTGTTATATCAGAACTGAAGCTAGAATAATAACTATCAAACTAAGAACACACCTTAATGTGTAATATCAGAACTGAAGCTAGAATAATATCTATCAAACTAAGAACACACCTTAATGTGTTATATCAGAACTGAAGCTAGAAAGATGCCTATCAAACTAAATACACACCTTAATGTGTTATATCAGAACTGAAGCTAGAATAATAACTATCAAACTTAGAACACACCTTAATGTGTTATATCAGAACTGAAGCTAGAAATTGACTATCAAACTTAGAACACACCTTAATGTGTTATATCAGAACTGAAGCTAGAATAATAACTATCAAACTTAGAACACACCTTAATGTGTTATATCAGAACTGAAGCTAGAATAATGACTATCAAACTAAGAACACACCTTAATGTGTTATATCAGAACTGAAGCTAGAATAATAACTATCAAACTAAGAACACACCTTAATGTGTTATATCAGAACTGAAACTAGAATAATAACTATCAAACTAAGAACACACATTAATGTGTTATATCAGAACTGAAGCTAGAATAATAACTATCAAACTTAGAACACACCTTAATGTGTTATATCAGAACTGAAGCTAGAAAATTGACTATCAAACTAAGAACACACCTTAATGTGTTATATCAGAACTGAAGCTAGAATAATAACTATCAAACTAAGAACACACCTTAATGTGTTATATCAGAACTGAAGCTAGAATAATGACTATCAAACTTAGAACACACCTTAATGTGTAATATCAGAACTGAAACTAGAATAATAACTATCAAACTAAGAACACACCTTAATGTGTTATATCAGAACTGAAGCTAGAATAATAACTATCAAACTAAGAACACACCTTAATGTGTTATATCAGAACTGAAGCTAGAATAATAACTATCAAACTAAGAACACACCTTAATGTGTTATATCAGAACTGAAGCTAGAATAATAACTATCAAACTAAGAACACACCTTAATGTGTTATATCAGAAGTGAAGCTAGAATAATAACTATCAAACTAAGAACACACCTTAATGTGTTATATCAGAACTGAAGCTAGAAAGATGCCTATCAAACTAAATACACACCTTAATGTGTTATATCAGAACTGAAGCTAGAATAAGAACTATCAAACTAAGAACACACCTTAATGTGTTATATCAGAACTGAAGCTAGAATAATAACTATCAAACTAAGAACACACCTTAATGTGTTATATCAGAACTGAAGCTAGAATAATAACTATCAAACTAAGAACACACCTTAATGTGTTATATCAGAACTGAAGCTAGAATAATGACTATCAAACTAAGAACACACCTTAATGTGTTATATCAGAACTGAAGCTAGAATAATAACTATCAAACTAAGAACACACCTTAATGTGTTATATCAGAACTGAAGCTAGAATAATAACTATCAAACTAAGAACACACCTTAATGTGTTATATCAGAACTGAAGCTAGAATAATAACTATCAAACTAAGAACACACCTTAATGTGTTATATCAGAACTGAAGCTAGAAAGATGCCTATCAAACTAAATACACACCTTAATGTGTAATATCAGAACTGAAGCTAGAATAATAACTATCAAACTAAGAACACACCTTAATGTGTAATATCAGAACTGAAGCTAGAATAATAACTATCAAACTAAGAACACAGCTTAATGTGTTATATCAGAACTGAAGCTAGAAAATTGACTATCAAACTTAGAACACACCTTAATGTGTTATATCAGAACTGAAGCTAGAAAATTGACTATCAAACTTAGAACACACCTTAATGTGTTATATCAGAACTGAAGCTAGAATAATGACTATCAAACTAAGAACACACCTTAATGTGTTATATCAGAACTGAAGCTAGAAAGATGCCTATCAAACTAAATACACACCTTAATGTGTAATATCAGAACTGAAGCTAGAATAATAACTATCAAACTAAGAACACACCTTAATGTGTAATATCAGAACTGAAGCTAGAATAATAACTATCAAACTAAGAACACAGCTTAATGTGTTATATCAGAACTGAAGCTAGAAAATTGACTATCAAACTTAGAACACACCTTAATGTGTTATATCAGAACTGAAGCTAGAAAATTGACTATCAAACTTAGAACACACCTTAATGTGTTATATCAGAACTGAAGCTAGAATAATGACTATCAAACTAAGAACACACCTTAATGTGTTATATCAGAACTGAAGCTAGAATAATAACTATCAAACTAAGAACACACCTTAATGTGTTATATCAGAACTGAAGCTAGAATAATAACTATCAAACTAAGAACACACCTTAATGTGTTATATCAGAACTGAAGCTAGAATAATAACTATCAAACTTAGAACACACCTTAATGTGTTATATCAGAACTGAAGCTAGAATAATAACTATCAAACTAAGAACACACCTTAATGTGTTATATCAGAACTGAAGCTAGAATAATAACTATCAAACTAAGAACACACCTTAATGTGTTATATCAGAACTGAAACTAGAATAATAACTATCAAACTTAGAACACACCTTAATGTGTTATATCAGAACTGAAGCTAGAATAATAACTATCAAACTAAATACACACCTTAATGTGTTATATCAGAACTGAAGCTAGAAAGATGCCTATCAAACTAAATACACACCTTAATGTGTTATATCAGAACTGAAGCTAGAATAATATCTATCAAACTAAGAACACACCTTAATGTGTTATATCAGAACTGAAGCTAGAATAATAACTATCAAACTAAGAACACACCTTAATGTGTTATATCAGAACTGAAGCTAGAATAATGACTATCAAACTAAGAACACACCTTAATGTGTTATATCAGAACTGAAGCTAGAATAATAACTATCAAACTTAGAACACACCTTAATGTGTTATATCAGAACTGAAGCTAGAATAATAACTATCAAACTAAGAACACACCTTAATGTGTTATATCAGAACTGAAGCTAGAATAATAACTATCAAACTAAATACACACCTTAATGTGTTATATCAGAACTGAAGCTAGAATAATAACTATCAAACTAAGAACACACCTTAATGTGTTATATCAGAACTGAAGCTAGAATAATAACTATCAAACTAAGAACACACCTTAATGTGTTTTATCAGAACTGAAGCTAGAATAATAACTATCAAACTTAGAACACACCTTAATGTGTTATATCAGAACTGAAGCTAGAATAATGACTATCAAACTAAGAACACACCTTAATGTGTTATATCAGAACTGAAGCTAGAATAATAACTATCAAACTAAATACACACCTTAATGTGTTATATCAGAACTGAAGCTAGAATAATAACTATCAAACTTAGAACACACCTTAATGTGTTATATCAGAACTGAAGCTAGAATAATAACTATCAAACTAAGAACACACCTTAATGTGTTATATCAGAACTGAAGCTAGAATAATAACTATCAAACTAAATACACACCTTAATGTGTTATATCAGAACTGAAGCTAGAATAATAACTATCAAACTAAGAACACACCTTAATGTGTTATATCAGAACTGAAGCTAGAATAATAACTATCAAACTAAGAACACACCTTAATGTGTTATATCAGAACTGAAGCTAGAATAATAACTATCAAACTTAGAACACACCTTAATGTGTTATATCAGAACTGAAGCTAGAATAATAACTATCAAACTAAGAACACACCTTAATGTGTTATATCAGAACTGAAGCTAGAATAATAACTATCAAACTAAGAACACACCTTAATGTGTTATATCAGAACTGAAACTAGAATAATAACTATCAAACTAAGAACACACCTTAATGTGTTATATCAGAACTGAAGCTAGAATAATAACTATCAAACTAAATACACACCTTAATGTGTTATATCAGAACTGAAGCTAGAAAGATGCCTATCAAACTAAATACACAC